>NC_079151.1:124428811-125074580 GCF_947563725.1 Argiope bruennichi | reverse complement strand
AAATGAATCATATTGAGGTGATACGCCGCTTGTAGTAATGATGCTGCTTGTAGTGTAACGATCATTAGGTTGCACTGATTAAAGTAGCAGGGAACGCAACTCTCATTCTAAATGCGTAGAATATTTGTCGGTTTTAGTGATAAACAATTTGTCTGTAGTAACCAATTTAGATATCCTGGCAATTCATTATCGAGGTTTTATTAGGATCGATCAAGACAATAACCTTGATTCATTAAAAGTCATCAGATCTTCCAAAGGTGATTATGATGCCAGGATCAACGTTACTGTAAATTATAGACTACTAAAAAAAGCTACAAAAGAATCAGTGTCATTCACGGATGAATCGAAGAGATGGCGGCATATAGCATGAAGATAATGACAAAGAACAGTCAGATCAAAAAACACCATCAGATCACTAAACTCTGCAAACTTTTCAACCCTTAAGAAGATCATTTCACTACCATACAGAAACTTTTGCTGGACATTATTCATAAGAAAGGTTTATACAACGAATGATTGATAACTCAATAATGCAGCTAATTTATAAGCAAAATGTAAAGTTATTAATCAGAATGAAGCTGTATGATTTGCTTGCCTTCTGTGCTTATATATCTTAACAAAATGCATGAAACATCGCCATTCCACAGAATAACTAGACACTTTATAGAATGCCGGACGCTTTTTAAGCAAAATATAAAATATAAAAATATTTTATTCTTTTCTAAAGCATTTTGTATCATACCTAGGAATTCTATAGAGTGGTAAATGCTCTTTTATAAAGTATGTAAAAAAGCATGATAAAACTATTATTTAAACAATTTATCACTTTAGAAACAGGAATTGCACAAAATATGACTTTCGTCATCGTTACTTGTAAGGCCACAGAAGATGAGGAATTTTTGTCCTTGCATATTTATCATTGGTTTCCTTTAACCTCACACTACAAGTAGCAGAAATGAAAATCTCTTCAGTAAGCCTGTCATCATCATGTTGGTTTAATCCATCATCGAATGTAATCTCATCCACGTTTTTCGAAAGAAATTCTTTTCTTGCATCAGAAATGGATTTCACACTTAGCAGGTTTGACATTTGGTATTCTACAATGCTTAGGAAATGTGTAAAGCATTTAATCGTTTTGTATATTGTCGACTAGTTTTAGGCATTTAATAAAATTCTTGAGTATTCTTTACAATACTGGCTTTTATATATTGACCGTGATAAGCACCTTATAGAATTGTATTATTTTTAAGGCATTTTGATTGCACTAATCATTCGAATGTAGTGATCTCTTTGATTTTGGATCAATGTTAACGTTTTCCACAAGTTATAACTTATCAAGATCCTATTTGTTTCATACTTCCACTTTTTTATTACACTTTTTATAAAAGCCAAACATATGTTTAAACCAGCAAGAATGGTCTTTTCAAAACTTTCACGCAAACTCTTTAATAAACTGGTCTTGCCGGTAACGCCTTACATGACCTTTGCATACAATAATTACGAAATACTGTCTCTTGGCATGAATTTAGCAATCTATCGTATCATCCTTGGCGAGTTATTTGGCGATTAATTCCTGGCATATCCGAAAATCAAATTCGAGTTTTAGAAACGTTTTTCAACCGATTGAAATAAAAATTTGACACAAAACTTGACATGTAGTCACAAAATCTCATACCAAATTTGATATATTTAGGTCATTGCATTTGTGAATTATCGCGTTTACGAGTTTCTAAAAGTACAGACTGACAGACTGCCAACACTTAGTTGGATTGGGCTCAAAACTAGATTAGTGGCTACACTATAGATATTAAATATGTTTATCGAATTTGAAGATCTAGCTCTCTTTATTTTGTAGTTGTCGTGTTAAATTATATTGGAACAGCTTGACAGACAGACTTCCTTTGTGCAGAATTTGCTCAAAATTTGAAGGAAATCTACAAATTTGATGTAGAGACCTCCTAACCCAAAGCGTTTTTGAGTTATCCTTGTCACAGACAGACAGACATTTTTCCAAAATTGTATTTTTTGAATGCTGGGAGATCTAAAACTTGAAGATTCATCAAAATCTCGAGTTCGAATTTTTTGACGATTACTCTAATTTATCTGTTACAAGAGAGTAAAAATTTCAAAACATAATTTACTGTTCGATAAAATAAATTATTACTTCCAACGAGATGATCTTATTTGTAAGATGAAAATATTTCGATTTTGTTAATGTTTTTGTCTGCTCTGTTACTGAAAATTACAGTATGGATGTGACATTTAATATATTTTGGTTTTAACGCTTTATATGAATTCGAAAATCCGAATTGCTTATGAAAATAGAAAAAAAAATCTTTTCAATTCGTTATAAAGTAGTTTTAATAACTTGCTTTGATTTGTGCCCAGAATTTATTCATCAACCTTTAGTGCAGAAATAAACTGTTCGGCTTTTGAATATTGGAATATTCTTACGGAAATTTATTATTTATTTGTTTTTAAAAATACGCAACTCATTACTCCCGAACATTTTTCAATCCATTTTCAGAAGCAATTTCGGTACCAATCAAAGGAAGGATGCTCTTTTTTTGAAGTTCCATGGTTGCTTCATTTTTAATGATGTATTTCTTTGAAATAAGACATTTTTTTTTAGCTATTTGCGGTGAAATATGGCATGCATGTGTAAAATTCTTTTCATTAAGAGAGGCAATTCTTCAGAAATAAATTCATGTTCCGTGGTTACGGAATCGATGAAAATAGGGTCTCGGATAAAATAAATGAGCTTCATTAAATAGGAAATATTCAGACCCCATTATGCAGATGAGTAAATGTATTTCTTATATAGAAAATATATGATTTAAGTTTCATTTGCTTTCAGTATCAAGCTTACAATATCTTTTGGTGGCTATCTTTGGGTGCTCTTTTTTATACACTTTTGTTTAACTTGGCTTGTTTCATTTTTGCAAAAATTGAATTTTTCAATCACATTGATGATTTCTGAAAAACAATTTACTATTTTAAATTTTTTTGCATTTAATTGCCATTTAATAGATGCACTGAATTGAATTTTGATTCCGTATGTGTACGAAGACCTACTCGTAAAGATGACTAAAAACCGCTTTGAGCTACACGGATGAAATTTCGTATAAGAATTTTAGAAACATTTAAACGATATAATTCATAAAACGCAATGAATTTAATATATCCATTTTGATACGGGTTTTTGTAACTACAAGTATAGTTTTGAATCAAATTTTTGTTTCAAACGGTTAGAAAAAACGCTCCTGAAATACAAAATTGAATTTAGAATACTATTAACTTCATACCAGGGATTCGTCGCCAAAAAACTCGCCAAGAGTGATACGATAGATTTAGTAAAAATGCTAAACTCACGCCTAAAGTTATTATTTCGTAACTATTGTACACCAGTGCTATGTTAAGCATTCTCTTTGATAACACCTTCATTAGGGAGTATGTGTGAAAGTTTAAAAGAGACCACTCCCGCTGGTTAATATGTTGTATCATCCAGGGAAAAACAAAATGGGAGATTTTGAATAATATTCCAACTTCTAGGCCAAAGCATCGTTGCATGATTAAGATTTATATTTAATGTATCTAATTTTATTTTATTTTTAAAATTTATTTTTAATTAGATAAGAGTGAATTTAATTGTTTAATGCGCGAAAAATGTATTTAATAATTGTATTGAATATAAATCTAATAACTAAAACAATGAAAAGTATTTATGGCAAATACAATAATAAATTATTTTTCAATGTTTTAATAAAGGCGGATAAACACTGTTTCAATTAAAACTGACATAATAAAAAAAGCTTATTTTTAATTTTTAATATAGAGTAAAATTGAGTATTAGAAGTGTTTTTATACCTCAAAGTTACTGAGGAAAAATATTTCATTTAGATTAATTTTTAATTAATTAGAAATCTAATTAAAATTTTGAAGAATACTTCCCTTACTCCTGAAGTAACTCTGTACCAATTTTGGTACCTCCTTCTCTATCCTGTAGAGTATTTTGAATGATTTCTGCATCATGCATTCTCATGACGCAATTTATAGATAGTTTCCAAGCTATTGATAGATAGCCTTCAGTTGATAGATAGCCTTCAGTTTAGATAGTTTATAGTTTATAGATGGTATACAGCCTATATATTTTATCGATAGAATCCAGTCTATATACTTTATAGATAGCATCCAGTAGTACCAATATACTTCCTTAAGCTTGTGCCCTCGGTGATTTGCTTTCGACATCGTCGTTACGTTCGCTGAAGTTAAAATCAACCCCTCTCTTTGGTCTGCATCCTTATCGAATACGAAATCCAAGCTACTGATTTGCATCTAGCAATTGAGACAGAATTTATGGGATCGCATTTTATCTGCATTGTAGCAAAGATCAATAAGTTGAGGTCTGCAATTTCTTTATTTTATGTTGATTCATTGAAGGTTATTGCTATTATTTTCTCCCAACATTATTTTTTTTTTATTTGGCATGGAATTGTTTTCTCTGCAAGTGAATCTTTATTTGTTTTAATCCCTTTGTAATTATTGGGTTTTGATTTGAGGGTTCGTGAAAATTGTGGAAAAGAAAAGATTATATTACAAGAAAAAAATTATAATGTTTTTATATATTTACATTTAAAATGTTATACAAACAATTTTATCTTATTTCTTGAGTACTCAGTCATTTTCTGAGATATTTTTCTGTGATGTTCTCTGGTGTTTTTTTGCTACAATTTTCTTAGTTAATTCATGACAGTTATATCCGAGATCATGTTAACAGGATAGGAGGCCGCTTAGACAAACACGTCTTTTAGTAGTTAAATAATTTTCTCTTTTCAATTTAGATGCTTTCTCTCTTTCGCTTTCTTTCTTTCTTTTTTTTATCGTCCAAAATTAAGTATCCGATTTTCAAAAGGTCTAATAAAACCCTTGTTTATTTTTGTCATAAATTAAATTCTTTTGTCTTATATTCAAAGTCAGTATTAAAAAATACAATTTAATTTCCTCTTTTCAATTGAGACGTTTCTTCTATTTCTATCTCTTTCTTTTTTTCATCCAAAATTAATTATCCAATTTTTAAAAAGTCAAATTTTCTCTACTTATTTATATCATAAATTAAATTCATAAAATAAATCTTAAATTGAAGGCCAGTTTTAAACGATACATTTTTAATGCTAAATACACTAGTAAAGAAGCTCCCAATAGCACTCCTTGTACTGTTTCTATCTATCGTAAAAATGACTTGTGCCCGCATGGCCTTCAAATTCATCTCATTTATTTTAGAATCAGCCAGTATATTTTATTTACAATTTTCTGACTTGTTGCTTTTAAACAGGAATGATCAAAAGCTCTTTTATTCTTTGGTATTGTGATTCTGATTAAAAAAGAGACTATATATAAAATTGTATGTATAATATATATAATAATAATTGGGTTTATAATAAATACACTATATAAATATAATTGGGTTTGTAACAAACACTGCAGACGGAAACATACCATACAGATAGTCAGCGCAAGAGAACTGTACCATCGTATATGATGGATTAAACCACCCATTCAACTGTCTTTCGATAGATAGATGATCTGTTGTGCCTATTAGTTCATCCGTACACTCTAATGATGGATCTGTCTCTGCAGTAGGCCCGCTCCGGAGTTGCAGCTGCAGATGTCACTTTTACTGATGATCGTCTTCCAGGCTCAACTAAATTGACTTTTTTCACTCGAATCGGCACAGCGCTTTTTCTCGGAAAACAGTCATGTTTGTAGGTTAATTGGAGATAAGGTACAAAAATGTTGGGTTGTGAGTGTCATTTGTGATGTCAGAATATTTGTAGCAAAATTCTTGACATATTTCGAGATTATTTTGGATTTTTTGGGGGGGAGGGGGAAGGGGGTTGCGACTAAAAATTACAGAATTATTTTTTCAAAAAAAAATTATGAAATAATTTTTTAAATATATCAAATAAGAAATTATTATTGAATGGTTAATATACAGAATATGAAATTGAAAATATGTTAAATGAATATATTTTTTTAGTATCAGCTCAATTTTCTTAAGGCACCTGAGAGTAATTCGGCCATTTCATTGCAGACTAAAATTTTGATGGGTGCCATGCTAGAGAAAAAAAGAAGAAAAAAATAGTTGCCAGTACTACTTGTTTTCTGTAAGTTTTTTAAATAAAACTCTTTTGGTTTTCACTTTCAAAATTAAAATTTTGCTGATTCGGATTTTTTTTCTTAAGGTAATATAAAGTGTGAAAGTAATTCGGGCTTATTTCTATTTTTCATGAAAAATTCATTTCTACAGAGTTTTATCCGAGTTACACAATAATTTATATGAATAATAATTTCAATTTTCAAAAATTATTTTGAACTAAAGGATCTATAATAATACGCCATAGGTATATAAAAACTCTTTAAATCTAGTTATCTCTAACAAATTTAATACGCTTTAATACAGTAAGCGTTCTAAAAGTTAATATTATTATTTTTTAATTTCTATCCATCCATATATAAGAAATATGGAAGCATGATTTTATGGATTTGAAATTAATTTATTAAGCATATTGATTTTGCTGTTGATGTCATTTTGTTATTCCTACAGACGTGTACATAACATATAAGATTTTTATGGATTTGATTCCACAGATAAATATTTCGCTTTTAAAAAATTTCATTCAGATTATTATAAAATGAATTTTGAGCAATGACCAGATGTAAAGAACAACATGTGAGTCAGAATCTCGCAATCCAAACTCACATGTCATATCATTGTGAAAAGTTTGGAGTTTTAACGTCTAATATATTATATATTCACTGAACTGTTAAATACTGAAATAAATATTATTTAGGCTTTTAAACATTGACGTTTTATAGTAACTTGGGTTTATATATCTAGGGATACTGAATTACTGATATCAACCTTTCAAATTAGATAATATGCTTTGAAAAGTTTTATTTTCGGCAATATTATTGCGAATTTGTAATTTTGCTCCCCTGGACAGCAAATCCCATGATAAGAAAAGTAGATTTACAGCTATGGTAATGACTTCTGAATGGATGCTGAGCTAACAATCTGCAGAATGGTGATGAGTTTGGTGAAAAAATTGAAGGACCCATAATATTCGAGAATCTTGTTTGTAGCAGTGTGAGGACCCGATTCCTAACGGTTTTTCGGCATCATTCTGTGCTCTGGCTCGGAAATTATAAAAAGCCGAGAGTCAGTAGTCAGTCGGTGTGAGAAGTCTCTCTTTGGAATACTCTCTGAGCATTTTGTGCTGTCGTGGTTATTTAGTAGCGATTTGCTACTTGTGTGCTTCTGTTTTCTGCGAGTGTTGTTGTTATATATGCTTCGGTTGTGTTTTACTATTGTGTATTCGTGTAGAATGCAGTGTCTTTATTTATTGTTGAGCGTTTTGAACTTTTTCCCCAGCCGGATATTGGAATTTTCTGCAACAATATCTATTCACCATCAATATCTGTCATGGCTTTACTGTATTTGTTTTTTGTAGGTGTAAGCACGTAAAATGAAAAATTGAATTTTCGACAATTAATGCTTTTTAATACAAGAAAAGCCGAATTGCTTTACAAACCGCGAAAGATATATTTCCGTAATTGAAGGATTTCTCCGTAATTGAAGAAACTGCACACAAATTATTTCTGAAATTCAGATGATGCAAATTTAATGTGGCTGAAATTACTGAATGAAAGCATTGATTACAAATAACGAGACTTATTTCCAATCGTGAAGTAACGAAGAATTGTATTTTGTGACCATTTGATACTTTGATAATCGCCTTCATGTTTGGGTATATCCCAAATTAAGATAATACAGGGTGTTCATTAATTATTGTCGGGGTTTCCGTACCTGATAACTTTCGAATAAAAAATATTACGCAAAAACCGATTACGTATTCGTAAATTACAACTCAAAGAATTTTACGTGGTAACAATGCGATATTAACGCATTTGCAGTCTGGGTAATTATGACGTCATAAATAAAAATGGCAACCGTGCAAGAAAAAGCAATGTGTATATTGTGGTTTTTCGAAACTAAATCAGTTATAACTACTCAACGTCGCTTCAGGACCAAGTACTAGAAAGATCCTCCTTCGGATAATTCTATCAGACGCTGGTTAACACAATTTCAGGAAACTGGCAGCGTTCTACACTGAAAGGGAGTGGGAAGACCGAGCACTTCGCAGGAAAATGTTGATCACATCCAAGAAACGTTTACTCGCAGTCCACGAAAATCAACGAGACAAGCAGCTGTGCAGTTACATATGCTGCATACGACGATATGGAACGTTCTCCATAAACGCCTTCATCTGAATGCCTACAAAGTGCAAATTGTGCAAGCTTTACACCCGAATGATAAACAGCGTCGCTTTGAGTTCGCTGAACAAATTTTGACTCGAATTGAGGATGATGAAAATCACCTTCGGAAATGGCTCTTCATTGACAAATCCACTTGTCATGTGTCAAAAAAAATGAATAAACATAACTGTAGAATATGGGGCTCGGAGAACCCGCACAATTATCGAGAATTGGACAGAGATAGCCCAAAGGTGAATGTTTGGTGCTCTTTATCACATACTGAAGTTACTGGACCTTTCTACTTTGCTGAAACAACAATAAACTCCGCGACATACCTTGACATGCTGGAGATGTATGTGGTTCCTCAGATGCAGCAACATCAGCCAGATGCGATATTTCAACAGGATGGTGCACCCCACATTGGGGCACGATTGTACGTGACTTTTTAGACGAGAACTTTCCCGACAGGTGGTGTGGAAGAGGTGGACCAATCCCATGCCTCCGAGATCACCAGATATAACACCGCTGGACTTCTTTCTATAGGAGTTTGTCAAGAACATTGTGTACAAGAACCCTGTGCCCTCCCTTGATGAACTGAAGAGCAGAATTGTTACTGCGATCCAAAATGTTACCCCACAAATGCTGGAGAACACTTGGAGGGAAATCGAATTTCGTCTCGATGTGTTACGAGCCACGAAGGGCAGCCATGTGCAAATTCATTAATCTTTTTAATATCATTAATCAAATTCTTTGAGTTGTAATTTACGAATACATAATCACCTTCAGCTGAATTCCTACAAAGTGCAAATGGTGCAAGTTTTACACTTTAATATCATTAATAAAATTCTTTGAGTTGTAATTTACGAATACGTAATCGGTTTTTGCGTAATATTTTTTATTCGAAAGTTATGAGGTACGGAAACCCCGACAATAATTAATGAACACCCTGTACTTTAAATGCACAATTTTATTTTTATTATTTCCTTCTTTTTATTTTTAATTTATAAATATTAGGAAGTTTAGATATCGCGTTCTTCCTAATTGTTGTTTCGTCGAGTTATTTTCAATACCACGGCTATGAAATCAAAATTTAATTATATTTGTACATTAACTCCTAATGAAGATTTAAATATATTTTCAATAGTGCATTGTCATTTACAGAATATTGTTACAGAAATCATTTTCAGTTGGTGTATACGGTGAAAGCAAAATCTAATATGTCGGGTTTTGGGAAATGACGCTTTGTTCAACAAGAAAATAAAAACCCATGATAGTAAAAACACAACCTAAGCTTACACAATGAGTAACATTTCTCAAAACTCAGGAGCAGACGGTAAAATCCTTAATCAGAAAACAATAATAGAGCTCAGAGTGTACAGCTAGAAAGCTTGCTCTGAGATCAACATTCCAACAAATTTTAAGTGAACGTTTAGCCTTTTATAGTCTCTCGATAAAATATGAAATTTTTCAGATTAATTTATAGATCTCTGTTCCTAAAAGACATGAAGTCAAATTCTTGTATTTATAGATCTCTGTTCCTAAAAGACATGAAGTCAAATTCTTGTATTTATAGATCTCTGTTCCTAAAAGACATGAAGTCAAATTCTTGTATTTATAGCTCTCTGTTCCTAAAAGACATGAAGTCAAATTCTTGTATTTATAGCTCTCTGTACCTAAAAGACAGGAAGTCAAATTCTTGTATTTATAGCTCTCTGTTCCTAAAAGACATGAAATCAAATTCTTGTATTTATAGCTCTCTGTTCCTAAAAGACAGGAAGTCAAATTCTTGTATTTATAGCTCTCTGTTCCTAAAAGACATGAAGTCAAATTGTTGTATTTATAGCTCTCTGTTCCTAAACGACATAAAGTCAAATTCTTGTATCTAAGATGACTTTAAATTTTCTCGCCAACAAATGGTCGCCAAGATCGGAGTCATTGAACTGGCATCCATTAAGAATCGCTGTAAATGCCTCTTTCCAATCATGTCTTTAATTTAGCAGGAATGCTGTTTTATAGTTTCGAAACAATAAGAACAAAATTTTAAAAGCAGCAATCACACATAAAAAAACTTTTTAGGAAGTGAATAAAAAAAAATCACAATCTATCAATTAAGTGAACCGTCTTATAAACATGAAACAAGTCAATTATAAATGTTAATGGAATTCTAGGAATTCTAGTTAATGGAGTTTTAAAAGATATATATTTATTTATATATTGAGGTAAATGTTTTGATAATTGCAATACTGAATTGTATATATTGGGTTGGCAGCTAAGTAATTGCGGATTTCACTCATAGATGGCTTCATTTGAATTTTTAGGTTTGCAGGCATAGCACAAATGTAAAACACATTTTGTTATTTGATAGTTGGCAATTCAGCTGTCAATCAGTAAAAAAAGTTTTTTGATCGGTTGCATAGTTTTCGTTTGGCGTTTGTTGAAAAATGGAAAATCAAAAGGAACATTTTCGTCATATTTTGGTTTTATTTCTGCAAAGGGAAAAACGCATCGCAAGCTCATAAAAAGTTATGTGCTGTTTATGGTGACGAAGCCTTAAAAGAACGGCAGTGTCAAAATTGGTTTGCCAAATTTCGTTCTGGTGATTTTTCACTCAAAGATGAAAAACGCTCTGGTCGTCCAGTTGAAGTTGATGACGACCTAATCAAAGCAATAATCGATTCGGATCGTCACAGTACAACACATGAGATTGCAGAGAAGCTTCATGTATCACATATATGCATTGAAAATCACTTAAAACAACTTGGCTATGTTCAAAAACTCGATACATGGGTTCCTCACGAAATGAAAGAAACGCATTTAACGCAACGCATTAACAGCTGCGATTTGCTAAAGAAACGTGATGCAAATGGTCCATTTTTAAAATGACTGATAACTGGCGACGAAAAATGGGTTGTTTACAACAATATCAAGTGGAAAAGATCATGGAGCAGGCCAGGTGAACCAACTCAAACAACAGCAAAAGCTGATATTCATCAAAGGAAGGTTTTGTTATCAGTTTGGTGGGATTACAAAGGAATTGTCTACTTTGAACTCTTACCACCCAACCGAACGATCAATTCTGATGTCTACATTGAACAACTAACGAAATTAAACAATGCAGTTGAAGAAAAGCGACCCGAATTGACAAATCGAAAAGGTGTTGTATTCCATCATGACAATGCAAGGCCACACACATCTTTGGTCACTCGGCAAAAATTATTGGAGCTTGGTTGGGATGTTTTGCCACATCCACCATATAGTCCTGACCTTGCACCATCTGATTACTTTTTGTTTCGATCTTTACAAAACCCCTTGAATGGTAAAAATTTCTATAATTATGATGATGTCAAATCATACCTGATTCAGTTTTTTGCTAATAAAAACCAGAAGTTTTATGAACGTGGGATTATGATACTACCTGAAAGATGGCAAAAGGTCATTGATCAAAATGGGCAATACATTACAGAATAAAGTTATTTAGTTCCATGAAAAAATTGTCTTTGATTTTCTAAAAAAAAAAAATCCGCAATTACTTAGTTGCCAACCCAATAATTAGCTTGTATGGAAATACAAACGAATCCTTAAGCCAAATCAGATATCATTACAATAAAACATCCGCGTTAAAGATTGAATCGAATTACTTTATCATTGTAAAGAAAAGTAGGAAATTAATTGCATTTTTAATAAAGTGAGGAACTTTTGTAGAGCGAACCACCATAAATAACTATTCATTCTTCTCTATTTAAATGTAAAGGATGTTCATTAATTATTGTCGGGGTTTCCATAATTTTCGAATAAAAAACATTACGCAAAAACCGATTACGTATTCGTAAATTACAACTCAAAGAATTTTATTAATGATATTAAAGTGTAAAGCTTGCACAATTTGCAGTTTGTAGGCATTCAGCTGAAGGTGATTCTTTGAGTTGTACTTTACGAATACATAATTCTTTGAGTTGTAATTTACATATTCATAATTCTTTGAGTTGTACTTTACGAATACATAATTCTTTGAGTTGTAATTTACGTATTCATAATTCTTTGAGTTGTAATTTACGAATACGTAATTCTTTGAGTTGTAATTTACGTATTCATAATTCTTTGAGTTGTAATTTACGAATACATTATCGCCTTCGGCTGAATGCCTACAAACTGCAAATTGTGCAAGCTTTACACTTTAATATCATTAATAAAATTCTTTGAGTTGTAATTTACGAATACGTAATCGGTTTTTGCGTAATATTTTTTATTCGAAAGTTATGAGGTACGGAAACCCCGACAATAATTAATGAACACCTTATATATTTAAATTCAGAACTTCCAGATTCGGTGACTACATCATTCATTTGGAAATTTAAAATTTAGATACGCTTTTGGTAAGATATGAGAATCTTTTCAAGACTCTTTAGCATTAAACTCGCTCTACTATCTCAGATTTATAGGTTTCTTCAATAAGAGACCTTTGTCGATTGGCATTCCGAATTATCTCGAAGAAGGATGAGGAGTTCGCCCAAATAGAAGCCGCATCGTGCAGTTTCTTTATCGACTATTCGGAAGTTCAGCTTTAAAATTAGAAGCGCTCTATTTGATGTACCGTCTGGAAGGTTTCGGAACAGACCATTAATGTATTTTGAAGAGGATGAGGTTGATATTCTCAAAGATAATGTTTTCTGTCTGGTTTAAAACCTTTAAATGTTCAGGCTTTGGGTTTCGGCTCAAAGGATGTTTTTAAAATGCAAAGTGAAACTAAAAGATCTTGAACAGTTAAACTAAGGAACTAATAAATATAAAAATATGTGGTGCGATTTTGCAAGTCTGGTGCAAGTTAAAAAGTTCAATAGTTTACAAACAAATGCGAAGTAAAAGATATTGATTGCACTGATGTGATGAAAGTGAAACTGGGTGTTTTTTTAACTATGTGTAATGTTTGTCTGACACACTTCCTGTAAATTGATAAATGTAAAAATCGCTCTAATATTTTTACAAAACAGACTAATCGACTTAAATTTATTAAATTTGGTTTCTTAGTTTTTAGGGGGCGCGGTGGCCTGGTGGTAAGGTCTCGGCTCGGAGCCGGAGGGTTTCAGGTTCGAAACCCTATTCCACCGAAGAACCGTCGTGTAAGGGGATCTGTTGCACGTTAAATCCGTCATGACCAAACGTCCTCCCGCTGGTGTGGTGTGGTGTGGAGAGGGGGGTGCCAGCTCAGGTGTCGTCCTCGTCATCTGACCGCGGTTCAAAATGACGAGGTCCATCCCAAAATAGCCCTTGTGTTGCTTCAAACGGGACGTTAATATAACTAAAAAAAACTAAAACTTCTTAATTTTTAGATACTCAATATAAAAAGAATATTAGTTCAATTTTTAGCTAATTGAGAATTAATTTTAAAAAATTAACTTTTTTTTCAATAATCTTCGGATCTAAAATGCACAAAAACAATTTTGACGCTATTCTAACATTCAAAAAATTACATTTTCAATGAAACCAGTTTTATTATTCTGCAAGCTTTGAATGATGTTGATTACAAACTTAGCAAAGAATAGAAACATTTGATCAAACGTCGTAATCAACAGCAATATCAGGAATTTATTACATTCTTATTTATTACATTCTTATTCTTGTATTTATTACTTATCAACCTGTTCATATTTATGGTCTCATTGTGGTTGAAAATTTTAAAATCGCAAAATTAATGTTTTGGGTGTAAAATATAAATATGTCTTGTTACTTTCCCATGAAAAACATTTCCACTCGTACCATTGGCATCTGCTTTCTTTATTTCATGGTATGTATCTTCTTTTCCTTTACATTTTTAATTGTCTGCAATGAAACTTTGGATTTCCACTGAAGGTTTTATTATCATTTCAATTAAAATTACAATGGCACATTAAAAGGGAAAAAACTCTTCCTTATGGTGCTATACTATGTTATTTCAAAATATTGATACGGAAAGAATCAAAATCCACCAGGTGCGTGTCGGCGAAAAGATTCCAGCATGTTCATTAAAAGATAAAAACCTTTTATTCTGCACGAATACATGAATTCTCAGTAGCAAAACATAGATAAACCGCATACAAAACAACACTTTTAGTAAACAGCCGCGCACAAGCAGCAAAGCGGGAACAAACCATTATATCAGTTCAAAGCGCTGAGAGAGAACTCGCTCAACTATTCGCTGAATCTGAACTCAATTGACTACAGTTCTGTCTCTCGACTTTTTATGGTCTCCATAGCAGGGGAATGAAAGTACTAAAAGATAATCGTATCTTTGCTCCTAATCGAGATGTCATAAAAATTGTTAAAAATTCGGGTGCTTCATATTTTTTTCATCATTTTCATCAAATGATATCCAAGTTTGTTACCAAGGCAGGGGGAGGGCATTGATTAGGTTTTGATTCATCATTCGTTAGAGCTATTTGTAAAGTTCTGTTCTTTATTTTGAGAATGATTTGTCAAGGAAAAAATTTAATAAATTCATATAAAAATATAGAGCAGGTGAGAATCATAAGCCATCCATGAGGGTTTGCTGTCTCCAGTTTATAATAAAATTTTTGGAACCTTATGAAAAACTCGAAATCTTACATTGACACTACGCTTTTATCCTTCTGAACCATTGCACCTTGAGTAGGTCAATTGGTATCTTGTTAAAAAACTTTTTTTTTTTTTTTTTTTTAAGAATGAAGAAGTGAAACAAGTAATTGGTCCGGAGATTTTCTGAAAACCATTTTATGCTTAAGTTGCTTTGAAATACCTTGTTTTATAGTATTATATTCTTATTTAATTTCTGTGTCCATAAAATGGTCAACATTTTTTTTAAATGGACAATTCTTATAGTTATTCAGATTGGTTCAATGGTTTTTTTGGAGGAATCGTAACAGTGATTTCCATTTCTTAGATTTATCCAGAAAGAGTAATTTCGAAAATTTCTCTTAAGCTGTCAAATAAATATTCTTGAATATAATTGCATACCATGAGTGAACAATGGTTATATAAAAGATATTAGCGATTAATCAATGAGATGTGGTTAATACACAAGACTAAGAATACCAAATGAGCATTTTCAATCCTTTTTTTTACTGACCGATTAAAACCAAAATTTGGCACAAGACTGATCGCTTATAAAATTCTATATATTTAAATCATTGTGTTCTTTTTTCTTGTATCGAATTATCGCATTTACATGTTTCTGAAAGTAAGATCGACAGACGATCAACCATTTCATAAATGAGTTTAAAATTTCACAAATCTACACTTTAGATGGTAAAACTGTGAAATAAATTCCATTTACTTAAGTTATCACGTTTTTGAGTTATCGAAAGCATAGAACATGAATTTTATATGCATGCAGGATAACAAGACCGACAGACGGTCAATCACTTGACAGATGTGGTTCCAAATTTTATACATATCTACGGTTTGCTAAATTTTCTAAACTAGCTTTCTACATTTTGGAAATATTCGTTAACTTATGCTTGGACAGCTGAACATACAAAGTTTGTCTGAATGGATTTCTTTTGATATTCGATTGAAATCAACTAATTTGATGTTAAGGCCATATACCAAATTTCATGCATTTAACTCATAGCCTTTTTAAAATATCGTGCCCCCAGGTATGATTATAAAAAGGTGCATCTTGGAATCGAGCTCGTCTAAAATATAGAGATTCGTCAAAAATCTAAAGTTTGAATTTTTTTTTTTTTTTTTTTTGACGATTACAATATTTTCTCTTTCTATGCTTTATAGAAAGTAAAAAAGATTCGACGACAAAAATGAAAGAACGTATTTACTAAATTCCCCTGGTAGCTTATTTAGAATAGTGCATTTCAAACAGCAATAATTTTTTTTTTTAATTTATGTTTGTTTTTTTGGGAGGCAACTTTAGATTTCAAACTTCTGAGAATTTTAAAAGCAAAATTCCTCTTCTGGATTTCTAACCATAATTTATATATATATAAATATGTAACATATTTTGGTTGAAGCAGAATGCAGATTTGACAAGCAGTGAAGAGACTGTATTTTTAGTTTCGTTTTATTCTATTCCGAGTGGCAGGCATGATTTTTTACATGAAGACGCAGCTAGGCCCAAAAGCAGAAGTGATAAAGAAGCAAAAAGGGCCTAAACAAATGATCACTAGCCTTATATAACATAGGATTTCCGGCCACGCGCCAATGTGGTGACCTTTGACATCTTTTCAAGGGCACCGAAGGGGTCACTTTCATTTGATACGTAGTACCGATGGCGCATTATTTTTACAAAGGAATTAATTACACCAAAAGTGGAATTGGATCACGAAATAAGAGAATATTTTAGAATGAAGTTACGATAGGCTAAATTAAGATAAGCTTTGGAAATTAATTTGGTTTAAATTAAGAGTTTAAAATATAATTACATATATACATGTAAGCATTATTTCGTGTGAAGCAGAATGCAGTTTCGAAGGCAGTGAAGAGACTTTCGATTTCGTGACGTTTTTTTATTTCATATAGGAGAAGTAAGCATTATTTACAGGCAGGAGCGACGAGCAACACACAACACAGAACGACACCGAAAGAAATGAAGAAAAACTCTTGAACATTTTATCCCTGGTCTTATATAGTCTGAGATATTGATAGGGAAAATATTTCTCCATAGTGCTTAATGAGATTTCGATAGAAATTTTCGCTACACGCGCCGAAGAGGCAGGGGAAACATAGTTATCTCTTAAAAAAGAATGTGCTTATTGGGCATTTTTCTAGCCCTTCACGCAGAGTGTGGGAAAGTTAGGCTTTCAACCGATTTAGAAATTTTACAAAATTTCTCTTAAATTAATTAATTAGTGAAAGTGGAATTGGATCAGGAAATAAGAGAATATTTTAGAATGAAGTTACTATGGGCTAGATTAAGATAAAATCTTGGAAATTAATTAAATTGAAATTAGAGTTTAAAATATCATTACATATATATTTGTCAATTTAAGTCCATATTCTTCAAAAAACGCATTTTCTTATTTTCTATGAACGATATCGATTTCAAATCTAGAACTGTTTTATAGAAGACAAAAATACCGCTCTTTAAAGTTCAGTAAACAATTTTCTTTGTGGAAAAAGAAATGCTTCCTCATAAAAGCATTTCTCTGTGGAAATTCTAAAGAATCTGAAGAAGCAGAAGATAGCCATTTATCGACTCTCCACAAAGCTCTTCTTCGACTTCATTTCAAAAGCTAAACAGGCAAGAACCATTAATATGAATCCAAAGCTTCATTGTCAAAGCCTCAAGAATATGTCTCATGGGATATTTTCGAATCATTTAAAGATTAAAGATTGCTCCATAAAAGGCAGTGTTGCTTTTAAATGTCCGAATACACTTAAAGAACAATGTCAGTAAATCAAAAGAAAGAAAGAACTGAAACATTGCATAATGATCTGTCATAGTTACAAAATGTACATTCCAAAGACGATGTTAAAATAAAACAAAATAAAATCTTGTTTAAATAAGTTCATTCAAACAGCGTAATTGAACTTTTGAGGAACACATTCCTTTGTGTTACCGTGAATTAACGCCATAATTGAATTTTTAAAACATAAACAAATCCTTAATGGTTGATCTTTCATTTTATATAAATAAAGCATTAATTATGGAGCAATTCAACTTGTTGCACTAGTTTACTTTCTTGTATACTAAGTATAGAGAAAGCATTGAATTTTTAAAACATAGATAAATCCTTTATGGTTTATCTTTCATTTTATCTAAGTAAATCATTAATTTTGGAGCAATTCAACCTGTTGAATGAATTTATTTTTCTCGTATGCGAAGTATAGAGACAGTATTGTAATCGACAAAAAATTTGATTTTGGAGAATCTCCAAGAATCTCCTCGAGGCAGAGAAACACATTTTTGATTGTCCGTCTATCTGTCTACTAGCATAATAATTCTAAAACGCATTGAGCTAGATAGATGAAATTTGATATATGGTCTTTACACTAAATTTATAGATTTCTATTAAATTTTGTGAGGAACCCATTCAAAAGAAAGCTATCTGCTCGGTTCTGCGAATATAAGTTAATTACGATAACTACAAAACGAGAAGATTTGAATGAACAAAATTCGATACACAGATTTCACTGCTAAATTGTTAATTTTAATTAAATTTGGATCATATCCTTTAAGGGGTTGACCGTCTACAGGTCTATACTTTCACAAGCATTTAACGCAATAATTTAAAAAAACTTACTTTCATATATGAAATTCGGCGAGGGATTTTGTGACTACAATTGTACCTCTATGTCAAATTTTAGTTTCAATTGGTTCAAAAATAAAGCATCTTAAACAGAAATTTTATGTACTACTAGCCGCCTTTGGCGACCAGCCGGTTCGCCAATCTTAATGTTCGTTTAAATTTTAATAATTAAATAGGTTGAACCGGAGTTTAACCCCCTTCTTCGCCAAGTTGCGATAACGCTCCAAAGCTGGCAATCTTTATTATGCACTATAATTGAACATCTGCTCCTTTGCTTTTGAACATTTCGCAAGGTCGTTGTTGGCGATTTTTAAAAATTGCTCCAAGCAGGAGTTAAACTCCGGACGTACCATTAAATATTTTACGCAATTCCAACTTTAATAGATTCTTCGGCAAAATATTTTAAAACTTCAAATTTTGATAGTCATATAATTCACTCATAATATTATAAGGGCCTTCAGTCATAGTTTGATATGTATCTCTCTCATTTTCTGTTACCCCTCGTAGAAATTATGCTTTAAATTAAAGTGTAAATGATTAATCTGCAATTAATATAATAATATTTTTTACTGAAACAAAGCATTTTTTTAATACTATGATTACTGATAATAGAGTCACTGAGCGTTTACACTTTATGGGCACTAAAGAATATCTTTCTTAATTTATGTAATATCTCAAGAATTTGTCAACAAAAATTTCTCAGATTCATCATGAACAGATCGATTCATTAACAATGTTTAATTTTAAATGCATCAAACACTAAAAAAATAAAATGAATCGTTTAAAATAATCGATCGAAAACAGGTTTAAAAAAATACTTAAAAAACGATGTACTTAAAACTATAAGCATATACAAAAAAGTATATAACTAACATAAATACAATTTAATTACAAAAGCATCCAATTAACCTAAAAATAATTTAAATCATTGAAAATAGGTTAAAAAAAAAACTACTTAAAAAACGATGTACTTAAAACTATAAGCATATACAAAAAATATATAACTAACATAAATACAATTTACTTAAAAAAGCATGCAACTAACCTAAAAATAATTTAAATCATCCGTTGGTTGCCATGTCAACAGTCAGAAAACAATGCGCATGCGTGAATTTTCTTCGCCAGTTACGTTAACGCAAGTGCGTGAATTTTTCTACGCCAGTTGGGGTAACGCTATGCAGATTATACATTTTTAATTTCCTTTATTCTGTGTTATTTTAATTCAAAAGTACTTCAGAATGAATGTGAAACATGGATTAATTAACAATGTTTAATTTTAAATGCATAAAACATTAAGAAAATAAACAGAATCGTTTGAAATAATCCGCCGAAAAATGTTAACCCTAGCTTCAATTCTGTTGGGAGAAAAAAATAACTGAAAGTCGGCGGTGGGGAAAATGGAAAAATTTTTTGGCGGAAAAGTTGGCGGTGGGGAAAATGGAAGATTTTTTTGGCGGGAAAGTTAGTTTTTAACTAATAATTAAAATTCTAATTAAAATTTCAAAAAAAGGGACCCCAGGTGCACATTCCCGACCTCTAAGGTATACATGTACCAAATTTGATAGCTGTATGTCAAATGACCTGACCTGTAGAGCGCCAACACACACACACACATTGAGCTTTATTATAAGTATAGATATAGATTAAGAGCATATCAGACATTAATCGTTAAGAATCACCAATACGATATGATCTACGATACGATATTTACTGAGTTTATCAGTAAATATCGTAGATTACCACTCTCCAAAGTGTATTTTCCAAATTTGAAAGCTCTAGATCAAAGACACACGTTCACTTTATTATAAGTAAAAACAGTGATAATTGTTTATAAAATTAAATTTTATAACTAAAGTTTATAAAATTATCTTATTAAAAAGATAATTCTTTGAGTTTTAAAATAGTATGAAAAACCTCTTTATGAGAATAATGCATTCAGAAAATACAGATGAAAACACCAAAAAGTAGACTAATCTTTTAATTAACATACTTTAATTAACTTTAGAGCATTCAGAAATTGGCTGTGACCTTATATTTGCCTAGAAGTGCACGTGTGTTAAATTCCTTCAAAATCGGTCATAAGCATCAACATCGGTAAGCAAATCTAGTTTAAAAAAATTCAAATAACAAACATTTATCTTTATTTATATAGACATGGATGAGTTCTTAATTAAATTAAGAAAGAAGAGTTCCTTTTTTTCTCTTTAAAATGGAAAAATACACAGAAATCCATGAAATTCTATTTTTAAGGATGTTATTCTTAATTCTATAATCACAAGAAAAACAAGTTGGAGTTTTCTATTCTATTCTATTATTTCTTTTTTTTAAAAAAACAGATCTGATGGAAGAAACTATTTTTGCTTATTGGTTGAAAAATCCATCTTTATGATAGATCATTTTAAATTGCTTACTTAATAATGAGAATATTGTTCTTACTGAAATGCTATTACCTTTTCTTCCTATTTTTTTTTAATTAAAGGGTTATTTTACTTTTCTTCACTGTAAAATTTCTTTTATGTTGAAAGTAAAGGAACTATAATTAATTGTATTAACTTATTAATTAATTTCTTGAGGTCATACTATTATTGAAATTTTGCTTACAATAGTATTCCAAAATCTTTAGATATGAAAGTACTTCTCCATTTATTATTGCTTCTGTTTATCATTTACACAGCAAGTCTTTTTTTACAAATTTTGTGTGAAAATTTGTAAAAAATGGATTTCTGTTTCTTGTTTCATGGATTTCTGTAATTTTCGTGTCGTCTAAGTTCGTACAGAACTTGAGACTTTCAACTAATTTATTTTAGAAAATTAGCATTTAATAGTCATTATAATGGATGACCTCAAAAATCAATAACCAATACCAAAATCTTAAAATATACAAATATACTCTTAACAAGGAGAATATTTTGAATGTCATAAAAAAATTAGGTTTTGTGCATTTTGAATCAATAAGCGGACTATTGAAAAAAAATTACAAACCATATTTTTAAATAATACGCCGCTTCTATCAGTCATATTTAGCCAAATACTTTTCTAAAATATCCAATTAAAAAAAAGATCCACTCTTTTAGTACCCAGTTGATCAAGTTACGAATTTGGAACCGCATTAATTAAATCAACAGGCCATTTCGTGCGGTTGCTATTCCTGGACCGGGATAGCCTGATTGATAGGGCATTGGATTCGCATTCCTTGAATTGCGAGTTCGAACCACGCCGGACGAACACTCCCCGTGTGTGTGTGTGTGTGTAGTGGCTGGCGCACATATAAATCTGTCGTGGTCAATAAGTCCTCCATATCGAGAGTAATACCACTGGAGGTACTGGTTCACAGGTGATTGTTCTCTGATTCAGGTCTAAATTACGATCTGTGGGGTTGTGACGTGTGAGTAGCTAAGTAGTACTCATGGCCCTAGTTGGCACTACTGAAAAAACAAGAGACGTTCTTCGGCTTAAATCGCTGACAGATAATTGTCAGCGGGCTTGTAAAAGGCCATAAGTCACAACACAGATGTTATTCCTTCATTGAATGATCTTTTCTAGGAGGTTATTATATGGTCTACAATAGTAGTATTCAAAGCTTCATAACTCGGGAAACTGGAAGAGTGAAATTTATTTGTTTAAAATGTGATGTAAAAATGAAATTTGAAACAAGTGTACATTAATAAGTGCTAATGTGTGTATGCGTGCTTGTGTGAGTGAATTTATGCCGGAGTGTGTGTGTGTGTGATGATATCTCTTACTTTAACCCTTTCTAGGGCCGTGGGAAGTATGCTTCCCACCAAATTTATCAATCTTTGTATGAAATTATATAGGTTGACATAAGTTCGAACAATTTTTTTTTTAGTAAGTCAGAAACTTAGATGTTTTAGTTCTTTATCTCACGCAAAATAATGTGTCTTGATTTGTTACTTAATTATTAATTAACCAAATTAATTAATGAATCAAATTAAATTTATCTAATAAGCTAAATGAATCTCTTTTCTTATTCTAATTTCAAGCCTAAAAATATTTTAACATAATATGACTCGAAAAAAATGGTCCTTTAAAGGGTTAATTTAAATCTAAATTCATTACCTATTTTTTTTTAAATTAGTCCATATTAATTTATTTTAATATTTTATCTTAATTTCTGATCCAAATCCCACTTTATTATTATTTTTTGACTATTTTCTAACATTCGCTGTAAAAGAGTAATGACTTATGCGTTTCTCACTCTCAGAGCAAAGGGATAAAAATTCCTAACATTATATATAAAATTCCCTATCTATTATGGCGTCATGTCATCATAAATAAATTACGAATTTCTATCGAATTTCTACCGACATCTGTCAATCGAAAGTTTATCCGTCTGTGTGCATCACTCAACCCACATCCACTGACTGTCCATCTGTCTGAAAGTTAAAATATGCTTTCATTGGTAGAATTGTAAATATTTGTCAAATTTTGGATTTAATTCATCAAAGATCTGACTATCGTCTTTTGCATTTGTGTGTATATGAACTTCATAATTCAAAAATGCTGTTACTTAGATAAATGAAATTTGTTGTGCTTTAATATTTTCATTTTAAGTAGATTCTTCATAGAAAAACTACCTATTGCAATGTTCTTCGTGATTTCGATTTTTTTTAAGACTCCAGGAAAATGAATGCATATCTACACCGATCCTTCCCTAAAAAAAAAGTACTTATATTTCAAGAGTTTATATATACATATACTTATAAAGTAAAGCGCTTTAGCCATGTAATCCATTTAATAAGAAAACTAGAATCATTTTTTTATTGTAACTGGCTTGGCAAATGTTGCAAAAAAAATGAAGAAATCTCGGATGAGTTCATAGACTGGGCGTCTATCGTAAAGTGGGTGGAAGTAATGTGGGGTTTAAATTTTCATTTCCGTATAACTCCCTTAATATTAAAGATAGCAAAATGAATCAAATTAGCACTTTACTAAGACGGAAATAGTTTGCTTTTAAATACTTACGATAGCTGATTTGTACCTCTTTAAAAAAACTTTTTTCAATTTTTTTTAAAAAACTTCTGTTACTTAACTGGTATATTTTGGTTTCGTAGATATTTTTTCGATCTTTTTCATGCAAATATTCAAAAATCTAATTATTTTCGAACATACATTTTTCAAAACATTCATCCCGAAAGAAGTCACATACTTTAAAATATCATACATCATGTAACATGTCGATACACGTGCTCCTGCTGTCATTAATAATTATCTCTATTACTCAGACTAAAACCATTTTATCATCTCATCACACCATCATCATTTATGCTCAGTACATAATTGCTCAATGCCCCACTGGGGTCACGTGACTTCGACAGATTCCAACCAATGTTCAGATTTTTATGGGAAGGCGATTTTTAAGCTCACGGTACGGGCACCTATCTACGTGGAGGATGTCCGTTTCTCTCTTTCCGATGCATATCCGCACAAATTGGAAACCAGAACTAGTAAGTTCCTGGAATCGGGAATATGTAGTGATGTCTGTGTCTGTTTTACTAGAATGATAGATCTATATTAAATTTTTTAAATCATTCCATCGAAATCCAAAATGGAATAAACTACGATGTTCAAAACGTGCCATTTTGGGTATGTTATTAAGAAAATCGCGGCGAGAGCAACATCACTCTTTTTTTAATTATTAACCACTAAATAGGAATGGCGAACTTGTATAGGCTGCGAACTTCTTTAAATTAACAACATCACAATTAAAAGGCATTTAAGTTAACAAGAAAAAAGTTATCAGTTTAATGAGTAAATAGATATCATAGTAGAAGACTTCACATGCACATATATATCACATTTAGAAGGCATTTACGTTAACAAAAAAACATATAGAAACTTTACAAGTAAATAGATATCTCAAGAAGACGTCACATGCACATTGATATCATATTTAGAAGGTATTTAAATTTTTTAAAAAACAGTTAGTCGTTTAACAAATATGTAGATATCATTGGGGAGACTTCACATGCACACAGATATCCCATTTAGAAGGCATTTGCGTTAACAAAAAAAACACCCCCTCTGTTAGATGTTTTACGAGTAAATGTATAACACTACGAGAATTTCACATGCACATATATATCTCATTTAGAAGGCATTTACGTTAAAAACATATAAGAACCTTACAAGTAAATAGATATCTATAATAGAAGACATCATATGCACATAGATACCACACAGAAAACATTTAAATTAAGAAAAAAAAACAGACATTTTATGAGGAGACTAGGAGAGAGTATAACTCTAGGAGAGACTTCACATGCACATATATATCTCATTTAGAAGGCATTTACGTTAAAAACATATAAGAATCTTACAAGTAAATAGATATCTATAATAGAAGACATCATATGCACATAGATACCACACAGAAAACATTTAAATTAAGAAAAAAAAAACAGACATTTTATGAGGAGACTAGGAGAGAGTATAACTCTAGGAGAGACTTCACATGCACATATATATCTCATTTAGAAGGCATTTACGTTAAAAACATATAAGAATCTTACAAGTAAATAGATATCTATAATAGAAGACATCATATGCACATAGATACCACACAGAAAACATTTAAATTAAGAAAAAAAAACAGACATTTTATGAGGAGACTAGGAGAGAGTATAACTCTAGGAGAGACTTCACATGCACATATATATCTCATTTAGAAGGCATTTACGTTAAAAACATATAAGAACCTTACAAGTAAATAGATATCTATAATAGAAGACATCATATGCACATAGATACCACACAGAAAACATTTAAATTAAGAAAAAAAAACAGACATTTTATGAGGAGACTAGGAGAGAGTATAACTCTAGGAGAGACTTCACATGCACATATATATCTCATTTAGAAGGCATTTACGTTAAAAACATATAAGAATCTTACAAGTAAATAGATATCTATAATAGAAGACATCATATGCACATAGATACCACACAGAAAACATTTAAATTAAGAAAAAAAAACAGACATTTTATGAGGAGACTAGGAGAGAGTATAACTCTAGGAGAGACTTCACATGCACATATATATCTCATTTAGAAGGCATTTACGTTAAAAACATATAAGAACCTTACAAGTAAATAGATATCTATAATAGAAGACATCATATGCACATAGATACCACACAGAAAACATTTAAATTAAGAAAAAAAAACAGACATTTTATGAGGAGACTAGGAGAGAGTATAACTCTAGGAGAGACTTCACATGCACATATATATCTCATTTAGAAGGCATTTACGTTAAAAACATATAAGAATCTTACAAGTAAATAGATATCTATAGTAGAAGACATCATATGCACATAGATATCTCACTTAGAAAACATTTAAATTAAGAAAAAAAAACAGATGTTTTATGAGTAAATAGATATATCATTAAGAGAAAACTTCACATGCACATAGATATCACATTTAGAACGCTTTTACATTAGCAAAAAGAAACATGCAGGAGCTTTACAAGTAAATAGATATCACTTGTAGAAGACATCGCATGCACATAGATATCACATTCAGAAGACATTTAAGTTAACAAAAAAACATATAGAAGTTTTACATGTACATAGATATCACTAGAAGAAGGCATCGCATGCACATAGATGTCACATTTAGAAGGCGTTTAAATTTAATTTTAAAAAAGAGGCATTTAAAAAAAACATGTAAGAACTTTTCAAGTAAATAGATATTACTAATAGAGCATATCACATGCACATAAATATCACACTTAGAAAACATTTAAGTTAGCAAAAAGAAACGCGTACGAGCTTTTTGCAAGTAAATAGATATCACTAGTAAAAGGCATCACAAGCACATAGATATCACAGAAAGCATTTAAATAAGTAATATCACTTATAGAAGATATCGCATGTAGAGAAATAGAGAAATTCAGTAAGCAACACCATATGTATAAGACAGAATCGAAAATTTCATTTATTTTATGCGAAAATAACTATAAATAAAATATCCAATGTATGAATTTAAGGTATGCGACTACATTCGGGATGAATTTTCTGAAAAACATTCAAAAATAGTTATATTTTTGAATTTTTGAAGGAAAATTATTGAAATAAAAAAAAAAACATCTTTGAAGCAAAAAAAATATACCGATTAAATCGCAAAAGTTTTTTTTGAGAATCAGAAAAAATGATTTTTTCCCCAAAAATGAAGTATAAAGCAAAAGTCTTCTGATTTAAAGGTTTATCAAATGATTCGTTCAAAATTTTGCAGATAGCTTAGAAAATATATTATCTATTTAATGGATCAAAAAATAAGCTATTTTTCTGTCAATTCTTTAAATATTGGGGTTCGACTGATAAATAACACGAAATTTTCCATTTTTTAATACTGTAAAACACTAAAACAACTATAAAATACTTCTAAATGAATAGAGTATATATTTTCTAGTTCAGATACTGCAGAACATATTGATAAATTATTAAACCAAATCTGAAAGAAAAATGTTCATTAGATTTTAATTTATGAGGTTTTTCTTAAGAAAATTCAATCAAAGATTAGAATTTTATAAAATAGCTTCAAAAGATATAAAATAGCACTAAAATGTATGTAAATACATGTATAAAAAATCAGTGTGACTTCCTAAAAAATAGACTTAGTAGCAAAATTCTAACGGTTTATAAAGAAACTTGTTAAAATATTAAGAATATTAAATTTTAAAAAATCCATAATTTCTCAAAAAATCGATTTTTTAACGTAGTTACCAACTTAATTAAATTTTGAAAAGAGAATTAAACGCATTCGAATTGCATCCAATTTAAGCATCAATAATTAAAATACCTATCCTCACTTTCCATCCAATAAATTCTCGAAGATTGATTGCTCAATCTTAATCGAATTGTCGATTTGTCACGTGATGGCAGAGGTAATTAGCTGACGCAGCTGCGACATTAAAACTTCGAATTCTAATTAAAACGAAACTCGGAAGATTTCGAAGTGATTTTCGGCATCTTCGAAACACGTGAGTAACATATTAATCTAAGCGACGGATAACTGCTCTTGCGAATGATATTACCCTCGTAGCAAATGAACGTAATGATGGAAAAATGGAGATGAATTCTCTTTTAAACGAACTGAAATTCTGGCGCTGCAATAAAGAGAACTGGAAACGTGAGATTCAAGTTAAATCAACCTCAAAAATCTTTGCAGTTTTCTTACATTTATTACATAAGAATTTATTTAAAAATTCTTGTAAAAAAATAATGTACAAAAATGATCCAGGAATCCTCTTATAATCACTGGGACTCCCCGCCCCCAAGAGGGACAAATCAGTTATGACAGCAGAAGCTGTGGCATGGTGGTTGGTTCTCTCCTCCCGGGTGGGCATATTAAGGTTGTGGATTAGAGTTACCTTCACTTCCATGATAAGACATACCCCTTAAGAGAAGAGTTGTAAATAATTTTTAATTTATTCCAAAAAGAAGATGAAATGAAGGCCGCCCTGGTTGGTAGAGCGTTGGATTCGCGTCCATTTGATTGCGAGTTCGAACCCCGCCGGCCGAAGATTCCCCGCGTGCTTGGTGACTGACGCGCGTATAAATCTGTTGTGGTCACAAAGTCCTCCATGTCAAGAGTAATCCACTGGGGGTACTGGATCAGGGATGATCATTCTCTGATTCAGGTTTAAATTACGATCTGTGGATGATTGAATGAATGAATGAAGTTCGCCCCGTAAAAAGGGTTGTGACGTGTGTGTAGTCTTTCTCTTGGCCCTAGATGGCGCTACTATAAAAACCAGAGACGCTTCCCCACCGGCTTAAAATCGCTGTCTTCGTAACCGTGAGCTTGTCCATGGCAAGTGCCATAAGAAACAACAGATGAAATGATCTGCTTTTAAACGATCTGAATTTCTGGCACTGTAGTAACGAGAACTTGAAGCGTGAGATTCGAATTAAGCCAGCCATAAAAAATTTTGCAGTTTTATTATATTAGAATTTATCTAAAACTTCTTTTAAAAATAATATACAAAAATAACCTAGGAATCTATAATCACTGGGATTCTCCCACCCCCTTGGGAACAGCTCAGTTATGACAGCAGATACTTTCGATATGATGGTTGGTTCTCTTCCTCCTGGTGGGGATATTAAGGTTTTGGAATCAAGTTATATTCATTTTCATAATGAGACGTTCCTCCTACGGTAAGGCATGCTTCCATGTATGATGAAATTATTTGAATTTCATTGTGAAAGTGAGATTTTTTGTTGGAAATGAAGAACACAAAATATATTTAAAGAATAGTCAAAATTCAGGGATAAAATTACACAGAAATTAAATTGATATCAGTGAAGTTATTTTTTTTTTTCAAATTTTAAAATAGCTTAAAAATTATATTTAGGTTAAAAAAACTGCCAAACTTTCGTTTCATTTTTAATTAATTAAAATTTTTGAAAAACGATCTGATTTGTGCATTCCCATTTTCCAACGTAAATCTGTGCAATATCTGGTATCTGATAGTTGTAGGTCAAGTGGTTTATTCTGTAGGGTTCCAACATTCACACACGTATATACACACATTTTTCTTTATTGTTAGTGGAGATGAAAATGAGAAAAATAGCGGGGGAAAATCACACAGAAACCTCATAACTTCAAATTCACATAAATACAGATGGTATATGTCTAGATATTATTTTACTACGTTTATTTCAGAAAGGAAATATTTTATTAGGTCCTTATATGTATTTTAAAAAGTGACATCTATTGGTAAACATGCGAAGTATCTATATAAACGACATTGGTTTTGGGGTTTACCAATTTGCTATCACTTTATTTTTATCATTTTGGAAGTTCCCCATTTAACATTATTCAACTATTCCGTGTATAAAGACCCTAATCATGGAACGCTCCAAATCGCATTTTCGACATTCATTGTTATTTTTGTTTGATTTGAAGAAATCTGCTGCCGAAACCCTTCAGACACTTTTAGAAACTTATGGTGATGCTGCTCCGTCACATCCAAATCGTCGGTTTTGATTTCAACGATTTAAGTGCGGTGATTTCGATGTCAGTGTCAAAGAACAGCCTTGACGACCAAAAACATTCGAAGGCAATCAATCAATTGCAAGATTTATTGGACTAAAAATTTTGCGAAAAACTTTGCTGAAATGCTGATAGAAAATATTTTGATTGATATATATTGTACCAATTTTTTTCAATAAATGCCTTTTTAAAGTGAAAAAATGATCGAAATACGTGAAAGCACCTAATAAAATTAAACAATACCCTTTCAGTAAAATAATACGAGTCATGACGAACTACTCATCTTGACAGTCCCCTCTGCCCAGCGGGGTTCTTTTCTCAAAATTATTCCACCTTTTCTACAATGCACAAAAAACATATACACATTGACTACTCTAGACGAACAAGAATAACAATTATTTACATCATATCTTTTATAAGGGCGGCTTTTTCATCGAAATTTGCAAGTTGAAAAACAACAAGTGGTTCCGCCTCTTGTGTTACTCAGCGGGGTGACTCAGACCATCTTCGTGCAATGCCAGCCGATCAACTCAGACACCTGATGACATAAGTGCAGGACAGCACAGATGGGAATGAGACAAGAATCAAAAACAGTAACTACTCATAAGTTGTTACAGAAAGAATAAACAACACATATACAGATTAGAGAAACAGAGAGATGAGTTTCACGCATTTTTTCGACGTCTATGAAAATATGATTCCATATTTTTGCCTAACATATTTCCGGTTTAAACTGTTGCTAATTAAAAAAATATTTTTGCACATCAGGAATCACTTCTTTTTTTTTTTCAAAAAGAAAATAATGTAACTTTCAGAAAATTTAACGTCGGGGGTTTTGATAATTTTTTTCTCGTTTTTTTAGCCAAAAACATTTTCGATATTCTGCCTGTTTACTCGCTTATCAGTTACTGGATAAGATAATTAAGAAGTTATTTTTAAAACAAAATCATAGATTTTTATAAAATTTCGAATAAAATGTGACAAAGGGAAATGTGACAATCTTTCCCTTGCCACATATATATGTATTTTCGTCAAGTGAAAAAGAAATTTAAAAAATTCTACATGCTAGATAGATGAAAATTGACAAATAATTTTATTACTAAAAATATAGACCTGTATTAAGACCTGAAAATCTTACAAAGAATTGTCTTTCTGTCGATAGGTCTGTTTATGCATACGTGCATACGTAAAAATGTATTTTAGTAATATAATAACACATTTTACTTAGAGCAGTTTTAATAATATAGTTATTTGTCAATTTTAATTAAGCATCTGGAATTTTTTAATTGCTTTTTCGCTTAATGAAGTACAATAAGACTCCCGATTATCCGCGCCTACCGCACTAAGTGTTTTTTTTTTTTTTTTTTGCTTCCAAGCAAAGAGAAAATGCTTCCAAAGCAAGAAGCAAACACAAATGACTGATTTCTTCAAAAAGGTGTACTTTTACAGTTTTGCTTTTGTAATGACATAATACATTACAGTATTAAAACAGTACATATGTATTCATTTTTCTGTGTATCCTTAACGCCTCTCGTAAGTACAAACACTTTTCTGTTTTCATTAATAAAATGCATTTTAGGTTAGTTTTGAGTGATATACAAAAATATTAAGCGTTAGTGAAACATTTCCTGCTGTTTATTTTACGTTTTATTGTACATAAAACGATTTTTCAAAGTTGGAATGACTGTTTTCTCTTTTGCTATACCCGTTTTTAGCTTTTTTCGGATTATCCGCGATTTTTGTTATCCGCGGCGGCCGCGCGGATAAAAAAAATGCGCGCCACCTAATTCCGCGGATAATCGGGAGTGTACTGTATACGCAGAAAGATGCATTTATTTCCCTTTGTCATATTTTATCTAAAATTTTATAGAAACCTATGATTTTGTTTTCAAAATGACTTCTAAATTATATGTTCAGTAAATGGCAGGCTTCATTTCGAAAATGTTTTTGAAAAGTTGTCTAAAAAATAAGAAAAATTATCACAAATTATCATCCCGGTTTCAAACTTCCTGAAAGTTACATCATTTTCTTTTTGAATATAAAAAGGGGATTTCTGATATCCAGAAACAGTTTTTATTAGCTACAATAAAAACACAACAAGCTAGAAGAATGAGTTTTAGTACATAATCTATTGTCGTCTTAGTTAATGGTTTGATGGATAATGCCAAAGATTATATTTCTAATCATACTAGAAAACAATTCAATGTGGAACTTAATTCTTAATCAGTAATCATTGTGCAACTCAGATAGTAAAGACACCTGTATGGATACTGAGCAATATTTTAAGGTCGAAAATCAAGTCCTTGGAAGATACATCAAATAAAAGGTAGTTCAACTATAATCCGCTTCTTAATAACCATAGACATGTTCTTTACACCAAAACTAGTTACAAGTCTCATTTCGGATCAAATTTGTGAAAAGATAAACTTTCTATTTTTTGTATGTCCATGCATATATGGCCATAATAACTCAAAAACATAATAAGCAATATAAATAAAATTTCAGGCGGCCTTGTGACCGAAATAGTAAATCTGTATCAAATTTTAGATAAAATAGATAAAAGAGAGATACAAAAATTCACTTACGAATTCCTACACTAATCTACAAAGTTGAACACGAAATTTCTCGCTGTGTGTGAGGTTACGAAAAATCTGAAGAGACTCCCTCCAATGTTTTTTTTTTTTTTTGGAATAATCTGCTCACTTGTAATATACAATTTTCAAAAGTAATACTACTGAACAATTATAGTAGAATTAATATTCTCTACATATATTTTTATTATTCTTTAAGTTGCTTATAACTAAACGGAGTTCCCAAAGCTGTCACACAATATAACAAAATTACCTGAATTGTTTTTTAAGATTATGGAGACATATCATAAAAGTTACTTATTAATATTGTTAGGAATTTGTAATAGTGTTTCCCTGCGCTTTAAGTCTTCTAATGAGGAAGATAATTTTAGATATAGTAAACTCTATGAATGGATGCCGAAACGACAAACTTGTTGAATTTGGCGATAAAAACAAAGGATCCAGAATATTCGAGAATCTCGGTGATAGCTCCATTAGGACTTGATTTCTAGGGATTGTTCTAGATATTTCTTTGCACTATCATGGGGAATTATAAAAGCTTTAACGAACTGAGAGTCGAACAGTAAATAATCAGTAGGTGAATAATGAATAGTCGAATAGTAGAGCTGCACTCAAGCGAATAGTAGAACGAAGTCTCCACCGAGTTTTCTCTCAGCGTTTAGTTCTTAAATAATTGGTCATTTAATTAATAACAGTCATTTAATAATACAGTACAGTATCGATAACCATTATCTTTCATTGTCAAAATTGCTCAAAATCTTTCATTGTCATTTTGCTAAAAACTTTTTTACGAATGAAAATAGTTTATCATATAAAGACGAAAGTATCGATTTATTTGTAAAAGAAAATGAAACTAACATACTGCAGATCGTAACTTCTTATAACATAAATACAGAAATCCACAGTTTGTTATTATTATACCTGTACGTATAGGCCTTTTTCTGTGAGTGAAAATGGTTTAAAACCTTTTTTTATTGATTTACGACCTACTTTTGTATATGCATTTATAAAAATAAAATTTTGTAATTAATTTTTCACTCACTTTTCTGTGTGTGTGTTTCTAAAGATGAAATCTTGAAGTTCTTGTATCATTTAGCTCATATTTTTCATTTTAATTAAATAACAATATGAAATTTTAAATAAATACATTAAAATATTCTTTATTAATACTTAAACAGGTAAGAAGCGAAAATTGGTCCTCAACGGTAGCTAACTATACCATAAATTAAAGAATGAGATTGTGTAATATGAAATTAACTAGTGAATTACTAATAATAATAATAATAATAAACAGAAATTAGGAATGTGAAAATAATTTACTTAATTCATTTAATACGTAGTATATTTTAAATTGTATATTCCCAACTCCTTTTAGCTACTCTACTTAAATAATGCAAGTACTTTCTCAAAGCTTCTAAATATTTCAGTGGAAACTTACCTGACATAAAAATAAGTTTTCAGCTTAAAAGTCTCGGATCGCTTTCGCTGTAAAAGAAAACCTTAGATAATATATAAGAAACGTTAACTTTCTTCCCTACAATAGTTTAACTTTGTCATAATAGTAAGGAAAAGCAAAAGAATTTTCCTGTAACTTGTTCCCTAGGAAAGGTAAAGTTCAGGTAAAAACGCGATATTTTTATTAGTCGAATGCTACGCCTATCTCTTTCATGAAAGAGAAAGAAAACTTTTATCAAAAGCGTCTCGACTTTCTTGCCTCTATGACATTTAATTTTCTTGTTTCTACGAGGACAAAAGTATCTGTTTTTAAAGAAATATTTTGAGCAAGGGAGATAAAGTTTGTAGGAAGATAAAGTTTAATTCAAAGATTTTTATTTGGTGTTTTATTTTCTTAAGGAAAAAACTTTATCAAAGCATTCCTTGAGTTGAAATGTTAAAATATGTTGTTTTCATTAAAATTATTGAAGGTTTATTTTCTTAATGAGAAAACGTTGCTTTGAGTGTTCGATAACAGTAAAACATCAGTTAGAGTTTTTGCTTTCAAGATTGGAAGAGAAATTAATATCGGAAATTGAAATAGTTTGTCATTTTTGAAAAAAAATTTACTAAAAGATTCTATTGAAACAGAAAATAAACGAAAACAAACGTAATATTTTGAATATTTATCAAAATTCAGTTAATAACAAAAAAGAAAACTGAAAATCTGCTATCGCAAATTTCAAGTTATCATGTGAGAACCTTATTATTTTTAAGTCATTGTTTGTCTTAATTAATATTTAAGTCATTACCCAGTTTAAACTGGTTTGAAAAATCATGTGACTATCTGATTACGCTTGCGTCGATATTTAGACAAACAATGTTTTATTTTTCATTTCAAAATCGGTTCGGTATATATATATATAACTTCTTATGGCCCTTCTCTTTATTGGCCAGACAAGAGACTCCGGTACGTGGTAAATATTTGTGCCCAGTTGTAATGTTTTATTGGCGATAAATCGCCAAGTGTGACTACCTTCTTTATCATTTTCTAATAATCCTGAAGGCAAAAAAATTGATGCTGCAAAAGCAATAAATCGACAATTTCGCACCCGTGCATTTTGTAGCTTCTCAAAGTAAAACAAGTCCACGTTTTCATATGATAAAAAAATAATGTAACTTTCATTAGATTTCTTGGCACTTTTTCCAACAATATGGGAAAACACCAGCGGGATGGTCGGTCTCCAGAAGTTTTTTTACTCCCTAATAAATATATCATCCTCCCCTGTCCCACACACCAAAATAAAAATGTGCACATTTGATGAGGCCTTGGACGCCATGAGTGTTCAGATATTTATTTTCAGAGTGGCGCTCTGAAAAGTTAATGATTCGTAGTGCAGTAAAAAAATCGGTATTAGCTGCAATCAAGTGGCGAACAATTATTTCGAAACGTGCGATTTTCAAAGTTTTCAACGAGCAATTTTTGGCGATTTTTCTTGGCGACTAAATACTAGGATGCGGTTAATACACAATGATAGGAAACCGAATATACATTTTGATATTCTTTTTTCCCATCTACCGAAACTAAAATTTGGCACCGAGCTACAGTTACAGCCACAAGATCACATACTACATTTATTTTATTTAAATCGTTACATTTTGAATCATGGTGTTTACATACATGTGAAAGTACACCAACAGACGGTTCACTTCTTGACGAATTTGGTGAGAAATTGGAAAAAAAATCTTCACTTTAGATGTTTAATCTGAGTATTCATTTTGATTTATCTAGCTCTTTATTTTTGTATTTGTCATGTTAACTTGCAGTCAGGCAGACTTCCTCTGAATAGATGTCATTCAAAAATTATTAGAAATATACAAATTTGGTATAAAATTTCGTCTGTTCTGTTTTGTTCGTCTTTCTTGCTCAATCCGTTTTTGAATTAGGGCATTCAGACAGACTGACCTAATTCCAGAGATGCTTTTTCCGGATCCCGGGATGTCTGGAACATGAAGCTCCATCAATATATCCGAGTTCGAATTTTTTTGTGATCACAGTATTTTTTGTTCAATGTTTCAAATACGAGAAAGTGAAAAGTTAAAGGCGTGTATTAAACAACATTTTTTTGTTAAATTCATGAATAATGTGAATAAAATAGAATCTTTTAGTCAGAAATCCACCGAAAAGGGATTTGAATTTAATACCTGAATGTATTGCTTCAAAAAAAATTATTTATTCGACTGAACAATTTAAATAAGGCATTTCTCATTATCGGGTTTCATATTCAGTGAAGCCATTAAGAAGCGACATAGAGAAATGGGAACTTAAGCAGCAAAATTTGGGTTTAGTTTAGTTATATTAATATCCCGTTGTAAAGCAAAGCCAGGGCTATTTTGGGACGAACCTCTTAATTTTGAGCCGAGGTCAGATGACGAGGGCAAACCTGAGCAAGTAACCCTCTCTCCACACCACACCAGCGGGAGGAAGGGTTTAGTGTGCAGCAGGCCCCCTTACACGACGGTTCTTCGGGTCTCGAGCCTGAAACCCTAGAACTCACGAGCCGAGACCTTACCACCAGGCCACCGCGGCCCCTGCAAAATTGTGGTGAGAGGTGTATTTAAAGGGATGTAAATTCTAACTGAGCGAAATTGTTTTGAAAGCAGTACGATTGCAATATCTTTAAGATATGAAAGCCAGTTTGCTTATAAGTATTAAATGTGAGGGATAGTTGGGTAACACAGCAAAAAGCAATCAGTCTGCTCCATAATGCAACTTCATAACTCTAATTTAGTTTTTAACCTAACTATTTAACCGGAGGAGAATGTTGCAAATTATGAGAAGGAAAATCAATTTTTATACCTACTTTCCTGTACAGAGAATCAATAATTACAGTAGAGGTTTTTCGCGCATTTAGGGATTCACGTATCTATCCTCAGTTTACTAAAATGTATTTTATATGGTCACAATAGTCATGGGAGTAAATACAATAAATAAAATAAGCAAAAATAGTGTTATAAAATATCCTTCAAAAATATTTTAATTTATCAAAATTAAAGAAGAAATTGATATCATTGAAAAGGATATGTATTTTTAATTTTAAAGCAGTGAAATCTTCTTGATTAATTATAACTAGAAAAAACTAATCATTTTTTAAAACATTTCTTAATGAGCACTTACAACCGAACAAGTAAATGTCAAGAATTTGTAATATTAGTTCACTGTTCAATAAATCTTCTGGTAAAGAAGATAGTTTTGCAGATATGATAATGAATGCTGAATTACTGATCTATGACCATAACGAAGACATTGGGATTTTGGCGGCAGAAATTAAGGATCCAGAATATTCGAGAATCTTGATGATAGCTCCATAAGGATTCGATTTCCGACGTTTGTTCTAGAACAATCGATACCCTATCACGAGAGCTTTAGAGGAAAGGTTAAGCAGATGAGACAAATCAATTCCAAATTCTGTATTTATTTAAGAATAAATTTAGTATATGAATTCAAAGCATGAAATTAACATTGATATGATGTGATTTATCAATGCTGGATGATATTTCTAAATTAATGCAATTAATATGGTTGGCAAATAACTAGTTGTCGAAGACGGCTAGTGTAGAATTATTAAAAAATATTAGGCTTGAGAAGAGTAAAAGGGAACCTCGAAACTTGCATAAGGGCATCTACAAGGGCATCTTACATAAGGGCATCTGCAATTAATACGGCCCTTCTGTGTATGTGAGAGCAGTTTTACATGCATCGATGTATTTAATAATAAAATGTTTTAAAAGATTTTAGTACCTTAAAGATTTTACTTCTATTTTCATGCACTTTGAATAGGAAAACTGAGCTGAATTTCGCTGAATCGAAATTTGTTGTAAAACTCTGCTATCAGTTTTCTCGATAACGCCAAAACAGTTTTTTTTTCTCCTGAAAAACAAACCTAGGATATGGAATGTTCAAAAGATATTGATTTCGCAAAAGGAAATTGTTGCATTGGAGAAAGAAATCAATTCTAAAATCAAGGATAGGATTACGCAGCATTCAAAGAGTTTTCTGTTCTTTTTGATTTTGAAAATATTAAACTAAAAATTGTTGTACGAAACCATTATATCAATTTGCAAAGACTTTTGATATAATAAAATGAGAAAATGCCCTAAGTGTATTAAATGAGCAATGTTTTTTTTTGTTTTTTTCCCCCATCGAGATGTTCAAAAGATAAATGTCTGAAATTAAGTTTTCATTTGGTTTTATTAAAGCACTTAATCCTCGAATTATATAGAACTCAAATTAAAAATTTTACTAAAGTGACAAGTTTAACATAATGCATAGACAATTTTCTAAACTATTTAATGAAACTAAGCACATAATACTTCATACCGGGCAAGAATATGAGAAAGGCGAAAGCAGTATACTCCTATATAAAAATAGGATATTATTTTTCATCAATATCTTATATATATTATTTTTGTTCATAACATCCATTTTTGTCAATTCATTCCAATTTTAAATATGAATAAAATATATAAGCGTACAGGAATTAATTAATCGAATTCTAACAGATCATGCTGAACTTACGTTAAAACACACTGTTTGAATTTAAGGAAATATAAACACTGTAACTTAAGCTTCAGAACAAAAGTTTTAAAAAATCTTGGCAATAGTTGTTAAATGTTGTTTATTTGTTACCAATTTTATGCAGTCTTTTGAAAAAGTGCTAAATCTTACACTAGTTATGCATTAATTGCCAAAAATAACTAAGGAAACTAGATTGCTAATTAAAGATCTAAACTGATTGCTGACAGCTATAACTATTTACAAAGAAATGTTGTAAATTTGTATTAATAATTGAAGGTCAATGTACGTAAGATTGTTGAGACAAGACTCTTTGACCTGAACTGCGAAATTTGGGACAAATAAACTGAAAGAGTGGAGGAAATGTGTTCTTTGGACGAATATTTTTGAAATTTTAAATAAAATTTAAAATAATTAAAATTTTAGCGATATTTTGGCGTATATGCTATTTACCAAAGATGTTATTGCACAAAATTAATATATATACCACTTTAAAAGTTAAAAAGAACTACCGTCTTAAAGATGCGGTATTTTCTTACATTTAAACAGTTTGTTGCAAGTATTTTTTTGTTAGTTTTATTTTCTTGTATGCGTAGTATAGAGAAAATATTGTAATCTTAAAAAAAAAAAAAAAATATTCGAATTCGAAATTTTCACGAATATTCACGTTTTATATTTCCCTGAATTCGAAAAACACGTTTTTGGAAACCGTCCGTCCGTCTGTCTGTCTATCCATTTGTAACAAAGATAACGCAAAAACGCTTTGAGTTAGACGGTTGGTATACGGTCTTTATGCCAAATTTATAGATTTCCATGAAATTTTGAGTAAATTCCTTTCAGAGGATGTCTGCTTGTCTAGCTGTTTGAATATAAGTTAACGCGATAATTTCCAAATGTAGAGAACTAAATAAATAAGATTTGGTACACAGAATTAAAATCTATCGTGTTGACACCTATCAAATTTTGAGCCAAATCCAACAACGGATTGACAATCTGTCGGTCTGTACTTTTAGAAATATGTAAACTCAATAAAGCAAAAATATATCAAATTGAAATATATCAAATTTTACATGGGATTTTGTGACTACAAGTACAGTCTGGTGTCCAATTTTTTTTTCAGTCGGTTGAGAAAAACGTGTCTAAAGCACAAATTCAATTTTTAAGATGCCAAGGTTTAATCGCCAAAATAACTCGCCAAGATGACACGATAAAGACATTCTTTGGCATGACACCCTTATTAGATAATATGCGATAAAGTTTTGGGGAGACTTTTCACGTTTACCATTCATCATCAGATTTCATTGCTACAAAGAAATTCAAATCTTATTCGTCATTCCATCAAATATTTAATCACTAAATTTTCTTTCCTGAAAGAAAGTTAAGGAAACAAGATTCTGCTAATCATTTTTTTCAGACAATTTATATGATGCATCAAAAGGTGAAATCACTTTAGCACAAGCGACAACATGCAATTTAAAATAAATAACCAAGAGAATTAAGTTTTTAAGGGTGCCATGATTTCATGGTACTCGTCTCCATTTTTAATGTTCTCGTACGCATTAAGCAAAAAGTTATAAAGCAATTTAATGCGGTTTTAAAGTGTATCAGAATTTGCTACTTAATTCTTCAACTACAGTTATACTATACACGTCTATAATTTCAGATGCAAAAAAAGTCATTTTTAATTTGTATAAAACTACAAATGAATATCATCTGGAGATCCATTGCCAACCTCACTGCATAATAATAAATTTAAAAACCTGAATTGTATATTGATGATCGTGAGAATGGAAACAGACTTTCTAAATCGCTTACTGTTTGTTGACGGTTGGAAGTTAAACAGTTCAAAATATTTTCTTGAGGAATTCATAGCCATCAACTTTTGCATAGTAAATTTAATTGGAATTATGTATAGCTTTTTAAGTTATAACAACTAATAGTATATGATACTCCACCACAGAAATAGTTCATCTCTTCTTAATAACAACGAAAACGGAATGCAAGACTCACGCGATTTTACATTGGTTTAATTTAATTGAATCATATTAATGTCCGTTTGGAAGAGAAAAAATGCCTTTTTGGATCGGATCTCGTAATTTTGAGCCCCAGTTGGATGACGAGGATGACACTTGAGCGGGCAACTCCTTCTCCAAACTTCTACACCAACAACAATGTGGGGACGTTTAGTGAGTCACAAGAGTATCCATTGCAACATTTGTATTTATTTTTGATTTGTATAAGTGTATGGCGTCGTTCCAGTCGTCTTTTTGCGAGAACTTGCTGTGACTCCTATTTTTGGTTTGAGAACTCTGGAGAGAGGGCCCTCTATAAATTTGAGCACCAAATAATACACTTATAATCAAGTCATTTAGAATTATAAGAGTTATCGAATCGATAAAAACCTATAATACCAGCAAACCAGCTGGTCGCCAAAGGCAACTAGTTACAGTTAACACGTTTACATTGATAAGGTGTCTTTCGTATTTTGTGTGCACACTTCGCTGTTTTAATTCAATAGCCCATACAGAAAAAATGAGATAAAATTTGGATGTGCAGAAGTTTTGCATAGGCTTTCTAACTTCTACAAAATTTCGCTGTCGTTGGAAAATATATCTGTACAACATCAATAAACATTAAAATTTTTAAACTTCATTTATTTAGTAATGGTATAAATAATTTATGGAAAACACAAAGGAAAAAATAGTTAAAAAATTAATGAAATTCAAAGTGTGGATAATTTATGATCAAACGGAAACGTATATAGAAAATGTTTTAATGATGCTGTCAAACTCTTTTCACGGCAATAAATCGCATGTTATAAATTAATTTATGACTTGCTTTATGTATACGAAAGAAACAAATTTTACTCTGAGCAAATTTCTATTCATCTTGTAATTTATTAATGCAATATTTTCCGAAAATCCAGTTAAGTTTTCCGGGCTTTTCCTAAATCCATTTGTATTTTAAGAGCATTTCAAAAGCATTTATCTTTATGAATGCGACGAGAAAAATAATCTTTGGGAGACTAGGGATAATGTTGTCAAAGAATAATCAATATTCTTGGCGGGTTTTAAAAATTTTTGTTTACGGAATGAATTATCCTTTATGTTAAAAGAGAAATTTTTACTTTATTTGAATAATTTCTGAAGATATATATTAGTCCCATGTTGAAATAATGAATTTTGACTATGACTATGACTCGCGCTTTTCTTATAACTTCATTTTGATTGTATTAAATTAATGTCGATAACATTTAGTTCTTTAATAGTGTTTCGGAGTTCATAAAGTAGTAGTAAACATGAGTTGAGTCCAAATGTTTGTTTTTCTTTAAAAATGAGAGAAAGATTTGTTTATCTTATTTTCATTTATTACAAAACAAAAATTTTTTTAACAAAGCTTTTAAAATCTACTTGCATAAATATTCTAAAAATAAAAAATAACTTTTTAATTTATACCATCGGGACAGAACCAAATGGTACAAGTATGAGAAACTGCTAACAAAATTTTTGAATTAATTTGAATTAGAATAAAAAAATATTTTAATATATTTTACCTTTGATGATTTTTCAGAAAGTTTCTTTCGTATGTTATTCTTCTTGGTTTAATTTCTTTGTATTATTGTGACAAATATTACTTCTAACAATAATAATACCCATAATATTATTTCCTAGTTAATCTCATAGTAAGAAAGATTGTTGTACAGATATTTTAATGGATGCTAGGTCAATAATCCTCGGTCTTGGTGACATTAGGTGACAGAAATGATTGTTCTCGAAAATACAGGAATTAAGGAGATATCTTTAATAGAATTTTGCGTTTTATGTTTGGATTTATCAATGCCTTGTCGGCAAACCCATATAAATGAAAGAGTAAACCAAATAACCAAGTAAATTGTTTTTAATTATGTGTTGTCTGAAAATAGCTCCTAAAAACAAATAAAAAGTTTTTTTGAAGATTATACCGAATTTAAAAAGGACATGCTCAAAAATTAAAAACAACTTTACCTTTTTTGTTAAATTAGTATTTATTAATAAATAAATGTTAAATTATTCAGTTTGTTTGCTATTAAAAAAAAACTTCCGTCTTCTAAATCTTTTTATTGAATTTTTTTTTAAATTCAATTACAGAATCTACAAGTCTCGAGAAACATTAGCAAGAAAAGAAAAGAAAGAAATATTAGCATTTCTAAGGCTATATTTTTCGAATTAGTCAAATAAAAGAATTCTTGTTTAAGTTTAATAAAGTACGCGTTTTCAAAACAATGAATACAATAATCGCTTTCTCTTCTCTGCAATTATTCCACTTTTTTTTTTAATTTAAAGAAAAGGAAAAAAAAAATATCGTCTGCTTTTTATGTTGAAGGGAGGAGACGAACCTAATATTAAAAGATAAGTGAAGAGAAAACACGGTATTTTACTTTAATTACAAATTCGATTTCTTCAAACGAAAGGGGGGGGGGAATGAAACTGCTCTGTGAGCTCGCATGTGGAAATGATTTACTCTCTCCTTTTTCCCCCTCCTTTACTTATTTTTATTGTTTTTGCTTAGAGTATTAGATTGTTGCAAATTAGTTTTGATTCTGCTCGTTATAATATTTAATTTCTAGATTTTTCAGAACTATTGCTCTTATTATATATATAGTTATCTCTTAACAAGTTAACGATGTAACATAATAGTTAAAGAATTCAGATTAGTATTTTGATAAATTAGAAGGAATACGTGAATCAAAGTTTGTCAGATTTAGATATGTTGTTATTTCCCTGTTATTTCCCAGCGATTCGCTCTCTATGTCATACAATAGACTCCCGATTATCCGCGGGCGGGTTATCCGCGCCTGCCGCACGAAGTTTTTTTTTTTTTTTTTTTTGACTGATTTTTTCAAAAAGGTGCAGTTTTACAGTTATGCTTTTGTAATTACATAATACATTACAGTATTAAAACAGTACATATGTATTAATTTTTCTGTGTATCCTTGACGCCTCTCGTAAATACAAAGCACTTTTCTGTTTTCATTAACAAAATGCATTTTAGGTTCGTTTTGAGTGATATACTAAAATATTAAGCATTAGTTAAACATTTCCTGCTGTTTATTTTACGTTTTATTGTACATAAAACAATTTTTCAAAGTTGGAATGACTGTTTTCTTTTTTACTATACCCGTTTTTAGCTTTATCGGATTATCCGCGATTTTTGTTACCCGCGGCGGCCGCGCCACCCAATTCCGCGGATAATCGGGAGTGTACTGTACTTCTCTTCCTTTCAGCAAATGCAGTCGTCTATCTAAGTTCGAAGGTCATCTACGAACTTGTCAGAGCTAAGTTACAACAATATAACTGTTGTTCGCTTCAATATCCCGAGATTATCACTTTTCGACGATTCTACCTCGCTAAGGGGTGAAACGTATTTCCGAAATTCTTCGTCATTCTTTGATCTTTACATCGTTCCATTACGTACATTTTAGTTTAGTATTTATTTCCATGTGTATGGTAATTCCGCATCTTTTCTAACGGTATTATTTTATTTCAACGTTTTATTTTAACTCAAAATATAACATGTGCGTATTATTTCGTATTATTGCTTATATGGCAAGTGGGAAAAAAGTTTTTAGAATGTTTTATATAACATCGTTAAATATGACCGAGATTATCTACCGTTATTATTTTAAAAATGCTATTTAAAAAATTCGATAATAATAAAAAAAACAAAAGTTTTAACAAAAAATAGTTATTATTATTTTGTAAGAAAAAAATTATCAAATTTGAAAATCTATTTATTCATCATAATTTATTCTTTAAGTTCTTATAGTAAATGAAAATTGTTCTAAAATTTTTATTTATTTATTTTGTGAATTAGAATCTTTTTCCCACAATATTACGAATTATCCGCAATTTTTTCGCTTTCAGTGTCTGATTAATCCGCATTTACTTTATTGTAAATGTAAACATCTCTTCTTCCCATCTTTCATGTCATCCCTATTTTGATGAATTAAACGCATTCTGACACAGGCGCAAAAGCGCAGAGGGTTTTCGAATCCGTGAATGAACAGTATATGAATCTATTTTCTAGTCTTTCTTTTCTGTTTTATTTTTTATTTTTTCCCTCGCCATCTAAACATAATTTAAAACTGAAAAACCAATTTTCAAAAGTTATTTCTTAACGTTATGTTTTAAAAAAACCAACGAATAACTTGGTCGTTAATTTTAATAATTTCCAAAATCGACATCACTTGACGAAGAATCTAAAATCTATTATTAAAACCAATTAAAAAATTATTTTAGTGTGTCTCTTGAATTATGGCCAGGACAAGAAATGGCATGTAGTTTTGTTTACAGAACTAAATACATTTGCTAGAAAAGTAATAGAAATGCTGACAAGTTTTGTCTGGCTCTTTTTCATTTTCAAGTATACGAACGAAAGAGAAAATATTGTTAGCTTTGTTAGAGAACTCAAAATTTTGACGAATCTCCACCTTTCAGACATACCTGAGTTTGAACATTCGTATCCATATCAGCATCAAAACGTAACAAATTAGATAAATGAAATTTATCATATGATCTTGGCCCCCGGGTGGGGGGCACTTCGAAATGAGTATGAGATGCTTCCGGCATGGTGGTTGGATCTCGCACACAAATAGGTGGGGAATCTGACTCCTCCCATCGATGACGGGACGTACTGCCTTCGGGGAGGGTTGTACCGGGGCCGGTGATGACCCCTTAGGACTCAACCACAGTATCCGTCAGTGTTGCTGTTGCGGCGGTCAGGTCATTCAGCCTTATGGTTTAAATCCGTGTACCTTCGTGGCGGGTCGGAGAGTCAGTTGGTTGACTTATCATATGATCTTGTTACTAAAATTGTAATTTTGTGTCTAATTTTATTTTTTTAGTCATTCGGGAAAAAAGGGATGCAAAATGTATAGTAGCTTTTCTTCGCTATTCTCCGTAGCACAAAATGCTAATTTGAGAAGCTCTGAAAATAAAAATCTGAGTATTAGTGGCTTTCACAGCCACCTCATTTCAAGGCTCATATTTTCGTACGGAAGTGAAAGGGGATAATATCTTAATAGATTATATACGAGAAAGTTTCGAGGAGACTATATCTTCTAGTTTTTCTTTATAGTAGCAGAGTTTTAGTAGTTTGATCAATTTTAGCTTATTTGATCAATGAGTGAATTTTCACACTGAAATGAATTAAATTCGTCGGCATGTATCCTAACACTACAATTTTTGTTCAACATTTTTTTAAAAATTGTGACAATTAATAACATGGCTGCTTAATTTCTTTTTGCAAAAAAAAAGAATTAAACTGTAGAGATCTAGAAGTTATATTTCTATTTTTAATTAATGATCCATCGTATTTGCTAGCCTGGTGCACGTTAGATCCGCGAATATGAATCAAACATTATCATGTTAATGTGGCGAGAAAGTGTGAAGAGTACGTGTCGGCTCATGCGTCTTTTTCGTTGAATGACTCCAATTCATAGAAAATGAAGTCCATTTAGAAATAGCCCTCATTAGTATCAAAATAAACTTTAGTCTAGAGAAATTAAATCGGAATATGATTTAAAATCGTTGTTCTTAAAGAGAATGCTATATCCTGGAAATTTTTCTGCATACTCTCTATTTAAGGCGTTAACCTCCTCCACATAAAACCGTGGACACTGGACAAGACCGATAAAGCTTTAAGTGCCCAGATTCTTTTATTTTCACAGATGAGAATTGCTTGTTTTGTAGTATATAGCAAAGAAAAACCGATATTTCTGTATTAATTGCACTGCAATGGCGAACAATAGCTTGGTAATATCAGACTTCGGTAAGAATCTAGCGCTTTTACTGAATATAGTGTGCAATCTTTAACGATATGTTTTGGTGTTTATTCGTTTTATGCGGTTAATGCACAAGTACCAAAAACTATAATATGTTTGGGGATCCTCTTTTTCATTTATTGAAATCAATTATGGTCGATAGATTGCACAGAAAAAAAAATGTTTGAATAGAATGCATAAAAGAGAAAACGTAGGAAAAAAAAAACAGCGGAATTTTCATACTCTTTAATAAAAGTGAATTTGTGTTTTAGATGTCTTTTGAGCTATCGGGTTTACATGCATGTGGAAATGCATGTACAAAATCTGCACTGCAGCTGTATAAAACCGCGAACAAAATTCATTTACCTGTTAAGTTTTTGAATATTGCGTTTCAATACCTTTTCTTTTACCATATTTTGCAGGTGAAGAAAAAATATCCAAGAAGAATGAAAATTTTCAGAAAATATTACAAATAATGTTATTTTAGTGATCTTCTAGCATACAAAGTAAGTTTGAAATCAATTGCAAAAATCAAGTAATATGAAAAGAATTAATTAACCAGAAATAGATCACTATCTAATTTAAAACAGTTTAGAAATTTTCCTTCGAATTTTTCGTATATTAATACAATATGGCGCGATTTAGTCTCTAGTATATAGTGAAAAAATTAGAATGAATTTTAGTTGTCCTTCTTTTCACTAATTAAAAAATAATTTTTTTTTAATTAATTATAAAATAATGTTGAAATACCTACATCTATTTCGTTTGTTTAAGTCTCTGCAAGTTCGAGTCATCATATTCATTCACTCGCAAAAGTACAAATGGACGGACAGTCATTTCTTTAACACATTGATGCCAAAATATGATATAGTATTTGCATGTCTAATTAATAATCAGTAAACTTTATTTCATCCATGTTATTCTTTATTTTTGAGTTATCGAGTTCAGTCGGATATCTGTGGGGAGCAGACATACTCCTTCAACCACAAGGATGAATTTCGTTCAAAATTTTATAGGGGACTATGTCAGCCCATAGTGAAGGCATATAGACCCTAGATTCGAAATCCGATTCCACAAAAATCCGTCATGTATTCAGGCCTGATAACCTCTAACGTCGTTGCCCAAGCAATCTCCATTTGGTGTGATACGGAAATTTGGAGATGATATGCCAGCTCAAGAGTCGCCTTCGTTATCTGACCAGAGTTTCAGACTACGAGATCCGTCCCAAACTATTCCCCTAGTGTTGCTTTCAAATAGAACGTTAATATAGTTAAAATATAGCTTATATAGTTTAAATCAAAATTTGATAGAAATCTTCGAATTTGGTGAAAAGGCCACATACTGAATTTCATGTCTATAGCTCGTTCCGTTTTAGGGTTATTGTTTTTATAGAGAGCCATAATTTCCAAAATATGCTTTGCTGCCCAGGAAGATTTGAATCATAGAAAAGCTTCAAAATCTAAAGATCGTTTTTTTTTTTTTATGGTTACAATATTTTTTTTTTTTTGTAAAAAAAAAGAAATTATTTTTAAGAAATAAATGTAAAACTTTTCACAGCAGTGATATCCATTTCGAAAAACAAATTCCTTTCTTTGAATATACCAAAAGATTATTGACGAAAAATTCGAAAACCTAGTAGTTAAAAATCGAATAAGTAATGTTTATTTTGTCCGTATCAAAATACACACCAGCCTTGAAAACAGATAATTATATACATTTTAAAAGAGATATTGATATTAACTATTTAAATTTCAGTAAATGATAGTAAACGGGGAAGAATTTATTAAAAGTATTGAATTGTATGAAATTAAATTTATTATGGGAAATGAATCGCGGATATTTAAATAAGAATTGAGAGTAAATGCTATACAGTTTTCAAACAAAGGTACTTTGGGGAATTCCAACTTGTTGATAGTATAGGTTCAATAAAGTTTCTATAACGTTTTAATTTCATTTTTTTCTTCTGATTTCTTGAATTTTCTTTTAATACAATGTTAAATTATCATCAATAATTCAAATTCATTTTGGTTAATTTGAATCTTAAGTTAACAATTATAGAACATGGCTTTATGTCTGAATTATTTTTCGAAATTATATGCATTTGTACTCTGCTTTCATCATGCTCTTTTTATTTTACATGACAATATATTCAATAAAAAAAAACCACAATAGAGAACCTGGAATTTTTAAAATGTGAATTGTACTGTTTATTTTGTTATTTCAGTGTTGTATTCAATCATTAATTTATTTCTATTTATTTATTACTAGCCGCCTTTGGCGACCAGCCGGTTCGCCAATCTTAATGTTCGTTAAAATTTTAATAATTAAATGTTTTATGCAATTTCTACTTTAATAGCTTCTTCTTCAAAATATTTTAAAACTTCAAATTTTGATTATCATATAATTCATTCATAATATTATAAAGGCCTTCAGTCATAACGTAATATGTATGTCTCTTATTTTCTGTTAGCACCCGTAGAATTTATGCTTTAAATTAAAGTGGAAAGAATTTATCTTCAATTAATATAATAATATTTTTTACTGAAACAAAGCATTTTTTTTATAATCTGATTACTGAAAATAGAGTCACTCAGCGTTTAAACTTTATGGGCACTAAAGAATATCTTTTTTAATTTATGTAATATCTCAAGAGTTGGTCAACAAAATTTTCTTAGATTCATTATGAGCAGATCGATTAATTAACAATGTTTAAATTTAAATGCATCAAACACTAAGAAAATAAAACGAATCGTTTAAAATAAACGGTTGAAAACAGGTTTTAAAAAAACTACTTAAAAAACGATGTACTTAAAACTATAAGCATATACAAAAAATATATAACTAACATAAATACAATTTACTTACAAAAGCATGCAACTAACATAAAATAAATTTAAATCATCCATTGATAACGTTGTCATGGCAACAATCAGAACAAAATGCGCATGCGTGAATTTTCTTCGCCGGTTACGTAACGCAAATACGTGATTTTTTCTACGCCAGTTGGGGTAACGCTATGCGGATTAGAAATTTTTAATTTCCTTTATTCTGTTTTATTTTAATTCAAAAGTACTTCAGAATGAATCTGAAAGATTGATTCATTAACAATGTTTAATTTTAAATGCATCAAAATAAACAGAACCGATTGAAATAATCCGCCGAAAAATTTTAACCCTAGCCTCATTACTGTTGGGAGAAAAAAAAACTGAAGCCTTTCTCGTTTGGCGCTGGGGATAATGGAAGATGTTTTTGGCGGAAAAGTTGGCGGTGGGAAAAATGGAAGATTTTTTTGGCGGGAAAGTTAGTTTTTAATTAATAATTAAAATTCTAATTAAAAATTCGAAAAAAGAAACCCCAGGTGCACATTCCCAACCTCCAAGGTATACATGTACCAAATTTGGTAGCTGTATGTCAAACGGTCTGGCCTGTAGAGCGCCAACACACACACACACACACACACACACACACACACATTGAGCTTTATTATAAGTATAGATATAGATATAGAAGATCATCAATCATTATTATTTCTAAAACTAGTAAATATTTTAAAATTGTAATTATTATGTGTTTATTGATTAAAATTATTTATCGCGAATTTATTTATAAAGTATTATTTATTAATAATAAAAAATTTATAAAAAATAAATCTGTATTACCATTTTTAGCTTGAAAATTTTTCTTTTTTCTTGCTACACATATCTTAAAATAAATGAAGCAAGAGACAAATTTTTTTTTATTCCAATAAAAAATTTAATTGCTGGAATAAATTTTTTCTATTCCAGCAATAAAATCCAATTTTTATTGCAATCTCTTTTTCAACGAATTTGTCAGATTTCACTATAGTATTATTTTTATAATTTAATTTTTGTTGTATTAATTTATCAAATTCTGATTATATTTTATCTTATTCTTTAATTTTCATAATTCATGTAAAAACAAAATAATATATGCACACATATTTTATAGGTATTATTAAAATAGTTTTTTAAAAACGTGCCCACTAATAGAAGCAACAAATTATTTATTCTTGAGAATTTTTAAGCTTCAGCCTAATATATTTTAAACCCTAGTTAATAAACCCTGTCTATTAAAAAAAAAAAAAAAAAAAAAAAATCGGAAACATCACACGCTAATCACTTAAGAAAATTTATTTGCATTCTTTGAAGAAACTTGATTGATTGTTTCCACAAGAGATTATAAGTTCATTGGACTGTTTCTCCCATTTATTGCTCTCAAAAAATCAAAAATTCACCCCAAGTTTCTTTTTTCTCAAAGGGAAAAATAAATAAATAATATATTCCCCCCTTCCTCCAAATCTTATATACCTGAAATATTTTTAATGACAACCTGGAGAAATAAAAAAAAAAAATCAATTTCGTGAGTCGCAGGTAAACCGAGAGAAAATCTATTAAAACCAAAAAATCCTACATCCCTCCCTTTCAGAAGAGAGCCGGTTCGCCCTGCGGCTCAGAATGGAACGGTCCGCTGCGTGACGTCACTCCCATCGCAGCCAACTGAACGGCGATGCCGAGGAACCGCTGAGTGTGTCTTCACGGTTAGCATTGCAAACAGCAGCAGACGATACGGGAAAACAATCACTGGTAATCTTCACCAGAAATTAAGTGCAAGTCTCTCCCCTCCAATTAAATCGAGGATTTTCACATAGGAGAGGATTAAGCCAACGGTCGACCCTCGATCGATGATTGACAGGTAAACACCGCCATTCAATCAATTAAATGATTTTTTTATTAAATATATTTTGTCTTTAAATAATACTGTGGTCAAAATATTTTTTACCTGAAAATATGTATTAAATTGAAATCCGTAAGATTTTTGTATTTAAATGACGATATATTGTAAATTCAGAATTTTGTAAAGAAGAATTCGTTCCATTCTTCGGCCGTCCCTCTTACTATGGCATTCCGTCTAGTGTGGTACTTACGTGAATGAAATATCGACGAACGAGTTTTCGTTGGGTGTAAATTCTGCCTCTGAATGGTTGGGGGTTGGGGGAGGGGGAGAACTATTTACCTGTTTTTAAATGCCAGGTGTTCGGAGCGTCAAGTATTTTTCTATGAAAACATCTGTAAATTTATAAATTGTTGTATTTTTAGCAATATTTGTTTTTGTTTTATTCTATTTAATTTACATAATTTCCTAGTCAATAATTGAAACATTGCTTCTTATTTTTATATATAAAATGAAAATAGTTGTATTACGAGTAGAAAATCCGTTTTGCTCCTTGTAAGGAAAATGCCGGTTTGAAGCGGTGAATGATTCTCTCGCGTTACGTGAGCAAAAACATGTTCGAATCTCAGCATAAATCATTGCTCGGTTAATGTTATTTTGAAGGGCTATCGTTCTGTGGTATTCAAGACTCTTACATTTCAGTTTCCTATGGAAATTTTAAAAACACATATACGAAAGTTAAATTATGTTGATAATTTTATGACATAAAATTATTATATTGCAAAGTTACATTGTTTGAAAAGTTCTACTTTTTTATTTAATATTCCATTTTAAATAATATTTTCTTACAGATTTTAGAATTGTGTCGTCATTGTTAATTTTTATAACTATGCAAAAAGAATTGTGATCTTTAAAATGTTTTAATGTATAAAATATTATTATTATATACTGCGCGTGAATTTTTACTTTTTTTATGTGTAATTATAGCATAGCACGTTTGTATTTGTATAATATAATGAACGTACAGAATGGTAATTTCGAAATAAAATGATTCGATATTAAAAAAATTTAAAAAGAACGTCAAAAAAATCTATTTTAAGGATTTAGAGGATTTATTTTAAAAATTTATATTTCACATTTTTTTCTGCTTTATAGTAAATTTTTTTTTAAATATTATGAAATTTAATTTTTTTAGTGCAATATAACCACAATTACAACATTCTAAATTACTTTCATTCAATTCGCATTATTCGAAATTCCATTTATTCGGAAACCATATATTGCAGAATATGATTCAAAGACATATTGAGATTGTTTTCTTTTTTTTTTTTTTTTCTTTTTTTTTTTTAGTTCTAGTGCTTTATTTCAACAGCTTTAGTGCTTTTATTAGCTTTAGTGCAAGCAATAGCACTTTTTGTAATTTTTCACTCCTAATTATAAAAATATTTCTGATCAACTGTTGTGTTATAATTTTTTTAGTATAAGAATGCAATGGTACAATTGGAAATCCTTAATTATATCCAACGCATCGTTATCTGACATTGAAGTTATTACAGACGAAAGAGATGTTGCTTTAATATGAAGCCTCTAAATTAGGAAGTCACATTGCTATATATTGCTATATATCTTATGAATAAAGAGAATAAATTTTAATACCTAGATGGCGACGTCATTAATGTTGAAAAAAGCTTATTTCCTTAAAATAATGTTTACTTTTCCCTTCTATTTATTTTTGAGATAAATACAAGATGTTATCTTTCAGTTGCGTAACAAATTCTTAAAAGGAAAAGTAATTGAAGGTTATCCGGATTTCTCTTATCTTTTTAAGATGTGATATTTTAAAATAATTTTCAGTCATATTAACATTTTCAATGTGAAAATTTACTGTCATTCGTTTCAAACAATTCAAAAATTTCTCATTCGTAATCGTACCTGGATAAATGAAATATTTTAAATACATGATTTCATTATCTGTGACAAAATATATTTCCTTTAAAAATGATATATTTTCAATAGATACAAATCAATTTCCTTTTATGATACTAATTCATCCTCTCTCTTTTTTTATTAGATATTTTATTTATCAGAAGAAAGAAATTGATATTTTATAATTGAAATGATATTCTGTTTTCTAATATTATATGTATTAATATTTCTTCTATCAGAGTTACAAAATTAAGTAAATTAGATGCGCTAATGTTGTTAAGAAGGTTTTGTCGTAATTTTTTTAAACAGATTCAAATGATCATATCTAACCAAAGTAATAAATGGATATAATTTTTATGGTTGTTTTTTTTGTTTTGTTCCCATTTCAGAAATCCTGAAATAAGATACATTGTTTAAATCGAAAAAAAAAAAAAGGATAAAATATTTAAAAACAAATAAAGTACGAGTCGGTAATTTTGTATCGAAAACAGGCTTTCCTGTTCCATCCCCAATCATCTGCAGTAAAATAGAATAAACATTCTCTTTTTATTAAGAAGATCAAAAACTAATGGCACGAATGTGGCAGCTCATACGGCGAATTGCGATTAATATTACTGTTGCCATGTAATGAAATACGAGCATTTATTATCTCTGTTATGCTAATATTCATCTGTCGAAATACATAATTAAGAATCAAGATAATCATAGATATGTTACTATCCAAGTTATTTTGTTACATTTAAAGCCAGAGTATAGTCAGCATATTTTGTTACTTGAAGAAGATACATAATTATTTAGAAATCTTTCTAGTTTGATAATATATAGATTTTAAATATTTTAAAATACATAATATGAAAATTACCGGATTCAAAAATCATTTAAAACGCTGCACAATGCAAACTATTTGACCTAGAGCTATCAAAGATGGCCCTATTTACTTTTTAAGCAATAAATCTTATTAATAAGACTTTTCAAAATTTTAATTTCATTTTATTTCAAAATTAATTAAATGGCAAATTTCTTTCTCACTAACTTCGGACCAGATTATCGCATGAAAACCGTTCATACTCCATTTAAAATTTCAGAAAATTAAATTTTCACCAATAGCAGCTTTATTATCCAACAGTTCTTTCCTCGAAATTTTATAAAATGTGTACAAATATTCCATTTATATATTTTATAAAAATACTTTTCATTATTTGAATTATTGAATTTATACTTATCTACACTGTGACAATATTCAAAACATTTTTTTGTGTGTATGCAATTTATTGTTGCTATAATTAAGAGTTTAATTTTCTTAGGAATTGTATAAAAAACGACGATTCAAAAAATACTATGATGCTATTTTAGACTAGTTAGTTTCAGTTAGAAACTTTTCTTTTACCACCATTCCAAATACGCGATTTGCTGCACGTCACCTTTACCAAGGAATTGAAGAATATCTTGTGCTTTAAAAATGTGCTTATAAATTTATCGTATTAGTAAGAAATAGAAAATCAACTTCAGCATGAATTTAATTTTAATTTCTATTACTAATTGGAATACCGAAGACTTTTAGAACATTGAATTGGAATACCCTAATATTGAATACTTTTTAGAACCTCTTCAGCCTGTAGGTGAATGCCCATCAGTTCGAAAAAAAATCAGAACCGCTGCGATTTGCAGATGGTTATCGATTCAAACCTGCTTCCAGGGCAAGGTTTGTTTGTAGAGAATACCTATTCTACTGACCTTGCTTTTACCCCTATTCGTGTGTTGTCCATCACCTGGACTCGGGTAACTCGAGCAGCGAACGTCCAATGCCATCTGCGTTTTATGTGTATGTAGAACAGTTTGTCAGAATCTGTTTAACATACCCATTTTAAATCGATGCAGTGTTCAGTTTTCTTTTTTAACCGGCGTCATCGTTCCACGGAAATTATGGTGAATACTTATCTGTATTCTAAGATCCGAGGAATCTCTTTCTGGGTTTGTTTTATAATCCTTTTTTTTTTTTTTTTTTTTTTTTTTGCTTGCTTTCCTACCAGTTTATACCCGCATTGCGTTCTTATAGTTAAATTCACGCTATTATATTTTAAATAAAATATATTATGAACTATGTTTTTATAGAAAGATAAAGGAAAAGTGTTAGGAAATTAGGACCCAAAATAACACAAGAAATAGATATAAATTTTTTTTTCACTTGTTTTAGTTCAGAAATGTATGAATTTAATCTTTGATGTCTTCGTACTTTATTTTGAAATATAAAGGAATTTTTAGATGAATAATCTGAGAATAGTAATTGAAATTTTAATCATTATTGATAATTCTTGAAATGTTTACTGTTGTCTAGATATTTTTTACAGAACTCTCTATTCTTAGTATTTTTGAACTGATTTCAAGAGAAATACAGAGTTAACATAGATAATTACATTAGTTGTTATAGATAATTAATGTAATTGCTGTAATGTAACAACTACATAACTAATATAATTGTTGTTGTAATTAATGTAATGTTGGATCTAATGTAGATAATTACATTACATGTTGCAGATAATTAATGTAATTGTTGTAATGTAACAACTACATAACTAATATAATTGTTGTTTTAATTAATGTAAAGTGGGATCTAATGTAGATAACTACATTAGATCTGGAGCAGAGTAATTTAATATGCCTTTACTTCATAAACAAGCAATATTGCAATACCGTTGCGTTGAATCTGAAATCTGGGAAAAGAATGTTATAGAAATATTTTTAATTAACTCATATCAATATATTTTGTCATATTTCAAGAACATTGAATTGTATATTTTCTAATTTAAAAATAGCAGCAGTAACTATTTTGTTTTGAATTTACAAAATGATTATCGATATTACTTAAGGGTTCTTATGAATGCAGTTTATTTTGACACTTGCAGTAATAGTCTGCGTTCTAACCGAATTTCAGCTTGCTTTTAAAAACTCTTTCAATGAAAATCTGCTTTATAGTTTAAACATCACGAGTTCTAAAAATTGAAATAAAGAATACTAATCATAGATACACTTAGAACAGGAAGTTCATGCACTTTTACATTCATTCAAAGTTCGAAAGAAAAAAACAACTTAATTTTTCTGTTTGGAGAGATTAATTAGTCTGCTTGAATTTGATTTCATTAAGCCAGAGATGCAATACGAGATGCCATTTCAAGGTGAAAATTTTTTAAAGAACGTATTAAAAAAGGAAAAATCTTCTTGAGAATAAATAGTGGATTCATTATATTCATTTAAATCCAATTTCGAAATAAAATCAGTGTTTATTTATTTCATTCTGCTTGGATTACGAATTTTTGACATCCGTCATTTTATATCGAAGGAACAACAATTCCAGAAACTTCTCTGTGTCAACATCTAGTCCAAAAATCGGGCCGCACTCCAAGGTTTCCCCTTTTAAGATGATTTATGCCGAAATACTCTTCATTTGCACGAGGGCAAAAATTGTGCTTTTCACTTTATATTCCAAACAAAAGCAACAGTCCGCATTTTCTAGTTCAAAAGCGCCATTTTCAATCTAGAAATCCAGCGTAATTTTTCCGGAAACCTTTTCGGGAGGGGGGGGGGGGTCTCTCGCTGTTGAATTATCCAAATCACTTTTCCGATAGTTTATCTTAGTTTGAGAATGACGAGGAGAGGGGAGGGGGTGGTTCGAATCGATAGCGCTGTGTCTGGAGGGAAGAATATGAAAACGGATGAAGCGTAGTTTTGTGTAAAGCGGTTTTGGCAACTTTCTCTCTTTCGTCTGCTGACTTCCGTTACGCACTCGTAAATTCCTTTCTAGCCGCTTATGATCCTTTCTTTCTTGCTCTCTTCTTTTCTTTTATTAATTTGTGGATGGAATTATTGACCCTTGTTAGTATCTGTCTAGACTCGGCGGGCGATGACCCGTGAGTCAAGCTGAAAAGTGCGAGTCATTTCGACAATGGGACTTCCTCCCTGTAAAGTGGCCCTTATTTCACACTTTTACAATGACCAAAACTGTAATATTCAACCTTTTACAATGATTTATATCCTTCTTCTAAATCAAGTGGTGGATTTCTTGTTAAGCAGCTGCCTAAGCTGACAGAGTTCTACAATCAAGTCGATTAAATGGTATTTCTGTAATTGCCAAATAAAACTTGTAAAAATACAAACTCTTTGGAAGATAAAATTAGAATAATATTAGCATTATCAAATAGAATTGGTCAGGTTCCTGTATATTTCAGAATTCTAATTATTAAAATATTTATAAAATCAAACACCTGCCTCATTAATACTGGATGCAAACATGAATGCTAGATAGTTTTGAGTCATAAAGATAAATAAAAAATAAAAACATTTTCTCAAAGTTGGTAAAAAAATATTAGCCTAAAATAAGTCACTAATATATTAACCCTTTACACTCGGAAAAGTAATCCAATACATGATTATTCACCTAATACAAGGGCTTATTCATTGTTCCGAAAAATAAATGTATATATATTTGTTTTACGTTGAATTTCCCTGAAAAATAAATCGACATCTTTTTACCATTCTGTTAGGATATTTAAAAATCAATATTGAAAAATAAATAAAACGTCATGATGATGCTCAGTCTTTAAAAGTGAATGAGAGGCACCATCTGAGAGCAAAGGGTTAATTAAGTACGGTGAAAAGTGACACTTATTTGGCCATTTTATTGAAAGAACCTCATAATGTGCACTCCCTAGGGTAGTTAGACACATAAATCCACCAATGTCTAAAACCTCAATTTTTTAAAGGATTCAAATCTCTAATCTAAAATATAATTTAATTCTGGATTAAATCTAAAATATTATTTAATTATGTTATTAAATCTAAATAATAACATAATATGTATTTTTTTAGATTTTATTGATTGCTTCAGCACTGGTGCATTCTGTTTGTATCGAAGTTGCATAGGGAAATTTATAGAAAGAATGCCAGCTAAAATGTTTGTTTATTTAAACATTTTAATGTTTTGTTGATATTTAAAAAATTGATTGTTCATTAATTTCTATTTGATTTTCCAGACCCTCTCCCCTTTTTGATGTATTTATCATTATATTTTTGAAGATGTAATTAAATTAATAAACACAATATATTTTATACATTTTCTATTAATAATTTTTCTAATTATAGAATAATAACATTCATATAATAAAATGCATTTAATATCGTTTCAATGCGTGCATGTGTAAATCCTATAACTAAAACAATGTTATAAAATGTACTTCAATTTATTTTGAAAAATTCATTAAAAATAAGAAGGAAAAAAACATTTGCATGACTAAAAAGTTAATTTTTTTAAAAAAAAGTTTAAAGTTGTGTAAAATTAGTTTTCGTGTAATATTATGTCACGGGGTTATTGAGAAGAAATGTTTGCATTTCGATTAATCTTTTATTAAAAACTTAATTAAAATTTTTGAAGAATGATTAATGTCTGGTGGCGTCTTTTGAGCAAGGCAACTTCCTAGACTACCCACTACAGACGGTTGGAAAACCCCAGAACTAAACCAAAGAACCCGGCTTACAATAAACCGAATTTTATTACGACTTTGTTATAAGCACAGTCAAACCTAACCTAACCAGTTATATAAGACAGTTAACGGTGCTGCTGTTATGACGATTTAAATATTTCATTCGTTTTTCATGTAGATATATATACGCATTAATTAAAATTCGAATGCGGGATACCCACTTGTCAGGCAAGTCTATTGTGAATGGAATGAAAAATACGAGTTGACTCGTGACAGTGTGTAAAAACTGCGTCTCCCGGTGACTTTGCGTTTCAGGCAGCTAATATGTGGTTTGGGATGAGTGAGTTAAAGTATGATGGGAATTTCTAAAACCTGTTGCATTAAAACCACATGTTAAGAATGGTTAGGGACGCAACAACCGGTTGCCGACTTGCAAACGATTTATTTAATCCCCTTTTGTTGCTGATTTATGCCGTTATAATAAAAGCAGGTTTCTTTTCCCTTGTACTTACATAATGCCATTAATATTCCAAACACGGTGTCGTATAATCTTACTGAAATAAGAATACTTCTTCTAAAAAAAATCTCAGGTAACAGTTTAACTGTTGTCTAGTTCATGGGATTTACTTATCTACATTGTTATCTATTATTTCAAGATAACTGCTTTAGTATCTGAAAAGAAATGTGATATAAATTATGATATATTTTTTTATATTGGTTGGCCATTTGTTGTGAGCCAGTTTCAGGTTTGTCCAATCTGCACCGAAGTATCTTTCTCTTTTATTCATACTTTTAGGAGCTTGTAGAGTTGGCGAGTTAAGTTGTTTTAATTGGCGCCACGATTTGCGCGGATTGCAATAATGATACATATTTTGCAATTTTAGACATTAAATTACCTATTAAATATTTAATATATGGATGCAAAACTAAAAGCAGTTGCTGTAGATAGTTGACCATTGATTCCAGTGCACTTCAGTGGCCAATTCTGTAAAGAAAAATAATAATAATAATAATAATAAATTATTTTATTATATGGGGATAGTAGTAGGCCAGATCTACATCCCTATTGTAAAGATACCTAAATAAAGTTTATTGTCGTTATTTAATACGTTGTTACCGCTTAAATCACCTGTTTCACATCTATTTTCTAATTAGATACCCCCCCCCCCTTTTCTATTGCTGTTAAGAAAAGGCAAAAAAAATCACCTAATTAGATAAAGAGTCCGAATTACAGGCTAGAAACGTGGCGATGAACTTGTTTAAAAACACTTGGGATTAATCCTTCTTGTAGATTGGCGCTGTTACATCAGTGTTTTTTTTATTGGGGAGAGGTATTATTATCTTGGTTTTATTTTCCATTTCAAATTGTACTTAATTGATTTCTTTTTCAGTGGTCTAGTGCGTTCTTAACTTCGGAGTCGAATAACTCTAGATTAGCCCTCTGATTGAGTAATTTTAAAAATCACTATTAAGATGCGTTGTTTGCAAATAAGTTCAAATATTTTTCAAGCAAAGTGAACTGGTACTAAAATGTTACACGATAAATAATATGATATAATAAAATTCTGTAATCATAAAAATAAACACTCTAAACTGCGAAAAACACGGGATACAATAGAAAATGGACTGATTGCCAACCCGCGGAAATCGCGGGATACTCAGCTGGAAGTTAGAAGCAGAAGCTGCTACACACGGACTTCCCATTGGTGCGGTGCGGAAATTTAAAGAACAATGCCAGTTCGGAGGTCATCATCGTCATCCGACCGTGATTTAAAATTTCCGAGATTCGTCATAAAATAGGCCTAGTGTTGTTTCATAATAGGACATTAATGTCACTAAAGTTTGAAGCATTTATTACTATAATATATGCATATATTTATATATTATATTTTTATTTTTACTATGTATATTACAGACAATGATTTAGAACAACTGAATTTCATTTCTTCAATATTTCTCTCTGAACATGCAAAAATCAATAAAAAATCTCAAAAATTACTACAGTTTTTATTGTAGTATAAGCATATTCAGTTATTTAGAATTTTGAAATACCGTTTTACCGATATTTCGATAAACCCATTTAAGTCTAGTCATAACCGACTATTGAAATAACACTTAAAAAAACAGAAATACAATGTAACGCATATGGCACAAAAATAAACAATCTAAGCAATTTTTTCAGTAAAATCGTTTGCTGTTATACTGAAGATTTAATTATCAATACGATTTTTAAACTAGATTTGTTTTATTTGTATTCTTTAAAACACTGTCTATATTTCATATATTCAAAAACAATAATATAATATTATATGTTATATAAATTAGTAACTATTCTAGTTTGATAAAATCTTATTAGTAATCTGTATAGTTACGTCGATCGACCTGCTTAAAATTTTCCACCTTAAAATATAAAAAATCGGACAATATCTTCAACTCATCGCATTTCAACATGAAATCATGAACCACCTAATTTTATGATTGTGATTTTCTGTTTTTGAAAGATGACGCCTTTATTCCACGTGACCCAATGAACTTCCACTTTCCATTTACGATTTGGAAATCGCATAGTAACCGGCTTTATTTTTTTGTTATTTCCATTTCTTGTTCACTTTCACAACTTCTGGCGTACGAATTGTGTCTTCTCGCATCAAATTTGCTACTTTGGAAGCCTGAGAAAGTGATAAAGCTGCTGCCTTTTCTTTATTGTTTTTTTCTTTAGTGTCAAACTTTTCCTTAAAAGTCTGTTACCCCGAATTGCTTATTGAGGACACTGATTCATCGTTACTTGCTGATGATTAACGAGATTTTTATGTTCTGAAAAGTTGGCGGGGCGTTTTAAAAATATTCATTGAATAAATAGAAATAATTTAAATGACATTTATGGATAAAAGTATTGACATAATTTCAAAAGTTTCATGAAGTTATTTATTTGTTTATGAAACCATGGTTTGGGGATTTATGCCATAAAAATGAAAGAAATTTTATATCATAGATTTAGTACTTGAAATTGGGAGGGGGATGCATTTCAGAATGTGTGCTTATTTAATGCAAACATTTTACATGCTATGAAATATTTATTAGATAATAAAATGATCTTAGATTTGGCCATTTTAGATTTGAGTATAATGACACCTGAATTTCAAATATGGATAAGAATGGTGGTTGGTTCTCGTCACCCGGATGGATACAAAAATAATTGGTGTGGGGTCGACTACCCCCTACCGATGACGGGACGTGCTTCCCACTGGAAAGGTTGTGCCTTAGCCGGTGATGGCCTTTAAGACTCGGCCTTAATTCTTGCTAATGCTGTCGTGTCGCACCGTTCATTCAAATTTATCCGTGTGCCTTTAAGAATGATATATAGAAAAAGAAGTAGTTATCGAATATTATTTTGTCCTATGGAAGTATTTCAATATGTTAGCTAATCAAATATTATATTTTATCATGGTAGTTATGGAAATTTAATGGCCAATATTTTTTAGAACAATACAATAATTTAAAGGTATATTTTTCTATATAATTAAAAAAATTAGTTCAACATTATACAAATTTTCAAACTCATTCATTTGAAAAAGTCGCAACTATAAAAGTGTGTTGTATTAATTAACTATTCGATACATCAAACTTCACCGCGTTTTAGATGTACTAAATCCATACACGATCACAGTATTTAGAATTTCTAACAATGCATTTCATGTTTCTATCATAAAATTGATTGCATTATTAACCATAGTCATCCCTTAAATTTACCAAAGATATTTGAAGAATCAGATTTATAAAGATAGTTAGTGATAGATGTAAGCTCGTTTTAATCATCAAGTATTAACTCACTGCAGTTGGTAAGTTTACCTCGAGTACCATTTTGAAGCTCTTGATTTCAAAAATATCAATCAGTCCCAGATTAATTGTATTAAAAAAAAAAAACCCAGCGGAAATTGTCTTTCTCAAACTTTCTTGTGTACGAAACTCTCGTATCTGGTAGATACTTACCATTTTAGATGTTCAAATGTTTTATAATTTTTTTTTTCTGGCTGTTTTCTTTTTGTAGTTATGTTAACCCTTTCTAGGGCCGTGGGAAGTATGCTTCCCAGCAAATTTATCAATCTTTGTATGAAATTATGTAGGTTGGTATAAGTTTCGACACATTTTTTTAGTAAGTCAGAAACTTAGATGCTTCAGTTCTTTATCTCAGACAAAATGATGCATCTTTGTTATTTAATTATTAATTAACCAAATTAATTAATTAATCAAACTAAATTTATTTAATAAGCTAAATGAATCCCTTTTCTTATTCTAATTTCAAGCCTAAAATTATTTTAACATTATATGACTAGAAAAAAATGGCCCTTTAAAGGGCTAATTTAATTTTGGACAGCCGGACAAACAGAATGAATTTCGTTCAGAATTTGATGGAAATCTAGAAATTTGGCTTTAAGACTGATTCGTTTGCCATTAATTTACTAAATTCCATCCTTCTAGCTCATCCTATCTAGTTTTTGCGTTGTTCACAAATAGACAGACGGACAGAAATAATTTCAAACATCTGCTTTTTGAACTCGGTGACGTCTGATATTTATCGAATTTCAATTCATATTTTCTCTCTATATATAATACTTCATAAACGAGAAAGTAAGATAATGTACATTATATATTTTCTATCTTCGAATGCTAAAATGAGACATTATCGATGAATTATGCATCTAATTACTTTTCTGAATATAAAAGTTAAAAATAAATTGGGAGTGCTGCCTCGTATAGAATCATTCATTCATACTAAATTTTAGGGGTGCCAGCTCAGGTATCGTCCTCGTCATCTGACCGCGGTTCAAAATGACGAGGTCCGTCCCAAAATAGCCCTAGTGTTGTTTCAAACGGGACGTTAATATAACTAAACTAAACTTGTCTTTATTCAATTATATATAGATTTTCTTATAATGTTACAGAAACTGAAAATTGTATGTCAATTGAATTTTTGCATTATTCTTTCAAACACGCTTTTTTTAAATTTTAAATTATGTAATACCATCAATAAAATTGCACACAGCTTATGAATATTTTTTTAAAATTCAACTTTACTCTGAATGCAAAACAAGAGTGCTTTTACATAATCATTTTTTTATAACCATGGAAATCTATTTTAAAAAAGTATAAAATTTATCCAGCGTAATCTATAAATTTACCTCCTTTCTAAGAATTATAAATGGATAAATCGAATTTCGCCATCATGTCAGAATTATGCAACTGCATATCCTCTTTCAATATCCCTTCTTTTTAATATATCACGCATTTAAGCAATGCCATTTTCCATTCAACTTTGAGATGTACGATGCTGCCATATCCGGATGGATTTCAAAGAAACTTTTCGAAAAAAAAATGAGCTAAATCTACTTATGTGTAGCTTCTGTTTTATGTTTTAGCTAGAAAAGTGCATATAGAAGTTTGGGCTTATCTGCTTAAGAATTTTCTGAAAGTTTTAGATCTGAAAGGGAAAAACTAGTACTACTACTTTAACATTTGATTTCTAAGACTGGCTACTTTGTTTACGTCTATAGTTTTTCTTTTAAACCCCAGTCTAGATAGGCTTTTACGTCGCTACTTTTGATGAGGATTTAATCCTTCTATATTTTGGTACTAGATGCCTTTTGCGATCATTTGGTTTGCACAAATATTGATAATCTTTAATTCTTTTAAACGTTAGTTGTAAAGTTTCTTTCAACTTCAAACTTTCTAACGTTTTTAAACATCAAAATGTGATAAACGTAAAACTGTTCTTTTAATATATGTATATTTTTTTATTTATTGAGTGCATTATCTTCTTTATGAAATACCCTTGATATCGTAGTGTTATTAAAAGCATAGCTATTCAGTTTTTCTAACTGCGAACTTTCACGGTATTATAACTTCACTTTCTTATTTTTCTTATAAACTGCGCCGATCATAAACAATCTTTTTTTCTTTGATTTTCAAAAGTCGAAAAGAATTTTATGTTTAGAATTATTTAGATTATTAGAATTTTATGTAAAAGAAAAAAAGTATTAAAAAAAAGTAAATTTTAATGTTCAAATGAAGTCTGTTAAAAATTTTGCAAAAAATGGGGGGAGACCCTTAAAAGATTGCCAGCAAAATTAAATTGATATCATTAAAAAGACGATTTTTTTTAAATTTGAAAATGGTACTCTGATGTATTCTGATGATGACTAGGTGTGTGCCAAAAGTGGCGTTACACCGGTAGAAAGCTCATAATTAAAAATTAAAAATAAATTTTAAAAAATAGAATTTAAATAGCTATCAAAGGAATAGCTATTCAAAAAAATCTTTATATGCTTGTGCTCTAAATGCTAAAGAAGGAAAAAAAAAAAAAAAACCGGAACAAAGAAAAAAGAGCAGGCTTAAAGAGAAAAGGCGCAGAAGGCCTAAATGGTACAAGCAAAATGAAATGAATAAAATGTTATAAAAAGTCATTTTTGTGCAGCTATGTTTACTGAAGTTATTGCTGTAAAACACTAAAATCCCGCATAATTTTAATAAAATAAAATTTCAAAAAAAAAAAATGCACAGCAACTAAACCGGCATAATTTTTTTAAAAAAAAATTTTTTTCGATTTTAAAACAATGTAAGAATTATTTTTGTACAATAATATTTTCGGAATTTATTGCCTATAAACGATTTATTTAGAATTTTAATTGCAGTAAAACATCAAAATTTCTCTTAATTAATTTTTAATAAAAAAAATTTTAATAAAAAATTTTCCCAAAAAATTACACAGTTAAGCTAACATTATTTAAGAGGGTGTTTTTTGTTTTTTTAATTTTAAAGAATTATTATTATGCAATTATATATTTTGGAATTTTTGTGTTCAAACGATTTATTTAGAATTTCAATTGTATGAAAACTACCCCCCCCCCGAAAAAAAAAAGCTCCGAGCTGCATATTCCCGTTCAGCTAAGTATACCTATGCCAAATTTGGTAGCTAATAGCAGTTTGCCCTGTAGACCGCCAGCACACGTAGGCGCAGTCTCCTTTATTATTAGTAGAGACAGTTATGTACTTTAGATCATCAGACCACAACAAGTTTCTGTCTCCCATTTCTGCAAAAAAAAAGAAAAAAAAATTTATACTTTTTATATAATGCATTCTAACTATCAAAGGAGATGTTTGAAAAAGACAAGATATCCTGAATTTATGACCCTTGAGGTAGATTAGTTCTCCATATAAAAAAATCTCTCAATATCTCCAGAGAGCCTTCCAACAGCGTTACCCTTAAAAAGGCAAAAAGGACTGCTTAGAATAAGCTCATAATTTAAAACACGCATCCATCCTAGAGCTGCATCCTTTTTTCCCTCAAGAGATCCAACTCCAGTTCGTTTATCTTATTCTCCTCATTTGTCTTTTTCCATATTTTTTTCCACTCATTATTGCCACGACTGTTGCTTCCAAAACTCCCGCACCGGAAGCTGCAAGCATTGCACTAGAGTGTTAGGCCTTCCGAAGATCAAGTTCTTGTGTTCTTTTTTCCCCCTTCGAGTGTGTGTTCATTTGTTCTTTTTGGGCGTCTGGTAGCAGCGACCGGGAGTTGGCGTCATTTTCTTTTCTGCCCACGCCAGGACATCTCATCCGTTTCTTATAGGGCGATGTTTTGAATACTGCTGAGAGCTTTTTCCTCTTTCAGGGTCGTTAGTCACATCACTGCTCAGTTTATTTTGGGGGTGAATGGCGGGCTTATTTTGTTTGTTTGCCACTGTCCGTTCCGTCATCATTCAAATTGGATGCGGTTGCCTGGTGGGATGCATTAATTACGAATATAAAAGACTGGTAACTTTTTTTTTTGAATTTTTATGTAATCTTCCACAGTGTTGTTTTTATTTGCGTGATATCTGTTTTGCTTTTAATGGAAGGATAAGAGAAATTTATGGTTTATTGTCGTATTGTAAGAGGATGTAGATACATAGTCCATTTAAAATTTAGGATCAAATTCGGCTTAGACGGATTGCAATTAGTAAAATGAATCAAGCTTAGATAGAGCCAGATTAGGTATGTTTATCCAGTGCTTTATCATTAGTAGATCATCAATACTTTTAAATAAACAAAATAATAAATAAAATTGTAAATAAAACGTAGATATATCATTTTATGTGAAAGAATTATTTAAAAAAACCCAGCTTTGTTTATAAAACTGATAGAGAATTTTGGTAATTCACAGCAAATATTTCATATTAGTCGCCTTTGGTAACAAGCTAGTTCTTCTGAAATACTGGTCGCATTTAATTTTCATTAAATCTCTTGTGCCGAATTTTATGTGAGTGAATTATATAAAAAGAAACCAGTATTGTTTTTGTTTATAAAACTAATGGCGAGTTTTTGTGATTCTCAACGAAGTTGAGATCACACCAGTTGCCTTTTGACAGCAAGCTAGTTCGACAAGAATCCTGAATTCATGTAATTTTCATTATATCTCTTATGCTGAATTTCGAGGTTTAAACAATAAATTTTAAGGGGCGTTAGAACCGTGTTACTTTGGTAGCCTTGCACCTTTTTTGTTCGTTGTTTAAATGAGCTTTCCTAATAAAGCCAAATCCTGTAAATGCTGCCTAATTAAAAATGTAGCTGTTCAGTTTGTTTTTTAACTTTCTCTAACTGTAACTGTCCTTTCTTATTTATCATGAAACTCAGCTATTAAACAATAATTCTTTCTTACTTTTTTTTTCAATAATCGAAAAAATTCACACGATTTAAAATTTGACGAATTAATGTAACCAGTTTGAGTTTCATCACAACAATAAAGTCTATTAAAAATTAAAAAAGAAACTTTAAAAATTAAAAAAAAATTGCGTAACAAATTAATTGATATAATTAAAAAAATGGATTTTAAGATTTTCAAATGCTGTAAAAGAAATCAGTTTTGTGCGTTGAAATAATTTTAGGAATTATCACACAAAAATGCCAAAATCGTTTTTTAATTAAGAGGCATTTTTTTCAGAAATTTTAGATAGATAATTCCGTTTAACAAAGTAAATGATGTAAAATTTTGTAGATCTAAATCAATCTGAGGGAAGTCAGCCCACAGACACAAACTTTTATTATTATTAATGATAAAACCTACACTGGAAATTCTCATTCGAATAAACAAACTTGATTGTCAGTCAAAACTATATAGGCTTTTAAAACAATCCAAAAACTTCATTTTTTTTTTTCTGACTTACAACTACTTTTCTTATAAAAACGTCAAATAAATATGAGCGCTCCATTTTGTTTCTGTCATTTTCTCACTGTTTGACAGTGAAGCTAGGTGTTTACACTTAGCGGAAGGCGCTATTAAAAAAACTCTTTTCAATGTCAGAGCCTGAAATGTAATGTCTAGAACTAAAAAAAGACCCCATTTCCCGTCTGAGTTCCATTTCTACAGAGACTTAGCAGACTTATTTATAAGACAAGTTTTATTTTTAAGAGTGGATGCTAAATTTTCTTTGACGTCTGTCGTTTCGAAACGGGTATTGATGGCTATCAGTTCAATTAGACCAAAGAGAGTATCGGGTTACTATCTTTAGTGACTTTTGTGTGACGTCTTGCATGTTAAACATTCCTTTGCTTTATCTTATTGATTTTAATCTTTTATTTATTAAGGAGTGCATTGCTTGTTTTACTGAACATTTGAAATGTATTGCGACATATTTAAAATTCATGTTTGAATAAATAAGTGTAAATTTCTATTAGATAGGGGCATGTATTTATTTTATTTATCTATGTCGTTATGAAGTAATTTATTTTTCTTGTAAATTTGTATTAAATGATCTTTTTTTAAAAAAAGTATAAATTTCAATTAAGATAAATGCATTCAAAAAAGGATCACATGCTTGTTTTTCAATTGTGTGTCCCAGTAGATGTAAATTTATATTCCTTGTTAGACTGTAATTTTTTATTGAATGATAAAAATTTACCATCAATTTATGTGTTAAAAGTTTTATTATTTCTTCTTGGTTTAAAAGCGTTTTTGAGTTTAGAATTGAGATAATAAAATCGAATGATTTTTGTAATCTTTATTAGAAAATTCGCCATAATTTAAACTGTTTTACTTTTTGCAACCCATGTTTGACATGACAAACCTTCATTATAAATAAAATTTTGGCATTCTTCATAGATTGTGAGCTCTACCAAAATGGAGAACTGAAAAAGATAATAAAAATTTATTAATTTTTAGAATATTCGAGGCTAATAAATCTTAACTAGAAGACTTGTTTATAAGACGGTTATATTTTTAAGTATGGTTATTAAATTATCTATATTATCCGCTGTTATTAAACCCAAAATGTTGCTAAAATTTCATTCATAAATAAATGTTTTAACATTAAAAAATACATTCGACTTTCTCTGTAAATAAGTAATTCAGCAACTTGCAAGTATAAGAAACAACTGTTTATTAAGTTCATAAATTTGTGCTAGCCTTTTATGTAAATATTGTTAAAAGTATCTGTCCTTTTTTTTTTTTATTCGACCTTTTTTGTTCATTTTGTTGACTAATCTAATAATTCAGTGGATATTTAGGAGTTGGTTGTACATGACATCAAATAACGAAAACATACAATTACATACGAACCCTGCAATTGTATAAAATCATTTTTGAATATGCATTCTTCATGTAATCTTTTGATTTTTGTGTGATTTACAAAGGCAATGATATTTTAGAATGTGTTTAAAATTAAATCGTAACTTTTCAGTTTCAGAATATTCTTGTGTTTAAATTCAGTTTATTATTAGTAGTAAAGTTAGTGTTCGTTTACAAATTAGCATGGCGCATTTTGTCCCCCTGCAATTGGCTGATTGACTTGCAAGTCCGGTTAGCAAATGTTATATTGAAAAATTCAGATTCTGATTTGTTATTTACTATTTTGTTTAAAATTGCTTTTAAAATTAATTTATTAAATTTTAGGCGAGATTTTGAAATCAAATTCTTGTAGGTGAGTAGAAATGGTACATTTTGTTGCTTTAATTTGCCATAATATTTGGTACTAATAAAGTGCTTTTATAAAAATTAAAAATCAATGGGTTTTGTTTTTTTTTTGGCGGGGAGTAAAATTTGAGTAAGGGAAATTGATGAAACTTATATTGTATAAGGGGCCTTACAGGGCTTTATTTAATTTTATTGTTAATCCTACATTATTTGTACTCATTTAAAAGAGTGAATTTTTTATTAAAACCATGAACTGTGTATAAACCGTGGCAAACTTTATTAAGCATGGCAGAATTCAGTTGTACATGTTGATAATTAATATTTTTAAATGAAAGCGACGGAATTTATTTTTTCGTTTCAATTAAATTTTACTTTCATAAACAAAAAAAAACAAAAAAATAGATGAATACATATACTTGTTTTTGCGTTTGATTGAAATTCGGAATTGAACTGGGATATGTTTCGGTTGCTGTATCAAACGTTTATTTTTATTTTTTCGCTCTTAAACCTAATATTGATTTTTTATTAATTCAGAATAATATTAAATATCATAAATTACAGCTGCAATAACTTCTCATTAAAATACGAAAAACAAGGGGGGGGGATTAGAAACGCTGAATTGATTATGTTTTAGAGTATTCTATTCTTAGTTTTCCTTGAATGAAGTATAAAAAGTTATGCAATCATCAAATAATTTGAGATTTTGATAAATCTTATAATGTCCACAAAAAAAAATCACTTTTATTATTATGCTGTCCGATAATTGAGCGAAGGCACAAGCTTGAAAAAATGAAATATTTTATGTGCATATATTTGTCTATATTGTATGCATGTATGTAATATCTCTTAATTTGATTTGGGTCCAAATTGGTTTCTTAATTTTTATCTTAAACTAGCCCTTGTTAATTTAACTCAAAAGTATTTTTATTTTCTGATTTAATTCCTACTTTTTTTTAATTTAATTATTTCTAACGCGCTCTCTAGAAAAATGATGGCTCTTAATATTTTCTTATGTGAAGGGATTAAAATCCCTAATACCCATGCATACCTTTCAAAGATACCCAAGATTCATTTGCCTTAGTCGAAACGTGACGAAGAGATCTCTATCAGAATCTCACAGTAAAATGACTGAAGGGGGGCAAATTTCTCTCTTTAGCGCTTATGTCTCGATGTAGAGTGATGCATAGTCTTTTCCTTTGTACATAATATATCTCCCGTGGAAAATAAATTGAAGTTAATTCCAAAAGTTTTTTCTTTTCGGCCATGCATTTCCAAAAGTGTATATTGTGGTGCAATGAAGATCATTATGATCCGTGCAGTGGAAGCAAGAGGACCCATGTTTTGGGGAACATTTCTTTAATCATCACATTTCACACAAAACCAACACAAAAACGAAAGACAAGACATTAACGTGCGCACCTAACAGAACACCATCTCATCTCATTTTAATAACAATCGCAGTGCACTATGGGATGTGTACCTAATCAGGTATCGCCTTCTATTATCCAAAAAGGAAGATGTAGTAATACAACTGCTACAATATGTCTTTCCATCGAATTCTGGGCAAAATATATCAATTGTCCGTGTGTAGTAATAACTCAAAAGCACAATGCGTTAGATATATGTAAATTACCTTATTGTTTTATCTCTAATTTTATAGATCATATAAAGATCAGGACCATATTCACTCATTAGGTGTCTTTCCGCTTAATGTATGATGACGATAATTCAAAAATCCAACGTGCTGTAAATAAAATATGATTTTCCCATTCAAAATCGGCCTTTCACAGAAAGGTACTACACTTCAGCTTGTTAGCATCAGCATCAGTAAATTAGCAACTCGAGAGGCGGAGAAGAATTGTTGGGTAATTTTGGGTAATTCGGGGCATCAGATGAACGGATGCTTGAATTACGGAGTTCCCTCCTGTTCTTAGAATCGATGCACCTCCTCGTCGTGGTTATTTTCTTTTGAAATGGAATTTGTGGTTTAGCCTAATTACCCAGCCATCTAGATTTGCAATTTTTTTCCCCCGTAACCTAAGAAATAACTTCTCTGAATTCCCCTCCATCTCCCAAAAAATGGGGATTTTTTTTTTAATGTAAGTTTTGTCAATTAAAGGGTTGATGAATTTCAACTCTGTTGAAAACACTAACCATTATTTTATGCAATTTTTAAGTAATGCCCTTTTCTTGTGTGTAATTTCGTTTTGTGCAATCCTAAAACAGTTATTATTTTTTTCCTTCTCTTCCTTTTCCCTTTTCCTTTTCATCTTAGCATGAAATTTTCCCACCTCCCCAGGTAGACCAGCTTTCACTGTCGCCGTCTGGCCAAGCCTAAACGAGCTGATATTTTTATTTACGAGTGTTGATTCGTCACAGGTCCATAAATTATTACTCTCACTCGCATAAAAAGAGCCAAAAGAAACGATTTCCACTGCCCTTGGCATTCTCGAATGTTTGTTGAAACAGTCGCCCGTTGTGTTGACGTCTGCCATCGTTCGTCATAATTGGCTTCACGTGGAGATGGTTACCTGTCGAATGCTTGGAAAAGTTGGGGGTGGAGATGTGAACCTGCAGGAGGTGATGCAGGGTTCTTTTTATCGTCTGTGGATATGTGGGTCTATTTTCTGACTTGCGAACCACTGAGATAAAAAATTACTATCTTTTCTAAAGTTTCGTTTGATTTTTGTAATATTTTAATTTTGTAGTCTTTCTCTTTGGAAGATCTGCTGGATATGTGAATGCTTAGATGATGTTACGTATTTTGAATAATTACTTTTTAATTCAACATTTGTAATCAGCATTTTCATACCTTATATTACCAGGAAGAAATGTAGCATGTTAAAAAGTGGATCACAAACTTTTGGTTACTGGTTTTGTAACAAAAGGATGTTGATTAAAAAAATTAAGTAGCGTTTTGAAGAATATTTTATATAAGTTGGAAAGTAATCTTCGACTAATTATGCGAGAACGCGTCTATCGTATAATTTTCTCTTAAAAGAATGGGATTGATAATTCAGATAAGTACAGTACACTTCCGAGTATCCGATTCGCGACTATCTGACTTCCATACTATCCGGCCTAGTTTTCTTTTATCGTTATTAAATGAGGAAAGCAAGGCATCTGCTAAGTCATCTGTGTATGAAGGACTTTTTCAAAACCTAAAAATTGTAAGTATGGACTCTTATCCTAGGGTTACTTTTTCATATCTGTGTAATCATTTATTATTGGAAAATAAAATCAGTTTGAGTCAATTTTCATAAGGATTAGACATAATACAGGATGTTCATTAATTATTGTCGGGGTTTCCGTACCTCATAACTTTCGAATAAAAAATATTACACAAAAACCGATTACGTATTCGTAAATTACAACTCAAAGAATTATGTATTCGTAAATTACAACTCAAAGAATTATGTATTCGTAAATTACAACTCAAAGAATTATGTATTCGTAAATTACAACTCAAAGAATTATGAATTCGTAAATTACAACTCAAAGAATCGCCTTCAGCTGAATGCCTACAAAGTGCAAATTGTGCAAGCTTTACACTTTAATATCATTAATAAAATTCTTTGAGTTGTAATTTACGAATACGTAATCGGTTTTTGCGTAATATTCTTTATTCGAAAGTTATGAGGTACGGAAACTTCGACAATAATTAATGAACACCCTGTATTTACTTTAATATTTTGTTTGTTTCCTGCATTTAAGTAAAGCATTACAGAATTTATGTTAAAATGTAAACAGTTTGTATCCTTTAACTTAATTTTTCTCTAATAAATTCTTGAAACGTGCAGTGCAGTATATAAATTACCAACACAGTCTTCTATTTTAACTCGACACATTACCGGCAACTGCTTCTATGATTCACCGGCCCGTGGCAGCGTTCCAGTAAGGTAAATGGAGGGCTTAGTCCTCAATAAGAAGTGAGGAAATACGTATTATAAGAGTGAGATTTGGTAAAATTTTGTCTTCTGGTATTGGTGGGCAAAGAAATGAATTCATAGAACTCCGGCCTATCCACTTTTTTGTTATCCGGCCAATCCTTTCGCTACACAAAGCGGCGTTCCTACGACTTGTCCGACTGTAGACGAAGCACGCTTTCTAATGTTTTCCCTCTCTTGCGGTTTTCTGGGGTGCTTTGATGTTTGTCCAGTTTACCGGCAAACAAGTGGGGGGGGGGGGCTCGTCTACAAGCGGACAGGTCGTAGGAACGCCGTTTTAGACCGGATACTCGGGAGTGTACTGCAAATAACTCAATTTTACGTCGTGTATCAAACGCCCTACCGTTGATGTACCTCATCATCTGACCAGGATTTAAAATTACAAGATCCATTCCAGAATAATCCTAACGTTGCTTCAAAAAGCAGTGTTAATTTAAGAAAGCGAAATGAAACTGAACACTAGAATAGCAATCTGTCGATAAATAATCCGTCTTGACATTAATTTGATACTAGAAAGGTCAAAAGTGAAGTCAAAAGATTAGCTGCTGCAATATATTAATTCTTAGTTTTTATCTTTTTAGAAAAATAACAATGGCGGATCTCTGAAATTTAAATATATTTTTGGGAAATATTTCGTTGAAGAAAATATACTTCTTTATGTGTTGTATGATTTCCCTGAACAGCACGAACGGAGTAGATAGTGCCTGTAAATCCATTCCCAAAATAATGTAGCCTAAATCGCTTTTGAGCCCTAAAACTTTCTCAAACTAAAACAAAGGCCTTCATGCAAGCTTCAAAACAAGATGTTAACCTAACTAAACATAATCATTTGATGCGCGTAATTAATTAATCCTCCGTGTCCTTTTTGTTTATTTGTTTTTCAGAAACCTAGCAAAAAAAATTTCCTTTACTTACACTCAACGTGCGATATAAGCGTAACCTTTTTTCCCTCCTTGACCTTCAGTTGTTAATTAAGCATAAAATTGCTCGTAAATTATTTTCCATAAATTAGTGATAAAAAAACTCATTTATATAGAATAATCATAGAACATTTTCTTTCGTTTTTCGAACGTACGGACTCCTGTCTGTCGATAAAGCTATCCGCTTTGGCGTTAATTCGATACTAGAAAGGTCAAAAGGACGGATTGTTGAAATGTTATAAATGCACGTCCTACAGTGATGTCAAAAGATAACAAATTAACATAAAGTTCTCGTCTAACAAGAGTAACTTTATCGTCTTCCGGCGCCCAGTTCGCCTAAGGATATTTTTCGAAGAAACTTATCGATTCTATCTTTTGAATTGAATACGTCATTTAAGAATTGAAACATACTTCATCTCCCTTGTTTAAAACGTTATAATGAAGTAATTTTTTAATGGCCACGCCACACCCCCAAAAAAACAACACGAAAAGTCAACAACTCTTGCTATATAGTTTGTATTACTTATCGCGACTTGAATCTGTTAAATATATTTTTATTTCTCTTGAAACTTTTGATTCTTCGCCTCTAACACGCATGCGTCAGTTTTGTGCATGACGTAAGCTAAATGAAGAGAATTACCAGAAAGAAGTGAATGAATTTTGGCTTTTTGTAACTAAATATTTTTGATTTAATAAGTTTTTGCTTACATAATTACTTGCTTTTTATTTTGGATTCAGACTTACAAGAAGTGTGTTTTTCTATTTCGATATTACATTATTTTCTATTCCATAAAAACTTCATTTTCTCCCTTCGTTTCTAATCAGAAATAGATAATGAAATATTTTTGAGTTATTTTGATATATATATATCAAGTATTGTTAATACACTCTAAATGTAATTTCTTATGGGTATCGATTCAGTTAAAAGTGGAATCATGAAAAAAATTATTAATTATTTTTCTATTACTTTGCTATTTGATCTTCGTGAAAATAACGCTTCTACCAATTATTTTGAAATTTGGATTATGGGATGCCTAGCCTGATATCATAATCGTCATCTGATCGCAGTTCAGGCTATAAGAACGGTATCCAAACAGAACAATTGAATGGAACAATATTAACTTTAAAACAAAACGATTCCCTATCTACATAATACCCAACTGAAAAATTGAAATTATATGTTTTACTATAGCGATTCTTATTTCCTTTTATCCAAATATGGAGATACTAAGCTATTCTCATGAATATCTCACTCAGTGCACTAAGTACACTATAAGTATTGATATTCATAGATTCGAAAATAATTGTTTTTGTATTGCTTTAAAACTCAAAATATTACTTTTTTAATTATATGAATTGCATTTCGTTATAATTTCCCCTTAAATTTAATAATTTTAATTTAATTTGATACACTGAATGTAACAACGTTCATAAATGCTATGATGGAATTCAAACTCATTCATCAAAACATTCAGTCGCTTGTTTTTGCCAGTCATTAATTCTATAGTAGAATTTTCTCTTCCCCTTTTAATTCATAATATATAAATTATAATTTGCAGTAAACTGATTAAAATGAATTCATGTTTTTCATTCATAACAAGTAACAAGACTAAAACCGGCGTCCTAAGTTCCCGGGTTCGAGTCTTGGTTCGAGCATGGTTGTTCTTTCCCATATGTTCTGTGTGTGAGGTGTGTGAAAGGACCCCCCCCCCTGTAAAAAGGGGTTGTGCAAGCGAGTGTGTGTCATCTTCATGCGAGCTAGAAGTCAGATTTCTGCCCTCGATTGCTCAGGGGTCTTTACCCTCAGAAGCTACTGCAGCCTCTTTCCGTTGTAACGCTGACAGATCAGCAGCAGCAGCAAGGCTAAAAATATTTTTTAATGCATTGCATAAATCATTGAATATCTAAAGTCAATTACCTGAGTGGACAAACTGGTCCCCAGAGGCGGCTAATTCAGTTAAATTTGTCATGGCGTGGGACTCAAATCGTCTCACTGTGCCGCATAGGTTCATGAATGGTAGTTAAAAATAGTGGTTCAAAAAATATCCCACCATTCATGTTCACACATTTAAAGGGTGTGACATTTTTAATATGTCTTAACACTCTTTATTTATTTATTATGTAAAAACATACTGTTGTTTGGGTTTGAGGTTTTTGAAGCCACACAATACATGGACAGAAAGTTAGCAATTTTTCGCTTTTAGGTTTATTAGAAAATAATAAAAAAGTTGTCACATTTGGCGAGTTATCGCCATCAAAAATTTAATAGCTTGGCGCGAATGTCCGCCATGTACCCGATTCTCCTATCTAGTCAATAAAGGGCAGGATCATACGAATTTATCGCCCGAAGAAGCACAAAAAAAGAAAGCGGGAATCAGCACGAAACAACGAGGGGGGGGGGAAGTATCAAAAGCTGTAATATGTATTGTATTATAATGATGATGATAATATAATTTTTTTAACTCTCATTTTCAATTTATTTTGTTTCCACCATTCTGATTCACTTTGCCAATGCCTGCACTCAAAAAACCACTTTGTACGTACAGAACATAGCCGATTTGATTCTAATTTCCCTGCCAATCTAATTCTGAAGCATCTTCTCTGAACCCATTACACATTTTTAGCCCTTCATCGAAAGAAGAGCGCTACATCGCCCTTTTTGTCTCCCCTAATTTATTGGCTGAACTACATGAACTCCCTCATCCTCTCATAAATGAAATAAAAGCCTCGGAGATGATCATCGCCACGTTCGCTACTTGTTATTATTTCTGATGAGGCCAGCGGACAAAGCCACCTTTATCCGCTTGCTCTGCGAATCGATGCTTATCCCAACTAATAACCCAATACGACGGCTCCAATTTTCGCTTCTGGAAATTGAGTTTTTTTTCTTTTCTTTATCCCTTTTTGGCAACGATGAAATGAAGGTTGGCGATAACGATAACATAAAAGAAAATATCGATTATCATCGTCTTTAAACTTTTCAACGCTGTGTTCTTTCTTTATAATGAAGTTAGACATTTTTTTTTAAATGTTTGTCGTACGGAATTATAAAAAAAGGATGATATATTGTATATCTTGCAGCTGTCTCGAAATGTTTTGGTTCATATTTAGACTGTGAGCTGTCATATTTATAGATGAAATGATTATCATAAAGGAAAATTTTTAAAAAATTCTGTAGTCTGTAACATTGTAACATGATGATATTTTAAGTTTGTTCATAATATCATCGTCTGGTTTGATTGCAACAGCCGTTGTTTTATGTGCGTAATTTTTTATACATCATACAATTTATGGTAAAAATACCCGCTGAGAAATACAATCGAGTTAAAAAAAATTTTGAAAAAAAAAATGACCATTTAATATTTCAGTTTGTGTGTGTGTGTGTGTGTGTGTGTGTGTAAACATATTTAAAAACATATATATGTTTACATATATATACGGCATATTTAAAAACATTCTTTAAAAAATGTATTAAGCTTGACAAATGCAAATCTGTATAAAATTTAGAATGAGATGCATTAAAAGTGTCAGTCAGTCTGACCGTTTGTGGCTTTTGAAGATTATAACTCAAATTTGACGAGCTGGAGAGATGAAATTTGGCGTATGATTTTATTACTGTAATTCTAAATTTGTATCAAATTACAGACGAAATCCATTTTGGGGCTGCCTCTCTGTTGGCTTGTATTTATATATATCGAAGCACAATAAGTTGAAAAATGAGCAAACAAGTTTAATGATATTTAGCAACCAAATTATAGATCTGTATCATATTTTGGGTATAGATGGTAAAATCAGAGAGTGATTTTTGTCTGATTTGTTCCATTAAATGACGTTATAAAAATTGATGGTCTATAATGAAATTATATTTAGTATATATAGATTTATAAATAATTTCGTAGATGCAAAACTTTGTACCAAAAAATAATAAAATGGCATTTGTGATAATTTATAATGAGATTCTTTCATATTTATTACTGTTTTTTATTTTCATAGTATTGTTTAATAATGATTAATGTTTTCGCCCGTATCAACCAGTTAGTAATATCCAATTATTAGTTCCCTAATTGCAAAACTATAAAGAAAATTACTCAGGCATAGGATCCAGACCCAATAAAAGACTGGCCGCCGCGACAAAAACGCCGAGCATCGTTATTTGTGCCAAATTCCTCTCATAACGAGCGGATCATGCAAAATCCTTCCTTAAATAATTCCCATTAAAGCAAAATTATCATACAGCATCAACAACTAAATCACAAGGATTTGCAAGAACCAGCATTCTGAGTCAGGGTAGCTCCTCATCTTTGATTTAAGGTACTCCTTCCTCTCATATACAGAGATTGGATGGAAATGGATCGTAACCAAAATGATTAGCTTTTGAGCTTCCTGAATTTCCGCGTATTAAACAACTGGTTACCATGATAATTCGGTAGTATATCCAATTGCAAAATAGCCTTCATCCACGCATGCGCATGTTCCTCCGTTTTAAGGTATGTCCCGTCAGAGGAAATGCGGCCGACGCAATTACACCATCATTGCTATACTCTGGGGAAGCAAGAATTTAATTACCTATATGATAGAAAGATTAAAGTCATCTATATACACGATGGCCTTTCAAAGGTTAATAACTATGCATAAGTCAAATAACAGACTAATATTTATGTAACAAGTCTTATTAGTATTAAATAACATTCCATAATGATATCCTTTGCAATCCTTTTATTGAAATCGATTGTACGCTCAATTGTACCAGGGAAAGAAAAAATAAACCAATTTTTTTGTAACGTATCTATTGTTCTGTAAGATGGAAAGTTTTAATAGTTATATGCTGGAAGAAATCAATTTAACCAAGCTATGGAAAGCAAAAAGAAAGAAAGAAAACTAACCTTATTTTGCCGTAAATCATTACCATCCCTTTGATTTTGCGAAGGGACAACGTCATTTGGTTTTGTGGAACATAAATGGAAGCATTTTGTGATCGAGTTGTTCCATTTCTGGAACTAGTAAATCATTCCTTATGGATTGAAGTCGCGTAAAACTAATAACCTGACATCGTATTTCTTCAGGAATTGATTAGTTCGAGACGCGGGAGCTAGTCTTCTGGAAATAAGTCTTGAATGAAAAATGAAACCGAAATCGATAGTTCCGGATTCACTAAATGGAATTCCACTCAAATTGTTTTTTTTTTCTTTCTTTTTACTTTCATATTCTTGATTTATAAAAAAGTAGGTTCCATTTTTGAACGAATGTTCTAGGAAGAATTGTTACTGTGGGACAAAATTGCGCTTCTGCAGAATAGTTGAAGAACTTGCATCGATTTGGCGAGGGGAAAATAAAAAATGCATTTTTGTTCTTCGGAATTCTGTTAAGGCAGTTTGCCGCCATGTCTTCGATATATGCATTTTCAATTCGAAAATCGTTCTCGACGCCTTGCTAAAACTCCATTTATTTTCGTGATATCTGTCGTAGGTAGTCAGAATCCCGTTGGATCGCCATTTTTCCGGATAGAAATGGAATTTCAAAAGAAATTGATTTTTTTCTTTTCTATTTTGGTAGGTTTATGAAGTGTTCAGAGGATTGCGATGTTCTGTGTTTATTTCTTGGAAATCATAGATGGAATTTATATTGCTCAATTTCTCAATCGACAAGTAAATTTTGGGTTTAGCGTCTTTATTATGTTTCTTTTTGAAGGCAGAGGAAATTTCTTTGTACGGTTTTTACGAAAGAACATTTGTAGTAGAGAAAAACTTGAATTCCTGGAAAGAAAGAGAATGTTGAACTAAAAAAAAAAATATTGTTCGTTTTATTTGAAGTATGTTTTTTCTGAACTTAAATCAACCTCTAAATATTAATGCTTCTACAAAACAGGTCGAAAATTAAATAGTTTTTGTGTGTTTGTATTTTCATTAAATATCCATTTAAAAAAAAAACTATTTACTATGAATTTTTATTTTATTATTGTTTGAAAAAAAATATTTTGTTTTGAAATAGAATAAATAAACGCAAGAATCAGTTTTTTTTTATGTATTTGATTTATTAAAATGCTTTAGCAAAATTTTAAGTATGTGTGTGTGTGTGTGTGTGTGTGTGTGTGTGTGTGTGTGTGTGTAATATATATATATATATATATATATATATATATATATATATATATATATATATAATAATATGATTTTTTTACAACATTTATTATCAGTAGCACCATTAAGAGTTCATCTTTAGAAATTAAAATACTAATCTTTAGATTGTTGGTTTTTAAAATTTCGCATACATATGGATACTGAAAAGATTTGTTCTATCCTTCAGAAAGTTTTAATTTTGAATTCTGTTAGTTACATAATCAAGCTTTTCAAAAATCTTTTCTTTTAATTATTGTTTCAATATTTTGTTTTAAAAATTCAAAGTTCTTAAATTAATTTGAATAACATTTATTAAAAAAATAAATTTCATTTTGAATAAATATGCCTTTAAAAAAAAAAAAATCCAGATTACTTGAAAATTAAATTGAAAAACATTTATTAAAAAATTAAATTTCGTTTTGAATAAATGACTTAAATTTGTTTACCCTTTTCTGATGCCAGTACCCATAAAAATTATTCTTTACATATTCGTTTTAAAAATAAGCATTTCCTAAAACATCCCTCTCTAGCTACTCTCGAACATCCTCAACGAGTGTTAAATTAATGAAACATCCACCCTTTTCTTCCTGCCTATTTGTTATTACAAGCAGGGGGTAGGAAGTGATGAAAAATACCGCCAAAGAATTTTATTGGAATCCCTCTCAATGGCGTGATTTCCTACGTGTGTGGGACGTACGAACCTGGAATTCCTCAGCAAATCCTTCTCCTGTTCCACCCCCTATCAAAACCACATGTGTCGTGAAAAGCAAACACATTTCTACTAATTATTAAACCCCATATCCCCTTAAGCGCGAACTGTAACATCTTGCAGTGTCTTGATACGTACGTATGAGCGAAATTCTTTTTGTATTATTTAAGAGATCCCCCCTCCCACTTCTGAAGAACAGATGGTGAGATTCAGTGGATTAGTGACGCGTCACTTTCTTTGACATGCGCAACCGACACTTTTTTTGCAGCAAACTTTAAATCGTTTCTTCCTATGTTTTTTTTTTTTTTTTTTTCTTGTCGTGTCTTGTTTCGTGGGAAATAACTCACATGACTAGAGTGAAATTTTCTTATCCAAGAGTGTTTCCATCTCGTTTTTATCTTGTAGACGCGGTGTTAATCTTGTTATGGCTGGTGTTTATCTGTGTTTGCTGTTTTGTACCGCATAGGTGAGAACTGGGGAGAGCGTTTGTGGGGGTTGTAATCTGTAGAATTTCTTTGTAACATTCGATGTGTAAGGATTATTTTCCCTATAACGATTTCTTTAAGGAAAATTCCAAATGAAGATTCTCCAAAAGTTGTTTTGAACAGTCTTCTTTTCTGTCAAGATACAAGATGTCCAATCTGTGGTGTTTGAGTAATTAACCCTCTTTTGCATAATGATGGAAATTTACATCACAAAATATAGTGAATAAAAAATTGTACTCAAAACAGGTGTATTGTTAATTGTTGTTGGCAACCTTTTTCACGATTATTGCGTAATAAGAAGCATAGGTGTCAAAAAAAAAAAAAAAAAAGAATCAAATATCGCAATTATTATAGCGGGTTTGAACTTGTCATTCCTCTGTTTATTGTGGTTGGAAGAAACATCTTAAATATTTTTTAATAACTAATCTGAGATTTTTTTAAAAATAAATTTTAATAAAAGCGACAGTGAGTGGAGAAATTTAAAAGAGAGGGACATTGAAGATTTTGTACTGAGCTTAACATGTAAATTTGCATGATGGATATTTCCATCATACTGTTTTTTAATTATTTTATATTATATGTTTACACTAGGATTTTTTTTAACATTTTTCTTTTAATCGAGAGCTTGAATTATATCACCCAGATTTATTTCACAAAAAAATCATGCAAAGAAGGGTTAATATCTAAACAGTTTAAATATATGTATATATTTCCATATACAAAAATGCTTGAAATTGCATTAATAATTATATTTTATGTTTGAATCAATGAATATGCTGAAAAATAATGAATTAAGTAATTATTAATATCAAAACCGTTTAGAGATGTATATAAATTTCCAATTAGAAAAATGCTTTAAACGAAATAATGAATATATTCTGTTTGTATAAATAAATATACTCCTTAAAAAGAATAAAATCTAAATTACTGTATAGTAGCGCTTCTTCATTTCTTTGTCTCGAACGTTTCTTTGTTTCAAATGTTAGTTTATTGAAAATATTTTCTAATAGGACTGGATGACTCATCTCAGTTTGCGTAATGGAGCGTATCTCTAGGAAATGCAATTATAGCTGTTTACAATTTCAGTTGATTTCTTAATAATTAGCGTATTTCTTTACATAGAAATTTTCATCATTTTAGAGTTAGAGAACTATAAAAAGCAATATTAAAATTTTAGTATACTTGGGTTATTTTCGTTAAAAATAAATATTACTGGAATGACATTAAATTAGGTATCAAATTTAGCATAGAATTATAAAAATAGATAATCGTAAATTGCCATCCAAAGTTGACAGAAAAAGTGAATACAAAAAAAAAAAATGCGTTTAGTGCTAGAAAGCAGATTCCATCTGTAAATAACTTCACTTTCCGTATAAGCATGATCTGATATGTCGAGTCAAAAGTTCATTGATTGCGCGGGTCACATGGAATCTTTGGAGACCACATGTACCTTGATCATCTGTGTTTATGTAAGGTCTACTGCCATATTGGAAAACAACTATAAAAAAATTAAACAACGATTATTTAGTGGATCGTTTCTTTGCTTTATGTTTGTTCAACTTAATTCTCTTTATTTTTTGTGCATAATGTAAACTGTAAATTTAATTGAGCAAATGTCGTTTGTTCTGTTATATATATATATAATACTTTATTAATTATTCCAAATAATATTTGTTATCTAGGACATCACATTTGCAATTATTTAAATGATCTAGTTGGGATCTTTTAATTGAATGATTTTATGGATTTTATGATTAATTATAAATGTCCCTTCAGAAGTATACTATATTGGTATAAGAACATATAATTTAAACAAAAAAAAAAGCTAAAATGTAAATTCGATTCAAAATTCTAAATAATTGACCTTAAATCAATTTTAAATAATTCTTGATAACCTTGTACTATTTTTACTTGTCATACATTTTAGGATATATTTTTGCTGTTTTATTTGACGATGAATGGTAATGTTTTTGAAATGTAATCAAATTAATAATTAATTTTTAATGGCAAAAATCCTTACGATATGCTTAAGTAATTCAGGCGCCTTATATATTCTTATCTGTATTGAAATAACGTATCCTATTTGAGCATTTATTCTTATTTAATTACAAGATTTAATAAATTCAGTAGTCAAAAGGTTAAAAAAACTGAGATAGCGTAAAAATTATTGGATACAAACAACCTTTTGTAACAAACATTTGTAAATTTTGTGTCCTTAATAATCAAAATTATATGTACCATTAATATTTAATAAAATATGTGTCTTATAAAACAAAAGTTTAAAGAGGAGACATTTTACATTCATTTAAATCTATTGCAAAAATTGAACCATCCAACATAACTATTGATGGTACATGTACCAATGTTCAAGAAACCCTGCTTTTAGAGCCTTCTATCCAATTTTAGGCTTACTATTGAAATCAGCGGTAGCTCAAGAAACCCTGCTTTTAGAGCCTGCTATCCAATTTTAGGCTTACTATTGAAATCAGCGGTAGCTCAAGAAACCCTGCTTTTAGAGCCTGCTATCCAATTTTAGGCTTACTTTTGAAATCAGCGGTAGCTCAAGAAACCCTGCTTTTAGAGTCTGCTATCCAATTTTAGGCTTACTATTGAAATCAGCGGTAGCTCAATAAACCCTGCTTTTAGAGCCTGCTATCCAATTTTAGGCTTACTTTTGAAATCAGCGGTAGCTCAAGAAACCCTGCTTTTAGAGTCTGCTATCCAATTTTAGGCTTACTATTGAAATCAGCGGTAGCTCAAGAAACCCTGCTTTTAGAGCCTGCTATCCAATTTTAGGCTTACTATTGAAATCAGCGGTAGCTCAAGAAACCCTGCTTTTAGAGCCTGCTATCCAATTTTAGGCTTACTATTGAAATCAGCGGTAGCTCAAGAAACCCTGCTTTTAGAGCCTGCTATCCAATTTTAGGCTTACTATTGAAATCAGCGGTAGCTCAATAAACCCTGCTTTTAGAGCCTGCTATCCAATTTTAGGCTTACTATTGAAATCAGCGGTAGCTCAATAAACCCTGCTTTTAGAGCCTGCTATCCAATTTTAGGCTTACTATTGAAATCAGAAGTGGCTCAATTCTTAATTTCATTTGATTTTAAAGAATTGTTTGCCCTGACCCCACTTCCCTTCTCTTCCATTCTCTCTTATTTGTTACTCTTATTTGGAGTGATTCTAACTAGCTTGCGAGAACTATATCATATACAATATCAGATATTGTTGAGTAACTATAAATAATTATTTACTTATTTGTTATTTTGATTTAAATTTCTATTATTACTTACTTATTGAATGAAAATCACGCCTGTTAATTACTATGTTATTTAAATTTCACATTTTGTAACTATATTACTTAAATTGATTCTTTTTAATATGACTACGTTCGGAATGACTTTTTTGAAAACGTTCGAAAATGGTTATGTTTGTATATATTTATTGAAAAAAACATCTTTGAAACCAAAATATACCAATTAAGTGGCAAAAGTATTTTGAAAATTGGGGAAAAAAAGGGGAGGGGGAGTTTCCCTCTACCTTTTTTCCCCCTCCAAAAAGAGATATAAATTAAAAAATTTCTAGTCTAGAGATTTATGAAATAAATCGCTGAAAATTTTGCAGGTAGCTTAAGAAATGTATTATCTAGCCTCTGAACTAAAAAAATAAGCTGTATTTCTGTATTCTTAAATATTGGAAAATAACGACTGAAAAATAACATATTCTCAATTTTTTTTTTCACATTCTGAATGACTAAAACAACTACAAAATATTTCTAAATGAATATTTCTACTTATGAGTAAATCCTCTTGTTCAGAAATTGAAAAATATGTTGAGAAATTATCATACCATATTTGAGCAAAAAAAGATGAATTATTTTATGTTTATCGTAAGAAAATTCTATCAAAAATTAGAATTTGAGAAAATAGCATCTAAAGATGTAAAATAGTGTAAAAGTATATGTAAATCCGATATTTAAAAAAAAGTGTGACTTCTCTAAAAATAGACTTAGAAACAAAATTCTAATGTTTTTATAAAGAAGTCTGTTCAAACATTAAGAATATTAAATAAGAAAAATCGTAATTTCACAAAAGATCGACTTTTCAACGTAGTCAGATACCTTAATATAATTAGAAATGATCAAAAACAAAATAAAATATTTATTTTGTTCCTCCTCGTGTTCTTCAAGTTAGGGTCTCTTTAACATCTGGGGTGGACTCGAAATAACCCGATTCCATCTGACAGGGGATATAACCATCCGGCGAAGATGGAAATGAATTAAAGGATTTTCTAGACTGGGTTAATCTATGGTGATACTTGCGGTTTCCTTTGTCGGCAACTCTTAGCGACAAACTTAACAAAGTGTTCTTAATCTGTCATTCCCTGTCTCGCCCCGAAATCGACTCCAGTCGACGAAATGAAATGGAGCAAGTTCTTGCCAACATATGCATTGTGGCAACATATTAGGTACTGAAGCTTTTTAACGTGATCAGAATTCTGAAGAAAATAACACAAAATGAAACGCTTCTTTTCGTTTGAGCGATCCCCTTTCGGATAAGAGCTACCGGCGTAAATTTAATGTCCAGTTAGTTAACTTTTAATATGTCCCTAATTAGATCTAGGCTTATTTACTAAATTTTGTGAAGAAGGAGTTTAAAAGCACATAATTTCGCTTGAAAAGTTGTGACAAAATATGATTAAATTAAAGTGACCAGATGTTATCTTAATTCTGTCAAACAGAACCTGAGCGTGCAGTTTGGAAGCGTGAACACATGGACCTCCCCCAAAATGCAAACAGACAAACAAATAGATAAAATAAAAATTCAGGACCAATGAAATATTGAACTGTTTTGAGGAGCAGAAAAATATAAAGGAATATCTTGCTACTACTATATATATATATATATATATAGATATATATATATATATATATATATATATATATATATATATATATAATATATATATATATATATATATATATATAATATATTGAGCTGTTGCGTGGCCTAGAAGAACCTTTTGAAATTTCAAAACTTTGATTTATTTCACCGCGGATGACATAATTTATGTACAAAGAATAAGTAGTAAGAAATGCGTCAGTTCACATCGCGACACAAGAGCAGAAAAGATCGCAATTTCCCCTTCGATCAATTTGCTATGAGATTTGGATAGGGATTTCTTTGACAAGTGTCGATTTCGGCTAGGGAATTTTAGGTATCTTTAATAGAATGTGTGAGCATTGAGATTTTTTTATCTCTTCACTCAGATCGTGAGAACTTTCAGAATTCAACAGTTTTATAGAGTGCGTGTTGAATTAAATAAAAAATGGGAATTGGATCAAAAAAATATTTTAGAATGAAGTTAATATGGGCTAAAATAAAATTAAAATTAGGAAAATAATTAGGATTTAAATTATATATAATATAACATGTATTATAATTTTTGCGTGGCCGAAAGGAAGACAAATTTTGAATAAACTTCAAGTTATTTTCCACCGGAAGCACGATTACACATATAGTCAAAAGCGGAACCCGTCTGTTAGCACCAAAAGACAAGAGCAAAGTGACCGAAAATTTTCCCTTTAATGCTTTTACTAAGAGATTCTGATAAGAATTTTTTTGACATTAGTCGATATAGGAAAGGAAATCTTAGGTATCTTTGAAATGAACGCGTGGGTTTTGGGGATTTTTATTTTTCGCGCATAGCGTGGGAAATGCACAAGTCATCATTTTTTTTTTTTTTTTTTTTTTACAACGTGTGTTATAAATAATTAAATGAAGTGGCAATTGGATCAGGAAATAAGAGAAGAATTTTAGAATAAAATAACATGGACTATTTTAAGATAAAAATTCGAAAATTAAGATTTAAATTAAGAGATATCATTATATATATATAATTCAAAGTGATATGTCCTCAGGAGTCATATTCTGCTGATCCTAATTTTCGTAAGGTAAAAATTGGAAAGGAAAAGAAAAACTTTTGAATAATTAAATTTAATTAGCCGTTATTTTGGGTAAAATATTTATTGATAAAGGAAAAATATAAAACTGGGAAATGCAAATTCCGGTTACTTTTTCAGTCCAAAGACAAATCATCAAAAATCGATTTGTCTGAAAAATCAGAACATTAGTCCTTGTTGAGGATCAATTTGTTTGGTTTCTTTATCTGATTTCTTAATCGATCATCTGATGAACAAAGATGAATTTTTCGTTCTTTTAAAGCATAGAGTTGATAATTTTTGATGTTTCCTGTGTTGGATCTCCTGCTGTGAATAATTTACTATCATTATTATTATTTCTAAATTTCTAAGAAAACCGTGAATCATCCGAAGTTTTTTAACCCTCCAATACTTCTTTGAATCTTGATTACTGTATTTGTATTTGTGCACCGGATTAGAAATATCTTTTTTAGAATCATCGCTTTTTCTTTCTGTTTTGACTTAAGAGCTAAAAGCAGTTTTGATTTCCGCCTAGATGACTTTGATGAATATACGTTTTATTGTTATGAAACGATGTGTGAATCTTGAGTGACGTCGAACTCGGGTTCAGTAGACGTTACAGGAAATTTGAGTGATTGCATAAGCATAATCTATCTATTAGGCATGTAAAAAAAATTCTATGTAAATATTGCGGTTTATTCGCTTTGTAATTGGTAAATAGCGTGTCACCTGACTGCTGATATTTGAGGTTTGTTTTACCAGTATTGTTCGAAATATTTAATGAAAATTTTTATTACTTCGTAGCTTTTATTTATATTGCTCTTGACGATGATATGGTGGCAAAAAAGGAAGAGTAAAACTTTTATTAATATCAAATTAACAGCAAATGAGTTCTGAAGAATATTACTTTTTAAATCTACTTTTAAACACACCATTTGTGGCAACACTAATGATTAATTTCCCAGTTTGTTTACCTTTTTCGAATAACAGAAATTTTTCGTTTCGTGATTAGCAATCATCTAAATAACTAACAATACACTTATTAACGCTGCATTGTTTTTGTTTTTTTCCCTTCCACTATTAAAGGAATGTCCGCGATAGTAGAGGAAGAAAAAATTAACAGTTTTAAGAAAGTTTTTATTTAATTTGCTAAAATTTTTAACTTTCATGTTTTAATTCTTCATTCCTGCTGAAAAAGTTAAAATTACGATGCGATTTCTTCTGAATTTTAACTAATACTAAAATATTTCCTTTTTCTTTTTTATTTAGAATTAAGTTTTTTTTTTTTTCGTTTCCTTTTTAAAATAGTTTGCTTTCATTTATTTTTGTTATCTGGATGAAGGGAATCAATCCCTCAAGAGACTCCAGTAATTTGAGGACACATACGATTCCAGGACAACAGATGTTGACAAGCGAAAGCGCGCAAGGGGCGAAGCCCCCTAGTATCTGGTATGACTAATATATAATGTAAAACACATAGTTTTGAGCAATTCCATGGCCGAAGAGAGAGAAGACACTTTGAATTTTTAAAACTTCGCTTTTATTCCATCCCCTTAATCTATGTACTAGCAAGAAGCGACAAGGTTCGTCTACATCACAACAGAAGAACGAAAAAGCGCGAAATATTCTTCCCCGACGATTAAATACTAAGAGATTCTGATAGTGATTTCTTTACACGTGTCGATTTAGGATAGAGAAATCTAGGTATCTTTTAAAAGAATTTTAGATCGACAATTTTTTATCCCTTCACTTGGAGCGTGTAAACAACTGATTTAAGTATTTTTACAAATCATCTGCATCATTAATTAAATGAAAAAGGTGGAAATTGGATAAGGAAATAAGACCATTTTAGAATGAAGTTAGTATGGGCTAAATTAAGATATAAAAATTAAGAAATTAATTAGAATTTAATTTAGATTTTAAAATATCGTTACAATTTTCCCCCCACCGCAAGATATGAAGTGCATCAGGGTCCTTTCGCAGACAACTATATCTTACAGTGGTGTCCAAGTAAGAAATTGAATTTTAAATGTGATACCTAAATTTCCATTACCATTCAGATTTTACCTAAACTTTTACCTAAATTTCCATTCAGATAAAAATATATTTTAATAAGTTAATTAAATATAAACATGTAATATATTTGTGAAAATATTAGGTAAATTTAAATAATCAACAATAATTACAAAATATTAATAAATTAAACGGTATATTGTACAGAGTTATTTGGTTGCATACACACACAGAGCACAGGTTGTATGTATGTCGTGTATTGTGGTTGTACGTGTGTCATTGAAGTGTACGGTATTTTTGTTATAAAAAAAATATACAGAAATTTCACACTCTATTTTACTTATAGAATTATTAAATATAATATAATTGTTGTTATTAAATATATAATTGTTATTTAGAAAATTTCTGAAATTAAAACTTTGCTTTTCTTTTTGAGCAATCTTTTTTTTTTTCTTTCTTAATGCCTATATTTTAAAAATATATATATATAGGATATTTAATAGTTTAATTGTATGATGTACACGTGTACAATTAAAGTTTTATAAAATTTGTATTTCTACTTCTATTATTTGTCGAAATTGCATTTGTGCATTTGGCATGAATTTTGCAGCTGCATTAAAAATAACAGATTTTTATCATCTAAATATTTATTTTCATCCTACTTATTCTCGACATAATTTCTAAAAAAAAGGTAATTTCCTACTTATTCGACATACCACTATCTAAAAAAAGTTTTGTGAAATTAATAAAATCCCTTTCTAAAAGTATTCACACATTATTATGGAACGGACTTTGTAGTTTTGAGTCGGATTGGAATCTATAGATAGGACATGTTTTAGAATGCCCTACCTTTCCCCATCTTCCTAAATCATATAAATTTTATTGTTAATATATATTTTAAGTTAATGATTCTATAAATCAAATCTAAGTACAAAATTAAATTTAGAAGAAACAAGACTTGGACCTTTCTAAAACGGAGAAGTCCCAGAGAATCGCCTGCTTTACTTATTTGTTAAGCCGGCTGTAGTCAGATGACAAGGACGACATCTTGAAACGGATTTTCACTCTCAAACTTTCCATCCATTACCAGACGGAGACATTTGATTAAAGTACTTCGTGTGTGCATGATGCACAGCTGACTTTTTGTAGAATCTTGGTCAGGCATGAAACCGCTAACCATCAATCTCAATATTGAGATTGGCATCTAAGGTATGGTGGTCTACTATTTGGAAAGGGATTCTGAATTGCATGAAATCAGGTCTGAAACCGTCAACCATCCATCCCAACATTGAAATCGGCATCTAGGGATGGCGGTTTCTTATTTGGAAAGGGATTATATTCTGAATTACATGAAATCAGGCCTGGAACCGTCAACCATCAATCCTAATATTGAAATCGGCATCTAGGGTATGGCGGTTTCCTTTCTGGAAAGGGATTATATTCTGAATTACAACGTACTGGATTATTGACCTCCACCGAATTATCCTCTTTGTTCCTTTAATTAAACATTTGCAGAGGGCGTTCTAATTATTTGTCAGAATAGCAGTGGGCTTATTCATTCTGTTTTTAGAAGTGTATGTTGTTCGGCAGAAGTTGCAAGCTCTTTGTTTGTGAAGTTCAGTGTGACAAAAAACTTAATTTCCCCCCAACCGTTTATTCAACCGTGAAATAGAGATGATTTTTGGCCTTGTTGCATCACAGGAAGCGGCAAGAAGATAAGCGGCGAGCGTGGGTCAAAGGTCTGTTTGTGTACAATGATCCTTTTGTGGATCCCCGTCATACTCGTGATAAGGCCTGGACCAATGAATGAAATTATTTCATTTCATTTCATCATCTCGCCAAACTTTCGAACTATTGATGCAGCAAGTTTTTGCTGATAAAAAAAAATAATCAGTTTTTATGTATTTTCGTTTTGAAATCAGGAATGAGATTATTAGTGATCTGTTTCTGTGGGAACAGTATCTTGTAAGAAAATATAATAATAATAGATGGAAATAATAATAATAAAGCAGGATGTAAAGTACAAAACTTTGTAGCATATATTTAAAAATTTAATTCGTCTTTATTTTTCCAACAATATGGCCATAACATGTCCCCATCCTTTGAGCTTCGATGCAATTCTAAAAAATAATTTGCAATAAGATGCCATCTAATTTGAAGTAGCCAGTCTGTTGGATGTATTTGTAATTTTAATTTAAATTATAATTGTATTTATTTTATTAGTTCTGTTCTCGTGTATTTTTGTTTTCTCTGTGTTTTTTTATTATCATTTAAATGTATGACATTCTATCTGACAACCAATTTAATGTTCAATTTGTATTATGCTCTTGGCAACGGCTGTTATGTGTTTTATTATTGACTTGAGCCGCACTCTGCTGCAGGCGTTCTGTAAGACTTTATTCTAAATGTGAAATTAAGCGTGTTTGTACTTTTAGAAGCTTTTTAATTTGATCTGTAACGACCACACTCCATTTTGTACCTGTGCCACCTATATTTTAAATTGCGCGAAGAACATGTCTTGGTACTCCGCGCATTGTCATTAAAAATTCACGATGAATTTGGATCGCATAATACCGGAAAGGGTTTAATATCGTTTCAATACGTGTGTCGATAAATCCAATAACTGAAAAGTATTTTTGTAAAATAAGATTAAAACTATTTTGACAATTTTATTAAAGTTAGAGAAAAAATTTCTACAGAAATTAAAGTTCCAAAAATAATATTTTTTTTAACTTTAAGGTAATGTAAAAATAGTTTTTGCATGGTTATTTGTCATACTATTGATGAATAACATTAAATGTTTTTGATAAATTTTTAATTAAGAATTTAAAGAAGTTTTGTGAAACATTTTCTTGTGGAACAGTTACTACTTAAACAAATAATTACTTGTTGAATTTGGTATTCTCTTTGTCTAGTGGTTGACCATGTAGATTGTTTTGAGCAATTTCATGTGTTTCGAAATGTGTTTTCATGTATTTATTTTATGATACAGTATTTTCTTTTTTATTTTCTTGTATACGAAGCATATAAGACTATACAGTAAATTACTTTTTCCAAATATCACCTCTGTAAATATTCGTAAATCATTTAAATGCAAAAAAATACGAATTGGTTTATTGTTGGAAAATAATGAATGAGATAGTAGAAAAAAGTTTATTCATAAAATCCAATTTTAAAAATAACTGAAATGATAACTCGTATCTTTGTCGATTGTATTTCTACATTTGATAATTCCAGACTGAAAATGGCTAAGGTAAATGAACCTCAGTCATTTTGAGAAAAATGTAGGTTTTAAAAGATATCAGATTGCATTATTTTCTTACCTCACGAATATCCATTTCATTTTAAATCATTTAAAAATATTTACTTTTTCCTTTTTTTCTGTTCCCAAATCATTCTCTTACCGAAAAGAGATGTTTTAAGATTTTATGTATTTTTTGTACTACTCTAAATCACTTCCAAAATAATAATGCTGTTTATTTGTTTCGTTCTTAAAACTCGTCCTAACGATAACTGTGGGACAAATAAGTTTTCCATCTGTCGTTACTGTAATGCATTTCTCGTGTTCTTGTTGTTTGCGGAACTTTTCACTAGGTTTTTTTGTGAGCCATTAATCTCACTTTAACCGCGGCCATTTTACTTTCCTTTCTTGTTGAACTAAAAAAAAAAAAATATTTTCGGCTTCACGCAAAATTATTTGCTACGTTCTGATGAAAATGGCGTGAAATTTTACTTATTCCATTTACAATTTCTTTTTAAAATAAATTCCAAACGATATTTTCTCTTTGACTTATTTTCTCAAATCGGTGTTTTTTGGTTCGACGAACCACAATTTTTTTTATATACTTTTTTTCTAGAAGTCGAATGGCGTCGATTTGCCACCTTATTTTATGGATTGATCTTATCGATCGAAAACTTGTTCTTCTTTTCTTTTCTTTCTTTCTGTCATGTATCACTTCTTATTTGCTTCTCACTGTGGTCTGTTCGTTCACATGAACTACAGAAGAAACTCATTCTGAACTATTTTTTTTTCTTAGTTCTGTTCGCTGCGTTGTTGTTTAAACAAAGTTTTTTTTTATTGTAAATTCTTTGCCACCATTGTTATTTCTTTGCGCATCCCTGGTGGCCTGTAGTATTGATTTGCCTTAGCGTGGGCACCGTTTTTTTTCCGTCCCTTTTTGCGTTTTATTTTATTTTATTTTTCCCCATAGAAAGGAACTAGGAATAAATAACTCGGGCATATGTTGTGCTCGGAAAATCGCCCAAGATATTGTCCTTTAATATAATTTGTTGCATTTTTGGTTCAATTTTTTTTTTTTTTTTTTTTTTTTTTTTTTTGCTAAGGTATATCAAAATTTTGCCCTGAAAATTTTATTAGAGGTTTATCGATTCTGATACTATATTAGCTTTGTCATATTTTTTTCATGAAATTTATACTAAAAAAATAGTCCCGTATATTTATTATTAAAATACTAATTAATAAATGCATGACAAAAAAAATTATTCGTTTTTACCCTCTCCTGTAAAAGGATTGTTTTGGAATCAATTATTATAAGAATAATTATTCTTTTATTTACTTAAAGATGGTTCCTTTGTTCATTTATTCCTTAAATCTTATTATTATTTGCAAAAAGGTGAAAGAAAAAAAATGTTAGAAAACCAGCATAACTCATTGTGAAGTATTTTATTATTCTAAGATATTCTGAAATAATTCTGAATATGATACTAATGTCTCTAAAAGTAAGATGTATTAAGAAAAGTACATGACATTAAACGATTGTCACAATATTCTTTATCCTTTCCTTAACCTCAATACCACTTTTTGAATAAATTTCAAAACACTTTTATATTTTAATATAAATTTTGAATTATAAGATTTCAGATTTTCTTAAAATCTGATTTGTTTCTTAATATCATTAACTTTTAAATCTTCTACATGAATCTGTAACGAACGAATATTTAAACATTCTTTTATTCATTGCATTTCTTCCAAATGCTGCACTTCTCTGAAATTCCAACATTTGAAAAGATTTTTTTTTTTTAATTAATGAAGGTGTTTTTTGTGAAATTTTAAATTCTAAAGTGATGTTTGTCAGTAGCATTCGAATCTAAAAGTTCAGATGGTTCTGATTTTTTAAATGTATTTAATGAATAAATTCATTATTTATAAAAATAAATTTATATCCTAATTAATTATTTCGAATTCTCAATTTCTGCTTTTGATTTTTAACAATAACAATTTATTATTTAGTTCCTCACAAAAAAGAAAAAGACAAGAGATAAAAAGAAGAAGAAATATTATTGATAAATAACGAGAACAAGTATTCTTAAACCAATTTTTATAATGAGTATTCTTTTTTATCAAAAAGTCTTTCTATATTTATCCTTATCTTATAGCTCGTTATCGTTTACGAACGAACAAATAAAAAGAAAAGTGGGAAACCAGAAATGAAATGAAGTAAAATAACACACTCGACTAAATTAATTCGTCTTTCTTCTTTTAGTCTTTTGTTCGAGAATAAATTTCAAAAACCGAGAAAGAAAAAAAAGTGATAAAAAGAAATAAAATACGAGTCGGGAGATAACTTTGTTATCTCCAATCTTAATGGTTAGCCGCGAACAGTCATTTAGCATAGAAAAGAAAAAAGAATGGTGAAACCCTAGCAGTTGGATCCTGACTGGCAGTTTCTACTTGTTAGGGAGATTTCAAATCCATTCAACCTCATTAGAAAAGGAGACTAAAAGGATATATTTATATATTATTTTGTTTTTTAAAAAAACGTGACTGTTTGTGCGGCTGTGGAGTGTTGTATTTCATACGGTTTTGGTGTCAAGAGCACAATAAAAAAAAGCTGCCCTTGTTTTGCTTTTTAATTTTATTCTCCTTCTATTTGTTAAAAGTCCTATTCTAGAGATTTAATTGCTTTTTGAAAGATCGTTTGGTTGACTTTTAATAAAATATGTTTCAGACGATTTCCAGAAGTGATGAAAACTGGAAATTGATTTGACTAATTGTGTGAATTTTTTTAAATGAGATTCAAAAATGTTCTTTTTTTTTTTTTTTTCGAAGAATGCATTTAAATTTTTATTATCATTGTTATAATTATTTCTTTCATGATGTTATCAGAAAAGTAATTTGATTCCAGGCCTAAAAATAAAATTTTCTTTTATTAATATCAGAAATAGAATGAGCAAATTAATTTTTTTAAAAAATGCGCCTCGTTCATTATAAATATTGAAGTAAGCGCACGTATGCGTTATAAATTAAGCGAGTAATTCTTTGTACAAAATTGTTTTCTTATTTTCTTCCGATTTATTATTTATTTTTCTTGTAACTCAGAAAGTATTTAAAAATGAATTTCTTGCTCTTTATTCAATTGTAATGCTTTTGCTATTTATTCTTCCAAATGTGCATTATAAAAATGGGAATAAAATCTAAAATTGCATCGGCCATCCGAACAGTATACTACGTGATTAATGGCCGATTTTTTTTATCAGTTGGAATTATATTCCTGTTAGAAATAAAGATCTTATCTATGTGAATGGATATATTTTAATTGAACAAATCAATCTGAAAGATTGGCTAGATTGATTAATTGATTATGATTTAACAATAAGCGAAATAATTTAAAAAAATTTCAGGATAGAGCATAAAGAGAGGAAAGAAAGAAAAATAGAATAACCTGTATCAAACAACAAAATCTAATTATGAAAAATATTCTTTATAGAAATTTAATGGACATATCTAAGTGGCAAATTTACTTGAACAATAAAAAAAAGGGAGTTTTGATTTGGAACTGAATGATTATTTTCGAATTAATATTTTTTGTAATTGTTCAGGAAATATCATTAATTCATTATTGATTTTTTGTTTAAAATATCAATAATGAAGCCTAATAGTTATTAAATATGAATGGTCGGATAAATATTCTCACTCAAATTATAAAACAAAAAGGAAAAAAACTTGATGCAAAAAATAAAAATCTGAATTGACATAACTTTTTATGAACTGAATTATTATTTTCACTGAATTATTTTTTCTTGCTTCTCATAGTTTAGCGGCATTCTCTAATTATGTTTAAATCTGTTTTATTTTTCCATTATTTTCTAAAGATTTAATTAAATGAGATTTTCAAAATTAAGTTATAGAATTGCATTCGTAAAAATGAATATATGTGTTTTATCATATTAGAATGATTCATAAATAATTCTTGTTCTTAAATTTTGATAAAACTTCCTTTGCATTAATATTAAATCTTTTAAAGATATAAATTTATTTTAAATGCGAATTATTGAAGAGATAACTCTTCAATTAACACTAAAACAATTGAAAATTTTAAAAAAACATATAATTCCAATTGATATTTTTGTCATAAGATTCTGACTTATATATATGTATTTAATATTTGGAATAATGTTACATTGTGAAGTAAAAAAAAAATCCTCTACAATATTTTGGAAATTTGACAAGAAGAAAAAATTCTTGATGTTACGTAATGTTTTGGAAAATATTTAGAATTTAAGACATTAATTCTCATTTTTTTTCTCCTCATTTCTCATTCTTTTTTGAAAAAAAAAAAAAAAAATGCGAACTTATTTAACGAATACGAGTCGCCAAAAAACTAAAATTAATAAAATTATTATCCTTTTGCAATCACAATTTTATATTCCCATCTCCATAAATTTCCTCATTAGAGCTCATTATCTTCTGTACAAGACAAGAATGAATCTTACTGTTGCCATTTGCTAATAAGTAATTTTCAATTGCCAATAAGTTAATTTAATAGATGGCGTTTACAATTGGTAAACATATTCATCGTCGAGACTTAATTCTCTCTCTTTCCATTTAAATAATTCCCTTTCCTTTAAGGAAGAAATTGATTTGAAAAATATTACGCTTTGTCTGTTATTGATCTTGTTGAAATCGTTTGACTCATTAAGTCATTTTAATTCCCGCATATTTATAACAAATGACACCTCAGATTAGTTAAGTTTCCTCTGAGGACTAGAACAATTCGCGTGTCCTCCGTTCAATGACATGGCATCTAATGAGTCGAAGGACGGTTACAGTGTTAAAGAATTGTGAATAAAAGCTTGTCTTGGAGGAAATTTGGGAAATGTTAATTTTGTTTTTGTCCTGTTAAATTTTGCAATGGAAATTCGTAGCTTCTAAGAATGGAATCTCATGTTTAATTGATGCATTCTTGCTGGAGACGAATGGAGTGAACTGTTAGGAAAGTATGGAACAGTGGAGTATTGACTTCGAAGGGAAATTGTGAGTTGGCATTAAAATGTATTGCGTTTTTAACATCTGGAGTGTAGCAGGGAAATTTAAACCGGTAAGGTCGAAGTTAGCGAACAATGTAATAGTTAAGGTTCTTAGTTCGGAAAATGGAAATAAGTTGCGGAAAATGTAGTTATTTTTTTATTGGTATTTTAAAAAATGCCAATTCAAACGCCATCTTCGTCATCTGATCGCTTGCAATCCAGAATTATGATCCGTGTTCTAAAATAACCTTAATGTTTTTTCAATTGAAACTTAACTCTTTCGCATAGATTGATGAATTGTTGAATTTTTAATATTTAATCTGAAATTAAGTATTAAGTTATTTAAAATGCAAACATCACTTCAATAGCTCAAATGTGAATATCTTATTATAGGAATTAAAATAATTATAAATGTCCCAAATAGGATATCATTTAATTAGGAAGTTAAGCAAATTCTAGATCAAGGAACTAATATAGCTAAGCTAAATTATACTGAACTCCACTATATGATACTTTTTGAATTAATCTTCATAGAATAGCGAAGAAAATGTAATATGCATTTTGGATTTCTTTTAACATATTTATTACAATGTGTTAAAAGAAGATCACATATCTAATTCATTTGTCTGGCTTGATGTATTTTCGGCATTTCATGTTGACGCGTTAACCTATAAAAGGATTAATTCAAAAAATGATGCAGATATAATATATTTAGTGTGTGATCTCTGGTAACAGATATAATTAAATGGACCAAATTTATTTATTTATCGTTTTTGTGTAATCGCGTTCTTATACGCTCAGGTTCCCGGGCAGATTTCCCATCGTCAGATTTCATCCAAATTTAATATAGATAAAGGGGAAAAAATCATGTTGATATTAAAACTACATATCATTATTTTTTGCCAACTTTTTTCGTTTCCATTGAGCTTGTTCACAGAAGACATAATTCCGCAAATGACTTTTTCGATTTCTAAGAGGTCCGCAACGTGAAAAATTCTTCAAAATCTCAAGATCGAATTTTCTGACGATTATAGCTACTTCTTTATAGAGTTAGTGTATCGAAAAGAAAAGGGGGAAAAAAGTCCTCATGGCAAGTTGGGAGACAAAGATGGATAACTATATCAGACTATCTAATAACATAAATTATTTATGATAGAAACAGTCACAATTAGGGCGTGAAAATCACTTTTCGGTCCCTAACTTTTAAAATAATGCAGTTATCGAAAAATTTAAAATACAAAAGTTGTTCGTCTTAATAAGACGCTAATTTGGCTAATTGGATTTTCTTTTCTATCTTCAATATTAAGTAAGTTACAGCGACATGAAAATGTCACTCCCCACCATTTCCATCCCCTTTGAGCTAGGTGGTTCATTTACGAATTCGTCGGAGGTGTTTACATTTCTAACATATTCCAAGTTAGTTAAAATCCAAATAAAATTACTCTAGTTATTGTGTTCACACGATAACATGCGAAAAGCATTATATACATATAATATAAACTCTTGAATGAAGGGTAGTTTTGGGATCAAGGGATCATGATCGGTGAAGAACTGAAGAAATTTTCTCTAATTTTGTCATGAGATTAATAACAATAGGTAATCTTCCTATAGGAATCTACATAAAAGAATGTAGTTTCTCCGATATTTTTTTTGGTTTGGAGTGTCATGTTTCTGATCCTAGTCGTTGAACTTTGTCCATGACCCTCCAGCAACACGAAGCTGATTCACTTCACACATTTGTAACAAAAAGAAAAAAAGAAAAGAAAGTTCCTGAATGGAAAAACAGCGTCAAAACCTACTTTCTATTTTAACTCTCGAAGAGGGAGTCTAGTGCCGGAATTTTCCGTCTAGTCAAAGTCAAAAGAATTGGAAGTCATGCGTTACAGAATTCCACGACAACTGTCATGGCAAATAAGTTACTTCCAATCGAAACTGCCATGTTTTCTCTTATCTCTTCTCGATTCTGTTATCCAATTTCGTACTCCTCCGCCGTGGACATCATAATTGTGTTTCTCTTTCTTCTTTTTCTTCTATTTCCCTCTCTTTGCTCTCTCTCTCTTTTTTAATTCATCAGTTTTTGCAGTTCCCTTCGACGTCGGTAATCTCATCATTCCATTCTGTAAGTAGAAATTGGAGTCCTTTCCTTTTGAGTTGTTTTTGAAAAGTCGAATTTCCGTTTTGGGGATGACTTTGAGAAATTCTTCGTGGATGGTTTTGATAAGTTACTTGACGTTCTATCTCCTGAGTATGTTGTACAATATTTACTTTCGGTTGCGATTATGTCGAGATAGGTGTGATGTTTCTAGTTTCTGTCTTTTAAATGTTTTGTTAAGTCTACCCTGACTTATGTTAAAGAATTATAGAAATTTCCAATTAGTGTAATATTTGAAATTGTTCGACTGTTTATTTTCTCGTATATATAGTATAGAGCAATTATAGTAATCGTCAAATTCGAATTTTGACGAATTGCCACGTTTTAAGCCTCCCAGAATTCGAAAAACGAATTTTTTGGAAAATGTCCGTCCAGCTGTCTGTCTGTGACAAACATAACTCAAAAGTGCTTTGAGCTAGATGGTTGAAATTTAGAATGCGGTCTTTACAACCAAATTTGGAGATTTCTATCAAACTTTGAGTAAAATTTGTTTAGAAGTCCGTCTGTATGACTGTTCGATTATAAGTTAACACGGTAAAAGAGAAAAAAAAGCAAAAAATACGTACAAAACGAAGAGAGCTAGATAGATAAAATTCGGTATACGGAATTTAAGATCTATAATCAGGGGTGTTTGTGCTCCGGGGAAACCCCGGAATTCCGGGGATTTTGAACTTCGATACCCGGAAATTCCGGGGATCGTCGTTCAAAAGGAAGTAGGAATAATAATGAATTATTTATTTTGATCTGGGTAATTTTGTTTGCTTTGAAAGCAGAAAACGCAAGGTCAGTGTGTGTGGTGAAAACTTTTCGTTTCTTTCTCCAAAGACAGTGATAATGCGTGAAAAGGGGGAAAACTTCTTTTTTGTTCTTTCCTTATTGCGAGTTATGACTCATTCCCCCGGTTCTCGGACATTCTCTTCTGGATTCTTTTCGGCAAGTAGGCGCGGCAGAAAAAAAAAGGGAGAGACTTCGTTCGACCAGATGTGCGATCACGTGACCTGGGTTCAAAGGTCTTAATTTTTCAAAAAAAGTAATTCATTGAACTTTTATAATTAGGTCATTCAATACTTCATAATTGTAATTTTTAATTTCTCCCCCCCCCCTCCCCTTCTCGAAACTCCAAAATGTCGGTAGTAAGTCCGTAAAAGTTTCAGGAGATTTTTTGGGATCCCACAAACACCCCTGTATAATGTACGCACCTGCCAAATTTAATATTCTGGATTAAATAGTAATAAAGAAAGCTTCGCATGGACTTTTTTCGCAGTTGAATCTAATTATTTCTGTTCTCCTGATTTAACTACTTTACCTTATTCATCTATTTTGTTTGTCCACCAACAAATTTCTTCTCTAGTTAATAGACACAATGAAATGACCTAGTTGTACTTATTTCATCCTGCGCTGCTTAATCGACTGATTATCGATATAGAAAATGGGCTGGCACGATGTAATTTTTAAAGAATTATCTTTCGACTGGCATTTTTGAGGTTTCGTTTCTAATTTCGTATTTACGTATTTTTAAGCTCAGTTTCAATATTATATGTTTAAAAAATAAATAGTTAATTGACCATATTTTTACATCCCATCCTGGATTTATATGGATCTCCAAACGTCGAAAGTTTTCGACCTTAAATTGTTGTGAAATAGAATGTTTTTGTCACCTGTTTATCATAATCACGCTGTCAGTGTATTGTAAAGTGAAGTACTAATACCAACATCAATTAAAAGCGAAAACTTGAATACTAAGAATAAAGTCCGTTATCACATTTTTAACAATCAGTCACATGATAAACTTAGCTGCGCATGATACTTGACCCGCAACTTCACACTTTCTGTATGTTATATTCAAAATTATATTTAGGTATTTTGTAGTTTTAAGCAGTGTACATTAGAAAGTCAATCTTTTAATAATTATTCAATTATAGTTACATTTAAATTTTAGCTTAATCGACATGATGATGATTTTAGTTAATTTTATTATTTTAATATCTTTCTGAAAATGTTTTTTAATGTGTATATCATGGGAAAATAACTTAAATTATAAAAATTATTAAACTAATAACAATTATTAGTAAATGATTTTTCTTACATATATGACCGTTTAGTTATTATGGAAGATTATAAAAAATAATTAATTTCAAGCAAATATTTAAAATTTTCATTATACAGAAACCAATAGAATATGACAGTGAAATATAACATGATCAGTTAATGAATTATTAATATTGCATTGTATTTATAAAACAGTTGCTTATATTTTAATTGATGATTTAAAAATTCAGGGCATTCACACATCATAGTCCTAATGTTTTATTTTTCACAAAATCCATATATTTTACAAATTTACTTATTCGCCAACTAGGATATAATATTTTTGTAACATCATTCCTGTGATTACCCCCCCCCCCTTTAGTTTAACGGTCTTATGTTTTTGCCTAAATCCACCATTGCTTGTGCAGTGATAATATATATATAATATGATATGTAATGATATTTTAAAATCTAATTTAAATCTTAATTTCCAAATTTTTATCTCAATTAGCCCATGTTAACATCATCCTAAAAATGTTCTCTTATTTCCTGATCCAGTTCCCACTTTTTATTTAATTAATGCTACACGAGCTCTGTAAAACTGCTTTAATCAGCATTTTTACACGCTCTAAGTAAAAGAATAAAAATCTGTCATGCTTTAAAAATTCTTTCAAAAGATGCCTTAATTCCCTTTTTTAAATCGACACGTCTCTTAGAAATCCCTATCAAAATCTCATTGTAAAAACCACTGAAGGGAAAATTTCGTTCACTTTTCTCTTGTGTCGCAATGTAGACTGGCGTATCTCTTCCTTATACATTCTATGCCTCTTTGATAAAAATAAATCGGAAGTTATAAGATTTTTATAAGTTTCTTTAATAAGGAACATGCAACTGCTAAAAAACATGTTTATATATAATATAAATATATTATTTAAGCTGGAAGAGTGGGGAACTAATAGGGAGGGCTATACAAAAATGTTATCTTATGATTATATATTATTATCCTCTTTCCTCCTTTGCTTTTGCCTCTTTGTAATGGTCATTTCCCTCCTCTTCTTGTACTAATGATGGGGGTTAGTCTCTTATCTCCCCTCCCCCTTTGTATTAACCTAATTGCATAACTGCATTCAAAAAGTGAGTTTTAATATTTCTTTTCATCAGCAGATCCTTCTTCTACAGTAATGAAGAATGGAAGTAAAATCGGAAACGAACGAACACATGTGAAATAAACTGTCTTGGTCTGTATCTAGTGTACTAAAAAAAAAATTGCTTTATGTACCCAGCTACCCATTCCTGATTGCATTGTGTCTTATTTCAAACAAACGCCGACTTCTCCTTCTACTCCTGGCATCCCTTGTTCGCTCATGTACGGAGATGATTGTGCCAATGTCTCCTTTACGCAATTCTTATCTACCGCCATTAATGTTCCGAACGTCAAGGGCCTATTATCGTTGTATCAAATATCTCGCATGGTGGACTTTTCCCGTTTCGCAGGGCACTCCCTTGACCTTGTGCGCTTCCAAAATATATCTATGAGCCTTTTCTGTTACTTCTCCCTTTTTCTGGAAGGGCCCCCTTCAAGTGGCTGGGATCACCAGATTGGCGAATTTATCACCCGTTCGGATCGCCATCATTTCGTTTATTCTGTAAATAAAAAGAGCCATTATTTTCATTTTCAACATTGGTCCTTATGTTTGTAAATCCAGATGTCTCCCGTCTCTCCTTGGAAAAGGTTCTTTATTAAAGCGATTATGTGACACACTTCTGGGAGAATACTTCGAATCCATTCAGGGGTTCTTCTCTGAATTTTTAGTTTGGCGATGCATGATTTGGAGATAAAGGGGACCTCAGAGAATGTGCCTCCCTCATCATTATTTATATCAGTGGTTCTTAACCTTTTTAAGCCGCGACCCAAATTTGAGAAAAAGTCAAAATTTTTTCATTGCTTTATTTTAGATCGTATTTTTAAAAAATCTTCAATCCTACGATGATAATTTTTTTTAACTTACAAATTTTTTATTTTTTTAATAATAAAGATAAACAAAAGTACTTTTCGATCCAAGGAAAATTTAATTAATAATCAAGTGTTTTTAATAATTTTTATTGACCAAATTAAAATATATTTAACTTTTTGAAAATAATTGACATTTTAACTTATTCCTAAAAAAAAAGAAATATCAATACATATGTTAAGCCTTTTAAATTTTAAATGCGTCATACAGTTTTAATGAGAACCTTGTGCTTGAATACATTTTGAAAGATCTTCAAACCTCGGTTGAATGCTTGTCAAAATGTCCCCTTTATCACCCGTGGAGCACCTTATATCTATTTCAGGATTTAACTTGTTCCGGTAATTGTTTTTGATTACACACAGAGCCGAAAAACCAGCCTCACACATATATTGTTGCAAAGGGCAATAATATTTTTAGGGCTTCTTTAACAATTATTGGCTTTTCGGTTTTTAATTTTAACCAGAAAGCACATAAAGATTCAGTGTTTTTGTAGAAATTGTATCGAAGTGCTTGGTCACTTTGTATTTCTATTAATTGCTCTTGAAATTGATTAATATTTACAAATACCTCATGCAAATCACTTACATCAAAATTAAATGGCATTCGAACCCAATTATATTTGAAAACATCGTCTGCAGGGAAATATCGATCCAAGTCTGCTATTAGTTTTTCTAAATGATTAATAATAATTTTCTGTATTTCAAAATCTGTGATATCAATATTATTGTCTTCAACAAGTAAATTAAGAGTCGGGAATGAAGCAAGTATCTTTACTTCAACCTTATTTCTCCATAATTTGAGTTTATTTTTAAAACATGTAATTTTTCAGTTAATTCAATAATAGTATGATTACGTCTTTGCATAGACGTATTTAGATTATTTATTTCAAATAAAATATCTGACAAATAAGCAACTTGAGTAATCCACTTCAACTCGGAGAATTTAGATGCTAATGGGTGTTTCTTTTCTCTCAAAAATAATTCGACTTCTGTCCGTAATGATAATACTCTTTGAACAACTTTGCCCCGGGACAGCCATCTAACTTCAGAATAATATAATAAATATTCGTATTCTGCACCAAATTCGAAACATAGTTCGCGGAAAATTCTACAGTTAAGAGTTCTTGATTTGATAAAATTGACTCCATTTAGTTCTCACCTTTATTATCATCACACGTACTTTTTTTGCTCTCGCTTTTTAATCAGCTGATATTTTTTGATCTTGTTAATCACATTCATTTTCGATTGTTGATATTTATTCAAGTCTTCATTTCTAAAATGTCTGAAATTTGGTGTATTATTAACTTTTTTGGTTTGACTCAGCGCGACCCAAGAAATATGCTTCGCGACCCAATTTTGGGTCGCGACCCATAGGTTAAGAACCGCTGATTTATATAATTACATAGTATGCTACTATTTGTCTCTTAATACAAAGTTTCCTGGTAGTTTTTTTACTAGCATATACCTGGTCTATCTATAATATGACCTATAAATACATACACATAATGATATCTATTAATCTGATTTAAACCTTAATTAATTTCCTGATTTTTATTTTTATTTAGTCCATGTTAAGTTCATTCTAAAATATTTTCTTATTTCCTTCTAATTCCCACTTTTTTATTTAATAAATTCTGACACTCGCTGAGTAAAATTGCTGATTTCGTAGTTCTTACAGTAGGAACAAAAGATTATAATCTCTAGCATTCACTCATACTTTTCAAAGATACCTATGATTCCCTTTTCTAAGTTTACACATTTTAAAGAAATTCCTATTAAAGTCTCATTAAAAAAATTTGTCTGTTTTGCTCCTATGTCGCGATGTAGACTGGAGTATCGCGTTTTCTCTCTACATATTATGACCTCCGTGATGAAAAAAGCCGCGGTGGCCTGGTGGTAAGGTCTCGGCTTGTGAGACGTAGTGTTTCAGGTTCGAGACCCGATTCCACCGAAGAACCTTCGTGTAAGGGGGTCTGTTGCACGTTAAATCCGTCATGCCAAACATCCTCCCGCTGGTGTGGTGTGGTGTGGTGTGGAGAGGAGAGGGGAGTGCCAGCTCAGGTGTCGTCCTCGTCATCTGATCGTGGTTCAAAACTACGAGATCCGTCCCAAAATAGCCCTAGTGTTGCTTTACAACGGGGCGTTAATATAACTAAACTAAACCAAACCTCCGTGATGAGATATATCGAAGTTAAAATTTCAAAAGTTTCTTCTTCTTATCCACGCATCTACTAAAACATGTTTACATATATAATATAATATGGTGCAAACATTGGCTATCACGTTCCATGCACCACTTGACCTATCATGGCTGCTCCATGTACCTCATAATCACCCGTGTATCTCTTATGTTCAGTCTATCCATCAATGTCATTGCATCTTTTTTCACGTACCCTTGAGGGTACACGTACCATGGAGAAGTGGTATTTGCATTTCAGACGTCTTCCATTCCACCTATTCGCTGAGAAATTCGATACAAATGGAGAACTTTGATAATAAGACAACATACCGAATCGGTTTATCATATCTAAATCGGTTTGATTTTCAGTAATCTTGTTTACATATATACAGATCAACAGATATTTGAATCATCGAATGACAGTCTAAAAATTTATTCATAGTTATGACTAGCAATAAAACTGTATGCTAAATTTGTTCTGGCTAACTCTTTGCGTTTTGGGTGATGGTTTCCATATGCATAGGACGTATAGCGGATGGAGATGAGCGAGGATAGAACCTGGAACCTTGTGGTTCGCAGCCGAGTAACATGACCACGATACAAAAGCAATTGCCTGTGTAGCGTAGCTGTTAACTGGCTTATAAGCTTTCACTACAGACGGATGGACATATCACTGCTTACTGCCTCTGCAGGTATACCTTTTCGGGTATTTAAGCATTGTAGTGGGCATAAAGTGGGAGAGACATCGGATGACACTTCTGAACTATCGACGTGTACTTATCGTTCAAATTGCCCGACGTCTGACGTTTATTGATTAAAATTTGGTAAGAGTTTTAATATTAGGTAAAGACTAATGAGCTGATTGAGATTTCTGTGAGGCATGGCAGTGACTTTGTAAGCAAACTATCAATGGGAAACTGAAAACCTATGCTATTCTAAAAACGGACATACAATCTATTTGTGGTAGCAAAATTCAGAAAATAATAATAATAATAACATATTAACATAATAAGACTACATAAAATGAGGACAGATATAAAAAAAACAAATACGAAAATAAAAATACAAATTCAGAAACAAATGAGTTCTATGTACAGTCTCAAAAATAATGGATTATAAATAACTGCTTTTGGACGAGTGGACAGATAAATATTTCCTGTTTACAAAATTCGACCCATTTTTGGTTAAATTCAGCAATGACAACAATAAACGAGTGAAATTCAGTTTGTAGCTTACCTCGTTGTACTTTTTATTTGTTTTATTCAGAGACGGATATAATTACAAAAATATTTTGTATGCCACTTTTTAAAAGGCTGATGTAATATTAAAATTTTTTTCGGATATTAGGAGAGGCCTAACATGTGGGTGGGGGTTCCTTAAGATCCCGAAAATCTATCTGTTTGTACAAGTTATTTTACATCTCCACAATTTTGCTGGATATTCTGAATATCGTGGAATTATCCTAACAGTATTGTTGGATATTTTGTGCTAACAGGGTATTTTTTTTCTTCTTGAGGATTATAATGCATCCTTGTTTGCTTCTTAGGAAAAAAAAAAAATGGGAAATAAAATCCATTATTTCTTTTTCAACTTACAGCCCTCAGTTCGTAAATCTACTAGTCCCTTCCTGGAAAAGATTCTTTATTAAAGCGATTATGTGTTAAACTTCTTGGAGAATTCTTCAAATCCAAGAGTCTCTCACTGAGTTATTGTTTGGCGATGTGTGATTTGTGGATTGAGTAAGACTGAAAGAAAAAGGTAAAGCCGTTTAGGACATAAAAAAGGCTTTATTTCAACTCTGGAAAGACTTTTATAACCTATTATTTGTAGACCGAAGTGTTAGCGATCTTAGCGAGGAATCGTTTTTGAAGCGGGGTTGGGCAACTCTCTGCCCATTATATGTTTTTGGAGTTTTTATCTGAGGGAATGAGATTTATGTGTCGATAAGTTTAGAGAAAATTTTTTATTTTGCTTTAAAGTGTTATTTCTCTATTTCGTTATTGTTCTTGGATAAAGAAAATAAAACTTTAAAGCATTAGTTTTGCAATATGTGGTACATTTTTCACCTTGATGCGTTTGGGTACCTACCCCTTGAAATGTGAAGGTAAAATGTATATCTTTTGCGTATTGCAAAGAGGTTTATCGGTAGTAAAACCAGCATAAGTTTTCTTCCGTTTCCTCATTGTTTTTTTATTAAATAATTTTCTTTCTATCCAATGGCAACATGCGGATAAAATGGCGAAAATCATTAAAATGTTTAGTTAAAGAAATTTAATAATTTTCTGATATATTCAGTAAATTCCTATAGAAATTAAATCATTTACAAAAACAATTCTATTTATAATTTCGGAAGCAACTTAACATTATATATAAATGTGCTGGTAAATTGATGAATAAGACATTATTTTTCTCAGAATTTTAATATGCGATTTATACCAAATACCACTTTCTCATGTATGTAATATTTAGGCTCTGAATTGCTCTGATATAATTTTCTGTTACCATGTTTAACGTTATGAAACCTGACTATTAAAAAAAATCTAATTCTTTCTTAGGCATATAAAGGACTTAAGTGGCAAAGCTTTATTTTTCTAAAAAATTATTCCTAAAATTCTAGTCAGAAATCCATCAAAGGATAGTGATGATAATATTTGAAACATCGGTGACAGTTTAAGAGGATTAACTTGGCATTATTTTTGGCTCAATATCCTAAAGCAAATTTGGGGTTTACTTATTTATTTTCTGTCTACGCGAGGGATGAAGAAAGTCTGCAAATATTTGATAAGTATAGAATATTACCTTTTTTTTATTATTATTTTTCCACTATCCTGATATAAGTTTTTGTCGTTACGGATTCGTATTTTCTAATTTCTCATGATTTTTAAGCTGTTTATAAAATGCAATGCTTCTGTTAATAAAAAGATTTATAAATAAAACTGGTAATATGATTTTGGTTTGTATTCTTTTGATTGAAATGGCAACTGTCTGCGATTTATAGTTGATGATATAAATTAAGATATTTTATCTCAGGCAGTTGATCTAAATTAAAAAAAAAAGAAATTGAAAGTTTTTAGATTTAAAATTAATGATAGATTTTTTTTTTCAGGAAACCCATGTTTAGAGCTATATAAATCTAATTATTTTAACATTTCTTGAGTGAGGTGGTTTTTTTTTTAATAAGTAGAGTTTATTTTCTGTTCTAAATCATTAAATACAAATTTGTATAAAATAGTCCGGTGTCTCAAATCAGCCGAAAATCCTTTCTTCGGCTTGAAAAAAAGATGTCTTAGAAATTGTACAAACTTATAAGTAAACGGCTTGCATTTACAAAATTATAGCAAAATGATTTAAATGTGATATTTTTTTTAAATTATATCAGGAGACTTTTTTTTTTCCTATTTCAACTACACAAAATTTGATCTGTCAGTTTTTTTACTGAAGTGCATTTTAATTAATAACTTTTAGTATTATTAAATTTTGATGTATAACATCTAATATCAAAATTAAATTAATCGGTCGTCTTTTATTAATCGGGATAGTTTTTTTTTTTTTTTTTTACATGTGTGTAACCATTTCTTTTCACTCTCTTTCAATGTTTAAAGTCTCTGATTCATGTTCAGAAAATCTGGTCCACTATAGCTATGTTCTACGTGAAATAAATTCGCTCCTATGACCTTATTATTAACTTCTAAAAAAATATATGGCATCCTTCTTTTAATAAACGAGAGTATTCCATAAAATGGCTGTAACTTTAACTTAAACTTTTCAATATATCTAGTTTAATGACTATTATTTTAATTAAAGCAGTACTTTAGATTTTTCTCTAGTATTTTTTTTTTTCAATTCTTGACTTTAAAAGATTACATCTGTTTATAGGTTGACTCTTGATAAGTAATTAAATTTTTCTGAATTACAAAATATAGAAATATATAAATGAATGAATTAAATTAAATTCAATAAAATTAAATTAATTAGCTTCTCGGTTAATTTTTTTAATAAAGCTGAAAAAAAGCGTAATTTTTTTAAAAAAATTACTTTTGCCATTTTACGTTTTTACATAGCTTTGCTTTCATGGACCATATTAAGGTTACTATGTGCTATATGTAATAAAAGTTGAAAAAGAATGCTTCAAGAGCTTCTTTAATAAATGTAAATGTATTAAATAAATGTAATAAATTTAATAAATGTAAATAAATTAATAAATTTAATAAATGTAAATAAATTAATAAATTTAATAAATGTAAATTTAATAAAAGTAAATGTAATAAATGTAAAATAGTAAATGTGGAGAATAATTTTTCTAATACGTTCTAATTTTTCGTAAGAAAAAAAAAAAAAAAAGGTGGGGAATCTCTTGTCTGATACTTTTCCGATATTTGATTACTTCATATGTTAACTAATGACACGCTTTTACTGATTTTTTTTAAGTAGCCTAACTTTAAAAAAAAATAAAATCCAGTTAACTTTCTGAAAGCTGAGAAATTAAATAAAGATGTCAAACATAGCAAAAAATTGAATTTATGATATTAATATTATCAAAATAAACAACGGTAAATTGTAGATATTTAAAATAAAAAATTTAATAAAATTGAATTTTAATTAAAATTTAAATAAAAAATTTCCGAAGTTTTATTTAAATGCGTTTATTAATATATCAAAATTGTATAACTATACAAAATGTATGCATATTTATTTTATATACTAAAAATAACCTATTTTGTTGAAAGGAGGATGCATTTGACTATGTTCCCAATATTATTTCCCCAATAGTGACATTTTTCATTTTTCTCAAAGCCGATTCGGATAATTGAAATTTCGTATAATTGGACTTCGGATAATTGGAGTTATCGCTAGTTTATAAGAAAATTCGGGTCAATGTGAAATAAAAAAAAAAAAACGGAATTGTTCTTGTTAGTCCGAATCATCGGATCATTTTAGTTTCGGTCATTCGGTCATGTTGGACAGTTATTCAAAGAATAAATATACACTTGATAATTTCTTTAAAAAATAACCTAAAATCAATCTCGATTATCAACTTAGGTCTGGTCTTAACTACTTTAAGTGCACTTGTACTAAATAAGAGAGGGCTTCTTGATAATAGATTTATTCTTTGAGTTGTTTTAGACACTACTCGGAGGTTTATTAGTGCAATTCATCAGGGAAACGGTGCTCTAAGACAACGCTGTCGAGGGTATAAAGAAAACATTTTTACACCAAACTTAATAAAAAAAGCGAGAGAGAGAGAGTTCCTACCGTGGCATTGTTGAAAAGACAATAACTCCTCCAAAAAAAGCTTTCATTGTATGCTTGAGTAAAACAAAGACGATATTATGCGAGATTTCTCCGTAGGAAGTGTTTGCATTAGTCACAGCTGGTATTTCGCACCCGCCGAATGGCAACAAAGCGGTCCATTGAGGGTGGGGCCAGCAGATTCAAGCACCCTGCCTGTCAACGCCCCGTTTGTGGATGAAAGCTGCCCTCATATAAAGGCATGGTGTTGATGGAATAAGTCTGGAATTTTATTGACACTAATCTCCCTGTGTTTTTTATTAAATTTTTTAGTCTCCATTTGCGCTGTCTTTTTAGGCCTTTTCTGTCATTAACTTTCAAGCGCGGAGCCGACTTATTATTGGCTTTTCTTTTCTTTGTCGTGTGTTGTCTTTACCTCCAAGTGCCGGATCTGGTTGTCATGCTGACATTTGATATCTTTAGTTCCTTTTTGGATTTTTGTGGTCTTTCTTGTCGGAACACTCGTTTATCATTCGATAAAAGGGCCTCGCGAGGGAGGGTGGTTTAATCAAAGAGGGAATCGGGGAGTTCTTTCGAGATCGACGAGATAAAAGATGTCGGTTATGTAGGAAGAATCATATATGTTGTATAGTTTGTTAGTGTTTGACTTCTGTATTTTTAGACAATGATAATAATAATACACTGTACTTATTTTTACGGGAATTGTTTTTTTCTCGATATGATTTCTTATTCTTAAATATATATAATGATACATGATCCATACAAAAGTGCCAAATTTCAGAAATCTCTTGATTTGACTGTCGTAAAATTAGAATAATATGTATTGTTCCCAAGGGATATAGGGGTGGGGAAAGTGAGAGATGATGTTAAATGACACTATAAAAACTCTTTGGACAAAAGTTGACTTCCTGTTATTGGTATGAGTGAAATATACTTGGAGTTCGTAAGATTTGTCGTAGTTAGATTTTGGGTGTAATTTCGCTGTCATTGCCAAAAATAAATAAAATAAAATAAAACGGGAAATTCTGATGAATTTTCAATTTGCTTCGCTTTGGACTAAAAGACGAAAGTTCTTGTACATATAACAGTTTATTGTTCTTACATTTAAAACGAAGTCGAGACACATAACTGAAAAGACAGAAAAATATGCTTACAGCACAGTGCGGTCATGGATACAGAATTCTTTTTAAACAATGTTCCATTACAAAGAAACAGGTTCAGTGGCATTAGAAATAAAACTAGTTACCAGATACAATAATGTAATATAAAAATAATAACAAAATACACTGGGAGAATATACAAAAAATGAAAGAAAATATCATAAAAATACAAATATTATTAAGATACAAACATATCCAAGCACTGATTTCTAAAAACAGTTTTTGGAACCATTTATGTATATTGAGCATTAATAACGCAACGATCAGGTAAATTGACGGTGCAAAATGTGAACTGTTCTACTGAAAAAGTCATTTATTACTGTATTATTAAAAGTTATTTATAACCATATTACTGAAAGTTATATAACTTTTTCAGTAATATGGTTATTACTGAAGAAAGTACTATATTAATGAAAAAGTTATTTTTTTAATGTTAAGTGGTGCCCAAATGGTTTTTGTGTTATTTACTTCGAATCTGTTGAGGAAAAACAAATTTAGAATTTCCACGAGTTTGTTATTCATATTTTAATAAATATTTTGAAAATTTATGTCTGGCCCTAACTGAAAAAGTTTGTTTTCGTAGTTTCAGGTCCACCCATCTGTTCTTAATGTTTGAACAATTTTTTTCATCTTCCATATCGCATGACACAGACATAATAGATAGAATGTCATAAATAACCATAATTGCTAAGATTTTTTAGCATAAATGTTATTATTCAATAATTCTAATATTTTTATTCAATATCTAAAAAAAATATTCTATACATTTTCCAATGTGTTTCTTTACTTTCCCAGTAGCTGCCATCCCATTGAAAATTTTTGAAATATGGAAATCGTTAAAAAAAAATTAATCAAATCAGAGTTTAATACTTACTTAGATTTAAAGCATTGTATTGTAAAGAATTTTTTGCCTTATAGGCAAACTTTTGGTTTATATAACTCGCTTAAAAAATAATCCTTTACCACAAGTTGCATGTAACATCATCTGCGAAAGCATAAAAGAACGTTTGGAAGGAATGCCCCTTTTTTAACACTATGTTAATAGTTTCGATTAAAAAAATGCTCAGAAATGTTTATATTTGCTTTTAAAATAGTATTGCAAAAAACTAAAATGCCAAAAAAAAAAAAAATCTACAACAAAATTTTTAATTTTTTGCTGCTGCATCAAATCTACGAATCTATCATTAAATGCTGATTCGAAACACTTCATGAAATTTATTTTTAAATGCCATATCAACTTACTATGCTGTAATTCATTATCACATGCAAATTTATGTGCTAACAAATTATTCAATTTAATTTCATCTCCAAGACTTGTTACTGGTAACAGTAACTCTTGTACTGAATAATTTACCTTCTTTTCTATCGACCGAACATATCTGTGACATTTTATTCGGAAAATTTCTCCTCGGGTCGCTCGAAGTCTCAAATTTACTAGACAGTAGCGGTGAAAGCAAACTACCTCGAGTCTAAGCGTCGCGACTTTATGGCGTTCCAGTTGTCATCCAAGATGGTTTTGCCTCATAGATTTTGGCGCGATACTGCCAATTATGTCCGAAAAGTAATCGTCACCCTTACGCGCTTCTGCAACTTCTTAGGAAGTTCACTTGTGGGAATGTTGCACGTGTTGTGAATGTTTCTTTTGTAGGAAAATAAATGGTACTTTATTTTTACATTAAAGGGCGTTGAACGCAGCTTAAATGTGGCGATTAAAGACTTCAATAGCGTATGAAACGATTATAATTAAACACAAATCAACACATATTTTATAATATACTAGCCGCCTTTGACGATCGGCTGGCTCTCCTGGTTTATTTGCGTGTATTTAAAGAATTCAATCTTTTATACATACCTTGATGTTGGTGATTATTTCAAACTTAGAAGGTGTTTGTCTACTGAAGAAGTCGAGTCCCATGACTTCATTATGAACTTAAACGCTTGAGTGTATGAGTTATGTACTTGAAATTGCACATTGTATTTAGTGATAATGTAACTTCACTTTCTGATTTTTCGGAAAAAAAATGCTTGGATAATTGACTAATTTTTTTCTTCTTTATTAGCTTTCAATAATTTAGAAAATGATGCTATAATTTTATGAGACGCGAGGCGATTTCATGAAATAATGAAAAACAGTTTGAATTATAGTCTACAAGTAAATCTACTGTAAAAAAATAATGCAAAAAAAAAAACTTTTTAATTATAAAAGATTCAGAGAATAATTGCATAATGATAATTAAATTGATATCATTAAAAATGCATTTTTTTTTTATTTTAAAAATCTAAATTATCCGATAATATTTTTTAAAGTTATGATGAAAAAAGTCAAAATTACAGTTACTTTTTGACCAATTAAAATGTTTGAAATTTGTTTCACATTTTTATTTTTATCCATTTTAAAATTTGCGGGAAATAAAAGCTTTTAAAATATTTCAATCTGATAATAATAAACCAATTAATTTAACTATTGCAGCGATTAGTGAAATTAAATAATAAAAATACTTTAATTTCCGTTTTAAAACTCATATTTTTTAAAAAATTGTTTCATTTTTTATTATAAAATATGTGTAATCTAGATCTCACTATTTGCTTATGATATTTAGAAATTGATTTATCTTATAAACTAAATGGGAAAATTGGAATTTGCATTTCTGAGGGAAGGGTTTTTCATCTTTTAATGGTGTATATTATCTGTTTTCATATTGTCATTTGTATTTTGTATTTGAATGAATATATTAGATTATTATGTTATAAATTGCATTATAAAATTATATTGTCACTTTTATTAGACTATACTACAATACACTTCCTATTTATACCAATAATCGATCTGCGAATTAAATTTGTAATAAGGCTGATGTTTTTATACCTCGTCTCTGACGAGTTGACGGTTGTTCTTTGATCTTAAACCGACGAATGCATTTCTTAAGTGCTATAATATCAACTGGCCTGGCTGTGCTAGTGTATGTTATGAAAATATATATTTAAAGAAAATAATGGGAATATCAATGAAAGTATATTTATTTTTATTTTGTATAAAAACGAATAGTTGCTCATTTTGTTTTCATTATTCTTACAGAAATGTGATGTGATTCACCTTCGTTGCCTCTTCAGCTTTGAAACCCTTTTTCCTGTGTTCTTTTGAAAAAGATTACTCATTAAAAATTCAGGTATGTTCTAATTAAATATTTTTATACAGACATAATTTTTTTTTGTGTGTGTGTTTCTTTTTTTTTTTTTTTTTATCACGGAACTGTTTTGGTTACATTAATGTACAAATATCGTATGTTGCTTTATTCGAAGGCAATTACAATGATCTAAAATTAGATATTAACCAGCAGGAGTAGTGTATCTTAAGTAGTAGCGCATATATCTTAATAAAAATATTATTACACTGTCCTCCCGTTACACATAAAATTGTGGTTTCCACAGTTTGTCCAAGACCCATGAGTACTCCGATTTTTATTTTCAAAGCTTCTTCTTCCGGTACATTTGTAATCAATGGATTTCATTAAAAATTTGATGAAAATTTACTAATTTTAATTAATATAGCTGTTCGAATATAAATTAACTCGATTACTAGATGATGGAGAAAGGTGGATGCATAAAATATGGTACAGGGACTGAAATATAAATTGTAAATAAATATCAAATTTGGAATCAAATCTGTCAAGAAGATGGCCGTCTGTCGGACTGTACTTCCACAAACATGCAAGTGGGATAGCTATAAAAAAAAAAAAAAACGCTATGACGAAACACGCACATACCAAATTTCAAATATTTGTATAACTCTAATTGTAGTTTTGTACCATTTTTTTTTTTTTTTTTGACAAAATGCACATTTGCTTTTCTGATGCCTTAATTTGTGTATAATCCGTATATAAGCGATTATTCACAAAAAAAAAAAAAAAAAACACCGAACGTTATACGTGTAGTGATTGGATTTTGAAGCGTTAGGAAATAAACGTTCATAGATGGCGCTAGACACCTAGCGCGAGTGTAATTAAAAGAGTGATGTCATTCGAATGTTGGTTCTTGGAGAAGGAATTACTGAACAGAGTAACTCGAACGAATCTGCAATAAATTTGTAGTTAAGTTTTCTATTTGTCTATTTATTCAAAGCACTCACGAACCAGCCACGACAATACGCCAATAAGCTTCTTCGTAATTATTGTAATATATTGTTAATAGCATACAATTAATTAATTATATACAAGTATAGTTATTAAAAAATATCCGAGAAAGTTTCAGGGTGAGCACTCTCGCTGAGGAGTAAGCCCCTCCCCTGAATCAGCCTAGACATCCCATTTCTAAGATCGATACTATTACTTTTTTCTAGTCAAAATAATTCAATTATTGGTAATCAAAATAATTGAGTTGCTTTTTAAAGAATACAACCAGCAAATGCGAGCCACCAAACCATTATAAGCATATAATTATTCTTTGGATGGCGATGAAGTTTGAAGGATTATAGTTGCTTCCGATTAATTTTCTCTGTGTCAAGTTAAACCAAATCATCAAATTTAATAAGTCAAAGATTATAATAAATTTACCTTCTTTTGTTTGTATAAAAAAACAATTAACTTCGAAAATTTCTTAGTCCGCCTTGACTATTCTTACATTTTTTCCCATTAGTGGTTGTTCCTAATTTCTACTTCATCGCAATAAGAGTCGTGGAAAACCACAAGTTCCGTTCGTGGAATCGAAACATAAATAATCTGTATGAAGATGAATTTCGGAAGAAGGCGGTCGTTAATTATTTAGTTGTCATAATTTTACTGCATTTAAACGCGACCTTTGCCATATGACCTAAATGGTAAAATATTATATTAATCTTTTCTTTGTAAAAGATTTGAAAGACAGACTTATGAAATGCTTAATTAGATTTTGTCTAACTCAACGGAACGATGAAATTCAAAAATCCCAAATGTTCTAAAAAATTAATGTGTATTTCTGGATTATCCTGTATATTGCATACTGTTGTTCTGCCGAAGTAAGTTCAATTACTTTGCGAACAAGATTCTAATTGTGTAAATGACCGAGAAATGCTGTATATCAGAGTTCGGCCACCCTATGGCTGATTTTCCTAATCAACAACAACAAACCATATTAGCGCGATAAGCAAACTTAATCTTGGAGTCGTTAGGTTATCATACATTGAATAATTTGATCTTCTCGAAGGCATACAGTAAATATCTGATTGATCGGACCGGCGCGACAATATAGGGGGGATTAAGGTCGAATTCTGAAGGCCATCGGCGGACGCAGCACGTCCCGTCATCACTAAGAGGTAGTCGACCCCACACCATTTCTGTTCCCGAGAATCAACCACCATGCTGGAAGCTTTTCATCCTCATATCTGAAGTGACTCCCGGTGTGACAGAGGCGCTTGGTAATGCAAATTTGAATCAAATTAATTCATTGTGAATTCTTGATTTAAATAAAATGCTTGGAACTTCTAAATAACCCTTATATAAACAGCAATATAAAGTTTGCCAATTGGCAAACTAGGCAGCTGCCTAGGTTCGTTCGGCTGAAGGAGGACCATTGGCAAGTTGATTGAAAAATGCAGTCACCAGTATTGCAAATTAATAGATTAGAAAAAAAAAATGTGAATTCTATGAATTATATGATATTAAGACTACAATTTATGTTGACATTAAGTTAAAATTATTACAAAATAAATTATAGTAAGATTAATTATTTAATTGTAATGTATTAAAATATTAATTATTGATTTAACTAGTTATATTTCACTTTATAAATCCTGGAAAGTATTTTTAAAATTTTTTCGGGTAGATGTCATTATTATTAAATGTTTTTATTTGTAAATAATGAAATCATTAACTAAGAATAGTTTCCGTAATATAATTTACATAATGAAAAAATAAATAATAAAATAAAAATTTAATAGCTTTATAGTAAATAATTTATAAAGCTATATAGCAACTAGCTGTATTCCACTTTACAGATTCTAGAAAATAATTTTTATTCTTAATTTTACCTAATATGTCATGATCATTACTTTTATTTGTAAATTATGAAATCATTAACTAAGCATAGTTTCCGTAATAATATAATTTACGTCATGAAAAATGACTGAAACTATTTTTCCAAATTTACTGAAATAAAAAAATAACATAAATAAAAACAAAAAAATAGCATAATTAAAATATAAAAAACATGATCATGTTGCCTAATCCATGTTGCAAAAATGCTTAAACCGATATTGTTAATATAAATTAAAAAGTTACTTTTCTGTACTAATTATTATTGAATTGTTTCTTGAATTATAAAATGTGAAAATGACAATTGCGAAATCTCCAAAAACGATGCATATCAAGATTCACCCTATGGCCGATTTCCCTAAGCACCAGCAGAAACCACCTGACCAAATTATCTTGACAATCAGACTGTATCGAGTCATTAGGCAAAGCGAACTTGAATGAAAATCCAGTCCAATCTTTTTACTCTCTCTCCATTCACAAAACTCTTATCCTTTTTAAACGTAAATGACGAAGAGAAGACTTGAACATTCATTAAACTCGTATCGGGAAGCATTTTCCTCCCGAATTAGCATAAACCGATTCCTTTTTGGTGGAAATTCAATTACCATATTAAATTACTCCCTTCGCACACGCGCCAAGTCTCTCTTTCTTCCTCTCTCTGATTTGCCACAAGTCACGTTTTCTAGAGTGCTCGTGTATCCGTACACGGGAGCTGAAAATAACCGTAAAAAAATACAACCGTTTATCAGAAACTAAGAAGATAGTTGATTAGCCTGAACCGATTAGGGGCGCGAGAACGTGCGATTTCGTTATTTCATGTTCGGTGCTTTTCCCCTAATTGTGTTCCTTTTCCATTTGTTTCTGTTTTTCGCGGAGTTGTGTTGAGGTGTACTTTCCTTTTTGTTCTCTTCCGCCATTTTCCAAATTGGTTTCGAATCGTTTGATCATTGCTTGGTATTAATTCATGTTTGTAAAAGCAGAGGGGTAAATTGGTAATAGCAGATGGTAGTTTAGAATTTCGTTTGGTTGTCTTCTGAGGTTTGTTTAGTTTTGTAGAAAATCGTCTGCGGAAACAATAAATGAAGATAAATGAACCGAGTTGCGTGTGATCTTTGCGCAGTGAATGTTAATGAAAGTGCTTTTGTTTTATTTTGTTTGGAAATAGTTCGCTAATTTTTGCTGTCTCTGGAGTTCTGCTGTAACTTTTGTTTGAGTTGCATCTTCACGAGATTACTTAACAAAATTGTATCTTGGGTAAAAAAAAAAAAAAAAAAAAAAAAAAAATGCTTTTGTTGAAGTTTTTGGAAGCAAATAGGAAAATATAAATCTTCTATAATTATGTAGTTATTGTATTTATTTTGCAGATTTGTCTTTTGTCCAAATTTTTAGTATTAATGTATCAATCTCTATTTTGTAAAAAAAATTTTTTTTTCAAACAAAATTTCAATTTTCTTAATATAACCTGTTTGTCTTCTTTTTTTTATATGTGTGTGTTTTCCAGTAATGGACACCTAATTAAAAAGTAAATTTTATAAATTGACGAACTCTTGATTCAAATAATTTTTGAAAGCAAAAGCTTTGCTTATAATTTTTTAATATTAATGCTATGCATGAAATTATCTGATTAAATCGATTGGAAACATGATTGGTGAAAATTACAGGAAAGCAAATAATAAACATGTGGTGTTTCAGAAAGGAAATTTTTTTTTGGGGGGGGGAGTGGAGGATTGACAAACGATGTAGCACAGTATACTTTACTTACACATACAATAGAAGACTAAAGATATGGTGTTGGAGAGTTTTTAAGAAAAGTTTGCAGTGGTTAAAAAAAAGACATGATTTAGTTTATTTTAAACTTGTAGAATTGTAGATGAATCTTAAATGTAGTTTTCAAATATCATTACTAACGACACCGAAACATGACCATTGGAGAGATTGGGATGCTTTACTGTAGAAATATCAACAAAAAGGGGGGGGAGGGACAAACGAAGAAAGTGACGACCTTTTAATAGCTCATGAAAGGGGAATACCCGTTTTGAAGTGAAACTGAAACTATAAAATTGTCCTTGCATTAGATGCTTGAACAGCAAATTTAAAGCTACTTTATTACTATTAAATCCTGAAGGTCATGAAAAACAAGCTTTTATGCATTAGAAGTATAACCCTTTGCTCTTGAAAAATAATTCGATGCTTAATTAGTCATCGAGTGCAAGGACTTATTTATTGCTCTGAAAAATAAATATATATACTTGTTTTTAGCCGAATTTTTCTGGAAAATTAATTTGCATCTTCTTACCATTCTAGGTTTAATTTTAACAATCAAAATTTAAAAATTTAATAAATAAAACTTCAAAATGGTGCATAATTTTGAATGATGCCTGAAATGTGGCATCTAGAGAAAAAGTGTTAATAATTTGTGTGGATAGTTGCGGTTAGAATTCATTTCATATGTAGGCTTGCTTTTCAAACATATTCTGCTTCTTATTAAAAAGATGTTAATGTTAAATGAATTATCAAATAAAGAAATAAAAACTGTCCTCTTCTTTCCCTCAGATGTCCTCATATCCTTCCACCAGCCCCTTATCAAATTGCTTTAATAGCACTCTGATATGGCGCTGACTTGGAAATGTCAGTTGTTAAAAATTCTTGTTCGCACCATCGACCACATAACCAAATCAACATCTAATTGAGTCACGAATAGACTAAGTGAAGAATAAGTTAACTCTTTGATAGCTGTCAATGAACATTTCTCGTGTATAAAATCTCCCATCCATAGCGATGATTGTGTTAATAAATGCTTCCATTAATTCTCCTACATTGTGTTATCGCCACCAATTTTATACGCACATAAAGCAGGAACTTTCAGTACCCAAAATAAACTATATCTGCATTCACCAGGCACTTCCAAACACCATATTGCGTCTTGTTGCTCTTCTGTTTGTATAACGCAAATATTCTAATGCTGATTTAATTAGCAATTAGTCGTTCCACCTGGAGGGGTTTCATCAAGGCATGACTGCACACGTCGCCTGTCCTTAATAGAGGGGATCTTTCCTTCCTAATTAATTATTAGACTTCTCTGAAGTTCGCGCTATTCCCTGAAGGTCATTATAAATTCGTGGATCTGTGAAGTTTCCGTCGGCGCGGTGGCTATCTTTGGAAGAGGGAATGACACGCCTTAACTATTTTGATCCAGCTCTTAGATATTCGTGGATTATTTTTTTTTTAACTGTGCCTATTTTTGGATTTTCTCTGGATTTGACATTTGGGGGGGGGATGCTAGTTGACACACCTTAACTATTTCTAATCTATTCAATACCCACAGGGAATTTTCAATTTCATAAAAACAGTGTCAGCAGCTAAGCTCTGGTGCTTATGAACTTGACATTCTACTAGCACGTGATTCCAGATAAATTTTTTACATTATCATATAAATTAATTAGTTTAATGTTAATAAAAATTTCAAATTCAGTTAATACATTCATTATATTTTCGATTAAGTATCTGTAGCTATTTTTAGATTGGCATTTCCGATCTTCTTATTTTATTGTATTTAAAATATATTCCTGTTCATCTTATTTTATAAAAATGTTTGTTTTGGATCGCACCACAAACCTTCTACCGTAATTTCTAGAATATTCGTCAGGCGTCTTTGAAAATAAGTGTCACTGTACTCATTAACTGCCTTTCTAAAGCAATCTAACTAAAGGGTTCTTAACCCTTTAAAAGGCTATTTTTTTTTCTAGTCATGGTATATTAAAATTTTTTTAGGATCGAATTTGATGTAAAGAAAGTGATTCATTTATCTTATTAGATAAATTTAATTTGATCAATTAATTAATTTAATATTATTAATAATTAACAAGTCAAGACACCATTTTATGAGAGATGAAACATCTAAGTTTCTGTCTTATTGAAAAATTTATCAGAACTTATGTCTTCCTAAATAACTTCATACAAAAATTGAAGAATTTGGTGGAATAGGGGCCCCATATTGCATATGGGATTGATGGATTCCTACCCACATGTGGTTGCGAGAAATGTTATCATTCTTTATCAGATTTTTAGTAATTTGGTATAAAAGCTATTAATAAATATTTCTTTGCTGAAATTTTTCATTAAAATCATCCTACAGACGTATTAGAAAGATTTTTAAAATTGTATCTTTAATTTATTCTTTAGCTGTTGCCTTAATTCTTGGGTTGTATATGATTCCTTACCCCAAATGGAGCCATGGGGACTTAACATATGCCTTTTATCGATAATTAAATAATAACCAAAAATTATTTAGGAAACCATTTGTGTTAAAATTGTTCATCTAAATTCATCAAATCAGTGCTTTAGAAGATTTTTGCTTACCATTAACTAGCGTTTTCATTTATCATGACATTTTTTTTTTATTTATATTTGGGATGGAAAAAAAATAATTAACTAAAATTTAGGGCTTGTAAATATTTTGGACCTAAACGGGAAGTTGAATATTCTATAAAGTTCGATACAACAGAACATTAAACTGTTACGAAATTACTAAGTTTTCTAAGTTCCAAAATTTATAATAACCCTCTGTATAGAGATTTCTGAAGTCTTCAACAATTCTGTTCCGTTCCCCATGTTGCATTCTGATGGTTAATTTAGGAACTCTATTTTCCTTGAGGTCAAACAACTGGGGTCCTCCGTCTGGGCCCCTCGCTCTGCTTTTCTCGTTTCCTCTCCGGCATTTGGGGGTAAGTGGGTACTTGACTAAAGATAATATCACTTACTATCCAGCCCTTGTTTTTCGGGGGGAGGCAGTCATTTGAGTATATTTTCAGGGAGTGTGGGAGGTTACAGTCAATATCTTGTTACAGCAGCGGTTTTGGTTGTGTTGTTGACATCGCTGCGTCTGCTTGTTTTGTTGTGTTTATGAAGACAAGCCACAACAAGTTTGGCTGTCTTCTTTCCCAAGTAATTGATTTGGAAAGATCGATGGTTTTTACTACTGTGTTGATTTGTTGTTGCTGGATTTAAACTCGCTGGTAATTTACCGGATTGTCTGTAATTGCTTGTCCGCTTGATACAGATATTCATTTAAGTTCCAATGTACTTTTCTTCAAACTGAATGCTAAAGAAGAAACTTATGAAAATTTCAACAATTTAGCTGTAGTGTATTTTTGGGTTCAGAAGCCTTTTAAAATTATATTTACGAGTAAAAAAGTTTGACAGATGTTGAGATTTCGGTAAAACAGACACTAAATTTTAGTCCAGACCTTTTATTTTATGGTGATATGAAGCGAAGGGACCGTTTTGTAGTCGGTTATTGGTAGACATGTTGCCATTTTTTTGTGGGCAAAGAAGAAGTGATAGATGATTATTGGATTAGGATGATTGTTGACCACAACTCTTCTGGATGTTACATTTATTTTTTTAAAGATATTTTAATTGCTTAATGTAACAATTCCTATTATTTTACGACTTGAAACCTGTCTTTCTATAGTCGATAGAATCATAACCGCTTTTAAATAAAAATTCTTTGTATAATTTTGACCTTGTTTTAACAAGAAATGTGAGAGAATATATTGTTAATATACATTTCTGTGTTACTTAAGCAATGTATAGCATATTGTTGTAGTAAAATTTTATTTGGAAGTTTTTTTGAGACCCTATCGTGTCTAATTTGGAATTAGTGATAATATATGATGTTGGCATTAGTGTGTGTTTTTTAATATATATATATTTTTTTTCAATTCACATTTGTAACTAGTTTTTTCGGAGGAGGCGAGGGGGGGGATTAAGAAAGAAAAACCTTGTGATGTAACCTGGAATAATGATGAGATTATAATATAATAATATTCCATCGCTTAACCCTTTAAAAGGCCATTTTTTTTCTAGTCATAATATAGTAAAATATTTTTAGGAATGAGACTGGCTTAAGGAAAGTGATTCATTTAACTTATCAGATAAATTTAATTTGATTAATTAATTTATTGTGTTAATTAATAATTAAGTAACAAATCAAGACGCATCATTTTGTGTGAGACAAGGAACTGTAGCATCTAAGTTTCTGTCTTATTGAAAAATTTGTCAGAACTTAAGCCAATCTACATAATTTCACCCAAAGATAGATGCATTTGGTGGGAAGCATAGTTCTCATGGCCTTACAAAGGGTTAAAATAAACAGTCGTTAAAAAAAGTTTTGTAAGAGAGAGAAAAAAATTAAAATGTTAGTTGACTTAAACTGTACCTCTGACAGCATGGCGTATTAATGAAACTTGTTAAATTTGATACGTGTTTCGTTTATAATTCAATCAACTTCCTTGAGAAAACAAATTTTCAACTTCAAATCCACGATTTAAGACTTCTTAGTTAATTTGAAAAACATTCTATGGTTAAGATTTTCATAAATAGTTTTTATTGATTATTCATAATATTGTTTCTTAATAACAATATTACGAATTCAGATGCTTAAATCAATAAATTTATTTTTGTATAGTCTCAGTTAATAAAGTCTTTATTTTGTGTGTTATGCAAAAGGAGAGTGTAATTAACATTGTATATTGGATGTCATTTTTTTCGTCTGATCATAATACAGATTCATTGGCTTTCGTGTAGCATCAAAACCGGACATTAATTTTATTAAAATAACTTTTTTGTATATGGCAAAACGGTCGAATAATTAGTATTAAATCACAAAATCTGGAAAGGACCACCTAGATTTCGTCATTTAACATTTCGCCACATTTTATGATTTATTACTAATTTACCATTTGATATATAATTTTTTTGATAATGCCATTTAATAGAAGTTTTCCTTCTATAGTTATTATTTTAGAGTTATTTCCGATTTCAAAACATTAAGTAGAATTTCATGAATAAAAAAAATTATAAAATGAATTAACTCAGGATGACATCTTCCTTAATAAAATCCAATTCAGATGTGTTACATTTATTTATTATTAATCGAAGTTTCATTTAAATGAAAGGTGGAAAATATTGAAACTATCCAAATCTTAAATCAAATTATACAAAATATAGATTGTAATTATATAAAGATAAATTTTTTTTAAAAATCAACTTTATTATTGTTATTTGAAAAAGAATATTTGATGAAAAATTGGTATCTGGTAGACTGTCTTTTTAACAATCAATTCTGATACAAACATTGATATAATCGTAGTTGCATCGTTCATGAACTCCGTGTTGCCACAACCCCTCATCTAATGAATGATTACACTATCTGATTCTGTAACATAAAGCCCGCGCGCTTTGTTCGCAGCAGAATGCTCTGTTTTAATTGTTTTCCAATACACGAAATAATGGCCTCCTTATTTCAGTGCAGTGTTACCAAACACAGCATAATGCTAATGAGCTTCATTAAGTCGCCCTTCTTTTCTTGAGGACAGAGGCAATCAAACCCACAACCTCTTGAAATCACTCTTTTTTTTGTGCAAATATTAAGAACATTTTCGACCCTTTTCTCATCTTTTGAGATGAAGCTGTGCATTTTTTTTTTTTTTCAATTTTTTTTCCTGTACTTCTTTTATTAGTTTATAATTAGGAAAAGTATGGTTACCTCTTCTTGTTTCAAGGGGGGAAAAAAAGTCTTTTTTTTTTTTCTGTCCTCCCAATTTTTTATATAGAAAAGTCCCCCCCCCAACCGATTTGCTGGACTTCTTCCGACAGGCAAAGCATGTGAAACAAGTTAATTTGAGGAAAGTTCAGAGACCCGAGTTAAGAACAACTTAACGGTAATTGGCAACTGTCCATAAGAAACTCTCTTGGGAATATAATTCGTACGTCAAGCAGAGTAAAGTTACCATCTCTCAGCTTAAAACATGCTTTTCCTGGCGTCTTTTTTTAAATAAAATTTCTTTGAATTGTTGAACTAATTTTTCAAAAAAGATAATCCATCTGTAAAAAAATAATAAAAATTCAATCTAGAATTGTAGGTCTTACAAATTTTTCAGTATGTCTTTTGTCATCTTATCGGCATATTTACTCAAGAAAAAAATACTTAATAACAAAAAAAAAGTTTTTTGGCCTTTTTAACTCAACAGGCGTGACATAAGTACTCTTTAAACTTAATTTTTTTTATGTCCTTACACGTATGTAATAGCTGTTGTTGTCAATCCAGGCGTTGACTTAATCATTTGACCTTGAATTAAAATGACGAGGCTTTTACTAGTAGTCATTTCTTGAATACCTTGACTGATATATTTAGTACCTGAATCCAAAATTAACCTCCCAATAATCTGCATATAATGCATGTTAGAGTGTTTGTAAAGTTAAGTCATTTTGATTTATTTATAGAAGTATGTATTGAAAAGGTAAACGAATATTAAATGCGAGAAGATCATTATCAGGCTGAACGTGATATCACTTGGAAAAACTATTCTTAATTAGAATGATCGATCTCGGGTTCTGGTATCGTAATCGGTGAAGATTTGTAGAATTTTTTCCAAAATCATTCCATGAGGACGTTTATAATAAATACTACTCCTAGAAGAATTTTATTTAATAAATTTTTTTGCGACATCAAACTTTGGAAACAAAGTTACAGTACATAGGGAAATCAAACTCTCGTCATTTCAAGCTTGATAGTAATTATTTTCTACCTCAAGCTTATACACGAAACAACTTTTAATCAGCAGAAGTGGTCTCCCTAAAACTTTCTCGCAAACACTGTAATAAAGGTGTTATCCCAATGAATGTACAATAGTTACGAAATATTAACCTTTGGCGTAAATTAGAATTTGTACTGAATCTATCGTCATCCTTGGCGAGTTATTTGGCGTTTAATCCCTGGCATGCGGTTAATAGTATCTGAAAATAAAATTTTTTTTCCAACCGATTTGTAGCTTCAACAAAAATTTGACACAAAATCACACTTGTAGTCACAAAATCGCATACCATATTTGTAATATTTAAGGCATTGCATTTTTTTGAATCGCGTTTATTTGTTTCTGAAAATATAGACAAACAGCCCGTATTGGATTTGGCTCAAAATTTTATAGGTGTCTACACTATAGATGTTAATTCTGTGTAGCGAATTTCATCTGTCTAGCTCTCTTCGTTTTGTAATTATACTTATATTCGAACTCCGGATAGACAGACTTCTTGTGAACGTATTTTGTTCAAAATTTAACAGAAATCTGCAAATTTGATATAAATACCGTATATCAAATTTCAACTGCATAGCTCAAAGCATTTTTTTTTTTTTTTACTTATTTTTATCACAGACAGACAGATGGACATTTTCCAATTTTGTGTTTATCGAACTCAGGAATTCCTAATATGAGGAGATTCGTCAAAACAATTCGTTCGAATTTTCGAGAGTTCGAATTTTTTGATTACTATTATAAATACTTTATCTATATTTCGCATACCAGATAGTGGAAACCAATAAAGTCTTTGAATATTGCTTTATTTTTATAACCAATGTTATTAATATGATACAGTGTCTCAAATATTACATTAGGGAAAAAAATATTTGTATAATTTTCGAAAATATAAAGAAACTTTTTTTATTTAGTATGGCAAAAGGATACGGATCGGAACATTTTAAGCATTTAGCTTGATAAAACTATTTTTTATCCTTTAGAGGTACATTTTTTGATAAATTCATCACACTTAACTATAGGTTTCGCTAACGAAAAAGTTGCGAAAAAAAATGTAAAGGAAAATTCGAGACATCATTAATTTTCCCGTCCTTTGAAAACTTTTAAATCCATGCCGGCGCTGTCCTTTGCAGATTTAAAAGTTTCTCGATTAGTTTTCAGGCGGTGCTTTGTCATTGTCAGTGATTTTTGTTAAACGAAACCACTTTTCCAGAATATTGACTTGGGTGCTCTTTACTAACTGTCGCTTTTAAAAGTGTCATTTTTTGTAGGAAAATTGTTCATAAATGCAGATTGGTTGGAGTTGGTTATTTCGTGTGCAGGGTGTTTCAAAATAATTGCACCGATTGCATATTATTTTAATTTTTATGAAAATAAGGATAGGAATAAAAAATTATCACACACAGAAGGACTCTCACGTTTTCTTTGCTTTCAAAATAATTGGCCTGTGTGAATTCCCTTAATTTCACGGACATACGGCCGTAATTTCCAACAGGGAAGTGCCTATGGCTTTTAACCCTTTCTAGGGCCATGGGTAGTATGCTTCCCACCAAATTCATCAATCTTTGTATGGAATTATGTAGTTTTGCGTAAGTTCTGACAAATTTTTCAATCAGACAGAAACTTAGATGCTTCATTTCCTTATCTTACACAAAATGGTGTGTCTTGATTTGTTACTTAATTATTAATTAATTAATTAATCAAAAGAAATTTATCTAATAAGCTAAATAAGTCACTTTTCTTAAATCAATCACAATCCTAAAAATATTTTAATATATCGTGACTAGAAAAAAATAGACCTTTTTAAGTGTTAAATTAGGGAGTCCTCTAAATGAGGAGAAATAAGATATCGTCTTATTTACATTGGTTTTATTTTGAAAAACAAAATTTTCTTAAAGATTTTTATATTTTCACGTTCGAAAGCCGAAAAATCATTTATCTAAAATAAATTTAAAAAATTCTTCTAATTAAATAAAAATTGATTAAGGCAAATACTTCGATGATGAAACAAATGATATCGGTCATCTTGCATATATCAGTCCCTGTGACTGTAACTGAAATCATTCTCAAACTTAAATTATTTACGATCACGTACAAAAAAAAATTTACTTGCAGCGAAATGTGTGACAGAAATATTTATTTCTGCAGCTTTGTTCTCATTTTAATGTAATCGATTTTTTTAAAACAAATTAACTTTGATAAAATAACTAGTTTGCTTTCTTAACAATGTGGGGGCCACGGTGGCCTGGTGGTAAGGTCTCGGCTTCGGAACCGGAGAGTTTCAGGTTCGTGATCCGATTCCACCGAAGAACCGTCGTGTAAGAAGGTCTGTTGCACGTTAAATCCGTCCTGACCAAACGTCCTCCCGTTGGTGTGGTGTGGAGAGGGTGGTGCCAGCTCAGGTGTCGTCCTCGTCATCTGGCCGCGGTTCAAAATGACGAGGTCCGTCCCAAAATAGCCCTAGTGTTGCTTCAAACGGGACGTTAATATAACCAAACCAATTCTTAAAAATGCGAAAACAGAGAATTTTATAATAATCTAAATTAAAAATAAATTGAAAATGTTTAGGTGGGCGATTACGTGGAAATGTCGATTTTATCCCCCGAAACTATGAACTTTTTAAATTTAATTTTTAATATTTGATCAAATTTTTTTTATATATAAAACCGTTAAATTTTTGTTTCTAAGTCTAATTTTTGGGAAGTAAAACTTACATTTTATATTTGCATTTACGTACGGTTTAATGCTGTTTTACATCTTTAGATGCTATTTTCTCAAATATATAGTGAAATTTTCTTACGAAAAACCTCATAAATTAAAATCTAATGCTTATTTTTTGTTCCAATTTGGTATAAAAATTTCTCAATATGTTCTGCAGTTCCTGAAGTAGAGAATATGTAATTTATTCATTTTGAAATATATTTGGTTGTTTTAGCGCTCCAAAATATGAAAAAAGAATTGAAAATTTCGTGTTATTTATCAGTCGAAGGCCAGTATTTAAAGTATGGGTAGAAATGCAGATATTTTTTTAGTTCGAGAACTAAGTAATATATTCCTTAAGCTATCTGCAAAATTTTTAGCAAATTAGTTGATAAACTTCTAAACTTGAAGATTTTTTTTTTGCTTTCTACCTCTTTGTTGCCAAGGCCGCGGTGTCCTGGTGGTAAGGTCTCCGCTTCGGAATCGGAGGTTTCAGGTTCGAGGTTCGATTCCACCGGAGAATCTCGTGTAAGCGGGTCTGGTGCACATTAAATCCGTCGGGGCCTTCTTCTTCTTGCGTTCAGCCGACCACCCCGCCACCACTGAACGTAGCAGTATCGACAGGATTTGTTGTGGCCGACTAATCCGTCGGGGCCAAACGTCCTCCCGCTGGCGTGGTGTGTAAATTTGGAGAAGGGGTGCCAGCTCAGGTGTCGTCCTTGTCTTCTGACCATGGTTCAAAATTGCGGGGTCCGTACCAAAATAGCCCTAGTGTTGCTTTAAAACGGGACGTTAATATAGCCAAACCAAAACCAACTCTTTTTAGTAAAAAAAATAATAATAATGAATAAAATCGTTTTTTTTTTTTTTTCCTTTAATTTTTAAAAAACTTTTGGCACTCAACCGGTATATTTTGGTTTCATAGATTTTTTTTAAAATTTTTATGCAAATATTTAAAAGTATATTTGCATAAATTAACGACGTTTTCAAAACGTTTCTCAAAAAAATTAATCTCAAGCGTAGTCGCATACATTTTACTTAACACTGGTATTATGAAACGTATACAATATTATTATGATGCCAAACAACTTCGGCTATCTTATTCTTTTTAGCTCAGCTGGACCAAACGCAATAAAAAATTTTGTAATACATAATTTTTTATTGTGTTTAATATATTTACGTTTGGTTAATGTATATATTTTTATTATTAAGAAAATAAATTACCATAATTAGATAAAAAAAATTATTATGATTTGGGAAATCATCAAAGAGCGAAGCCACATTATCATTTACTGCTTCGAGGTCCCCAAGTCTCCAGTTACGGCTCTGCACGAACATCTGTCAATTCCATTATCATGTGAAGCATTATCTAAGAATACTGTCAAATTGTCCACTGTTAAACGCTAGAGGCTGCGAGCAAGAACAGTCAATAGCATTTGAAACCTTATGCAATGAAGACCCGAGATTTCAAAAGATAATTTCTGAAGACTCAGATAGTCACGTGAGGAACATGTACTTGACTGTCGAACACACGTCAGTTGTTGCAAACCTATATCTTGGGAACATGTTCATGGAGTGAAATAGATTACAGCACGAATATTGCTTAACATCTACTGTCTAATATATATATGCTCTTAACAAGACGTTGTTTTTCTTTTATTACATTAAATTAATTTTGTGACTTTTGAGATTTGTTTTGCCAGTATTGTTTGAAATATCTAATGAATATTGCAATAATAATAAAATTATTATTACGAAATAATAATAACATTATTATTGCTTCTTAATAAATATTTGTATTGCACTTGACGTTAAAATGGCGTTAAAAAAGAAGAAAAAAGCTTTAACACCAAAGGAGTTCAAACAATATTATTTGTTAATTCTATTTTTGTGCACACCGTTTGTGGCAACAGAGATAATCAATTTTCGGTTTGTTTACCTTTTTCGAGTAAAGGAACTATATTGTCTCTTGGCTAGTTATCATCTGAATATCTGTGTTTTAACTCCGCATTGTTTTCGTAAAATAGTAATGGAACGTCCAGCGATAAAGAAAAAAAAAATGCCAAGAGAAAGACCGAGCGAGAAGCTGGCAATTTGAAAGAAAAGCTAATCATTGTGAAAAATTGATTCAATATTTAAACATTGGAGATATAGGCAAATAATGTCCTCATTATGGAGCTTTGAGTTTTGAATCAGGAATAGATCATTCGGAAAATATATATTCTCATTATGGATAGAATAAGCTTCCAGCATTAAACGAATGGCCAGTGAAGTTTCAAAACTTGCTAACTGGAACTGACGAACATCGCGTAAAGTATGTAACAACATCGGGGTTGGCGAGCGAAAGCTAGCTGGGGGGCAAAGCTTCCTAGTATATTTATAAAAAAATGCAAGAGGTGGTTATTCATTGACCATTACTGAATTCGTTAAGTATTCTCAAAATTTAAAATTAGTGGGTTAAAGATTTTCATTGTAAAATTAGCTTTTTTTCTTATGTTGAACTTTCATAAGATAAAAATAAGTATCTTCTTTATTCCTTTAAAAGAATAATATAAACAGACTTCATTGGTGATTCATATTTCTTATCATTCATTTCCCTTCTTTTTGCATGAAATATTCATAACTTTTTTTCGTGTTAAGATATCAATTATCTTACTACTCGTCCACCCACCCCCCTCCCATCAAGAACTATCGTCAATAACCCTTTCACCTTGTGATCTGCCATTTCAAAAACCAACCCCTAAAATTACACGCTTTGTAACATCGTCTGCGCGGCTTGAAAATTGGTTCTGTAGATTGCTTAGATTACGTGCTTCCAAATTGCTTGGTCCAACAAAGGTCACGACCCGCGAGGTTCGCATTAGTCTTTTTTTCCGTTCCTTGACCCGAACAGACCCCAAAGTCACGGTTCGATCCCATCGTCTCTTGACGAACATGTTTGTGTCTTGGGGTCTCAAGTGCCTCCATCTATCTGGAAGCAGCAACCTGTCGCCTTTACGGATGAAGACCTTCTGTTACAATCCCCCCTAAACCCGTAGAAATCACGTATCCTGTTACCTTTAGGGCTGGGGCGCAGATGCATGTGCTTAGTGGGACGGATCTCTGCCTCTTGAATGATCGAGCTGGAGGGATGAAGGGCTTACCGGGAACTCTTGGTGGGTCCAATAGTTTGGGCGGATTATAGGAGGGATGGGTCCGTCTTCTGTCCTGATTGGATTTGGTGCTTATTCCGGGAGACTGGAATTCGAGCGCTAAAGGAAAGATGGATATCCCGGCTGTGAAGCCCATTGGGTTGTCGAAGTTAAAGCATAGCTTGGATCTGGGATCTGTAATAGGAAATGGATTCATGGCGAGTTTATTGTTTAATTCATTGCGTGCTCTTTATTTATTTGAAATGGAATTTTTTCTTGCATATGGAATATAGAGAAAGTATAGTAATTGTCAAAAAATTCGAACTCGAGATTCTAACGATCTCCACGTTTTAGACCACTCAGAGTTCGAAAAACACATTTTTGGAAAATGTCTGTCTGTCTGTGACAAAGATAGCTCAAAAACACTTTGAGCTAGACGGATAATCTACAAATATGGTTTACGGTCTTTACACCAAATTTGTGGATTTCTATCAAATTTTGAATGAAATCCGTTGAGTGGAAGTCTGTTTGTCCAGCTGATAACTACAAAACGAATATAGCTAGACGATGTTAAATCTGATATTGATAATCAAATATGATTCTGTAGATATTATCTGGAACTTTTGAAAGAAAGAATGGCATCTCAGATGTCGTCCTCTTTATTTGAACACGGTTCAGAATTACGAGATCCGACTCAAAACAGCCCTTGTTACTTTAAAACAAACATTAATATATCACGCGTTTGTTTACTAAAAAATAGCGTTAATAGACATAAACTTATCTTGAAGCATGACAGCATATGTTATGTTAAAAACTGCATTTCAAAACCACAATTAAATTTTTAACTTTTAACCTTTATCTACATCAAGGGTATATTTTATTATTTTGTGGCCTTAAGCAGTGTACAGCATGAGGTCATACTTTTAATAAACTGGCCAGTTGAATTTCATATTTTTAACATGTTAATATATTATTTTAGGTTGCCTCTTTTATTTTATTGACTTTTTGAAAATGTATTCGTTTTTATTTATCTACTAGCCGCCTTTGGCGACCAGCCGGTCCGCCAATCTTAATGTCCGTTTAAATTTTAATAATTTACGCAATTCCAACTTTAATAGATTCTTCAGCAAAATATTTTTAAACTTCAAATTTTGAGAGTCATATAATTCACTCATAATACTTTAAAGGCCTTCAGTCATAGCATGATATGTGTCTCTCTAATTTTCTGTTACCCCTCGTAGAAATTATGCTTTAAATTAAAGTGTAAATGATTAATCTGCAATTAATATAATAATATTTTTTACTGAAACAAAGCATTTTTGTTTAATAATATGATTACTGATAATAGAGTCACTGAGCGTTTAAACTTTATGGGTACTAAAGAATATCTTTCTTAATTTATGTAATATCTCAAGAATTTGTCAACGAAAAATTTCTCAGATTCATCATGAACAGATCGATTCATTAACAATGTTTAATTTTAAATGCATCAAACACTAAGAAAATAAAATGAATCGTTTAAAATAATCGGTAGGAAACAGGTTTAAAAAACTACTTAAAAAACGATGTACTTAAAACTATAAGCATATACAAAAAATACGTAACTAACATAAATACACTTTAATTGCAAAAGCGTGCAACTAACCTAAAAATAATTTAAATCATCCGTTGATAATGGTTGTCATGGCAACAATCAGAACACAATGCGCATGCGTGAATTTTCTTCGCCAGTTACGGTAACGAAAATGCGTTAATTTTTCTACGCCAGTTGGAGTAACGCTATGCAGATTAGACATTTTTAATTTCCTTTATTCTGTGTTATTTTAATTCAAAAGTACTTTAGAATGAATCTGAAACATTCATTAATTAACAATGTTTAGTTTTAAATGCATAAAACATTAAGAAAATAAACAGAATAGTTTGAAATAATCGGCCGAAAAATGTTAACCCTAGCCTCATTACTGTTGTCAGAAAAAAAACTGAAGCCTTACTCATTTAACGGTGGGGAAAATGGAAGATTTTTTTGGCGGGAAAGTTAGTTTTTAATTAATAATTAAAATTCTAATTAAAAATTCAAAAAAAGGGATCCCAGGTGCACATTCCCGACCTCTAAGGTATACATGTACCAAATTTGGTAGCTGTATGTCAAATGACCTGGCCTGTAGAGCGCCAACACACACACACACACACACACACACACACATTGAGCTTTATTTATAAGTATAGATTACTTCAGACTATTTGGCTTCCACTTTGTATACAATATTATTGCAATAGGTATTCAGCGTTAATAAATATTCAAATAAGACCTGTTTTTTTAAAGATGCACATAAAAATTGCATTAATGACACTCGATGACGTATTACCATTACCGTAATATTATATAATTCATGAAATTCATATTTTTTACATATTTCTTTATTTGGTAATTAGGAAAATGAAGTACTTTAATTGATCTATTACTGCCCCATCACAGCTTAGCGGCCCTATACAGCTGTCCAGTTGGAAATCCGCCACTGAACTTCATTTTTCTTTAAGTGGTTATATTTTAAAATTTCTACTCTATCAACTAATACTTATTTCCCATAAATCACTAAGTTATTTCTTTTATCAAAAAAAAAAAAATAAATAAATAAAAACTATTCCAGTTTAACGAAGAAATTAGAAAGAAAAAACATATTATTTGCATCACAAGTCTTAGAGATTTTTAAACTTTTCATGCATTTTTTCACACAGCCTTTTCTTATTCTTACAATAAATCGAAGTCTTTCGTATTCAAATCACTCACCCACCCCTCTCTGGGGGAAGCAAGCAATACGCCTCCACTCTTTCCGACAGAAATCTTACGAATTGGCCGCCGAATGTTTCTCATAAACAAACCAGCGCGGCGTCAGCTGTGAACGATTTAGGAAAAATAACTCTCTCCTCTTTTTATTTAAACAAGAAAAGAAAAAGAACTGTTTCTCTTTCCTCTTTCTTGAATTTGTTCCCACCAAAAGAAACAGAAAGAATAACGCGTCTTCTCTTCTTCCTGAATGTCTTTCTGATATTGCCAAATCCCGCACCATCAGTTCCAGTCTACTGCATTCGATATGAAAACGTACCCTTCCCTCCTTCGATGCGATTTCCGTGTGCAAACTTCATATGTCCTTTCATGTGCGACGATTATATATCTTCCCCCTCTCTCTTCGTTCTTTTGTGCTTAGTGGCAAACGATATTGATTGCGGCGTGATTTCTGTGAATGGTTATTGGATGCCGGTTGCTCGCTCAATTCACATTCTATGATCAGAATTTTATTCTGTCTCGTTAAATCTTACAGGAACGAGCAATGTTTTGAAATAATGATCCGTTCTTTTTGTACGCCTCTCTCTTTTTAACAAATGCATCTTCAGTACTTGAGTATTCCAATGATGAATGGTACTTAATTTTTTTTTTGTTACATATTTGTATTATTCTGCCTTTAATTGGATTGGATTTTTTTTATTGTTATATATTTATATTTAAGGTGTTCGAATGGATTTTAAAGGTGCTTTTTTTTCCTGAATTCGAATTTTATTTTGTGATTTAAAAATAACGCTCCAACTCCGTAGATTCTGAAACTGTATTACCATCTTGGTAGAATTATTTTAATCCAATTAACCTTTTCTAAGGTCGTGGAAAGTATGCTTCCCACCAAATTTATCAATCTTTGTATGAAATTATGTAGGTTGGCATGAGTTTTGACAAATGTTTTTAGAAAGACAGAAACTCAGATGCTTCATTTCTTTATCACGCACAAAATGATGTCTTGGTTTGTCACTTAATTATTAATTAACCAAATTAATTAATGAATCAAATTAAATTTATCTAATAAGCTAAATGAATCCCTTTTCTTATTCTAATTTCAAGTCTAAAAATATTATAACATAATATGAGTAGACAAAAATGGCCCTTTAAAGGGTTAAAATAGAACTATAGGACAGCAGTTTTAATAACGCACAAAAGACAAAATGAAAATCGGTATTATTGATTGTTTTAATCAAGTGTATAATTGATTTTTTCCTAAAATATTTGAGATGTTTATATTTACCTTTTTTTTTGCAGTTAATTCTGCTAAGAGCACTTAAAACAGTATTTGTTTTTATAGTATTTAGATGAACTTTTGTGAATGAATATTTTATTACGATTGGCTCATGGGAAACATATCTCCCAAAACAATTCACTGAAATTTTGTAAACATATTTGTTATTATGATAGCTATGATAGAAATTTTGTATTATGATAGATACCCGATTTTGAATAACATTTGATACATCAGATAACATTGTGGAAATTTAATAATGTCTTGTTCTAATAGTCTTCAACTGAAATGGGTGTTAAAAATGGCCAATGTTACTGGAGTGCTGCAAGTTTTGTTTATTGACTAGAGGGAGGGCAAAAATGCTCCCCCCCGTCATATTAGAAGAAAATTAACCGAAAAATTCCCCCTCGATATTTTTATGAATCTCCACGTTTTAGACTCGCTCCACCCCCTGAGTTCGGAAAAAAAACGAATTGAAATTATGTCTGTCTAGACTCATGTATGAAGGTTGTTACTCAAAAATTAACTTTGTAAGTGGAATTGAAATATTGCATACTATTTTGACACCAAAGTAGAAGAAATTAACTAACCAGTTATATGATATATGCTATAAGTTCTTCGAAATGGAATTGTAAATTTGATCAGAAAATTTTGATTCGAAAATCTTATCTTAACGATTTATTTTTTAATTGTTAAGTTAGCAAATGTCGAAGTTAGTTAAATTGATTTCTGGAAACCTGACGCTTTTAGGTTAAGTTTCAAAATATCTTATTTACATTTTTAGGATATTAATTACAACTTACAATCCAGGAAATATCTATTTATAATTCAGGCATCGCACATTTCCGCAGAAACGCGAGTTTCAGCGTTCTCCATATCGAATTTTATCATTCTTGAAATCGATTAATTTTCTTTTATGTAATAATTCTAGAATATTTTTAATATATCAAGTACTTTTTTTGTGTAATTTATTCGTTTTGTTGTTCAAAGAATAATACTTATTTTGCTCCACGGTGTTTATGTACAATACATATATTACGAAATTCGGGTGTTTTTGTTTTATGTCCCAGTCTGTCTGTTTTGTCTTGATTATTACTATCATTAGAAATTAATGTACTGATATCCAAGAATAGAAGGCCTTTTCGCGCCTTTCTTATTTAGTATTCTAATGAAACATTTAGAATTTTATTCTCTTTTATGAAACAATCGTCTTTTGAAGCCTGAGTCATTTCTTTTCACCGGAAGTATTGACTGTAGAACTTGTTTACCTGCTTTGTTGTATTTATTACTATCACTAGAAATTAATGTACTGGTATCCAAGTATAGAAGGCCTTTTCGCGCCTTTCTTATTTAGTATTCTAATGGAAGATTTAGAATTTTATTCTCTTTTATGAAACAATCGTCTTTTGAAGCCCGAGTCATTTCTTTTCGCCGGAAGTATTGACTGTAGAACTTGTTTATCTGCTTTGTTGTATTTTTTAAAGGAGAAACATAGTTACAGGCGTGGGCGAGGCATAGTTTTTAAAATGGATCGCCACATTTAAAAAACATTTGCGTTTCCGGATTAATCAGATTCATAATATTATTTCAAATAAAATGCGTGGTAAGTGAAGAAGTATCTTTTAAAGCAATCTAATATACAAAGAACATTCTAGAAAACTGCTTTGAAACGAGAAATTTAGAATTTTATGCTAGGTCAAAACGTGGGTTCTTTTCGATTTTAACTTTTTAAAGTTCGGTAAAGCACTATTTGGCCACACACGTTGCTTTTAGAGCAACTATCGTGTTTATTTTGAAATTGTAGCTCAGGAAATACCTCAAGTGCCCCGTTCAGTGAGTGGTAAGTATGGTTTTTAAAGAGTTAGATGACTCCCATATGATAAGATAGAATGCTTCAAGTTTATTTAGTTCTAACTTAAGGATTTGTTTCTTGGAATTCTCGGAATAACGTAATTCTAAACCATGGGAAAAAGCACTTAACGCATCTTTTATATTTCCTTGCTATTAACATTTCGTTTTATTGCTGCGTTTTTTCATAGCTTTGATCTATAAAAAAAAGAATTTTTACAGTCCTCTAAAAACATTTACCTACTGCCGCATTCCATATTTTTTAGTGTTGTCTTTGGAACCCCTTATCTTCACGTTCACGTACGAATTTCACCTTTCGGAATCGCCGAACAAAGAGAAGCTGGCATAGAAAAAGGCGGGAAAAAGATAACTTGAATCAACAACTGGCGCCAACTGCTCGACAACATGCACGGGTTCCACTCAAACGCGCAGACGACCTTATCTCGGCTCTTCTTTCTTTCATTCACAGAAACATATCTATGACTGCTACCTTAAAAATCGTGACGATGGTCGGATGCTGCCTTGACGTACTTTTTTAAATGTCTATCGGCCTTTTTATCTCAAGGATGTATCATTGCTGTTTAAGTTATCAATTTTTTTTAAGTGATCTCTTCTGTTATGAAACGCTGAAAATCGTATTCATGTGTAACTAACGATTAAATCTTATCAATTCAATCATTTACCTTTTTTTTATTTATTTAAATTTTGTAACACTCGATGCTCTTCAGTGAAATAGTCCCTCGGTTCGTCATATACTTATTTTTATCGCTTCTCTATTATCTGCCTTCTTTAACAGATTATCAGTTTTAAAAGACTGTTGAAGGATGTTTAATTTTATGCTTCCATTTTATAGAAATGGTTGAAGTAAGTAAGCATACTTATAAAAGCTTTTATTATGTAATATAATAGCAGAATTTGAACTATCAATTATGCTTTCTTAATTCTAAGACTACTGTTTTTAATATTTTGGAAGCCTTTTTAAAACTGTGCCCTTTTTTTTTTCAACAAAAATGTGGTAACCCTTTCACTACACATTTATTTGAAACGACTTTTGTATTCGAAGCGCCTTCAATTTTTTGAACCTGTGCATTCAATAGCTTTTACGTAAGAAACCATTTATTTCTAATTATTCGGAATATATACTGCTACATGATATTGAGATATTTTAAGCTACTTAGAATTACAAAAAATAAATAAATAATAAATAAAATAAAATTTTAAAAAAAATGGAAGCATAAATTCAAACAAATTCGGAACGTTCTGATACGTCAAATGTACCCAAAGGGCTCTGTTGAAATACTTTTACATAAGCATATTATATACCCCCTTCCCCCCCCCCCATCTATGTTCTCCTTTTTTTGTATCCCATTATTACATCTTACTAAATCATCCCCCTAATGAATCCCCCTAATACTTTGGTAGAAGAAAAAAAGTTATTAATATCTTACGAAAATATTTTTTTTAAGATTGTTTACACAGTTTACTAATTAATGCCATGTGTGGTAAAGGTACAAAGTATATTTTGCAAAATGGAATTTAGCACTAAGCACATAAAGTTTTTATTCTTTTTTTCAATAATTTCTTCTGAGTTCTTAACCAGTAGGGCAATTTTCAATGAGTTTTAACATTGGTAAAATGATATTGATATTTATATTCTGTTTCATGGAATGTATGTACCCTGTTCGTAGTTTAAGGTTTAACAAAAATAATGAAATAATATTCAAACCTCTAACACGGAACATTGTAATATTATACTGTTCTAAGCTTAATTCGTCTATCTTTATTTTTAAAATTTGCCATTAATTATAAAGCAACGATAGCATGACTTCCCCCTCCCCCCCCCCAAAAAAAAGTTTTTATATCCTATATCGAATTTTATTTCGTAATATAAATAAAATAAATTAAATGGTGAAAAATATTGCCATAAAATATGTTTAAGATATTTTGAAAAATTTATTAACACCAAAAAATTGTATGAAAATAAAATCGCTATCATTTAAAAGGTGGTTTTCTAAATTTTATTGATTAAAAAATATTGTAATAATAATAATATTAATCTCCGAAGTAATTGAGGAAACATTCTAAATTTTTTATTTATTTTTAATTAAAAAAATTAAAAATTTTGAAAATAGAATGCTGTTTTGTTGATTACCTATTATTCAAAAAATATAATTACCTGCCAAATTTGGTATTTTTAGATTTAATAGTTTGCCTTATAGAGAGGTTTATATTATAAATCGCAATATATAAATCATAATTAACGTTTATTTAATGGATCAATGAGTCGTAAATCCAGTCTTAATTTTTGTGAAGAATTGAACCGTTTAAAGGTTAAAATGTATATTTATATTAAAGCATTATTCGTATCAAAAAAGCTTGGACTATTAAAAAAAAAAAAAAAAAACTGTGACTATCTTGAAAAGTCGATTTTTTTCGAAACTATGAATTCTTTTTATTTAATAATCTTATTTGTTTGAACTGGTTTCTTTATAAAACCCTTAGAATTTTGTTTCTAAATATATTTTTTGAGAAGTTACACTGATTTTTATATTTGTATTTATATGCTGTTCTATATTTTCTCAAATATCGAATATGAAGGAATTTTCTTACGGAAACTTTATAAATTAAAATCTAAAGTATATTTTTTTATTCAAACTGGGTATAATAATTCTTCATTATGTCCTGCAGTTCCTGATACAGAGAATAAGTAATCTATTCATTTAGAAATATTTTAGTTCTTCACTATGGAAAAAAAATCACATTATTTATCAATAGAATGCCAATAATTAAAAAATGGATAGAAATACAGCTTATTTTTTAGTTCCAGAACTAAATAATGTATTTCTTAGGCTATCTGGAAATTTTTAAGCAAATCGTTTGATATACTTTTAAACTAAAAAAATTTTGCTTTATAACTCTTTTTTTTTTTTTTTTTTTTTTTTTTTGGCTAAAAAGAACCTTTATTCCAATTTTTAAAAAACTTTTGGCACTTGACTGATATATTTTGCTTTCACATATTTTTTCAACCAAAAATATAACTGTTTAAGAACGTTTTTCAAAAAAATTAATCCCTAACGTAGTCATATGCCTTAATCTGGGACAGAGATTGACGATTAATATCAGATTCATTAAATAATGAAAATTTTAAAGTAAATACATTTTCTTATTCTACTCCACCCTCCAAAAAATACCATCTTAGATTCTTTACAAAGTTTTAATTTATTACTATCTTCTGATTAAGCACTCTAGAAAAAAAATGAACTGAAGTAATTTATAAGAAAGGCCGATCAGATTAACTTAAAAGTGATAGATCATTTTTCTCATTTCGGACACGTAAGGAACTAAATGTCACGTTTCCCTGATTTGCTTTATCTTTTCTGTATCTTTTCCATAGTTTGTTTTAGCTATGTGAAAAAAAAAAATTTATCTCCGAAGAGAATCGATTGGTAGCTAAAATGACCTTTTTTTTTTATCGATACGGTATGTCGTAAAGTCTTGAAGAAAGATCATTTTATGACGTTGATTTTCTAGAAAAGATCGATTCCTTCCGTGCTTTTTGAGAAATATCCTTATGAAATATCTTATGTCTGAGAGCGATGACGGATTGCACCTTTTATCCATTTATGTGTTCTGGAACCTGAACTAGACATCCTGTCTGTGTAATGTTGGTTTTTATCATAGTTTGATGTTTAATCTTGAACAATACACTTTAATCAGAAACTCTCCAAAATAACTGTTATCATGCAACATGATTACCATTTTAAAGCAAGAGCACTGGAGATGAAGTACGTGGAAATGTATCGTGTTATAGACATCTTTAAGCCATGTCTGTCATCTTGATTCGGAAATCCTGTTATTTGAACCATGGCATTTTTATTTTTATCGATGTACGTTATTTTAAGAGCTTAAGAAATATTTCAAATGTATTTATTATATGATCTTTAAAGAAAAGACAGAGCTGGTGAAGAATTCAACAATGAAAGAGACAGTTAACAATGTGTTCAAAATTGTTATCCATTCAGAAATGGGGTTCCCCTCGGCCTTTAGCGAACAATTAAAATTAAATGTAAGATTTTTAGTGGCGCAGTTAAGAAGATTGATCCATGTATTTAAAATTGCGGGAAACCAAAGAACCAGTCTCCTAACCCCCAATCACTGGTCCGATTTCGACAATTTCTTTTTCATGTGAAAATTAATAGACTCTAAATAAGTTATCAATGATTGCCTGCTCTTCACTTGTCCCTATTTTTGAGAGAAGTCTCAAAAGCACTGCTTCACTGCACGTTTTTTATGAGTGAGGAAAAAAAAAAACACGACAGAGTTCTTCAGCCTAAACCATTGTACCGATTTCGGCAATTTTTATTTCATATAAAATCTCGTGACCCCTGACATCAGTTGTTGTCCTTATATCTTCCATTTTTGTGGGATACCACAAAACTTTGTTTAACAAAATTGAGTCCTCCAACCATAAATATTGGACATATTTATCAAATTTTATTTATCAATTGGATAAATAGCGCTACTTTTTTGATAAATATCTGTACAGATAGCACTACTTTTCAAGAAGAGCTAACTGTACAGAATTTTCTATTTTTATTGTGCAAACAGAATTTAAAGTAGCATTTTCTTTTATTGTTTAACAAAGTTAGTTTATATGACTAATTTAACACTTTAATGGTCGTACGTCTATGCAGTCAAATGTCGCCAAGGGCCGACAATATTTTTGAAGAATTAATTTTTTTGAAAGTTTATATAAATAAGCGAAATAATTCAACATGTGCGACCACGCGCATAAAAACAATAGGGACATCTTAAGTTTAGCTTCGTTATATTAACGTCCCGTTTTAAAGCAACACTAGGACTATTTTGGGACGAATCTCGTAATTTTGAACAGCTCTCAGATAACGAGGACGACACCTGAACTGGTACCCCCTCCCCTCTCCAAATTTCCACACCACACCAGGGACAGGACGTTTGGCCCCGACGGATTTAATGTGCACTAGACCTGCTTACACTACTGTTCTTCGGTGGAAGCCGCTCTCGAGCCTGAAACCCTCTGTTCTTAACACCAAACCACCGCAGCCCCGGGACATCACAAACGTTGTGTGAACGGACACTAACAGTTGTTCTAGCTATCACACATATATTGTGTAAGTGGCCATTTAAGTGTTAATATGATGAGCGAACAGCTGTTCTTTTAAGGCGACTAGTTTTTTTTTTTCTTATTATATTACAAAAATGCGGTAAATTGAACTTATTACATTAGTTTGTGTTGTAAAAGAAATGCAAGAAAATAAACCCTGCTTAAAAAAGAAACTGATTGACTTGCATTTCCAAAGGACTTGAATCCCTTCATCTGCAATATTTGTCGCAGAGAACAGATGCCACAATCGACAAGCCCTTTCCTTCCTGTACCACCATTAATCTTCCGCCACAAAATAATTCCTTGATTTACGACTATTTCCAAGCAATTCAATTCCGAAATTGATTATCCCGGTTCCGAGTCCATCCATCTTCAGACGCGATTTCCGTTGCTTACGCTCATGACGCGAGCAAGAATCAACATTTAATAAAGCGGGATATAATATCTTGGAACATTAGCTTCGATGTCAAAATATGCTAATAATCAATGGCATCTTTTCTTTTTAACTATTTAGATGTCGACTTTTCCCATTTGACATTGATTATTCGTCTTTCCCTCCAAAAAGTAGTCATTACGTTAAAAGCAAATTAGCTACAATTTAAAGACATCGCAGATTGATTTCTTGGCTCGTATTGTTTGTGGAAAATTGCAAATTGCATTAAGAGTTCGGCGGACTTCTGGGGATTTTTTGAAATGGGAGCAGATAATGGAAGTCAGTTTGAGGGGTGGGAGGAGGGGACCTATAGAAGAGTTTGGTCACCTCCCACCCTCCCTTCCTTTCCTTTATTTTCTGTAATGAAAGTGATTTCTCTTTGTATTATTTAAATAATCGTTACATTTTGTTTGACGCCAAATACTCGTTTTATGTTTTTTGGATACTTTTAATCAAATGAATTTTACACAATTATATTTGACTGTGAAATTATGTCGTTTACTTCATTTTCTTCTGAAAAGTTTTTTTTTTTTTCTTGTTCTTAAAAGTTTATGAAAAGAGTAGGTCTCTATAAAATGTTTGCGTTTAGAGTATCGATTTTTTCCCCCTGTTTTATTTCACAAATTGTTGTTTTTTAAATTTGTAATTTGGTTTACAAGATTTTTTTTTTCAAAAAATCTTTCTAATTTAAAGAGTTATATAACATTTCCGCTCAAAGCCTTAATTACTTCTAACCGCTTGATTTACAAGTAATCAACCTGGCTTCTGTGGTAAAGCTTTAGGCTGATTATCTATGGTGCAGCTCCTAATGTGGCAAGTTAATCCAAAAGCTGGAATTTTAATTTTAAACTTTCCTTATTTGTTTATTGTTTATTAAATTCTGGATAATTCTGGGTCTCTCTCTTCTGTCTCTTATTCTGAATAAATTTCTCTGGAATATAAACTATTATTTGAAGATATAAATGCCTAGGCTCGAACGTATTGGTTAAGTTCCCTGTTATTGTTTTGCGAGTTATTTCAAGTTAATAAATCCGCTTTAGTGTTTGCATAATCGTATTCTCGCTGTTTCCATCTTTATCACATTATAAATATTAGTTGCCTTGTTCTGTTTCACAAGACTCTTAAGAACTTTTTTTTCTTTTTGTTTACAAGTAAAAGGATTGACTATTTTTTCTTTTCCGCCGTATGCTAAAATATTATTTATTTATTAATTTCAGTAAACATATATGTTTTCGTAGCATAAAATTCTATAAGTGAATAGTGTTTTATTTATTGTAATATTTAATGATTTTCGCCAACTTCATGTATAATCAGAAAAACGGTAAAATATTGAAGAAACTCAACTGATGTGATAGTAAAAATATCTTTAAATTGAACAATTAGAGTAGGAATCCGTGCCCCAAATTGTGGGAAATTTCAGTGGAATATTTGAATGATTCACTTCTAATTTTGAACTAAGAAATATTTAGAATACTTGTAACCAACAGATAAGTATCTGTTCATTTAAATTTTACATATTGCTACGGCCAATTTAAACTTGACAAAATATTTGGAATGATGAAATTGTTATGTATCCAAAATATCGTTTATACTTTGATGCATTGCGAAAATGTACACCTGTTAATAAACTTTCTTTAAAATTATATTCTAGAGTGTTGTGTGGATATTTAGTAAACTTCTTGGTATATTTCGTTAAAGTGTCGGATCTGATTTTATTCACTTAAATTTTATTTATTTCGTGTCTGCAAATATTGAATTTAGTAATCAATTTTCCACTCATATTTGAAATTCTGTACGTTGTTTGTTTTCGACTGCAATAAAATATAATAATATTTTCAAAAACATAATAATAAATTGATCGATTTTTTTTTTAAATTTTGATACCAATGAGATACACTATATGATAGTGATTTAGAGAGAAATCGATCATTTCCAAAATATTTGTAATGAGCAATTTGCTAATATTTTTATTATTTTTTTATTGTTATATTAAATAAAAATGCATGAAAAAAGTTAACATTTTTTTTTTTCATTTTTCAATGTATATTTAAAAAATTAGAATACTACTTCTGTATCTAAAATAAAAGGGTTAACCCTTTCTAGGACCATGGGAAGTAGGTTGCTTTCCACCTAATTCATCTATCTTTGTGTAAAGTTAAGTAGGTTGGCATAAGTTCTGAGAAATTTCTCAATCAGACTGAAGCTTAGATGTTTCAGTTCCTTATCTTACATAAAATGGTGTGCCTTTATTGGTTATTAATTAACCAAACCAATTAATTAATCAAATTAAATTTATCTAACAAGTTAAATGAATCATTTTTCTTAATCCAATCTCAATCCTAAAAATATGACTAGAAAAAAATCACTAGAAAAAGAAATGGCCTTTTAAAAAGGTCAAAATAAAATCGTGAAGGCTAAAACGCTGAAAAAAATATTGTGAGGAAATTAGGAGAGGTTAAATTATTGTGAGGAATTGACATTCATCATTATGAATATCATTCATACTGATGTTTGAGAAGTTATTATAAAAAAACTCTTTTAACATTCTTTAGAAATTAAAAGCATATAACTGAAGTTAAAATTTCAACTTCGGCCATTTTTATTAGTGTTGAGCTTTCAATGATTTTATTTTAATTTCTATATTTTTTATAAAATAGTTTTTACTTTTCTACAATGCATAAAAAAAGTGTTTTTAAAGATTCTTTATTTTATTTTTGCTATTAATTTTTGTAATTTGTATTAATTATCTAAATAGATATGATGAAGCGCAAATTTGTTATTTATTAAAATGAGAAATTTGCATCATAACATTTTTTTTGTAGTTAATTTCCTTGAACCTTCACCAGTAACGAACACAAAAACATTAATATTAGTAATGATGAAAGTGCTTTGCTGTTAAGTGCTTAATGCATCTTCAATGAAAACAAACTAACAGAAAAAGATTCCGGAAAGCCAGCCAAGTTATTCTCCAGTGCATTAGTTTAATTAGAGCATATTCTTTTGCTGCATTCCAAATCATATGACAAATTCATGAGCCCTTGAGTCCAATTTAAATTGCTCCCGGATCTTACTAATTAGCTTAGTGAAAGTCCCATTTCTTTTTAACCAGCGTGTAGGTTCAATATCGCGTTCTTGTTGGAACCGACTGAAGAGGCGACTTGTGATAACTTAGCGTATCTTGAATTCATTGATACGGAAACGTCTGGCATTTTTTTTTGTTGTTGATTCAGCCTACTGGCTCTCAACCTCGAAAAGTTGTTAATCAATATCGAGTAGGTGGACATGCTGTTCCGTCGTGCACTTCAGAGGAATACGAAATTAACTCGCAAGTGTTGCTAAACTCCCACTGTACATAAAACTAGAAACCTGAAGTTCCATGAAATGAATGACAATAAGCTTTGTAACCTTGTTAAATCTAAAATGTGGATTGATTGCTAGCAATTTGTCATTGTAAATCTACAGTTCGTATATTTTAGAATATCTGAAGAGCAATACTAAATCCTTCACAATCGTAAACTGAGTTTCAAGATTTATTTGTGTAAGATGTTTGAGGTTTCTCCTTGTATTATGTTTTTAAGTTTTGACCCTAGTAGGCCTTTAATGTTTCTTTATTTTAAAAATGTATTTTGGAAAGGTGGAACACAATTTTGTTTTTTATTATTTAATAACTTTTCTCGATGTTTTGATGTTGGATTTTCTTACGTCAAAGGTGGTGGTTTTAAATATGAGCGTTACTTGCAAGATATTGTGTGTAGTTTTGTGGGTAATCTATTCCACTACCCACTATGTTATCTGGTAGGTAAGAATTTAATATTTCTTTCACAGCTCGAAAGAGCTACTTCTACTTCTTCTGTAAATCTTTGTTTTGCTCTTTTGTATATAAAATCTACTCTTGTTCTTGTAAAAATAGCGTAACGTTTCTTGAAGATCTGAAAATTTTAAGTGGAGGAATCATTTTATACCCCCCCCCCCCACATTTTAAACTATAAACCTGATCCGTCTTGTATTTTTAAATTATTTTCAATCAGAGTGTTTTCACTTTATTTTTATGTGTAATAAAACCAAAGTTTTACAAAACTTTCCTGCATACTCTCAAATAAAGGTGTTATTCCATAGAACCCCTCGCATAGCTTTGGCGTGCAGTAGTTACGAAATATTAATCTGAGGCGTGAATCTTACCATTTTTACTGAATCTATTGTGTGATCCTTGGCTTGGTTTTTGGCGATTAATCTCTAGTATGCTGTTGATAGTAACCATAGAATTTATGTTTTGAAATGCGTTTTTCCAACCGATTGAGCAAAAAAATTTAACACAGAACTAAAATTGTAATCTCAAAATCGTATACCAAATTTCACACATTTAAGTCACTGCGTTTTTGAATAGTTATTGCATTTGCAAGCTTCTGAAAGAACAGACCGACAGGCGGTCAAGTCCTTATCGGATTTGGTTCAAAATTCTATAGGTGTCTAAATTATACATTTTAAATTCGGATTATTTTCATTTTGAAGCTTTCTTGTTAACATACATTTGGACAGCCGGACAGACAGATTTCCTCTGAAAGAGTTTTGCTCAAAAATTTGATAAAGAAATCTACAAATTTAGCGTAAATGGGGTGTACCAAATTTCATCCGTGTAGCTCAAAGCATTTTTGAATTATCTTTGTCTCAGATGGACATTTCGGCTGGTTCGCCGGGAATATTGGTTATGTTTACTTTAAATTAAATCTTTTGTGCATAATTTAATGTAGACGAAAATGTTTTTAAGTATAATTATAACAACAAGAAAAAAACTGTGCTAGTTTAGTAATCTTGCACCTTTTCTGTTCATTGTGTATTTGAATCGTTTGATATATACCCATGACGTCATTGTACTACAGAAATGAAACTGTCTATATAATTTGTCTTCTAACTTCCGCTTAACTGTGTAACTTCACTTTTTTTATTCTCTGATATAAGCTGCACTTACAATAAACACAATCTTTCTCTCTTAGCTTTCAACTATAGAACAAAATATCAGGGTTAAATTTTGTGTGAAACAGTGAAAGCAGTTTGAATTTCAGCGCAACAGCGCCTATTGTTAAAAATTATGCAAAAAATATTTTTGAAACTGGAAAAATTGTATGATAGTTAAATTGATGTCATCAAAACAACGATTTTAGGTAGATTCCTTATAGGAAGACTACCTATTGCAATGGTTCTCATGACAAGAGTTCGGAACAATTTCTTGAATTCTTTACTGATTCCCTAGAACCCAAAACCAACCCTTTCTTGAATTCTTTACATGTTCCCTAGAACCCAAAACCAACCCTTCGTTCAAACAATAAGCGTCATACTTATATATAATATACTTATTTATATATATACTTTTCCTATGTTATCTTTTGAATAGGATTACTGGAGTAATTTTTTTTGAACTGGCTTGAAATATATTTTTAGAAATGTAAAAATCTCGGACGAGTTCGTAAATGGTCCATCTAGCTCTCAAAGGGGGTGGAAATGGCGGAGGGGGCTGAAACTTTCATTTCGCTATAACTTTCTTAATATTGAAGATAGAAAAATAAATCCAACTTAGCCTAATTAGCATCCCATTAAAACGAACAACTTTTGTACTTAAGGTTTTTCGATAACTGGAATATCTTAGAAGTTAGAGGCTGAAAATTGATTTTCAGGCCCTAATTTTGACTGTTTCTAACATCATCAATTTATGCTGTGAGATAGTAACTCAGATTAAAGGAATCTATCTTTGTCTTCCAGGTAACCGAGTGGAATTTTTTCTTTTAATTTTAAAAAGGTATAAAAACCGTCATTGTGCTGTAATATTTTTATTATTTATCGTTGTGAATCCCAAAAATTTGATTTAATATTTAATTAAAATTTCAAATGAACCCTTCCGAGATGCATATTCCTATTGTCCAAAGTATAGTTTTGCCAAATTTGGTAGATGAAGGTTTAATGGTCTGTGTTGTAGAATTTTAACATCCATTCACCCCACATACATTATTATTTGTTAAAGTGAGAGAGGCCATTTTTCTACAAATCGTTTGGCACGACGGTGAAAAATATCGAAGCAAAACTTATTCTTGCTACATTTTTATTTAAATTGAAAAAGGTATCATTCTCATTAACAAACCTGATATTAATTAGAGAGATGCAATACTTAGATACCTTAGTCACAAATCAGTTCCTTTTTATTTTATGCAAAAAGATTTTTATCTGTGCTTTATGTCACGAAAGAGTCTATCTTTGTGAAAATCAAATTTTGCATATCCATTTATGCGAACCATCAAAAGAAGAGACGAGAATATTTCATTCTGCTATCGTCTGCGTTTTAAAAATAAAATTGAAGAATGGAAAATCTCATATTTTTACCACAGATTTCTGATTTTATTCTCTTTTCATCACAGTTTTTTTTAAAGTGGACGAGCGTTAGAGAAACTACATTTTGATGCCATTGGCGAAATTCTCGTCTTTTGTGTGTTTTTCGAATAAACTTTGCTGGAAAGATTTCCTATTCCTCTTTTCTCTTTTCTTTTAGCTCGTTTCCCCAGTTCGCCGCCAATTGAATTCCATAAGAGTAAGCGTTTCACCGGAAAATTCAATTGATGCTGTTTTAAAACGTTTTACATGTGAGGAAAAAAAAAATGATAATAAAAAGATAACTGGGTGAAAAGAAGGGGGAGGAGGTGCACTCCTCGTTTTGCACGGAAGCGCTTTCTCTTTTGTTTTTCTATTAATGGAACTGGAAGGAGTTTGTTTTCGAATCTCGAGATTTGCTTCCACCCCAGTAAAACTTAATTTATCCCCTTCTTTTTGAAATTTTATAGAGCAGTATGGAAATGGGTGGGGGGATATGTTAGCTGTTGAATACATTTTTGAATAAAAAAAGAAAAAAAGATTTATTTTTCGAATAGTTTATCGTTTTTAGGTTCAAATTATTTGCCAGAAAAATAAAATGGCAATGAAACAATTTATAACTATTATGTTAAAAATTATTTTAGTTTAAAAGATTTAAAAAATTATTTTTACGTGTTGTTGTTTAGACCTTATCAAATCTTCTCAAGCAGAAATTAACACCAGTAATGCGTTTAAAAACAGATCATTCTAATAGTACTAAATGACATCACAAGCTTATTAGGAATCATATTTAATCTTTTAATCTAATTAAATTCTAATTAATTTCCTAATTTTTGTCTTAAATTAGTCTTTCTTACTTTATTATAAATTTTTCTCTTATTTATTTCCTATACTGATTCCTACTTTTTCGTTTAATTATTTCTAACACGCGCTCTAGAAAATTGAGAATTACAGACTCGGCACGCTACAAGCGAAGTGATAAAAATCCCTGACGTCCACGCGTTCTTTTCAAAGATACCTTAGATTCCCTTTTTTAGATCAGCGCATGTCAAAAAAAAAAAAAAAAATCCCTATAATAAACTCGTAAATTAAGCACTGAAGGAAAAAACTTCTTTCGTCTTATGTCCAAGTGCGAACAGACATGTTCCGCTCCTATCGCCCGTGTCTCAGTTATACACTCCCGTGACAAAAATAAATTAGTTTCCCTCTTTGTTTTTTGGCTGACCTCTCAACTGTAAACTTATAAAATATATACAATGCTTCTGTGTTTGAAGAATGGAAGATATTTTTACTGCTAAATTTCAACACAATTATCACGCATTTTATTAAGCTTGGCAAATTCTGTTTGTCTTATTCTCAATTGTAAATTTGATTATCTTATTATTTTTACAATGGCGGAATGAGATGTGGGCAAGAGGCTGACGATATTCCAAACGCCATCTAGAGGAGAGTCTTTAAGACAATATTTTTGCACAATAATTCTTTATACCGATGGCGGCAAATGAGAATGGTAGAGGGAAGGGGTTAAAAATTAATACAACGACTCGAGGACCACTTGTCTTTGCTCCAACTCTGTTTATAGCATCTGTTTTGAAACAAAAATAAGGCTTCAAACCATAGCTGTTCAAGGTGTGTGCTTTCGCTATTCTTCTAGATGAGAAATAATTTTAAGAGTTTCATCACTGTCAAAAAAAATATTCTCTTGTGACACAATAATTGGAAATTAAATAAGAAAATAATGGCAGCTGTCGAAAATTTAAATAAAAACAATTGCATACAAAAGATCAATGAAACTCTCAACAGGAGTCATTCAATTCGAACTCATGTCAAAATATATTTATTTTTTAGTTCTGCGAGCAAGAATTAAAAATATGAAAGAAATCAATTAATTGTTTGACAGTATTTTTCTGCGCGAAATCTATATAACTCTGTTTAATTAGCAGATCTTTGAATTGATTGAAAGTAGAAAACAAAAGTTCTTTATAAACGCATGTTGTCCACAATGGAAGCGCTCTATCGACCATGAGAGAATTCCTCCCTTCCATCCTAAACAATAGTTTTGATGTTTTTCTCTTGTCGTTGTTGATGACTTGGAATTGTAGCTAGCTCTATATTAAAATGTTTCATTTAATTTTAACCCTTTTAATGCCGAAAGAAAGTATTTTGCCTTTGCGAGGAATACCAGCCCAGTTTGACGAATTTGCTAGGATCTGGGAAGAAGCTCGTAAAAAAAATGTATGCAAAATTCAAAAAGAAACATATTATGAAAACAATGGAAGAATAAATTAATGCCAATCTTATTTCAATAATTGAAAAGCATAGCGCCCTCGTGTACGCAACGATATATCGTCGTTGGTATTTTTCGCAAGTGTTGCTAAAGAACGATTTATCGTCGTGCGGCGCTAAGAGGATTAAGAATCATCTCTATCTTCTTCAATACTCATTTTGATATTGGATTAAACTGCTAGATTTAAATCCAAATTCTAGAATTTTTAAAAAAGAAATATTTTGAATGAAAATTAAATAAATTTTAAGACATTGTATACATAACTTGAATTCTAATTATTGAACCTGGTTTGACTTGGGATACTTTCCAAAATACAGAAAAACTCTAGTGCTAAATATATTCAAGAAGTTAAGACTCGGTTAAAAAGAAATTTCTATAAATTTGTGTAACTTGCATAATTTTTTTGTTAGCTCCACTAAAAATTACAGATGTTATTCTTTTTATTAAGATTTAAAATTGTTTGCAATTTTAGAATACGCCGGAAAATATAGCTAAGTGGCTTTATAACTCAATGTTCGAATCTTACTGTAGCATCATACACGTCAAACACCCTCAGATTAAATAATGTAACTGTCTAAAACTGTGAAGTATGAGTAGGCAGACGGATGATAAGGGCACAAAAAAAATATTGTGTTTGAAAAGGTATACATTATGTATGATGCTTTATTTTGGTCTTCGGTTATTGTACTTCTGCTAGGGTGTTGCTAGTCTCATTGATCCGTCTGGGTGTTTCATGGACTTTTACCACCATACATCAACTGGTTAGAAAAAAAATGCAGTACAGCCCTGTTTTTTTTAGGTTGAGGAGTTACCACACCTTGATGAATTCCGCCAGTATCATGGCAAAATTTTGATTTCGTTTCGATTTGTCCGATACCACCCTAAAGGTCAGAGGGCACTTGTACACCTTGATTCAGAAGATTGCCTTTTTTTACTTCTAGTACTGCCCCACCTTCCATTTTCAGCACAGTCTCATCATTAGTGTATTGCAGCATTATGATGTGTTCTGGCGTTTCTGCCCACCCAGGCCGTTTGTCAGAAATTGAGTTTTAAGCCCATCAATTGGTCTTTTTTTGCGCCATAAATGTGGCGAGCTGTGTTATTGAGGATCATTGTGTAGTCATTGGAATAGCTTAATATAGTACTTTTAACTAACTAATGGCCACGTTATGATTGGTCTTCACAAATGAATTTGTTAAGCATTGCGAAGGGTGGTTTCGAATGATAATTATTGCAATAAATATCTATAGCTACACTATAAATAGGACTTCTAGTTGTGCTTTTTGCATAATTGATTATCAGGTTATTGCAATCAAAAGGACCCATTAAGCTGTACGTTTGAAAGATAGTGGAATAAAGTACTATTATAATTTATTAACCGTTATTGTTATTATTATTACTATTATACACTTTCCAATACTCGAACATTATACTTCCTGTTTAACTTAAAACTCCCAGACTGGTCTCTGATTTTGCACGGGATCTGTGCATAAAATGCTTTTTTTCGTATGAAGAAATTGTTGCACACATAGTTGGTGATTGTGTGACAGAAGCATTTCGTCGTGCATGGCTCGTCTTTCCAGTACAAGTGGTTAGAAAACTATGGAGGATGAATATGCAATTTTCACTAAATCGTTTGGCATAAAATTTGTATTGATTTTGGAAGAGGGCTATTTATCTGTCATAGTGCAGGTAATCCACTCTGTTTTTAAGTGAAAATATTTTCCATTTCAGTATGATGTTTAATATGATTTAGCGAAAATTGTTGGTTGCTGCACTTTGACTCTCCTCAACACTTCATTTATGCAAAAACATATTTAGATTTCTCGATATTATAAATTCTCGGTGCTTTGTAATGTCTTAACGCTTGAGATTTTTAACACCTCTGTTTATAAAGTTTCAGATAGTTTTGATATTAATCACTTTGCTCTGTTAAGATGTGAAATGCATGGCGAAATACTTTTGTCACAAAATCGCCAACGACATGCACAAAATGTCTGGATGCAATTATCGCAGAAGTAAAAATGGTGTTCGTGACTCTTCGACTGAGATAGTTTAACGGAGCATAGTTTTTAAGTCGAAAATTCATTCATTGGAAGTTATAAATTTTAGAAAGAAGAAAGGAAAAAATTAAGTATATGTTATGGCTTCGCTGCTAGTTACAATGGACTATTTTAACAAGCGCATCTGTGGACATTGAGAACTGTGTGGACAAACATATTATCCGAAATTTATCTGAAGATGTATGAATTCTATGATATATATACATTAACACAATTAAAAATTGCGGAGTTCACCCTAAAACAGCTCTTTTTATAATTTATAAAGGGACACAAATTAATTCAAATCATGGTATTACGAGATAAAGCAGGTATTTTACCAAGTGAAATTCGAGTTTCTTCTCTTCATATATCCGTTGTAATGAAAAATAATTTTGCCAAATAGGCAAATAGTGTCAGAATGATCCTGGTATTTACCATGCATATGCTAATTCAATTGCTCCGAAGTGACTGTATTAGTGAATGCCAGTGTTCATCAAATTTCTGGCGAAAAGAAGAGTGATATTTCGAATTATGCAACTAATGTCGAAACTGGAAGTATTACAATCCTACGCTTACTATGTCCATTTTACAGGTGAGTGGGTTTTTATTTGAATATTTCGTGAGGCAACCACTTGACCTACAAGACAACCTGTTTATATTATGTCTTCCAAACTCTTATTCCTTATGTGTTTGCAGATTGATATTTGTACTCAATTTATAATCGAAAAATAAAACTTTGTTGGATTTCCGATTGGGCAATTTCTGTGTGCAAATGAGGGGGGGAAATTTCAATATATTATATTATCTACATCCATAGTGTTACAGAATTCATTTTCCTGTGTTGGTGTGGTGTTTTTACTGTTTTTTCTATATACAATAAACTACTGTATATAAACTAAGATTCGAAAATAATTACGTCATTGCGATCGAAAATAATGAATTAGTCAAACAGTTTATTTTATAGACGAATCTTGCATTGAAGATTCATTTTAATCCCCTGAATAGTATTCTTTAAAACAACGGCTTTATAAATTGAAAGTGATCTTTAACGAGTTTGTTTGGTATCTTGTCAGAAAAATTTAAATTTTTGGTGTTGTATACCGAGAATTGTAACGGAAAGGTTGCTTTTGCTTTTGAAAACAAATTGTTTTCAAGTTCCTCTGTGCTTTTATTCTCCTTAAATAATAATAAGACATTGAAGTAGATCGTATTCTAAAAGATTATACTAGCTAAGCACAGAAATATATAGAACACTTTCTCAAATTCGTGCCTGTAGCGATTATATCTGCTGAATGCTTATAAAAAATTTCACTTCTTTCATGCTTAAATTGAATGGGTATGAAAGTCACAATTTTTCACTTATCATAAAAAAAATTACAGGTTTGCTTATTATTTTGTTTGTAAATTCAGATGAATGGAGTAAATTTGAAAATCTGTGTTGATGCCGGTGATTACTTTAAACAAAACAAAAATAATGCTTTTGAAATTGTAAAATAAGAGAAGAAACGAGCAATAACAACACAAAAATACGAGATTCTTTTGAAAAATATAGATGTATATTATAGGGTAAGAAAACTGAATCGTGTAGTTGTTTGCTGTCCTAAAGAATCCGAACAATTTTTCCCGCAATTTGTAATTATATTTTTGTAAACATTCGTTGTCCTAATTTTGTTTATAAATCTTCTTGCTAATTTAATAGATGTTCCTAGAAAGTAATGCTCGCCAAGGGAAGGAAAGAAAAAAAACAGCCTCTGATAACTATCGTGGAAACTGAAATATCGTGCCATCGTCTTCCATTTTTTCATCATCAGATGAGTGACACGCGTTCATTGGATGCTGACTCATCACTGCTGCCCTCAGAAAGATCGTTCTTTTTCCTACTTCTCTCTCTACCCCCTCGCAATGAAAGTCGTCTGTCCTAACAGCTGCCGCCTCAGAAATCACAGATTTCCGTTTGATTTGAGTTGTCTGTCCGGCATATGCGGGACCTTGTGTTGCTGCTCTTGATGAAGAGTTCCGGAAGGAACGAGAGGGAACAACCACCCGCGGCGGGTGATTCATTCATTCATTTGTTTTGTTCGTAAAAGACTTCGCGATTTGCATTAACGGAGTTTAGTTGTTGGATTTGAGTTTCCTTTTGTTTTTAAAAACTCGCCCTGCCATGCTTGGATAATGAACGATTGTGAAGTGGAAGTAGTAGTGTCCTTGGAGATTTTTAACGGATGCTTTTTAGGAAAATGGAGTGCCTCCGTTTAGAGTTTCGTGCAGTTGTGGCCTAGCGTTTATGGATTCACTAGGGAGTGTGATAATAAGCGCCTAACAGTGCCAAGATTCGCCAAGAGTGTGTTATTGAATGCGGATTAAGAATAGCATCGCTTGTGTGCATCAAGGATTCCTTGAATGGTGTAATTATGTTGGAAATTTAACTTCCCATAAAATCGTGGTAAGGTTTTTTAAAAATATAATTCATTTTAAATGTTTGATTAGTTGTTTCTTTTTCGTTTTATTCATTCAATGCCCTTGATTTCCAAAATTTTTTTATTAGCTACAGTAAGTCGTGTACTAACCGAGCTGATTGGAATAGCATCGGAATATTCAAAAACTCGCTTAATACAGACTGAATTTGACAGGGTGACGTAATAAGGTTTTTTTCAAAATTACTTATTTGAAATTATGAAGTTTTGAAATAATGCTTATTTATAACATTTAAACAAACTTATAAATCAATGTTTGATAAGAAGATTCGCGAATCATGCCGATTTTCGTTGTTTCTTTTTGCATTTTCTCGATTCATCTTTAAGATTGTTCTCAAAAAGTTCCTCGTTGAGCAACGTGAAATTCTCCTCAATTTTTTTTTTTTTCCATTAAGATTACAGCAATTTTCTCACATCACTATTTGTAGTCTTTTAAGAAAGGAACTGCATTTTTATTATTTATTTTTTCTAAATAATTTCTTCAAATTATAAAAGAATATTTTTCCGATAGCATACTTATACAAGCCTTCGCAAGATATGATAATTAAGTCCTCTGCAAAATTTTGAGTCTTTTCTGAAAAATTATGCAACTTCATAAAAAAAATGAAAAATGCTGGTTTGCATAATCGAGGTTATTCTGCAATATATATATTATAGAATGGAATCGTATTTTAACGTAACTAGCAAAATAAGTTTAGCTGATGCTGATATAATTAGTATTTTATATATTAATATTAATAGTTAAAAATAATGCCTTTCGCTAAATCTATAATTTTGAAAATGTTTTATTATTATTATGCTTAAAGGTATAGTACTATGTTCGGGATGAATTTTTTTGGAGAAATATTATAAAATATTTAATATTACTTAAATTAAATTGATAAAAACTTATATGAAGAAAAATTTATCGGTTAAAAGTTAAAAATATTGTTAAAATTAATGAAGAAATCTATTATTTTTTGGAGAGTAAGAAGAAATATAAAGGAAGAATTTTTTTTTTTTTTATTTTATAAGTTTATTAGATAATTTCTTTTAAATCTTACAAATACTTAAGAAATATTACCTATTTAATGTAATTAATTGATATGTAATGTTGGGGCATGTAATTTAAGTAAAGTACATGTAAGTGACATGTAATTTAAGTAAATAAATGACATTTATGTTTGTTATCGAGGTAAATATAACGTTCCATTGCAATAGCACCTTTCTCAAAAAGTTATTTTTATTCATTATTTAAATATGGATATGTGGATGATAAATGATATGAAGGGTTTTTTTCACCTTATGATCATTAAAGCAATTGTAAACACCTTTAAATGAACAGGTCCCTTATTCTATTGTTCAGAACTGTAGAACGTATAGGTGAATAATTTATATGGAATACTTTGAAAGAATATCATTAGAATGAGGTTTTTCGTTTTAAAATATTTTCCAAAATTTTGAATTTGAGAAATTGACATTAAAGAGTAATTAGTATTAAAACGTAAATTACGCTAATATAAGAAAATTAATATTATACCCCTAAAAATGAGTGCAGAAACAAAATTCAAAAGGTTTTTATAAAGAAACCTGTTCAGAGATTAAGAATATTTAATAATGAAAAATATATATAGTGGGTATTATTGTTAAAAATAAAAATAAAATGCAATAAATGCATTTTATTTTAATATCGTTAAAAATAAAATGTCGTTTCCGCCGACTGCCTTAATATTACTGGTTTTTTTCAGTTTCTAATTGATTTTCCTGAACTCCTTTGCTAGTGCTTTTATTAAAATTTAAAAAAAAATGCACATTGAATGGTATTATTAAATTGAGTGGAGTAGCTTTCAAAATATCTCCCACCTCCACTCCCCGGTTTTGCATGCCCAGTATCCTGCTATTCTATTTGTAAATTCCTAATGATTTTATTTGAGTATCAAAGCGTGCATAAATTTAATAAGATTGTCTGTTTCGAAATAGACACACCAAATTGTATTCTCTCTTTCAAATAATGGTTATCCAATTTATGTCGATGGCCGTCTTACACGCAAAACTGTCATTTATTTTTTAAATTAAAATTTAAACTGCAGATGCCTTGTATTTAGACTTGTTTCGTAAATGAATGACATGTATGTTTATTATCGAGGTAAATATAAGTCTCCATTGCAACGTCATGCTTCTTCAAAAAGTGCGATGTATTGGAAAATTGCTAAAACACTTAAAACAAACAAAGAAAAATCGAAAGATGGGGGAATTCCGAATCAAGCTTCAGAAACGATTTATATGTCATGTTCCTTTTCCGCAACGTTTCGATTATCACATCACAGTCGAGTACACCGACATCCATTTTTCTTTTTATCGTTTTTCCAATTCCGAATAATAAAAAAAAGGGCGGCGAAAATGTCATATTCCCCCGATAAACATTTGTACCGAATCAAAACACTAAAAGAAATGACGCAGAAAAAAAAAAAAGCGATCGATACTATCCCATCCGCCTCGAAGATAATCGCTAGAGTATTAAAAAGAGAGAGAGAGAAAAGACTCGGGGACAAAACCGGACAAAATGAAACGTTCACGAGCTATGCAATTACAACTCAACTCTCGCTGGCGGGTGAAAAAAAGAGCTCTTCTTACATAATGCGGAATAATGGCTATAACTTTTCTTGGGGAACGGATTGGGGCTAAGACCGATTGCCAGGATCAAGGGAAGACGTCCGGAACAGTGCGAGGATTCAAACTTCATCAGGAATGAAATCAGAAACTGGATTAAGGCGGGGAAGGGAGTTTGGGGCATTAGTGGAACGAATGCTCATAAGTTTTCTCTCTCCCATTCCACCAGCCGCTTCTTTTAAAAGCTTCTTCCTTCTCTTTTGATGTCCCCGGGAGGGAAGAGCTGTGGGTGGTTGAGGGAAATAAAGGTGAATGAAAAGACGTCCTGGAATTAATCTTGGAAACTCCATTGGGGATCCGTTGCGTTTAATGGCTGACTAGGAAAATTTACGTGTTCAGTGAGTTCTATTTCTTTTTGAGAAGAGAAGTGCCGTTAGATCTTTCTTTTGTGAAGTAATATAATTAATGCGAGTCAAATGTGAAAGTTTTGGTAAATCTTAATGTTTATCGAAATACTTTTTACTTTCTCGTATACGTAGTATAGAAAAATTATAATAATCGTTCGAAAAATTCGAACTTGAGATTGGGACGAGTCTTCACGTTTTAGACTTCTGTAACTTAGAAAAACACATTTTTGGAAAATGTCCGTCTGTCTATCTCTGACGAAGATAACTCAAAAGCGCTTTGATATAGACAATTAAAATTTTTTATACGTTTTTTACATCAAATTTGCAGATTTCTATCAAATTTTGAGTAAAATCTGCTCAGATGAAGTTACTCTGCTCAAATATTCTCTTCTCTACTACTATAGATAGTTTAAACAAAAATAATTTAGTGATATAAGCAAGATAACATCGGAGATTTATTAATTATTTACACATAATTCCGGTACATTACCCCCTAGGTTTACCATGAGTTGGCTTATACCTGTTTTTACCAAAGGGATCAACATATCCCCTTTCGGTATTTAATTAGAAAAAATATAAATTGACCTATCTATTATGAAGTTAAAGTAGTAAAAACTTTTATATTTTCAATATATATATATATATATATATATATATATATATATATAATATATATTTCTTTTGCAGTGTGGTGTGAGGAAAAGGTAGTTCCTCTGTATTTGTTTACTAAAAAAGGAGTTTATTTTCTAATCTAGATCTTCAAGGCCATCTATTCTTCTACCATCATCTTCTACCAAAACATTGACTTACACGTCTTCTTACTAACAAACTATAATGGCTTCTATCTGATTGACTTTCGGCTTCATCTTTTTGCTTCTTATATATACACATTTTACTAACACATGCTTATTTTTATATTTATACCTATATCTATATGCGTCCCTATCAAGCGGTTACATATTTAAATATAATTGTATGTATTCTCTACAATATTTATTCGAATGGTCAAAATGACTCCTTCTGTAAAAGTAGATATACTATATACATTTCTCCGAAACGAAAAAATCAAAAAGATAATATTTGCGATTATATGCCTTATAAATGTAAGTAAAAATTAGTTAAAATATTATCATAAAATACGGCAATAATTTTCTTGAAGAAAATGAACGAAAAAATTTTTCTGAGGGGTCAAAATGATCCCTTGGTAAAGACAGTGTTACGCTCATTCCGTGGTTAGGAATTTCATATTATGAATTCTTAAAATATTTCAAGTTGCGGTTCGCGAGTTTCGGTTTCCCGAGCTCATTCTTTTCCTCAGCGTGGCAGTGTAGGTTTTCTGTCTAACAAAGAATTGCGTCATTGTGAGAAGAAAAATTCTTTCTCGGAGAATGTTCTTTTGTTGTTGCAGTTTAGTCTTTCCACCCTGTAATTACCACGTTTTCGTTCCCGGTGCTCCCTGGTGGGTCATTTCCACATTTCCTGCACGCTTGCATTCCTTCCTAATTTACCTCACCCCACGAAAAAAAATAAAAGAGGAACCCCTGCAATTTCTCTTTTATTCCAAGAAGAAAGAAAATTTTCATTTTCCTTCAAATTGGAGAATCAGTATATATCTTTTTTTTTCTCCCTCTCTATTTGGCGACCTTGGCTTCTTGTACTTCACTTGGCACGCTGGTGAAAAATAGTCGCTGACATTCATCAAGAAATTGCGGAGGCGTTAAATAAGGGGGAGGCACTGACGGGTTCTTTGGCGTTGAAGGAGTTAAAGTCCTGGAAAATTTATGCTTATTTCTTTTTTATTCGATTATCTTCCTTTTTCTTTCCTCTTCGCCACAGGAGGGATATACTGGTCCATTAAATATTGGACACCTTGGGGGAAGAAAGCGCCAATCTTGGCTTCTTTTTCCCTGTTCCCATTTGGGAATTCAGCGAGTAATGGCATTCTGTTGGCGCCTGAAATCCCATTTCGGGCTCTGACCTAATCAGTGGCGTTTCTGATCGATCAGGATTGATTGGAATTCCTCTTTTCAGAACACTTATTCTTAGCCATAAATTCAATGATTGAAATTAAATTGTTAGTGTTTTGAAATTTTGAATGGGTGATATTTTTTTGCTTTTAAGTAATAAATTTATTTTAGGAATTTTTTGACAAATATTTAGTTTGTGAAATCTCTAGAATGGATATTTGGCGCGAAATAATTTTTCTAAAAATAAGTATCTTTTTATCTAAGCGCGCAATTCGCTGCATGAAGTTGCATAGCTAGAGTGTGTACTTATGGGAAAACTCTATGTAATGATGTACATATATTTAAAATAATAATATCTAAAATATATTCGCATCAAATATAAATGGTACGTTCCTATATAATGAAATTTTATAACAGTAATATTGTCCAAAATTAATATTTTTACTTAACCCGTTTGACTTACAAATTCACTTAACTGTCTAATTAGATAACACTTCCTATTTATTATTTTAATTCTTATAATAATATAAGAGCGTTTGAAATGTTGAAGTGTTTCTAAGTGATTTTAAATTACTTAATATTTTAATTGCTGATTTTAAATTAAAAATTCATTAATTGATACATTAAACTTATAATTGCATATGAAAGAGATCAAGATAAACAGGAAAATTTTCCATTTTATGCAGAAACATGTATATTATTTTATACAATGGAATTTGTCTGGTTCAAATATTTTTAATTCGTATTCCTTGATGATTCATTTATTTTCTTTGGGTTTATGAATTTCATATTAAAATATCTATAATTTGATTAATTCAAAAACAAAATTAAAAAATATAAAATCGTTTTCGGTAATTAAATATTTAAATAATTAATATGTCTTTAGTGGTCGTAAGTAAATAATTTGTTTCTGTAAAATCGATCAATTTTTTGGCCTTTTTTTTATATAAAACTTTTTTTCAAATTATATTTGAAATGTATAGTTTAACAATTGTATTACAAAGCTTCAAAATATATTCTAAATGTTGCCCATTGATTTGTTATTAACGTATTTATTTATTGAAATCATTTTTATAAATTTTAAGCTTTATTGTATTAATTAAAATTAAATAATGTTTAATTAATAATTTTAGTTTAATATTCCATTTCCTCATATTCAATCGAAATTTAGAAACAATTTTCCTTAATTCGTATTTTTATATAACACGATTTGAATTTTTACTATGTTTTATATGTTCGAATTAAATAATCTGCTTTTTAAATTAATGAAAATGTGGAATGCATTTGATGAACAAGGTAATCAAAATTCTTTCAAGATTTTTTTTTTAGAATTTTGTTTATACTTATTTTTGCAATTGTTTTCCTACTATTATTATTATTATAATAATAAAAAAAAAGGTATTATATAATGGCTGTCACCATTTTTAAAATTATGAATAAATCTTGCCTTAACGTAACGTTGAATGGTCTCAATCACTTCAGTTATTTTCTCAAACACAACAATACGAACACTTTTGAATTGAACTGATGAATTATTGAATTACTACCTGTGACCACCAATTGTTTTTGTTTGGAATTGGAGCTTCAAATTAATATATATATAGTTGCCTTTCATAAAAAAACATTTCTATTTATTCTTCGCAGCATCTTAATTGCCATCTCCTTCAAAAATGTTTTGCCATCCCTGTTTAAGAAATGTTTTTTTAAGAAATCATTAAATGATTTAATTAAATAACTCGATTTTTTTTACTTTGTTGATAATATCGTTTATAATTTAATTTGAATGTTTTTATATTCGATTATGTTTTTTACGCTTCATTAGGGGTTGTATATCTGCTATTTTCAAAAATTATCTTAATGGAATTTATGATAAATTATTGCCGGTGAATAACAAAATGCAAACTTAATGAATCCTAATATTTACAATTGATGTAAATGATTATCGTTTTCTTACAACAGTTTTGAATGGCCTTTACATACTTATTATTATGCTTAAAAATAGCTTACGTATTGGATGTCCCCTCTAATCATTGTCGAACTTCGAAATCGTCGGAAAAATGCTTTAAATAATGTAAAGAATTCCATTTTATACTGTTTGAGTCAGTAAAGTTTGTGCTTAAAAAATTACGAAATCTAAACTTGCATACAATCGTCCATCGCTCCTATTACTCATTTTTAATAAGATATTTCAGCCGCACTAACAATTAAAAGGAAGAAAAAAAGATTTTTCATTTGAGACTGGCTGTTATGAATCTTATCTTTAATATAAAAAAAGTGAAATTCAATCAACTTCTTCCTCGAGAAAGCTGTATGCTTTTATTTGCTGATCTTCAAGACGACGAACGAATTATTTTTAAATCATATAAAATAATACTATTTAAAGCTTCAGAGTTTGGTCGGTTATATTCACAGAAGTGTGGAACCTTCTGTTATTGTTGAAGATGTTAATTAGTCAAAATCTACTAAATTTAACTAAGAAAGCTGAATAAAATTTTGATTTCGTTATATTTTCGGCAGTACCTTTCTTAACTTAACGAATATATAACGATTAACGATATCATTTAAATCATTCTTCCAACTTGAAACTATATGCCTATTTCTAATGGTTTAGAAATCCGTTACTGAGCCAGGATTAAGAGTGGGCATTCTCTATAGAGACATTAAATCTATTGTGGCCTAGTAGAACCTCGAAAATTCCAAATTCGAAATCCGATTCCAACTTCGAACCATCTCGACATTAATCCGTCGGGGCCATGTATCTTCTCCCTGAGGTGTTGTGGAAGTTTAGAATGAAGGGTGCCAGATCAAATATCATCTTTGTTCATAATTTTGGGCCATGATTATGCAAGTCCATCCTAGAATACCCTTAAGACTGCTTCAAACCAAGACGTTTATATAGCTTAAATATAAAAACATTGAGTTCTTTGTAGGTGATGTAGATCTTGGATACATCGTTTAAATGAATGATTCGTTTTTCTGAATTAGACTTTATTTGCCTGCAATATTTAGAAAATAAAATTTTGCCTTAGATTGAGTGAAATTAAATTGTTGCTTTCCAGATTTCTATTGTGTTTGGGGAATTCGAAAACTGGTATTTCAAATTTTTCGATATAATGCGAGAACAATTTTTTTATATTGCATTATAAATTTTTATTACTAAGAATTCAACTTCTGAATCATAATTGGCTACATGAAATGCATTAATCAATCGGACCATCCGAAATATTTTGTAAAAAGTAGATTAATCTTCATACCTTAATCTTTCTGCAGAAGCATTTTCAATAATGTAATTAGAGTTAAAAGAAGATGGTTATGATTCAGATTCTAAATTCGAACTTTTTAAATTTGGATTTTTTTTTCTTATATTTAATATGTTCTATGATTCCATTTGTTATGATTATCTCCAATGGCCCTTGACCTTGATGCTTCTGATCTTTTATTTATTTATTTTTTGGCATCACAAAAAAAACCGCATCATGTTCTCATATAAAATAGACTATCTCAAATGTTATTTTTCTTTTTCTATGTGTCATTCCTTCTAATTAGTTTCCTTATTTTTTTCAGATCATAACGGCGACCTGAAACAATGAGCTCCAACTCGCCACATGTGCTGGCGTAAAATGTAACAAGTCATCTTTCTTTTTTTAATATACGAAGCCCATCATTGAGGACTGCTTGAAAGAAAAAAACAAGAATAAAAAGAAAGAACTCCAAAAATGGCACCGCGGCGAAGTTCCTTCCAGAAACGATTGACATCTAGTGTCAGAACTCATCAGTGTTTAGTCCTAGCTTTCGCCCTATTTATGTCTGTGTCTTGCTCGCTGCCGAGTGACGACGACGAAACGAACTACGTGAATCTCTTGTTGAGGGACCTAGACAACAGCGGCCTCCAGGAACAGGCCCCCGAGAAGATCGTCGACGGAAAAGACGCTGTCAAGAGGCACTGGGGCATATCCGATGCAACAGCTGTGGCTGGGAAAGTGTTCAGCTATCCCATTCCGGAGGATGCCTTCACCGGCAAGATCAAAAGATACGAAGTAAGTGTAATCGCCTGCCATTCGACTGTGGCAGAACTATCATTACGTTTGGAGTATAATGGCTTTACACCTTTAATGGGTTATGTCTTCTTGACTCGTTAGAACAACAGTATACCCTTGAAGGAGGTTGTTTGGAGCATTTATTTGTGACTCATGGATTGTAATAAATGGGGATTTATTTTTAGGGATTTTATAACGAGAGTTCAAGGGGTTTTTCCAGCTATAAATATGATCATTTAGTTCCCGCAAAATAAATAGGCCGATAAGAAAAAAAAAATGTACATAAAATCTAAGTTCGGAAGATAAAGGAGAGGAGGTTTTAATGGAATTTTGAAGTGTATGGTGCTTACTTTCTGGCCATTGCGCTTGAAATTTTTTTATCTATTAATAGAAAAGCTATTGGTATTGCTTAATTCATATCACCTCATAGATTTTATATGTTCCATATTGATATTTAACCCACTGACTGCGTATTTATTTTTAAAAAAATCACTATTTAGATGCGATGTTTGCAAATAAGTTCTTTGCGAAAAACGCGGGATGCCGTAGAAAATGATACTGATTGCCAACCCGCGGAAATCCCGAGATACGCAGCTGGAGGGTTAAGATTACATTTATACGAAATATTTATAGGTTAAGATTACATTTATATTTATATTGCTTGGTTAAATTTACTGAAAGTAAACCACCTCTTATTACAGTATATGAGATTGAAATTACTGAAGCTGGTCATTTACAATCATGCAATCTCGCGCATTCCATTTTTCAATCCAAACTTTCAGTAGAGATACTGACGGCTGGCTATTCCATTTCTGCTTCACCGACATCCCGCTGAGAATGTCTCCCTATAAAATGTTGGAAGCCCCAACACCATGCATTCCAAACATCTCCATCCCCATACGCATTCACAGACTATCCATACCAAATTGTGCATATGGTGGAAATAGTGGGAGTATGGATATCCAAACTTCCATTTGACACCACGCCAAAATAGACCGATTTCCATATTGACCCAGAATTTTGGCAGGAAATGTTTGGTGTTGCGTATTGTGAAACGCATGTAATAACAGGTTTAGAATTAAATTAGTACCGGCATCTCACAAAAACAGTGGAAAAACAGAATTTCACATAAATTGGTATAAGGCCATTTGATTGTTTACGATAGGTTTTGTGTTAAGTAATATGAACCAATTTTCATAAGTTTTTTGACAAATTCGTTGAACCTGTGGAGTCAATCCAGTAGAAGAAAGTCAGATGGTTATGGGAAGAATTATTCAATCAACATATATATAGCTTACTCTTATATATATTTTTATAATCTCTAGGTTCAGATAAAAGGCCTTTCAACCCTCTTCTTCATAGCGGTATATTTCTTGGTCGTTATTTGCATTATGTATAATATTATTTAAATCTCTGGATTCATATAGTGGGCTTATCTCTCGGTCATCTTCTTCATATCAGCATAGTGCCTTCTGTTTCTGGTTCTCTAGATTTACATAGTCATATTGCCTTAAATGATCCATGGTTGGTTTTGTAGTGAATAGCTTATAAGCCAGTTAACAACTACGCTACCAGAGCAAATGCTTTTGTATCATGGTCATGTTACTGGACTGCAAACCACAACGTCAGAGGTTCTATCCTCACTCATCTCAATTCGCTACAGTTTCTTCCAATTTCTCGAAGTATAATTTGGATAGTTTTTGACAATTTGTTTTTGTTGTGCGTTGTAAATCTTTCTCAGCGTATAAAATTTCAGTGCGCACTTACATGTTTACATTTGATTCTCAGTCTTTCTTTGACTTTATTTTTCTAAAGCCTCCTTCAGTACCCCCGACTTCTTTTTATACAAATCTAAAATATTTTCTCTTTGAATAAATGTTGTTTCTAAAAAAACCAGCCTGAAAGATACAAATTTCTAGAGAGGAATTGTGTCTATTTTTAAACTTGCTGTAAGATAGAAAAATGGAATAAAATGAGAAAAACGAACAATAAATGCTTCCTGGGGCATCCTGAATTCGGGGGAGTTAGCTTTGAGCTACGATTAATATTGGAAACCTTATTTGAATCGAATCGTTTCATTTTATTTTTTTGATTCATTCAAGCATGAGGTATTTAAAACTCCTTCCTGGGGCGTTCTGAAATCAGAGGAGTTAGGCTTGAGTTCCTCTTATACATATGATATTCCTTTGAAGTACACTTATTCATTGCATCAAATACAAAAAAAGAAAACATTGAAGTTTCATCGAAATAATTATTAGCTTTAAGTTTTGAGTGCGAAGAAATATTTTCTTTTATAAAAGTCAAAATTTGTTTACTGTTAAAATCTTTTAGAAATTTATTCTAACATATATAGTGCGAAATTTGTAAAAAATGAACTTTTTTTATTTATTTCCTAAACGTTGAATTGCTATTGTATAAACAGAAATCAAACATCGTTTATTTTCCTTCCTTTTATGGATATTCGACAGTCGATTATATTCATCTCCGTAAGATGGTTACATTTATAATAAAATGCAAATAAATGCCTTTTTAAGCCTATAATTTTTAGCAATGAAATTTTCCGATTACTGCACTTTTATTTGATGATCAGAAAGTAATTAGAAATTAATATTACGGTAATACAGACAAGCAGAAAAAACCCGTCTTGCAAAGATTTATTTATTTTTGGTTAATAAAAATTTGAAAATAGTCATTTTAAGAATTCTACCTTAGAATTTTTTTAAGGTTGAAATCGGAGCAGTAAAATAATTAAAAAAAAAAAAAAAAAAAAAGGAAAGAAAGAAAGGAAACAAAATGATGCGAATTAAAGCATCGAGTTAACGATGATGAATATGTAAATACTCGTTAATTTAAATCGTGTTATTGGATGCTAAAGTAATTATCCTTCAGATATGTATATATAAACTAAAAGTTTTAATATGTTGATATCTTATTATTGAGCATTAATTTCTTGGTTTTATATTGGATTACTTGATCAAAACCAAATCCCTTTCTGCATATATAAAGACGAAATTACAATTCTGTGATTTGTACCAATTTATACGCAGCAGTTAATGCAGATTCTGCCTACAAAGTTGTACAAAACTTTCTTATATCGCTTAATTGATGTTATGCAAAACGGAGGACAATTCCGAATTCTTAACTTCCCTTCATTTGCTTACGAACTTGAAACTCACTTCGCGAACGACCCCCCCCCCCTCCCTCCCTTTTATGGAGCTGTGGAAGTTGCGTTCACCGAACAACTAACTTAATTTCGCAATGCCTTGTCCTCCGTAACCGCTGACAATACGGCATCGGTGCTTTGGTAATTGCATTCTATCTGCCCGAATCCATTACCCGTAGCAGCCAGCCATTGTTCTAAACCAGTCGAAACTTTCTAAACTATTGAGCCGAGTTGTCCCGCTCCTGCCTCCAGGGCATCGTATTACAAGCGGCTGGAACGCTAAAATGAAAAATTTATTTGCTCTGTATCTGATGGTAACAACTTTGCCTCTTTCCATGACTTTTTTTTTTCCTTCCCTCCTGGCGAATGGCAAACGTGATCGGAATTAATTTCCTTTAAAAGTGGGAAACTTCTGGTTTGATGGCGTCCTTACCTCATCTTCTATATAGTGTTAAACGCTTGTTTATAACATCCGATCCGTGTTTGAAATATTACCAATTTCATGGTTCATAAGTTGTTCCCTAAAAAGTATCCCGTTTTTCCTCATACCGGAGCTACAAATTCCATTATATTATATTCCTTGATAAATATTTCCCATTTTGATAGTGGTTGGTAATAATAGGTTGTATTAAAAAGCCATTAGGAATGTCCATTAAGATCTCCCTGTTTAAAGCACGTTTAGTGGAAGACAGTCCCGCCGTGTGCGTGGAATCGATAAAAGCTTTTAGCGGTGTCTTTTTAATGATATGCGTCTCGTTCATAATATAAACCTCTGTGATGTAAGAAAATGGAGCTTTCAATAAATCCTGAGATTTAAGCATGTTTTGGAAGAAACCTCATCTTTCAAATATTCATTATTTAATTTAAAATTTTTTATGTTGTATGTGTTTTGTATTTCGTATTCTTCTCCATTTTAACGGCTCACTGTTTGGCAACAGATTTTATTTTCAAGATGAAAAATCGTTTGCGAAATGTAAAGTAGTTTTTTTCAGAATGGTTGAATTTGAATAAAAAAGAATTTTATTCCAATCTGTCAGAAATGAAAATGTGAATATATTCTACTGTTTTTAATCATTGTGATTTTGGATAATTTTTTTAAAAAAAATTAATACGACTTCTTTTCTGAAATTTTGTTATGGACACTTTTAAAAAAAGTGAAACGCATTATAATTGGAATCTCAAAAATATTGGACTGAATTAAAAAGACATATATAATAGTATTTTAAAAGCGAAAATGTGACCTTTAAATCATTGGAAATAAACTTTTTATCAAAAACTTCACAAATGAATCATGGTTTTAATGAATTTCAGTAAAAAAATTCTATTATAACAGTAATTATAATTACTACTCATTTAATATGCCCCTTATTATTTAGTAAATGGCTTCGATTTAAATAAACCTTTTTGAGATAAAATTAAAATAGTTAAAATTCAAAAGTAAATATATATTATCTTCTGCACATTACCATAATGATTGTTTTATAACAGCTAAATTCGCGAGAAAAGTTTTGAAAGTGAAAAGCACTGGAAACTATACGATAAACTATAATAAATATTACAAAAAAAAAAACCTCGCACTAAATTAAAAATATGTTATAAAAGAGATTAGAATTTTCTAATATAACTTGAGAGTATTTTTATCAGCGCCTCAAACTTGTGCAATTTTTTTTTAACCTTTATAATTTTTATTAAAAAAATTTCCACTTTTCCATTGTATTAATAGAAGCTTGTTTTTGTAACCTTTTTATTTATTTGTATCTCTCAAGCGTTAAAAATCGAATAAATTTTTGTTTTAATAGTGGGGGGGGGGGAGTACGGCATTAGTTAGCTGTAAGGCGTGCACAGTTGCTCTACTATCTTTTAAAGGCAGCCCTTTTTATAGATAAGAACTCTTGTGTTATAAACCTTCCACTTTTTTTAAGCATAAACCTCTCCCCTCATCCCCCCCCCCTCTCTAGATACAAACAGTCTGCAATGCAGTTCCTATGTGTAGCTTGGAAAATAATCCGTACAAAATAAATCAGGTTGGTTTTTCAAGTCTGCTTTGAGAGATAAAAAGTGAAATTAATTTGATGCGAAAAAAATGTCTTAATTAGTCGCGAGTGAAAACTTCGCTCTTTCTTCATAAATGGGCGACATATTTGCTGCACTCTCTTACTGTTAACTTTCTTTTTCTTTTTTTGCTGCGCTTTCTTTTTTGAAGAAAGCCATCTGGTTTACGAAATTAATTTCGCGTGACTGGGATATTTCCTGGTGCAAGTGAAAGAAAATCGGGGCGATTTCGAAGAATGTTTTCATAGTTTTTGCAAGCTTCAGTTAGAATTTGAGCGAGGAGGGAAAACGGGGAGGAGGGGGACTTTTAAAAATCCTTTTTTATAATGAGTCTAAAGTTTCGAGAAAGCGGAACTTTTATTATTGCCAAAAAAAAAAAAAAAAAAAAAAGGAGGTCTTCCATTTCATTGGTTGATTTTTGGCTGAAGATGACAATATTTTTTAACTATTCTAGAAATAGTTTACATATTTCAGCAGCGATAGAGAAAAAAAAGTTACCTTGTCCTAAATGTTATTAGAAAATAGTTATTGTAGTAATAATAAGGTTTAAACTATTTATATTGGGATGTTTTAAAATGAAGTAAACCTTTTTAATCTTAACTACAATGATTTTTCTGCTATCTAATCTGATGACACTTTCTGATTTTGGAATGAAATTGTTGTATTGATGCATCCAGGAGTGTTTTTAGAATTTAACATATTTATAGATTATCAGTCATTTTTGTATCAGATATTAGCAACTAAGAATAATTTAATTTTTTTAATAAGTTTATAATATTATTCGATGTATGACTGGAGTTCCTGCAATATTTCGTCGCAAAAGGGTTGTTAGATTATAAAACTTCCTAAAAAAATGTATGGGAAAATACCAATTTTAAGTGCTGAATTGCACAATGCCTGTGGAATTTATATGAAAAAAAAAGGAAAAGTATTTGGAACCGTACAGTTATCCTTTATTTCTACACGTTTACAATATTTTTATTGTTTTCAATGCCCAACAGAGTGATAGGCATGAGTGATATTTCTTACTTAGTTATTTCTTATTGGATATTTTCAAAATTTTAATAAAAAAAATGACGAATCAAACTAGGAAAAAAAATAATAGAGCTTACAGACAATAATGAAGTAAAATATAATTGAAAGAAATAAATGGAATTCCTGAAAAAAAATAGAATTAAATTGCAAGTCAGTATACGAAATCTCATCTTGAATTAATACCTTAATTATCAATAATCAAAAGAAACAATATTTCATAAAATATGCCTGGATATTATGGAAAATTGCACCTGATGGATTACACTGAAAAAGCCCAACCATTTCAATATAGAATAGTAATGCTTTATTCTACACTAGCCGCCTTTGGCGACCAGCCGGTTCGCCAATCTTAATGCTCGTTAAAATTTTAATAATTAAATATTTTATGTAATTCCTACTTTAATAGCTTCTTCATCAAATATTTTAAAGCTTCAAATTTTGATAGTCATGTAATTCACTCATAATAATATAAAGTCCTTCAGCCATAACATAATATGTATCTCTCTAATTTTCTGTTAGTTCCGGTAGAATTTATGCTTAAAATTAAAATGGAAATGACTAACCTGCAATTAATATAATATTTTTTACTGAAACAAAGCATTTTTTTTTAATAATATGATTACTGATAATAGTCACTGAGCGTTTAAACTATATGGGCACTAAAGAATATCTTTCTTAAGTTATGTAATATCTCAAGAATTTGTCAACAAAATTTTCTCAGATTCATCATGAGCAGATCGATTCATTAACAATGTTTCATTTTAAATGCATCAAACTTTAAGGAAATAAAATGAATCGTTTAAAATAATCTGTCGAAAACAGGTTTAAAAAACTACTTTAAAAACGATGTACTTAAAACTATAAGCATATACAAAAAAATATATAACTAACATAAATACAATTTACTTACAAAAGCATGCAACTAACCTAAAAAGAATTTAAATCAACCGTTGATACCGGTTGTCATGGCAACAATCAGAATGTGCATGCGTGAATTTTCTTCGCCAGCTCCGGTAACGCAAATGCGTGAATTTTTCTACGCCAGTTGGGATAACGCTATGCAGATTATACATTTTTAATTTCCTTTATTCTGTGTTATTTTAATTCAAAAGTACTTCAGAATGAATCTGAAACATGGATTAATTAACAATGTTTAATTTTAAATGCATAAAACATTAAGAAAATAAACAGAATCGTTTGAAATAATCCGCCGAAAAATGTTAACCCTAGCCTCATTACTGTTGGGAGAAAAAAAAACTGAAGCCTTACTCATTTGGCGGTGGGGAAAATGGAAGATTTTTTTTTGGCGGAAAAGTTGGCGGTGGGGAAAATGGAAGATTTTTTTGGCGGAAAAGATGGCGGTGGGGAAAATGGAAGATTTTTTTGGTGGGAAAGTTAGTTTTTAATTAATAATTAAAATTTCAAAAAAAAGGGACCCCAGGTGCACATTCCCGACCTCTAAGGTATACATGTACCAAATTTGATAGCTGTATGTCAAATGACCTGGCCTGTAGAGCGCCAACACACACACACACACACACACACACATTGAGCTTCATTATAAGTATAGATGATACATTGATAGAAAACACAAACGAAGCGTACACAAGAGCAGGTATTGCAGAAATGCACACAAGCAGCACACTTTTAATAAACAACTGCAACTGCATACAAAGTGCTAAGAGAGAACTCACTTGTGATCAACTCTCCAAAGAGAGAATGCGTTCAATTATTTTCGCCTCTAGTTTGGATTACCTTCTCATTATTGGACTTTTTCTCATTTTATGGTTCCCGTGAAAAGACACCAAATGTTCAAGAACAAACGTAGGAACTCGAGCCTTGATGGAGATATTGCCAAGATTATCGAATATTCGCCAATATTTTTTTGGCAGTTTATTGACCTTGCACCCATTCCGCATCCGATAGTTTTCTATAAAATTCGCTACCTTACTACGAGACTAGCTATGCAGGAAAACAAAATTACAGACTCGTAATAATGTAAGCAATAAACATTTTTTTAAAATATGTAATTTAAATTAAGCAAGGGAAAAATTGTGATTTTTTTTAATCAGAAGATAACAATTAAAGAAAGGAGGTTGTTGAAAAAAATTAGACTCGAACATATATTCCAGAATAATAATGTTTTAGGCTTGATTTGTCAATCTTACTTTTTAATTTTATTATTTTATTATATAGCAACAATAATAACGTGCACATTAAAAAAATATCTATGACCGAAAGGCTCAAATAAATATAGTAACTAAAACAATGAAAAGTATTGTTGTAAAATAAACTTAGAAATATATTTTATTTATTAAGTTTAGTGAAAAAGTTTCGGAATAAAATAGGTATCATTGAAACACTAATTTTTAAATCTTAAAAGGTGTAAAAAACTTTTTGTGTGATTATATGCTCTGTTGTTATTGCGAAAAAACATTAATGTTTGTGTAATTTTTAGTTAAAACTCGTAATTAAAATTTTGAAAAATCCTTTCTTTTTACTCCTATTCTTATGACCCAAGAAATAACTCTAGAATCAATTGTTCGTGTACAGCATTTTGACGGAATTTTTCATCATGCATATCGCATCACACCAATTTACAGATATTATACAACCAACAAACATTACCCAGTTAAAAAAACAACTAAAATAGCTGTTTGTCAGGTACGCATATTTCTCGACTAATATCACTTATTTGTGCAACGTTTAAACTTATGAAACTCGAGCGTAGAACACTGGGCATTAAAAATCCTCTAACTTCCCTTAAATGTTCTTTAAAAGGATATCAAAAGAGACTAATATGTAGCTTAAAGTCTGAAAACACTAGCGCATTGTGTGTTGTAAAGACTACAGCTTACGAGCCGCCATTGAAGACCGAATTACCCCTATAGCCAGCTATTTTAAGATAAATAATTCTCAGTAAAAGGCTGCGAAATCGTATCCTACGCACTTAAAATTTGCATTAATTCGCCCTGTACCATGCATAAATGTCAGTTAATGAAACAATTTTCATTCTTCACCTTTCAGAATGGCTGTTATAATGAGTAGTGCGGTTACCGCTAAATGAACTTTCTCGACATTTTCATCCGGTCCCTGTCTTTGCTTTTATTGTTCTACGGAACGCGCACGTCTCTGGTAATTTTTAAACACTCTCGGATTTATTACGAAGAAGGGTGAGTGCTGACGTCTTGTCTGGGAATTGAATTCATGTCACGAGTTTAGGGAGATATCTTACTGCCTATGTCAGTTTGCTGTTCTTTCAGCATCTGTATTGCTGTTTATTACAGTTTTCTATTCTTCCTACATCTGCATTACTGTTTATTAAAGTTTCCAGTTCATTCAACAGTTTTATTGTTGTTTATTACAGTCTTCTTTTCATTCAACATCTGTATTGCTGTTTATTACAGTTTTCTTTTCATTCAACATCTGTATTGCTGTTTATTACAGTTTTCTTTTCATTCAACATTTGTATTGCTGTTTATTACAGTTTTCTTTTCATTCAACATTTTTATTGCTGTTTATTACAATTTTCTTTGCATTCAATATTTGTATTGCTGTTTATTACAGTTTTCTGTTCTTTCAACATTTGTGTTGCTGTTTATTAGTTTTCTTTTCATTCAACATCTGTATTGCTGCTTATTACAGTTTTCTTTTCATTCAACATCTGTATTGCTGCTTATTACAGTTTTCTGCTCATTCAACATTTGTTTTGTTGTATAATTAACATTTGTAGTGTTATTTATTATCGTCTTCTGTTCTTTCAACATTTATATTGCTATTTATTAATCTTTTTATACAAAATATAGGTAAATATATACAAATAAATAAATATAGTTGTCAAAAAAATTAGAATTCGAGATTTCGACAAGATTTCGAATATTGCATTTTACGTTTCGGACCTTTCAGGGTCTGAAAAATTCATTTTCGGAATTACATCTGTCCGTCCATCTCTATATAAACATTATAACTCAAAAATATTTGGGGTTAGACTCGTATTAAATTTGGTATGTCAATTTTATACCAGATTTATAAATTTCTGCTAAACTTTGAATGCAATCCATTCATAGGAAGTCTGCCTGGCTGGCTATCCTCATACAATTAAATACATTAAGCAGTTAAACGCGGAATTTATTTTTTAAAATCCACCCTTTTTAAAAATCAAGCGATGTTGGATATACATATCGAGCGAAGTACAAATCTTTGTCAGCTCGGGTGTCGTCCTCCAGTTTGATCAAGGTTCAAAATCACGAGGTCCGTCCCAAAATAGCCCTAATTTTGCTTTATAAAAACGGGACATTAATATAACTGCCCTTCTTCTATCAGGAGTATAACTCTCTTATCCATACAATATTTCAAAACCCAACAAGTAAGATAAATTTTAATATATGATTTCCATACCAAAACCATGCCCAAACTTCATACTGGAGCGCTCAGTGGATTTGGGTTGGTGGTGTTTATTGGCGCAAAGGCCATATATGCCCATACTGCACCATAGATATGATTAAAATATAGAACATGGATGAAATTTGAAATCACTAGTGTTTGGGAAAGTAAAAAATAGAATAAACTAGAAAAATGACAGTAATATGGAAAATTAAATGGTGGGGGGGGCGGATTCCAATAGCTTGTAAAAATCTAAAAAGATTTGGATGGGGTTGTTCCCTCACGAGTTCTCTCGTATTTAAAATGGATGAATTAACGAAATATATGCGATGGTAATTTAAAACTGAACATTCATTTAAAACATGCGACATACTTAAATGAACATGGTATGTTGAACAACACTCTCCATATAAAAGGTATCGGTTAGTGAGAAGAGCATTCATTGGCTACTCGTTTTTCTTGCTTGTTTACTACGAAAATGAACACAAAATTGATCATATTGTATAAATATAATTTTGAGAAGAGAATAATAAAAAATCTAATAAAATTTTTAAAGATAGAATTCAAAAAGAAATTTAACTGAATAGAAAGTGGTATTGTTTGCCAACGGATTCTAAAATCCTCCGCGCTTTTGCGCATGTGTTAGGATGAGTTTAATTCGGCAAAATAGGGGTGAGTGGGAAGATGAAAGGAGATGTTTTCATTCAACAATAAAGGAAATTCGGGAAATGCGCACATCTTCCTGCATCTCCCTTCTCAGTGAAATAGAATCTTCGAGAAGTGGTCGTCACGGGATACTGAAATGAATGGCACCAGTATTTATTTCAACAAAAGTGTATGGGAAATTGATATCATAAATTTATATAAACGAAAATTACTAGTGACATGTGGAGAAATTGAATGCTGATATACCGATTTGAACCATTTTCTATTCTGAAAGAAAGGATTTCGAGTTTTAAGTTCTCTCTCGCATACCCTACATATCTTTTAAAAAACGTGGGGTCACCCTACAAATGAAACCATGAAGTCCAGACTGCCCTTTCGAGTAAAAACCGATCTTCCGAACTAATTCAGTTATTCCCTCCTCTCTTCTCTCTTAATGCTGCCCATCTTTCAATTTTATGACACACTTCACGATGACGTCATCCCCACCCCGAACCACGGCCATCAATGCGATTGGCCGAAAATAATTGGACAACGTATCTCTCCCCCTCCCCTTTTAACATTTATACACCACCCTTGATTTCGCTTAGACGGAAGCAGCCGTAAAACGGAGAGTTTATGTCCTCCTGGCGTTAAGTTTATTTTATATGGGTCCTCTTTTATTGCTGCTTTTTCGAATCGAAATAAACAGTTAGAGCTCCCAGCTGCGAGGAGGCTCTTTGTCGGTGGCAACAGACCCCTTTTCTCCCGGACAATATAATTTTTTTTATGAATTATTTGATAATTTATTGAAAGAAAGGAAACATTTAAGACTGCTTAATTGGGTGTCTAAAATATGGTTTCATTGGGATTTGGAAATAGTTTCCACCAATTGAAATTGCAACGTGTTTCTATGGTAACTCTCGTCTGAAGGACTAAAGTTCAATCAACTATAAAAGAAAAAAAAACCTATTATTAACTTTTTTTTTCACGTCCTCGTTTTCGAAATTAAGTGGCGCAGCTTAACCAGTCGTTTTTGAGTTAAACTACAGTGAACCAAACCAACCATGCAAAGGTGGAAAATATTGTTATCGACAAAAAAATTTAAATGATTGGCTTATTTCATTTGGCGAATTTGTTCAAAAACATGAAAATGATTTGCAATTCGTATGCAAGGACCATATATCATTGTTTTTCACTAGATAGTCAGATTTCTGTATTCTTACTTATTAACAAATAGTAATACCATTAATGGATTTAATATAGATATATTCAGTGTAAAAATTTTATATCAAATTTCAGAGTCTTTGTGTATTATACTTTAAGAAATAGTGTTCGAATTATACTGACATACAAATATCATTCTTTGGCAAGAACAAAAAAAAAAAAAAAAAAAAAAAAATTGTTAAATTTTAAAACTTAATGATTTATCAGAATATAAAAATTTTATTATTACTTTTTTATGATTATAGTATTTCTTTCTTTTTATATGCCTTTTACAAGAAAGTATAAGTTAAGTTGTAGTTAATATAGTTAAGTATAAGTTATTTTTATATATAAAGTATTGTTATAAAAGCTAATGTCAAATTGCATTGGCTTACGTTTTTTCACTATTTATCTAATTTTGCAGTCGCATTTATATATTTCTTTTTTGTTATATTTAATAACGCGACGTGTTGATTGTTCCATTTCACATTAAATAAATTTACTTATTAAGTGCTGTTATATACCTGAGAAAATCCAGTGAAGAAGATATTAACATAAACATTATAAATGTATATAGTATAGCTGTAAATCATAACTGACTCTTTTTCAACTACGAAATGCTAAGTCAGTTGCGATTATTTATGCTCAGAAAGTCTGTAAAAGCTCTGAATTACGAGTAAAAAGATAATATCTGTCTAGACACGAAATTTGTAGACTAATTTTTTATTCTATCCATTTCATGTTAATCTGAATAAATAAATCTATTTTCGATATGTGCTCCGTTTCGTAAATAAAATTATGTAACATTCAGTCCCAATTAAATAAAATGGTATACAATAAATGATTTCCAAAAAATATCCTTAGTTAAAAATGTCATAATCCTTAGTTAATAAGTCAATTTTTGTTACGCATTTGATTTTTTTAATTGTTATTTCTCTCTGTTGGCATCAGTATTCTTTTCCTAAAACAAAAGTAGTATTGTTGCGATGTTTGCTCTTGAAAACTGGCTCGAATTCGACTCATTGTTTTGGAAAAGATAACCTTAATGATCCTGTATCCTCTACCTGTTTAGTTTCTGATTTATAAATAGCATAACCCTTTTTTGATTTATAACAAAAAGTAGGTTGGAATTCCGCCCCTCTTCTTTTTTGCTCTGGATAATGTAGGTTGGATGCCGAACAAAAAATAACTATTTCGCCTTAAGCATGTTCATCATTTTTTTTCTATAGTTGCTATTATTTCTGGAAATGAACATTGGTTATCTAACCGAGTTTTCATCAAAAGACATCTATGTGTAGTGGGTATTTTTTCTGTTGTGCAATTTATTGCAATCTAACTACGCAATTGCGAGGTTCAGACTGTTAGTAATATGTGCTCCTGAAATTGTAAATAAACTATTCTGTAATAGGAAATGGTGTTATTTTTGTGAAACGCTGGCTAAGCCTTAAATATATTTCGAAACATAGAACGTTTCTTAGAGCATGAGATAAATTTGATTTGTATATTATGATGCAAAGACGTTTTGAAGAGTCTTCTTGCAAGAGCTTACTCTTTGAAAAACCCACTATCCAATAATCATTGTGGAAATATTGTATTATGTAACACACTTTAACCCTTTCAACACCAGTTTTTTCTTCCCAAAATTAAGATAATTTAGGACTCTAATAGGTCAAATAAAGTAGAAATATTCTGCTAAAATAAAAACAAATTAACTATATGTGCAATTTTTGAGGTGGGTCATATGTGTCCCACTGGTCTTTTTAAATGGGACTCATATGCCCCATTGGGGTTGAGGTGACCATGTAAAATACAGTGAAAAGTTGAGTCACTATTTATAATATTTTAAAATAATTTTATTGCAAGAAAACTCTTACCAATTGCATATCCAACATTATTCAAGACATTATTATGCATGATAGATTGCAGGGATTAATCGCTAAATAACTCGCCAAGGATGACATGAAGGATTCAGTAAAAATGCCAAGTTCACGCCAAAAGTTAATATTTCGTAACTATTGTACGCCAATGCCATGCTAGGCGTTCTCTGGTCTAACTCCTTTATTAGGGAGTATATCAGTACTATTAATATTGATCTCTTACATGTAAAGAAAAACAAAACACTTTAATAAACGCAGATAAAAATAAGAAGTCGGGAAATTCAAAATTTAATACAGCATTTAGTAGAAGTATTTTTCGAGCACGTTATCAAAATTGCACGAATATTTAATGTTCTATGTTAATCTTATATTTAATGATTGTTAAATATTTTGTAAATAGCATTTATTTATTTTAATGCATTGTAAGTATTCATCCGATTTTGAAAATTATTTTTCTTGTATCACAACTATCGTTTGGAAAAGGAATAATTTAATCTCTACAAACCATATATAATCTTTATTTCGGCAACTTTTTCCTTCGGTAGATAGCGAATGGCAACAGAAAAATAAAAACTTTCTTAGAATAACATTTAAAAATGAATTGTTTTTCTTCTTGTGTCGCAACTATCGTTTGGAAAAAGAATAATTTAATCTCTACAAACCATATATAATCTTTATTTCGGCTACTTTATCCTTCGGTAGCGAATGGCAACAGAAAAATAAAAACATTCTTAGAATAACATTTAAAAATGAATTGGTTTTTAAGCAGAAAAAGAAAAAAAAAAATTCTCAATTTTCAGTACAGTTTGTCCCGTCTTAGGATTTTGCGATAGAAAAATCAAATAGTGACATATATAACCATAATGTGTCAAAATAGAATATAGATTTTGTAGCAGTAGTATAATTTTATTAAATATTTAACTCTTTATGCGAAGTTAAGTTGAATTTATCTGAAAAATCAATCTATGTCTTTTTACCATTCTGTAGGCGTTTTTAGCGATCAAAATTGAAAAATAAATAAATATTGCTGTTCAAAATGATGCACTGTTTTGAATGGTTAATGAGAAGCACGATCCGAGTGCAAAATATTAATATTTTACACAGATGTAACAGCTGCTTATATACTGCTTCAAATTTTATCAACAAATAAGTTTTGCTTTAAATAAAACATTGAAAAGCAAATTCTATCGCTACCTTTGCCATTTTAACTTAGCTGAATAACAACTAAAAAAACTATTTTTCAATAAATATTTTTGAAAAAATTCATTTATTTTTTAAATTTATGTATGGAAGAATGGAGAATAAAGAATCAACTTGTTATTTGTTTGAGTGAACGTATGAAAACAGATGAAAGACAGAACAAAGAGTTCTTAATTTTCTCCATTCATCAAAAAAATTCTTCGTTTTCGATTATTAAAGAAGATATAAAATGAAACAGACGAACGAATTTGTTGCTGATCTTTATTTTTTTTTTTTTTTTGCCCTTCCATCCAATCTCCCGCTCCAAGTGAAACGTGCCACATCTGGCAAAGAAGCAGAGGAAAAGTTACTGAGAAATAATGGAAAATAAATTTTGGGAGAAATCGTCCTAATTAACTGCGAGATGGTGGATGAAAGTTTACGAGTAAGAAGTTCTGCCACTGTCCAACTATAAGTTTGTTTCTGTTCTTTATTTATGTATTTCCTTATCGTTTTGGTAGAGGTCGCTTCGTCTTTTTGGTGCTATTTAATTGGTTTAACTCTTCGCGTTTAAAGCATTGTTTTTCCTCCAACTCCACGTATAAATCGTCTGTTTTAATAGGATTTGGAATGCTTCTTCCTGTGTTAGTAACTTTCCGATTTAAACGTCATTATTGAAAAAAAGTTTTTACGGTCAGATTACAAGATTTCTTTGTGTTTAGTTGAGAAGTGAAAGTTTATTTAATGGCTATATTGTCCTTGTAGAGTATTGTGGTGGTTGTCATTAAAATTTTATTAATTCACTTGTCATCTTTGGCAACTTGCTGATTCGCTGTAAATATTGCTTATGTTTAATTTTGATTGAATTTCTTATGATTAATTATGTAATTATTTAAATTTACTTATTTAATTGCTTATGATTTTTTGACAAACTATTTTTAAGCATCAAACTGCCGTAGACATTTGCATCATGTTATTTTAATAACATGAAAGCCTGTTCTGTTTATTATATTTATGAACGTTCCTAATTGAATAGAACCCAGTGGCTAATGTAGATAGTCTGTGACTCTAAACACTCTACATTATGATGATTCTTTTTTTATAAATTAGTCAATTTAGCTTCATATTTTATCACATTTGTTAATGATAAATTTATTATTTATTACTTATTAATGATAAATTAATTTATTATTTGTTAATGATTTATTTAAGCAACTTTGTGCAATCATCTCCAACTCAAGATTCGATTTAAAAAAAAATCAGTTATGTGTGCGGGTCTGGTGTATGTTAAATGTAACGTCGGCACCCTGGTGTGGGAAGGAAATTTCGAAGGTCTCAAGTACTGTTTTCATCAGTTCACCGGGGATCAGAATTGCGAATTCCACCAAAAATGACTCGCATGTTGCTTAAAGTAGTATTTTTATAAACTAAATTATTTAACCCGTAACGTCAACATAACCGTTTTCTTGTAGGAAGAAAATTAGCTTTTTTTATTTTATTTTTTTCGTATATGAAGTATAGAGAAAACATTGTAATTGTCAAAAATTCGCATTCGATATTTTGCCAAATCTCAATGGTTTAAATCTGAGTTCGGAAAATAATTTAGTAAAATATTGTCTGTTTGTTACAAAGATAACTCATAAACTCTTTGAGCTAACGGAAGAAATTTGGTATACGGTCTTTCAACCCAAGTTGCAGATTTTTATCATATTTTGGACAAAAACTGCTTAGAGAAAGTCTATGTGCTCTGTTATTCGAATATAAGTTAATATGATAATTACAGAATGAAGAGACCTTGATGGATAAAATTTGGTACACAGATTAAACATCTATAGTGTAGGCTCCTATCAAATTGCGAATCAAATCCGAAAAGGGGTTGACTATCTATCGGCCTAGAGCCGCGGTGGCCAGGTGGTAAGGTCTCGGCTCGTGAGGCGTAGGGTTGCAGGTTCGAGATCCGATTCCACCGAAGAACCGTCGTGTAAGGGGGTCTGTTGCACGTTAAATCCGTCAAGGCCAAACGGATGTGTGGTGTGGAGAGTGGGGTGCCAGCTCAGGTGTCGTCCTCGTCATCTGACCGCGGTTCAAAATTACAAAGTCCTTCCCAAAATAGCCCTAGTGTTGCTTTACAACGGGACGTTAATAAAACTAAAAGTAAACCTATCGGTCTCTACTTTCAGAAGCTTGTAAACGTCATGTCGGAAATACAATGGCTTAAATATATCAAAATTAGTATGTTATTTTGTAACTCGAATTGTAATTCTATCAGATTTTTGTTTCAATCGGTTGAGCGAAAATGTTTTTGGTTACCACTCCCTCTGGTTCATATTAGTATTGCCCTATTCTTTTTTCTTGTTATGTTAAGATTTTTTAAAAATAAATTTATTGTATGTATTTATCATTTGTGTGACTTTTATTACGCATTTGATTATTTTACAGCTACTTTTCTTTCGTGACCCGAAATGTTTCTATAGCTCGTTGGCCTTCCATGCATTCTGATTAAACAGTTTCATTTCTAACAGGATCTAGAAATCAAATATCGTGATGTGATGACGCAACATTGTCAATCACTAACCTTTCTATAGCATATTCTAGATTATTTAAGTATTGTGACATATCTATGCGAATATACATACTTACATTATTATTCCTGCTTTTACAGTTTTAAAACTGATGTTCCAATATCGTGAAGCAAATGTTTTGAAGATTATCTAATTACTTATCTAAGGACTTTTCGCTCTTAGAAGATCTTTTCATTTCCTATTGAAATGTCTATTGTGATGACTTATGCATGGATTATTTAAAAAATACCCGAATAAATGACCTTCATTATCAAAATTAAAAGTTCTGTAAGGATATTAGAATTTTTTTTTTTTTTTTCTATATTCATATTCAAATCCAGTGAACTTTCATAACTATCCGTGAATCTCATTTGAATGGTATTTTTTTCTTCGTGTATCTAGAACTGTATTAACCGTCATCCTATTGTGGATTATATATAGGATAACACTTCAAAGATGATTGATTGCATTTCGATGTCCTTACCATATCGGCTTCTTCTTTATGTACGCATCTACCTTTCCTTTCGAAATCACAATGCATCGAAGAGTTAGTTGCTTCATAAGTTTTATTCTGTTCGAATTTTGAGAACCTGTCCACTTTGTAAGGAACATTTTTCACATAACCTCGACAGGGTGTCCTTTTTAACTCATATTATAGAGGTCATTAATCTTGACCTTATAGCTCTTCTTCCATTTCACCTTCCTACTTCCCTTTTTTTCCAAATTTTAGACGGGGTGGGGGAACTGGTACGTATCTTCCTTCCCACTGGTGGAATTTTTTTCGATACTTTTTAAGTTTTTACCATTGTGCAGGGATTTTAGAAAGTAGGCCAGAAGGGGGAAGGAAAAGACTCCCTGTGCCTGTCAAAGAAAAAAGATACTCATGCATTATTCGAGCTTCTTAGGAAATTGAGTAAGTATTTGAAATCTTTTCTCAGTTTGTGCCTGGTGTGTGTTTGAACTTTGCCTTCGAACGTTTTCACTTGATACTGACACTCGACCTTTCTTTTTAAGCCAGATTTCTTTCTTTCTCTTTTTAAAAGGCAAACGGGAATTATAATTCCAGTCTGCTTTTTCAAAGTGGGTCGTAAAGATTTTTTTTTTCCAGCTCTTAAAATATTTTGTTACTTTCAATTCTGTAGCTGTGATCGGATAGAAACGTTCGTAAACTTTAAGATGAAATAGGGAGCTTTAAAATTTTTATTCCCATTGTTGTTTAAGAAGCTGAATACTGTTATTATTTCTATATTTTGATCTTATAAAAATAATAATGGAATGGAACTATCTTGAGTATATTGTTATATTGAATTAATGAGGAATTAATTGTTGAGAAATGTTATATTGAATTAATGAGGAATTTATTGTTGAGAAATGTTATATTGAATTAATGAGGAATTAATTGTTGAGAAATGTTATATTGAATTAATGAGGAATTTATTGTTGAGAAATGTTATATTGAATTAATGAGGAATTTATTGTTGAGAAATGTTATATTGAATTAATGAGGAATTTATTGTTGAGAAATGTTATATTGAATTAATGAGGTATTTATTGTTGAGAAATGCTATATTGAATTAATGAGGGATTTATTATTGAGAAATGTTATATTGAATTAATTCGAATGAGGCATGGAAGATTAATTTAATATAATGAGGAATTTCTTTCTATTATATTGAATAATGTACAAAGTGGAGATATAAGATCAACATTTAGAAATGTACATGTTACTGTTAAATTGTATGATTCAGTTATTTCTAAGAATTTCTGGTTATTTCATGAAATAAGTAACAGTGCTCATTAAAAAAATAGATTTCATACTTTAATAACAACATATAAATAATTTTAAACTCTAATAAATGCAGGAAGCATCCAACAAAAATTCCTATCATCTTCCATGGTACAGAAATTAAGTTTTTTTTTTTTAATTTATAATTAATGTGCAACGACTTTTCTTAACAAAAAAACCAATCCTTTTAGGAAAAAGATATTTGTTGTGATAGTCGATATTTAGTATTAATATTTTTTTTCATTTTTTGATATTTTTCAAAATAGTACTAAAAAATCTATATCTTAAGACTTAACTTTTTAAAAAGTGGTAATTAAAAAAATGTATATATTCTGATTTTCTTTACTGTATTAATTTTAGTTTAAAAAGCTAAAAATAATTTTTCTGCAACTTTTGAAAGAATTTGGTACATGAAATTGAATTGCAAACTCCTGATTGAAAAATAAATAATCAAGCTACGAATTGTAAATGAATCCTAGATATAATCTATTATTAATCATCGTTTTAATTTTTGTCCATATAAACTTGAATTGGCTGAAGAAATTTTTCGATCTTTTAGATGTGCTTGTAAAAACGTTTCAACTTTTTTTTTAATTTTAAAACTTCTTAAATCTGGGATATTAAAAAGATAATATGATGAATAAAATTTGTAATAAATTAATGAAATGAAAACGAGACTATCAGCATTACGAGTTTGTGTTCCAATATTCTGATCACTTGTTGATGATCAAGTCGTTTTCTAACTCGTGATATTTTCTGTATTTTTGGTATTACTGCTTTTCCCTCTAGATACAGTTCGAAGCGTTGCCAAAAAAAAAAAAAAAAAAAAAAATATTGCTGACCTTCGATAAACATACTACAAGGTCGAGAAGATAATTATTTTCTCCTTTCAAAAGTTATCTAAGTTCATATATCTGATCACGAATAAACTTTTCAATCAACAATTCATCCATAAAGTTTCCCACATTTTAAAAAGAAACAAAAAAAACTTGATGGTCCTCGTAGAGAAATCGGCTTTCTCCCTATTGCTGAGGTCAAAATGCCAGTGACTGCATCTATCCCAGTTCTTTGATATCTTCACTATCTTTCCGGTGGAGTACCTACAGCCTTGAGCCAAATCGCATTTTAACGAATTTCCTTTTGAACGACGAGACCAAATTGGCCAGAGGGGTGCACCGAAGAAAAGTTCGTTGTTTTAACGAAGCAGGGCTAATTTGGTCTTCGGGGTGTGTCTTAGGAAGGCGGTTTGACTCGAAATAGACAGGAGATCCCAAGAGGTGCCGTTGACGTTGAACAGAATTGTTTGAGGGCATTGTTTAAAGGCTAGGCCTTGTCTTCATTTTCGTGCGAAGCTATCGTTCAAAAAACGATCAAATCTGAGGTTCCCCCTCCCATCTTTCTTTCACTTTTTCTTTCTCTTCTGTTCTTTCTCGGTCACGAAAGCTGCAAGAATGATGGGACTTGATGCCAGAAGGCTTCCTTTGCTCATTCATTAGTTCGAGTTATTACTTTTCTTTATTGTTTGTTTATTTCAATTTGAGCAGTTGGCAACAAGAACATAAGCCAAGTCGAACAACAAAATGCAATGTACTGCAATTTCGATTATTTTTGGTTTGTGGCGGATGGTTTGTGGCCACAGGTTCCTTCTGCTAATGAGGTGGAATAACAATAAATTCCTTTGACCGTATTGTGGCTTTTATTTTTCAATACCAAAAATTAAAATTTTACTTTTTTAAGTATTAATTTAATGATATTTCTTATTTAAAAAAAACTATAGTAACTTACAAATCTATTAGATTCTAACTTAGAATCTATTTAGATTCTTATCATTTGAAGAATATTTTTCTCGGAGGTTTTTTAACGAGATGGATTAGAGAAAAAAATATCGCTTGCTTCCATAATAAATATAATAAATGTTAATAAATAAAATGAATGTTAATAAAAATAATAATAAATGTTATTTATATTTTGTTAATGTTTAATATGTATATAAAAAAAATATCCTTTGCTGCTTTGACTATCGTAAATTATTCTTAAACAATCTGCATTATTTATCTTCTGAAATTGCAGTATAACACAATGTTAAGAACATAATTTTAATATGTTCTATACTTTTATTAATGTTAATATTAGAATTTAATATTCAAAGAAAGAATTTTTTAAACTCCGAAATGAAATTTTTACTTCCGTTTTTATTTTGTAATATAGTATAAAAAATTTTTCTCTGCTAAGGCAGTAATTTGTTCCATACTGATTCCATTCAATTCATATTTTTCCGTTGTATTAAACACAAAGATAAAAAGTATTTAAAATTTTGTATTAATTTATATTTGCTTTGCATTAATTGTATTTAATAGTATAATAGCCAAGAAAGTCCAATATTTGGGACGAATTAGCCAGTCGGCAAAGGCTGCTAGTAAATACATAAAAATGCATTCTAAAATACATTCTAAATTGATTTTCGCATATTATTAATTTAAAAAAAGTCCATGCGAATGTGTTTCCTTTCATGTAGTTCCATTTCTGGCGACAATTAAAAAAAAAAATACTTTTGAACGCAATTTAGTTTACGAGAAAATTAATGTTTAAATGAAGTGCATTGTATTCCCAAATACATTAATTCTACCATTTTTATTGAAATAAGCCGAAACTGAACAAAAGTTACTTTTGTTCAGTCTTTTGCTTTTATTGTATTTAAATACGTTACTTCGTCCGAAATAAAAATGAAAGTACTTACATAAGTTTTTCAACTAACTATTGATGTTAAACAATAAGGAAAGCATTTTATGAAGAGTCCTAGACTTTCTTCTAACAGATTCAGCTTTGAGTCTCCCATTGGCTGCGGACTTTTTGAAGTGGTCTCAACAACTACTTACTTCAGTGAAAGGAAAATGGCCTGGAGCATAGATTTTCAGAAACGTTGATTATTTTTTAATATTTATCTATTTACTTCTTAGATTTTCAGATAAGATAAACCTGTGTGGTCTTTCTTGGTTATAATGAGTGTTGAAAAAGGAGTGTTTAATTTGAAAGTTATCCCCCAAGGAGTGCTTGAGTTTTATTTGTTGTGTTTTTTAACAAACACCTTCTCTGTATTCTTTTGAAAATGAAACTAACTTCTTTGTGACATTTGCTGAAAGCTTTCTTATTCTGATATATCCCTTATATGATATATTTCTTATTCTGGTTTATTTTGTATGAAATTTTAATTTGAATTGTTTCAAAATTGCTTTTTATATATTGCGTATAGTTTTGAAAGTATAGTTTGAATGTTGTGTTTGACAAAAAGTATAAATCTATAGAAATTAATATGGGAATTGCTAACAGATCTCATATCCTCGACGGCGCCATGTTGGCCATGTTGCGTCATTAATCACATGATGTTTTCCCGCCATTATTGGCAGACGAGAGCTGGGCAGTGAGACGGTAAGACGTACAGCTCACGCTCATGTATCTTTATGTGCTTTATGTTAGTAATGTTTTGTCTTTTAATCTCAATAAATATATTTCACATATTAATGCTGGTCTTTGCCTTTCCCCATATTTTCGGGGGGGGGGGGTGCTCGGCCTTTTTCGTGAAAACCCCTAGCAAATCCCGCCACATCGTCGAAATTCTGTGGACGTTAATACAATTTAAGACTCTAAATTGATGCTAAAAATGTTGATAAGAGTGGATTTTTGCTGTGGATGATTTACTGGACTGGTGAAGGACTTTAGTGCATGTTTTTCATGGATATGATTCAAGAGAAAACTTTCAAGATTCAATTACTTCGTGTTCTTGTGCAACTGTGCTGACATATATTGGGCGCTTTAAAAAAGGAACTTGCATTTGCCCACATTAATGAATTTATTTCCTAGATCATTTTACTTAAAAGTATAATATTTTTTTTTTCGAAGTATTCTTTCTCTCTTTTCTTCCGCCCGCCGCCCCCTATTTTATGATTTCAGCTTTTAAAATGCAAAATTAAAAGTTATTAAGAAGCAAAATTAAAGCTTTAAGAAACAAAATTAATAAAATATCATTTTATTAATATTGCGAAAACATAAACTCTTCTGAACGCATGCAAAATTGCAATATTGAATTACAGATCTACTTTTAGTATCTATGAAACATCATTCATAAATTTAAAAAAAGAAATCAATTCAACTTCTTAAAATTAAATTTTGCTTTTTTAAAAGCACGTTATAGTATTCATGGACTAAAGATTTTTTTTTTTAAATTAACTTTTTAATTTTTTAGATTTAATTCAAAAGTACTATGAAATCTTATAATTAGTTTGTACTGAAATTGACAGCCAGATGGCGCCACACGTTTTAAATTAAAAATTCATGAAATCAGTCGATAAATTGATTGTTAAATTCTAAAAAATAATAAAATAGGGTATTATCAAGAAGAAAGGAGAAAAATTTGAAAAGTCTATCACTTCAAGAAATGATTGAAAAATCGATTACAAATTCCATCTTTTAAAAGATATCCAACAACATAAGCCCTTTTGTGTTTTTAAAAAGTCTGAATTGTTCTATTAAGTTTTCTTATATATTTATTTACACAAAAGGGCTTGTTTATATTTGCAGTATAGTGAAGAAAAGACAAATGCATTTTGCATATGCATTTGGGATCTCATTCCAAAACCTGCAGTTTTAATTTGATGTCAGAACTACATGCCGAGTTTCATTTTTGTAAGTTCGTGCTTTTTTGGGTTATAGCGTTCACATACGTAAGAATAGACAGATCGACAGACAGTTGATCATCTGTGTAATTCTATTCCATGACTGAGTTATTGTATTCGTTTGCACGTGAACAAATAGAATCCTATCGGAAGAATTAATTGAAAATGTGAGGAGAATCTGCAATTTTAATTAAATGATCACATACGAAATTACAAAATCTTGCTTTTTGTTTTCACAGACATATAAACGCAATTCTAAAAATGTTTTTTAGAACTGTGAATTGTCTAAAACGTTACTATGTATTGCAATACTTGGTTGACCGGATTTCGCTCTGCAGGGTTTTTTTTTCTTTCTGTAAAATTGTAAATAAAATATAATCTTATGGCTTGTTTAAAATTACAAGCGAAATCAAATTGAATTGCAAACGCGGGATTGAACATGAGAAAAATACGTAGAAGTCCGAAGTCCGAACCACTACTCAATCTCGGATACGCTATGTCAATATTTAGTTATAAAAAAAATGAGTGTATTTTTATTGTGTGTGTGTGTGTGTGTGTGTGTGTGTGTGTGTGTGTGTGTGTGTGTGTGTGTGTGTGTGTGTGTGTGTGTGTGTGTGTGTGTGTGTGTGTGTGTGCGTGTGCGCGCGCGCGAAATCGCATTTCTTCAGGAAAGAAACATATATAGATAAAAGGCAAAAACTTATCTTAATATATAATTTGATGTAAATCATTAGAGCCGTTTTCGAGATGCACGAATTAAATTTGTATATATAATATGTAATGCTATTTGAAGCAGAGTGCAGGTTTGAAGACACAGACAAGACGTTGTATTTTTAATTCTCTTTCTTCTCCCCCGAGAGATAAACATGATCATTTTACAAGCAGACGCAGAGCGGCACAATAGCAGAAGTATGAAAGAAGCGAAAAAGGGCGAAATAAATGATCATTAGTCTTATATAACATAGGATTTCTGGCCATGCGCCAATTCAATACACGTGGTGACCTTTGACACCCTTTCAAAGACACCGAAGGGATCATTTTCATTTGAGATGTAGTACTGGTGGCGCATTATTTTTACAAAGGGATTAATTAAACCGAAAGTGGAATTGGATCACGAAATAAGAGAATATTTTTAGAATGAAGTTTCGATGGGCTAAATTAAGATAAAGTTTTGAAAATTAATAGTTTAAAATATCATTACACACACACACACACACACACACACACACACACAAACACACACACACACACACACACACAAACACACACACACACACACACACACACACACACACACACACACATATATATAATATTACTTTTTCTATGTGCACTTCGTATACAATACAAAAATAATTTAGGAGCATAAATATACTGAGCGATCTCTCTTTAATTCAAGACTCGTGATACATTTTTCTACGAATAGGGAAAAAAATCAAAGTTTTGTTATTAGAAAATTCTGCTTCAATCTACACTACACCTTTCATTCTTTTTCTTTCTTTATTTTGAGCATATAAATATCTATCATAATCAAGCCACAATTTCCTTGGAACGTGTCCCTGGTAAAAACAGTTTTTTTTAGGTTACAAATGGATTAGGGGGTGGGAGAGAATAATAAGTGCTCTCGGCGTTTGAGAAGAAAAAAAAGGCGGCCTAATGCGTATGTATGTCACATTTCATTTTTCATACTTAAATACTATAAATGCCTCAACATATATAAAAGTATTAAAAAATAAAGAAAATGAATGCACGCACGCAGCAGAAAATGGGTGTATTTAATTTTAGAAATAGGTAGGTTATTTTACAATTGCCTTGTTAATTCTATTTTTGGCAAAGGGTGTTCAGAATATAAAGATTTTTGTTGTTGGCTATATTTGCTTCATAATGTATTGGAACTTTTGTAATAAATGCTCAGTTAAATGCTTTGGTAATAAATGCCCCATTGAATGTTTGTGTAATAAATTCTCATGAGGCAATGGCTGCAATGAACATTTTTAGATTTTTTTAGATACGTTTCTTTAATTGACTTAATTTTAGAGCAGTGTTTAAATGATGCATATTTTATTACATACCAGAGTTTCGTTTTCATTAGATAGTTGCATTATAGGCGCCTTAATAGAATGGATTATTTTTTATTTTAATTTGTCTCAATTTTCTGCCAAATTGATTTTTGGTAATACTCTATATAGTAGATAATTTCTGTCAGGGAGTTTTATTTCAGTTAGAATCTGCTATTAGATTTGCAGTGAAATTGATTTAATATTGAACCAAACCATGTATCTTGATTCTGTATCAAGGACATTTCGTGTATCTTTTCACACCCTGTTTAGTTATTGTGCGACATGAAGTTAGTACATGAATACTATATTAAAATGGGCATGTTAAGTTCAGGTTGTTTCTCTCATCTCATAATTCAGGTTTTATATATTTATTTTTTAATTTCTTAATTTTTTTGTTCTGTAGTTCTGCAATTTAAAGTGTGCGAAATATCTGAATATTAATTATATAATGCATTTTGAGGTTGATGTGTAAATATATTTTTATTATATTTCATCTTGTTTTGGAAATTTTCATTACTATAACCAATTTATTTTGAAATGTAATGGAAAAAAATCCATTCTAAGGCTGAGCAGATTTTTCCCTTTCTTGATATTAGTCATTTCCAAAATTTGATACAGTTGTACAATTTTGGAGTTAGACAACAAATTTCATTCCTCTAGTTTGTTTCATTTTTATATTTTCGTTTGGGCCGGATTATTAAGTAGGCAATTTTTAGACGGCCCCGAAATTTTTTTATTCCCGCTGTTTTTATGATTATCTAATCTTTTGCTTTCATTTGATTGATTATAGTCTTGTATTTGAATCTTATTCAAATTAAAATCAAATATAATTTAAATTTCAGAACAAAATTCTTAAGATTTTTTTTTCTTGCATGTTTTCAATGCTGCTTGCAGAGTAGTGATTTTTCAGTTACCTGACTGACACAAAAAAAAATAATAATAAATAAACTGCCCTAGTAAATTTTATATTAAAAGTTTTTTTAAACTTTTACAATTTTGTTTTTTAAAAAAAACTTAAATTTGTAATTAAATTTTTTAAACGAGATTTATTGTCTCTCTGGAATACAATTTCAGCTGAATATTTTATTTGAGTTTGTAATATATGGTATTATAATTACTTCTAAGACTAAATTGTTGTTGTTGTTTCTTATGGCACTTGCCATGGACAAGCCCGCTGTTACGAAGACAACGATTTTAAGCCGGTGGGGGAGCGTCTCTTGTTTTTATAGTAGCGCCATCTATGGCCAAGAGAACGACTTAGCTATACACACGTCACAACTTTTTTTACGGGGCGGACTTCATTCACTCATTTCATTCACTCATCCACAGATCGTAATTTAGACTTGAATCAGAGAACGGTCACCCCTGATCCAGTACCCCCAGTGGTATTACTCTCGACATGGAGAACTTTGTGAACACAACAGATTTATACGCGCGTCAGCCACCAAGCACAGGGGAATCTTCGGCATGTAGGGTTCGAACTCGCAACCTAAGGGACGCGAATCCAACACTCTACCAACCGCCGGTCACTGAAACTTATTGAAAAATACTTGATTTTGAAGTTTGGGTGAGGAAATGGGACTCTGAATATTGTAAATCGAAGGAACCATACTGAGTTTAATCCGGCCTTTGTTATTGTGTTCACAAATTGACACACAGATATTTATTTATTTATTGCAAATACACAGAAGATTGGCCATTAGATCTCTAGTCTTTCAATATCTCTGAACTTTATAGTTTAAGAACACACGTTCAGAATCCGAGTCAAGATGAGTAGCTTCAAAAATTTGATCCCCACAGAGGACATAAGGGAGCGTCACAAAGCCCAAGTACATACAACAGTTAGGAGTTGATTCTTTTTTTCACCCGCATTCCACTGAAGCAGTCTCAAAATTTTACACATTTTGCAAAAAAAAAAAAAAAAAAAAAAAAAAAACTCAGTAAAATGTCAGACACATGGAAGGAGGCAAAGCCATAGCAGATTTGGTGTTAACCAGGTTGCACCACGTGGAGGTCTGCTTAATTCAAGACGGTCTAAAACATGGGAATTCGTGACTATCTGTTGTACTAATACTTTGCCTATTACACTTTCTTTTCATTGAATAGAAAAAAATAAAATAAAATATTCAACTTATTAGGAAAAATCGATGTTTATTGAAAGATATTCCAGCTCTTGATGTTCATTTCATTTATTAAAACTTCTTGAATTTCTTGGGTCATAACTCTCTACCATTCAAAGCCGGTGAATATTTCAACATTTATATTATTCCAGCTCTACTGTGTTATACTCGTAATCTCCTGTCGGCATCATGTTCACTGCAGAATAAAGATTTCAAGCTGTCATTTATAGCCATGAAAATTTATGAGTCATTCCCCGTCCACGGGTATTATATCCGAAACTGGTACTCTGGTAGTCAGTCTTCTGTTCCGATTCGACTGGCTCTGCTCTGACTGCCGGGTGTCCGATTTTAGATTTTGATCCATGCGCGGGGTGTGTCAAGCGGCCGGGCATTTTTCATCGCAGGGGTGGGCGAGGAAGAAGTGACACAAGTCGAGATTCTTTGCAGAAAGAAGGAAAAAAAGTAAAAATATTCGGAAAGGGGAGGGTGCTGAGGAGGAGAGAAAGAAAAAGGATGCTTGGTCCCACTGTGACAAGCAAGTTGTAAATGATCGTGATGAAGAGGCAACAGTCACAGTTAGAAAGCAAAATAAGGCTCCGGAATCCTGGTGTGGTTATGGACTCATAAAAATTCTGGTGGCGTTTCTCCGATTCCCTGATATTTAATCTTTCCTCATTCCTTATGTCCCTTTTTTTTATTGTGGTTTTTAATGGAATCTTATCAGCTAAATTGATGTAAGAAACCTCTTTTTTTTTTTTTTGTCATTGTGATTGGAAGATTGATAACATATTGCGAATTTTTTTTTCCTCTTCTTTATCTTAATGTTTGAAGAGAGCGTACGTGATGTTCCAAGCCTGGAACGACCCACAAATGAAGAATTCTTAGAAACGTCTGTTGTCTGAGCCATAAACATATCCGAGTTCATTTAAAAATAGTTTTACATCAGTAAAAAATGTGTGTTTTCATAAAACATTACACCGTTGTTGGAATAAAAATCCGCAATTTCGATTTCAATTTGGAATTACTTTCAGTTTGAAGAATTTGAAGAAAAGCTTGAACTGAATTTAATACTATCGTTATCTGTTATAGGTTAAATGTAGAATTTGTCAGTTTTTAGATGAATGGAATTGATTTGTTATATTTTATTGTATCCTTATTCTCCAAAATAAATAAAAATGTTTCTTCATTCTTTATATATTATTTAAAGATTACTTTAAAATTTTTGATTTGGATTTTACTAAAAGTAATCTACGAGATTCTAATTTTTTTAAAAAAAGTATACAAGGCACCAAATGTGTGAAAACGGATGATTTATCGTGTATTCATTTGAAGAAATGAGTGATTTTACATTAATCAACATTTTGTCTCTGAAAATTAACTAAGGTGAAAGACTTTAAATTCGTTCAGAATTGAAATGATTTTTGCAATCAAATTCTGACCTCAGATAATTTAAAAATCACATTCCCAATTGTTAATTCATGCCAAATTTTAGAGCATTGTTATTTTTATTTTCTCGTATGCAAAGAGAAAGTAATATAAATGTCCAGAAATTCGAGAATTTGGCGAATTTTCACATTACAGATCTTTCTGAAACCTAAAAATGCATTTCTGCCATTATGTCTGTCTGTGAAAACGATAACTCAAATGCTTTCAGATTTTTGGCGTAGTATCTATCAATGAAAACCAATAACTCAAACTGTTTCAGCTAGAAGTATGAAATTTAGTATATGATTTTTGCATCAGTTTCGTAGGTTTTTGTGAAATATTGAATGAAACAGGAAATTTGGTTGTTCCGATACAAATTAATACGACAACTGCAAACCATAAATAGCTAAATGGATAAAATTCAACTCATAAACATCAAAATTTATATCAAACCAAAACTCTTCAGGGGTTCATGGTTGGTTCTGTCTGTTAGCATTTTCGTGTAACGCGGTAACTCAAAAACACTGCATCTTGCATAAATAAAATTTCGAACAATTTTTTTCCTTCTTAATCAAATTCGTGTCTGGCTTCTAATCGGTATAACAACTGAAATGCATTACTACCCTGACGATAAAATTGCCAGCATTTGACCAAGAATTATTTGCCTGCGGTTTCTTTATATATTGTGTATGAACTTCCAAGGATGCCATTCCATCCTTAACCTACTAGGGTCTAGTCTAGGTTCCATTACATTCCCCGGGTTGATCGATGTTTTTACAGGGATAAAAATACATCATTGACGCTTCCACCCGACAACTAGCGCGGCTCGCCTTTCTTCTTGAGAGCGCTAGCGAAACTAAGTCATTAACCCTGGTGTCATTACACACAGATAGGCTTCGCTCGCTCACATCATCGCTATGCACTCTCTAGTTCCCCTATCTGTTTCTCTCTTCTTTTTCTTTTTCTTTATAGCTTTTCCCGATGACTAACGTTACATTTAGTTGTTCGTGGGAGGAGCAGAAATTCGTTGCCATCCTGAGAGAGTCGATTCCAGAAGTTGTACAATGATTAAATAAAGAACATGGCTCGTTCCGAACTAATGAAAGATTAGCTTTTAATTAATTAAACAAAGTTTGGATTTGTTTTAATGGGTGTTTATCGGCACAAATTAGTGGGTTTGTTAGCTTGTTTTTATCGTTTATGGGAGAACTGGGTTTCCATGGCAACAAAGTAGTTGCGCAATCTGTGGATTTAGTCGAGCAGTGCGAAAACCATGTCATTTATTTGAATTCGTTTTAGTGATTAAAATTAAACCAGCGAGAAATTTCGTTTTTATTTTCGAACTTTTTGCTATTTATTAAACTTTAAAGTATTAATTATTGTAGTCGCACTCTTTAATTTCTTGACTAATAAGTTTATCGATTCCATACTCTGGCAAAACATCATGTAGATTTAATATCAAATATGTTTATATAAATATCCAAATTTCTTAATTCCCTTCTTTTTATAATGCTTATTCGATGAATCGCATTTGAAAAAAAAATATGTAGGAAAGATTTCATTTATTAGTGCAGCGGTTACATAACTATACTACTTTCTCTTTTGATACAATAGATGGCGTTACCTTACCTTGGCGTACCAACATCAAGGTACATTTCCCATGATCCTTTTTGGGGCTCATTATTAGATTGTATTCTAAATGAGTTTAGTGTGTTTTCATGTTCGTTTTGGCTTGTAAAATGTGGAACTTAGAAAATAATTAAATAACTATTAATGAAAATCATCTGTTATTTTCATTTACCTCAATGAAGATTAAAAAGTCCACAGTAGTAATTATTAGCAAATTATTTCATTGTAAATTTGTTATTAAATTAAGCGCTTATCCAAAAGATAAAGAATTTTAAGATGAATAAAGTCGTTTTTTCCCAGTAATATTGTTGAAAAAAGCTGAGGCTGATTGTTTTCTTTCTATTGTGTTATCAGCATAACAAATTAATTTCATTAATTTGGATTTTATTCGGAATTATACTTGAGTTTTCATCTAATTGCTTATATTTACAAACCAAACATTAAATTTTCTTTATTTTGAGTAATGAAAATAAAATTTCTTAACTGTCAATTTTTACAGTATAAAATATTTTTCATTAAAAAATATATAAAGTGGCGTAGGTAAAGGCAAGTGATTCGTAGATAAGTCTTTTTTTATCATCCACCCCCATATTATATTTTTAGTTTAAAAGGGAAATAAATATTTGCCATTTTCTCTTTGCGATATCCTCTGACTAATAGCGTAGCAATGAATTGGTCCAAGGGCAGAGATAGCCTAGTTGCTAATCTTTGGGCACGATGAAAACAATATTTTTGAGTTTGTTATACGTTTTGAAATGATACTAAGATTAGTAAGACCAAGCAAGAACGAAAAATAACTAAGTACTATTATCCCATTGCAATGCTGGATTTAATTATTTTACTGTCCAAGGCAGCTCACATTAATAGGACTCTACCTCTCTCTCAATAAGATAGCCAATTTTGTTTCATATTTCATCATATTTTAACATGTTAATGATTTATTTCATGTTAATATTTCTATTTTATTATTTCTTTTATTTCTATTTTATTTACTTCTTGAGTTTGTATTTATTTTTGTCTCTATTATGACTCCAGACTGTTCAGCATCCACGTTTGTATACTATATTATTAAAGCAGATGCTTGGTTTTGTAACATTTCTAATAATTGGTAAACGTAATATAGCATATAGGAACTTTACCAATTATACTTGGTAAAGTGTAATATCCTAAGATTTTATCATTCATAGAATTTATAGTTTTTGTGAGTACCGGGATAGCCATGGAGGGCTTTGGATTCGTGTCCTCTTGGGTTGAGAGTTCGAACCCCGCCGGCCGAAGACTCTCCGTGTGTGTGGTGACTGGCACACGTATAAATCTGTCGTGATCACAAAGTCCTCCATGTCGAGAGTAATACTACTGGGGGTACTGGACTGGATCAGGGGTGATCGTTCTCTGATTCAGGTCTAAATTACCATCTGTGGATGAGTGAATGAAATGCATGAATGAAGTCCGCTCCGTAAAAAAAGGGGTGTGACGTGTGTTTAGCTAAGTCGTACTCTTGGCTCTAGATGGCGCTACTGAAAAACAAGAGACGCACTCTTGGCTTAAAATCACTGACTTCTAAAGTCAGTGGGCTTGTCTATGACAAGTGCCATTAGAAACAACGACATTAGTTTTTGTTTGTAAATTGTTTACTTGGTTACTAGGAAAATAAAGTTTTTTGATCAATTTGCTTGCGATTCTCATTCAAACTAGTGGTCGTAGGTAGCTAAGCTGCCTAGTTGGAAATCCGCACTGTCTGGGCGTGTGTTACCTTCCCTACTCTACTGCACCCGAGACTGGAACTTCAAGTCTAATATACTTTTGCTTTCTGTTCCTTACCTTACTGATTTGCTTAGTAAATCAAATTGAAATCAACCAGTGTTAAGATTGGTTCATTTCAAATAACTTTTCTAATTAAGTCAGTAGCATAAAGAATCGATATTGGTAGATTTGTTTTTCTAATCAAATCTACCAATTGGTAGTTTGAAATAATTTACTAATCAAATCAGCAGCGTAGTGAATCCGGATTGGTTGATTTCAAATATCCATTTTAATCAAGTCAATAGCGTAGTGAATCATGATTGGCTGATTCCAAGTATATTTAGTAAACGAGTCAGTAGCGTAGTGAATCGAGGTTGGTTGACTTCAAATAGATGTTCTAATCAAGTCAGTAGCGTAGTAAATCGATATTGGTTGATTTCAAGTAAATTTACAAATCATTTCAGCATCGTAACTGAATCGATATTGGTTGATTTCAGGCAGTTTTAGTAATCAATCTATAGTTTCCTGAATCAAGGTTGGTTGATTTTAACTAGATTTACTAATCAAGTCATACCTAGTGAATCATGATTGATTGATTACACCTAGATTTACTAATCAAATTAGTAGCGTAGTGAATCATAATTAGTTGATTTCAAGTATACTTACTAATCAAGTCAGTAACATAATGAATGGCAAACATTAAGAATGTCAATATCATCTCTATTGTGAAAATGAAAGCAAAAAATAAAACCGAAAAGGAAACTTTCTTTTGGAACTTATTAGCAGAATTTTATTTATGCTCCGACTTTGACAAAATAAATGGTGTGTGTAACGTCCCATACCATGATCTGAACTCCCCATAATCATTATGGCCTCAGTGTTATATGACCCTTGCAACGGATCCTGCCGAACTTTGAAATCCGAATAAGCAACCATAAGTTCTCATCTCTCGCTTTAAGAGGTTAAAAGAGTATAATAAAAAATAAGAGGGGAAAAAAAGCGCCGCCTCTCGGAGATTAAGTGCATTTTATTCATCGAAACTTTCACTTCAGATGGGAGGGTGAGATGTGCTCAGGTTACGAGTGCCACTGACCTAGAGACCAACGACTCCCAACAGAAGTGGCGTGTGTCCTTGGGGTTAGTTTTTGTGCCCCACTTGCTTTTCAGAAAGCCTTGGCGGAATTCCGGAGGCATGATTACGATGGCATTGAGGGAATATTTGAATGAATGGCTTTCCTCATAAAATGTTGATGCGCTGTCAGAAGTTGCAAGTATGTGTAGGGGGTGGGGTGTTTCTGACCCCTCAGCATGAATATTACACCAGGGGTGGTGTTGGGTGACGCATGAGTGTACATGAAATCCGGCATCTGGCAAGCCTGGGCTGTTAGAATGGGTTGTGGAATTAACAAGGAGCTACTATGTTGTACAGTTGACAGTATTTATACTAACTGCAATTGGAGTATTTATTAGACCAAAATCGAATGATTCGGTGATTTTAAACTTTTATATTATTATTATTTTTTTTTTTCTTTTAGAATAAAAATTTCCCCTATTATCATGTGTTATACCCCTATTGTATGCGTTCGCTAAAAGCAAACATTTTGATGAGTTGCAAAAATAGATAGGCAATTTATTAAACAAGAATTGGATACAGAGATTTTGGAAGCTTATACTTCTATTTTATACATAACCAATTTTTAAGTACATTAAAAAAAGGATGGCAAAATGAAAATAACGAAACGATTACCATCTCTTTGCTGTTCATAAGAATTTCTTTAAATTAAGGCTATATAAAATTGAATGCCTGATCATATGATTTACAAATGCGAATACTATAACATTCTTATCATTAAATATCACAATGAAAACAAACGCTATAGCATTAATTTAATTTTGCATCGCATTGGTAACGAATGCATAACATTTGTTTTCATTTCTTTCAGAATGCTATAGGATTCACATTCGTGAATTAGGTAGCAAAACAAACCTATTTTATTCTTTATACTTGGGAAAGAAAATTCTAATAATAGAATTAGTTAACTCATTGTCTATTTTCTGACTATCAGACTGAAGCGCCATCTGTTTTCGTTTCCTGTCTAAGTCACATAAAACTTTAACCGTTAGATTTATGTATGACGAAATCATGCTCTTGAACCAGTTCCAAGTTCGATTTGTTATCATTTAGAAACAATTCCAGTTTGAAGAAGAACATTCCGAACATCATTCTTCATTAACTGAAAGAGAATAATGTGTCTTCTAGAACTTTAATGCCCTTGTCAGATAAAAATACAATTTTCTGTATAAGTAATGTAGTCAAATTAGAAAATAATTTAGTTTTTTTTTTGATGCCCGTGATCGATGAAATGTCGTCTCGGAATGCCATGTACAGTAAATTTTGTTTATATTTTTCAATTCAAGATCAGATCTAATCTACTTCGGTTGTAAATATTGCTTGCTTTTACTTCATTATTTAAACTGTAAATAATTTACTTTCCCAAGTTATTAAGTAGTTAATTAAAGAATAAATACATTGCATTTTTTTATTGTACGGTTATTGGAATAAATGTCATTATAATTTATTGCTTTTGTAGTTTATATATTATTGTTTAATAATTTCTCGACCAGAAAATGAATTTTAAAAAATTTAGACTCGAAACTAATGATAATCTTCATATATTTTGTATACAACTTTAAAAAAATACAGTGTTTGAGAAAATATAGCATATTGTTTAAAGAAGGGGGGGGGGGAACATCAGAAACTAATGTTTAATAAATCAATTAGTCAAATGAATGCAAACAGCAGTGCTTTTACGGATCTTTTAAATAAAAGATAGTTGACATTCTTCAGTTTGCAACACTTTTTTTCAAGCTGGTCTTTGTTAATCTTCATTTAATACATTGCATTAAATTTTATAATTATTTGTATATTTATTTTATAATTTATTCAATGAAAAAAATTCAAAAACTATGGTATTAATTACTTGTAAATAAGAAATACTATAGTCAGTGCTAACGACGAACCGCATCGGTCGTTATATATTTTTCCACGCGACTTGGAACTATGTTTATTTTTAAGAATACTTCACAATTTATTTTTAAATTCAAAATTTAATCATGTCTGTTACAGGTTTTTACAATTAAATTTTGTAAAATATGTCAAATACTTTTAAAAATGCATTTATTCGTAATCCGAACTTTTAAATTGGATACGAGCCGCCTCTCGATTATTAATCTATGGAAAAAGTCATCATTTTCAACATAGACAAGGCTTCATACGCACTAAATAAAAGTTAGTCTTCACTTACTTCAATTTTGTACATTTTTGTACAAAAATGAAGAAAGTTGAACATTATTACAATTTTGTACAAAATTTTGTAATTTGAAACATGTACAAAATATATTTTCCATGAGAGTTCGACTGGTATCTTAAAAGATCAACTATTTTTCGTGAATGATTCATTGAATTAAAATAATAATAGATGTAATCAGATGCAAGGCTTTTCAGGTATATCTATTTTTTAAAAGTTAGCCTTCGCTTACTTCAGTTTTGTACATTTTTGTACAACTTTGTAATTTGAAACATGTACAAAATTAATTTTACGAAATATATTTTCCATGAGAGTTCGATTAGTCAAAAGATCAACTATTTTTCGTGAATGATTCATTGAATTAAAATAATAATAGTGGATGTAATCAGATGTAAGGCTTTTCAGGTATATCTATTTTTAAAAAGTTAGCCTTCGCTTACTTCAATTTTGTACGTTTTTGTACAACTTTGTAATTTAAAACATGTACAAAATTAATTTTACGAAATATGTTTTCCATGAGATTTCGATTAGTAATTAACTCTTTAAGCTTAGTATCTTAAAAGATTAAATTTTTTTTCTTGAAAAATTCATTGAATTAAAATAACAATAGTGAAAATAATCAAATATAAAGTTTTCAAATATATCTGTTAAGAAAAAGAATTGTAAATGAGAGATAAACATAAAAAAAAAAAAAAAAAACATCGAGATTTAATTTGTGTCTTAAAAGAAAAGAAAAATATTATTTAAGTCTTTAAAATCTGAATCGCAATAAATATTTTAGAAAGGATTTAAATAAAGTTCTGTAATATTCTATCATTTAAGAATATTATCTTATCAGTAAGGATTTTGCTCATAAATGGTTTGTTCAATTAATCAATTTATCAGTTCTTAATCTCGTTCAGCTACTGTTTGGCCGACAAGATCACCGGATTTAACTCTTTTTAGACATTTTACTTGGGTATTCATTAAATCTATTGTGTTTAAACAAAAAAAAAATTGAAATTACGGAGATAGCATATCATTCAAATTATTAGTCTAATAATCCTGTTATTCTACGATATACTTGAAAATAACTGAATTACCGTTTAGATATTTATCGTGCTACAAATGGTGCATACATTGAAATATATCGAATTAAAATTTGGTCAGATATTCTTTGTATTTAAATAATTTCTTTAACATTCTAATGGCTAGTTCGGTATTAATAACACATAATTTTTGGATACTTTTAGCTCGGACACCATGAACACCGTCTCATCGTTAAAACATTATTCATGATGCAAATAGATGCCACCCTGTAATCATTATTTAATCATTACGAATGAAGTAATCCAACTTTTTTATATTAGTTTATAATCCTTAAAAAAATTCTAATGCTACTACTTTTATTATGTTAAAATATTTTGAAAGAAACGTCGATAACATTAAGCTTATCGTCTAACTCGCAGAATAAGAAATTTTATCTGATATTTTTTTGAAAAGACTTTTTTTCTCCTAGAATTCTTTTCATATAATGTGCATGTGCAAAGGTTGATTTGAATTCGACATCTACTATTCAGGCTTGAGCTTTTTGATGTGAAAGTATTATGTGTTTTGAAAATTTTATTCACTCTTCTGAATTGTATCTGTTGCTAAGACTGCCCGAGCTTCATGTTTTTTCATCTTTTGGTTGAGTATTCAGTTCAGATTTATTCAGCGTAAATGCACACCACTTTCAGCAAAATTGCTTTTCCGTCGGCAACTTTTTAAAGAGAGAACGAAATGTTCGAAGCCAGATAGCAAGAATGGCCGGCTTGGCATTTCCGATTTGATTTGCCTTTCAGATCCGTTCTGGAAATTTCTCATTTGGAAAAAAGTCGTTTGCGAATCGCTTTTGCGTAAAAGAGCCACGGAATCTTATTTGAAAAGAGTCCTGGGCTCTATTCTTCGGGATTGTGTAACTTAGAAGGAATTGAGGACGCTGACTGAAAAGAAGAGATAGATTTTCGGGTTTTCTAAAATTCGAGATTACTTTCTTTCCCTCTTTTTATTGATTTACTCTTTAAGCTTAGATTGCAGCGTATTCCCCTGTCTTCCTTTTTTTCCACGAACTTCATTACTGACTTTACTCCTGCTTAAATGCAAAGAAATTGTTTAATCAGAATGCCATTTTAATATTCGAATCGTTTACTTTTCATATCGTTTGGAAGTACGGATGAAATGGAAGATTTAAATAAAGTTCTGTTAGAAAGTCAGCTTATCTGTGTTAACGCTGAGTTAAAAGATCAGGACTGATTAAAGTTTCGTCTAAGTTTGCAAATTCCAGCATTTCGGTAAAATTGGCATAAATGACAGGACTGTTTATTGAAGTTAATTTATTTTGAAAAAAATAAAAAAATATCCTAACTATATAAGTTACTCAATGTTTCAACTCAGTGTTCACCCCAAATGGTGTTGGTATCTGACGCTATGTTTATAATTTACCAATACATGAGCACAACCTATGTAACACTGACATGCGCTATTATGTTGGTCTTTGTATTGTGATGTCATTTAAATATACTTAATTGAATTGTATTTTATCGAATCCATTAGCAGCGCAATAATTGATAAACAAGATCTTAGATTTTTAGGTTATTTTTAGTTTCTCACATACGTAGTATGGAAGAAAAATAGTAATTGTCGTAAAAACAGTAATTCGCAAAACACAATTTTGAAAAATATTCGTCCATCTGTCTATCTGTGACAAAGATAACTCAAAACGCCTTGTGTTAGAAAGATGAAATTTGGTATTTAGTCTTTACATCAAATTTATAAATTTCTATCAAATTTTGAGCAAAATCCGTTCAGAGGAAGTCTGTTCGAATATAAGTTAACACGATAACTATAAAACGAAGAGGGCTAGATTGATAAAATTTGGTATACATATTTAACGTCCATAGTGTAGATACCTGTCACGATTTGAGCCAAATCCAATTTAGGGTTGTCCGTCTATTTTTGAATCTGATCTGTACTTTCAGTAACATGTAAAAGCAGTAACTCAAAAACGTAATGACTTAAATATATCAAATTTGGTATGAAATTTTGACTACAAATGTAGTTTTATGTCAAATTTTTGATTAATCGGTTTGGAAAAATGTGTCTGAAGCAAAAATTGGATTTCCTGATCTTTTAACGCATGCCAGGGATTGATTACCAAAAAAAATCGCCAAGAATCACACAACCGATTCAGTAAAAATGCTAAATTCACGCCATAGGCTAATATTTCGCATCTATTGTATACGAATTCATGCAAAGCATTTTCTGGAATAATTTTATTTGAGAGTATGCGAGAAAGTTTAGAGGAGACCATTCCTGCTGGTTTAGAATGAATGATATTCGATATGACAATTATCTCATATCGCATCAGTTTCAGAAATGTTGCTTAAGAATTGTCCACTTTTTAAAAATATTTCTTAGCTTTTATTGCTTGTATGTAACAAAAAAGAAACCACTAACCATACTTTTTAATGGCCTGTTTCGAAGAAGGAAATAAATTATAACAGCACTCCAGACAACCTTGACATTCTCAGCGGTTCGCAGGTGGTTTATGTCCTGCTTAATTTAACTCTGCTTTCAAAATAATCTAGTGGAACTTCGGCGGTCGTAATTAACTCGTCAACAAAATGCGAGTCTTTGTTTTCTTAATGAGGTAAATGAGAATGTAAACCATTTTTGATGAAACTTCGCCCTCTTGTTTTTAATTTTGAGGGTTTTTTTTTAATTTAATTATTTTTGTAAGTTGTATCCTGTTTCCGCAGATCAGGATTTAATAATCTCTCATCTTCTACGCTCTAAAAATAATTTTCTAATCACTGCGGAACTCCGGCTTCACATGAATTTCTAAATTGCGCTGGCTATTACTTTTCCACAGTGATCCAAACGTGGGATCGGCAAATTCCTTTTTAAAACTATATAAGTTCAAAGTATTTTCCCCACACTTTTTTTTCTTTGTTGACATCTTTTGGGATTTTCTGCGTTGTGCTCATCATAGTGTCGACAAAGTTTAATTTTTGTCTATTATCAATATCTTTAATCTTTAAAATCAAATATGTATCTGTATCCATTTTCAATTCTTTTTTAACAAAAATTTGCGATTTATGTGTGTATATATCAGAAAATAAATTAGACGTTGAACTTTTTCTTTCTTTTTGTATAAGAATTATTTAGAAAATTTTAACTTTTTAAATTCTAAATAGCTATTTTTTAATATATTGAAATCATTATTTGTATTGATTCGAGCAGGCATTCAGTATTTAGAAAAAAGATAATAATTTATATATTTTTTAAGTAATTGGTAACCCTCTCCCCCCCCAAAAAAAATCATCCCTTTAACTTCAACCACTGGTTCAATTCCGCCAATTTTTAGTTCTTATGAAGACCAATAAACCCTAGGTTATGAGCTTTCCAGAGGATCAATAATCACCTGTTTTTCACCGATCTCCAGTATATCGCCTCTAGTCGCAGTATATTGCAAATTATAGAGCAGAGATCTCAGCCTCAATAACAGAATTGATTTCGCAAATTGCAAACATAGCTAACCAATCAGAATATTCAATACTTATTGTGCAATGTAATTTTATATACCATATTTTGTTGTGATAATAGTAATATGTAGCTTACCGAAATTACATGGTATACCAAATCAATAATATTAATTAGGTAGATGAACGGTTGGTCTTCTAAGACCCGTCTAGTCATCATAAAGAATATTTGAATTGTATTCAGTCGAATCATTACAAGGACAATAAAAAGTTGATGTCCAATTCAGATAGTTAATCGACATGATTAGGTTAGTATTATTAATATAATTTGCGACTGGTTAGCAAATTAAATTGAAAAATAAACGCTGTTATAAAGCTCAATAAGAGCATTCAAATCATATGTAATTACATGTTATTTTATAATAGAAAGAATCCGTTTTATGTTTATGGGCATACTAAACGGGTCCATTTGGTTGGTTTATTTTTTTTAACCATATCATGATAAATCTCTGCTTTTATATCAAAATATTGTATATCAAAAACTAATCATAACGAAGCATGCGAAATCTAGATGCAATAGCTGGACTTAGTTGTTAGCATGTGACTTCTGTGACATAACACAATAATCTCATATTACGAAGTTCCTGAAACAACAACAGTTTGTGAGTACATATACCAGACTTAAACGTTTTGCATCAATAAAACAATTTTCTAAATTCAAACGCGACATCTATCATCCCTTTCCTTACGTTTTAGAGTATTATCCAAAAATTTGTCTTTATTTTTTCTTAATGCTACACGTTAAAACAAAAACCAAAACTTTTTTCCACTTCTAAAATAAATCTGTTTGAATCAGAGCATGAAATGAAGTGTCTGTGTGTGTGTGTGTGTGCCCTTGGCACGTTCTTCGGTATTACTTCAGGGATCAGGTCGTAAATTTCTGGCACTGGACCAAACGACAATTCGCGCCCTGCTGGAGAAGAGCCAGGACCTCCCCCCTTTCCTTCGAATTTACAAGCGGTACTTCTCAAGTTTTGTTTGCACAGAATAACAGTTATAGGAATTATATGTACTGTAACAAAGATTTGAACCATTGCATTTACGAACCTTTCTGTTAAAAGCTTCGAGCGAGTGGGGTGGGGTGGGGGGATGGTGAGGAAAACTTGCTTTTTTTTATTTTATGACGTAAAAATGAACAAAGTTTGGAAGTTTTTCAGTATATAATTCGACGTCGTTTGTTATTGTTATGTTTTATTTTTTAGTTGTAACTTTCAGTGCTGTGATTTATTCATTTTTCTTTAAAAAGTTAGAAAAGTACAAACAACTTCTAATTTATGGATTTTTTTTTTAATTTCCTTAACGAACAATTAACATAAAAAGCTGCTAGAATTAGAATAATTTTACATTTTTAATATTGTCCTCCAGTAAATTTCATAAGCGTTAACTAAATATATTGGCCTATGAAAATGAAGTAATTTTAATCAAATGAAAATTAAGACCATCTCTCAGATAATTATATTAACAAATGTTCAGATGGTGTTCAAATAGAGTAACAGTTAGATTAACAAATGCTGAAGTCAAGAGCAATGTTCTTGATTATATAAATTTACTACATATAAAATAATTATATCAAATTAGAACCAATAAGATTAGCTTTCATAGATTTACGAAATTTGCAATGAAAAACAATATATATTCACTAAATTCGGCTGAAACATATACTAGTTAGTATCCAGGCTTCCCATGGTCCTTGAAAAATCCTTGGATTTTATTTTTCTTTACTGAAAAGAATCTTGGAAAAGTGCTTGATTTTTAGATATGTCCTTGAAAAGTCCTTGAGGAATAGAAAAAATACGCTTATATTACTTTTTTTTTGCTGGGGGACTAATTTGGGATTTGCTTTTGACTTGTGAGTGCGAATGTGTAAAATGAGCGCCTTATAGTATTTGCGTTTAATCAGTTTTCTAGTGGTAGCCATCCAGTAACTAATAAGGTACCACTTGCATTGCGATCGAAAATTACTTTGAACTATAAATATTGGGTTATTAACTGCAAGATAAACATAACAGGTGACTTGGGTGCCCTCCAGTAAAACATCTGTAAGAAATATTAAACAAGAAAGTAATGCTATGTGTCAGCGTTAATTTAAAAATATTTAAGTTTATCGTTTGATTTTTTTTCTGAAATGTGAATGATTTTTTAAGAGATCCTTGAAAAGTCCTTGATTCCCCCCCCCCCCTTCTTTTAAGATTGGATTTTCTGACATCAGTTTTGAATTTTTTAAAAAATGGATGCCATTGAAGTTTAAATATAAGATACGTATTACTTTACTTCATTAAAAGAAAATTTTAAATAAAATAATGGCTTTTAACATGATTCTAATGTTTATAAGCTGGTATAATCTATATATAGCATCATACATGATAAAAAAAAATCGCTCAAAAGCTGGCTGTAACTACACTTGAACTACCAAATTTCGCATATATATTTCTTTCATGAGTGGTAAATGTCCATTAGAGAGAATTTTTCAGTTTTTATTAGATTTTTCATTCGAAAAATCAAGATTCCTGAACATATTATCGTACAAAAACCATATTAACCCTTTAAAGGGCCATTTTTTTCTAGTCATATTATGTTAAAATATTTTTAGGCTTGAAATTAGAATAAGAAAAGGGATTCATTTAGCTTATTAAATAAATTTAATTTGATTAATTAATTCATTTGTTTAATTAATAATTAAGTAAGAAATCAAGACACATTGTTTTGTCTGAGATAAAGAACTGAAGCCTCTAAGTTTCTGACTTACTAAAAAAAATGTGTCAGAACTTATGCCAGTTTACATAAATTCATACAAATATTGATAAATTTGATGGGAAACATACTTCCCACGGCCCTAGAAAGGGTTAAACCATTCAGAACTATATCGTACGGAAACCAAAATCCATATGGTTGAAATTATGGCTCATATTATCATACCATATTCATTCCATATTCCAAAAATCATATTCATTTATACTAATTTTTAAAATACGCATAAAAATTTTTAAATGTTTATTTATTTTCTGGACTGGGTGAAGTGAAAAAAAATATATATATGAAATTTCACTTAAATGGTAGACTTGAATATTAATATACTTTATATAAGAAAAAATAAAAAGAAATTTTCTTGATCATTGTTTTTTAATATTGCCGTTGCCGCCTCCGGTATTAATGTCTTATGGGATTGTTGCAGACGATAAGCGAGTCGCATGTCTTTATCCTTATGTCATGGCTGCCATCTGGCGGTTGCAGGCCTTCCTTATTGCCGTGAGAAGTAATCAAGACACTGAATCCACCCACGCAGGAATGATCTCACTCCAGCCCAGCAATTAAAATTTCGGTGGGTGTCACAGAAATCCTACGCTGCCCTATCCGGGGGAGAGGAGGGGGGGGGGGGGAGACAACTGCATCATTTTAGGCACTGAGCTGGAGATGATTGCTATTCGATTTCAGTTGTGAGAAGAGGGGAAAAAAAATGAAATTAATAAGCTCGTTATTTTGGTGGCCTGGTGTGAATACCATTTGGAATGACGGAGATTTTTTTGCAGGTGGTTTTGTTGCCATCTGTCATCGGATTAAAAAAATAAAACAAATAAATCATAAATGAAAATCTTTTTTCGTGCTTTTTTTATTGTATTGCTTGATTTGTTTATGCGAATGATAATGAATAAGATAACGATTAACAGCACGTATTTGAGTTAAGCGCTTTTTTTTTTTTTTTTTGCCTGAGAGATCATAGCGGGTTAACAATTTCAGTAATTAATTATCTTTTGAAAAGATTTATTAACGTGAAAAGAATGATTTTTTATTTTGTTTCTATTTTTACTTTTCTCACGTACGAAGTAAAGAGGAAGTATTGTAATTGTCAAAATGATTTTCAGCGTTTTATACTTCTCTGAATCCGATAAAAGGTATTTTTGACATGCCCGATTTTGAATATGATAACTCAAAAGCACTTTGAGCTATACGGATGAAATTTTATATATGAAATTGCAACTAAATTTGTAGATTTTTTTTTTAATTTTGAACGCAATCCATTCATATGAAGTTGTCTGTTCGAGTATAAGTGAACTTGATTGTTGCAAAACTCAAAGAGCTTGGTAGATAAAATTTGGTATACAGGTTTAAAATCCAAAATATAGATACTTATCAAATTCGTTGTTTGTCTGTCGATCTGTACTTTCGCATGAATGTATACGCAATGACTTATATTAATGAAATTCATTATTATATTGTAACTAGAACTGTACTGCTGTTTTGTACCAAATTTTGGTGACAACTGGCCGGCAAAAAGACGCAAAAATGCATATTATCGCGATGAATCATGTAAAAAGGCTTAATTCAAGCTAAAAGACTCTTTCGTTACTATTGTTCACCAATGCCCTGCAAGGAATTTGTGATCTTATTCAAGATCGTGGAAGAAGGGGGATAAGACCTTTATTGAACAATGCGAGCAAGTTGCGGGGAAACCACTCGGTTGTTTTTTATTGGGGGGGGGGGGAGGCTAAGTCAACCCTCTAACTCTCCGACCCGCCACGAAGGCACACGGATTTAAACCATAAAACTGAATGACCGGACCACCGCAACAGCAACATTGGCGGGAACTGTGGTTGAGTCCTAAGGGCCGTCACCGGCCACGGTACAACCCTCCCCGAAGGAAGTACGTCCCGTCATCGATGGGAGGAGTCAGATCCCCCACCTGTTAGTGTACCCTCCAGGGTGGCGAGATCCAACCACCATGCCGGAAGCATCTCATCCTCATTTCGAGGTGCCCCCGGGGGGGTTGGGGGGTAATCCTAATACAAGATTCTGCTTGTAAGGGAGAATGTATAAGAACATTAATCTCGGAAGCTTTAACCCATTACATTTTTGTACATTGCAATTAATGCGAATCGTTATACTACAAACCTTTTTAAAGAAATTTATCTTCAAAATAACTCTGTAATAACCACTGATTATGTTTTTAGAAAATATTTCTTTGCCAAAAAAAAAAAATGTCAATGAAATGTTTTTCTAGATGAATACAATATTTCTTTCTCTTTTCTTCTAGGTGACGGAAGCGGGCGAATCCACCTTGCCGGAATGGCTCCTGTACGACGAGGATTCTCAAACATTCTCGGGTGTTCCTCTGGCTAAAGATATAGGCCAGTATTATATCAGTGTGAAAGCCGTGGGATACTCTCAAAGTGAGTACACTTTTTATTAAAACAAAATTTGAACTTTGAGAACTCAAAATTGGTCTTTTTCATACTACAGAAAAACCTCATCATTATGTCCTTCAAAGGATTACGACGTGCCAATGAAAACGACTTTGACATCGTAATATGATTTGCTTTTTTTAAGAAGATTTCGTAATTATTTAAAAATATTATGCGTTTAATATCACTGATTGATGTCAATTCACAATGAATAATGAATTAAAATTTTTTTAAATCCTTTCTTTAAAATAATTGAATACGCTTAGTATTAAATAACAGCACTTTTTTTTTTTTTAATTACAGGGTGATCCTTCTCATGTGCTATTATATAGAGCGCAACGTGTTATTATTTTTTATCGTGTCTTTGTTTTCGCAGCTGTTGGCTATAGACATGTCTTACAGAAATTTCAAATGCGATAGTCATTCATGTTATCGTATTTTTTAAAAATAATAATTAATTTTATATAAAAGCAAATAAATTATATAAATTAAATCTAATTTTTGATAATTTATTATAAAAATTAGATTGATAATTTATTATAATAGGATATAATGATCCAATATCCTATAGTTTATATTTAGTAAAAGTTTGCATATCCTAAGAAATATAACACAAAATGTGTGACTTCTGCGTAACAAAAATCTATAATATCTTGACGCAGAAATCGGTCCTATTATTTATTGTCGAATGGCAGCAATCAGATTTGAACAAATTATCGTACGGACATTTCGAACTACTTCAATGAGCGCTAAGGTGCACTTAATTCAAAGGAATTAATTAATAGGGCTGCAAAATATTAGAAATGCTCGGAAAATATTTCGCCGTGTTACCTAAACCTTTAGTTAGAGAGAAAAACATGCATACAATATCCAGATTATTACTTCAAACAGACAGGTTAATCTGACGCGAAAATAATCATTGACAGACAGGTAATCATTAGGTCCTTGCGCTGTTAAAGCATAAAATCCATTATTTCATGAAATGACAGAATTATGCACATATATATGCGTTTTAATTTTCCCCAAACAATTTATTGTATACTGCTTCCATATCATTCATATGTTTCAGTCTTTTTAAATAACAAGGTGAATTTTTAATAAATGTACTTCATATTAATAATTTAACAACCAGAGAAGTCAATATATTAGGTGAACTAACTGATCGCCACAGATGGCTAATTATTAACTACTCCATTTTAAAAGTTAAGCTGACTCAATTAATAAAGATTTCGAAGATGGATTGAATTATGTCGATTGTATGCATCATATTAAGTAGAATCGATATGCATAAAATGAAAAATGCTCTGTTAGAAATGGACAAATGGCAGCGATATACAAAGGATAAGCAGAACTATTACGCCCTTGCAAATTGATTGAGTATTAATTGCCTAATAACTTTCTAAGGATTACACGATTCTATAAAATTGATAAATTCACACCAAAGGTCAATATCTTGTAACTGTTGTACACCAGTGCACCAATCTTATGCGGGGCCGCGGTGGCCTGGTGGTAAGGTTTCGGCTTCGGAACCGGAGGGTTTCAGGTTCGAGACCCGATTCCACCGAAGAACCGTCGTGTAAGGGGGTCTGTTGCACGTTAAATCCGTCCTGACCAAATGTCCTCCCGCTGGTGTGATGTGGAGAGGGGGGTGTCAGCTCAGGTGTCGTCCTCGTCATCTGACCGTGGTTCAAAATTACGAGGTCCGTCCCAAAATAGCCCAAGTGTTGCTTCAAACGGGACGTTAATATAACCAAACCACCAATCTTATGCAAACCGTTCTCTGAGATAACATCCTTATTGCAGAGTATGCGAGAAAGTTTGAGTGAGACCACTCTCATTGGTTTTTATAAAGTAAGCAATTTTTAATCGATAGAGATAAATTTTTAAACCGAAATTTAATTTAAGATTTATACTTTTTAATACTTTGACTAAATTGTATTGTACAATTTGGTATGTGATTCTTTGACTACAACTGTAGTTCTGAGTCAAATTTTGGTTTCATCGGTTGTAAAAATGAGTCTAAAACACAAATTCGATTTGGGGATACTATTAATTTCATGCCAGGGATTAATCGCCAAAAAATTGTTAAGAATGACACGTTAGATTCAGTAAAAATGCTAAATTCATTTCAGTGGTTGAAGATACTGCATGAATGTTTACCTCATATTTTTATCATGTGAGAACATGATGTTGTTTTAGTTTGAGGTTTTTGAAGCCTCAAAATGCTTAGGCAACAAATTGGCGATTTATCGCTTTTGAGACATCAATTTTTCGCTTTTAGGGTTATTAGAAAATAATGCAGAAGGTTGTCACATTTGGCAATTTATCGCCGACTAAAGTTACAACTTGATTTCCAAATTATTCATTCTCTGAATTCTTATGAATTGTCTTAATTAATTTAAGTTATTAACCAGTTTACACCGATTTGAAACTATAACGAGACTATCAGATTACGTCGATATCATGCGTCGATATTTAGAAAAACGATTGGTTTTTTTCGTCTCAAAATCGGTCGAGCTCCAAAACTTTGCTTGCCAGCTAGAAAAATTGAAAATGAAAGTTTAAAAAAATTATTATATATATATATATATAATATATATATATATATATATATAGATATATATATAGATAGAAAGAGAGTGAGAGGGATAGAGACCGATAGAGAAGTCTCGTGATTGTTTCAAACCGATTTAAAGTGGTTAATGACTTAAGTTAGTTATGACTTAAAAATAATAATGTTCTCACATGACAACTTGAAACTTGCAATTATAGATTTCATTTTTATCATTTTTTAAAACTTGAAATTGGAATTATATATCTATGACCGACGGCTGTGAAAGTAAAGATCGGATAAAAATAATACTTTGCACCCTGTATATATTTCTTGGGTTTTTATCTCGGGACATATAACTATGAAATGTAATCCTTGTTTGTATATTAGTAACTTCCTTTACTCCATCCGTAGACCGATTGTTGCCTGTTTAACGTGAAATTGAGAATACTTCGAGTTCCTTAAGAACGTGGTTTTTTGACTCGCTGTATTGTGTAGAAGAAAAAGAAAGAAAAAAAAATGAAATGAAATGCTCTGTTATTTGAGCTTAAAAAAGAATGATCGATGCGTTGAAATTCAGAGTGGGCGACCCACTAGTGAAGGCCTGCGACGTTGTGGAAATATTTTTAACGCTGATGTGAATAGGAATGAATTCCGATCAAGGCAAAACGATATACTACAAAGGTTTCATTAAACTATCCGCCTTTGACGACCAGCTTGTTCGTCCATATTATTCATTTTCTAGGGCGTGAATATTAATGAGGAATGCATGATTTTTAAAAAATATAATTTAACCTTGTTGTTTGATGCCGTAAGACATGAATTTAATTGAATAAGTTAAGTTATGCCAGCATATATGTGCATTTCTTCTGCACTACATTATTATGTAAAACTATGTATGCTATGCTATCTTTCAATAAGTTTAAAAAAAATTATAACTCTTGCAAATTAAAAAGTGTGTATACTACTACAAAATGAAAATGGAAGTGAAAATTCTACTTCGGAATGAATGTCAAAATAAGACTTTTCTTTTTAAATTTTAATTTTGAAATTGGATAAGCAAACAATTGAATGCTTTGATGAACGAGTTTGAATTTCATCATAACATTACAAATTGTTACACATTTTAAAAATTTGTAAAAAATACACAAAACTTTGTAAAGAAATAAAGTCGATATTATCAAAAAAATAATAATGTTTTGAGTTTTAAGATATTATAAAAACCGTTTTTGTGACTTAATAGATTGGTAGATATGGTCATCAATATTCATAGGTGTAAAAAAAAAAAAGATTCCCCATCTGGCAGTGGTTAGGCCTGTTTTCGCATTCGATTAAATTTTGTTGACACTTATTTCTTGATTTCTTTTATATTTTCTTTCCTGTGGTTGTATAAAAATTCTGGCGAATCCTATCTTAAGCATTTCTAATAATATTTTGCAGTTCTATAATAATATAATATAAATAATTATATATTCTTTAATAAGTAATAAATAATATAATTAAGTTCTACTGTAAAATGTCCAATTAAGAATCTGAAACATTCCTGTAGTCTATAGTGATTTGCTTACATATGACTGCTGCCATTCGGCAATATGTAATAAGAGCTATTACTGTGTCAGATATGTTAGCGTTATATATATATATATATATATATATATATTACCTACTATGCCAGGGATGGCGATTCTTTATGGATCAATGTGCCATTTTTGCTAAAGAAATGTTAAATGAGGTATAGACGTGCCGACAAATAATTTTGACTTGCGATTGTTGGGAAAATAATAAAAACTAAATACTAGCAATTCAGAACTCTTATTTATTATGAAAAAATACATTTTGCACTATAGTAAGTAGTAAATGTTTTAATTATACGTGTAATTAAAATTAAAATAATATTAGTGTGACTTCTGTTGTTGCAGACAAATGAGGATAGATGACAAATATCTTATATGTAAGGTGTTACTTTTAGCAGAATGCATGCTGAATTGGGAGTCATCTGCCAAACGGTTTCTAAGCGAGTCTTTAATGTTATTCATCTCCGAAAATAATAACTCATAGGCATATGTAGATGAAAATATGGTTAAAATAGCATGAGCCAGCTTCTTCAAACAGTTAAATGAGTCTGGAATCGAATTCCATGTTTCCAAAATTTCGTTACTGGCATTTTTACTTATATAGTTTGTTAAACTTCGTTTCAATTAATTCCAAGTTTTTCCTTTTTCAATAAATTTTTGAATCCATATTGAACTAGACTGGAAATCAATAAGTTGCATTTCAAATTCTTCAACCCGTCTAATTGGGACACGTTCAATTTATCAAATAAAGTAACATGCAAACCGTTTTAATCGGTGGCGTGCCCAAAATATTGCGTCGCGTACCATCGATGACACGCGTGCCATTGATTTGCCATCCCTGTACTATGCACTCGTTAAAGCGGAAATAAGATTTTTGCTGACACAACAGCAACGTTTCTGTACGCTTATATTAAATGTTGTTTGTTTATATTTTGATATCTAAAGAACAAGTTAATACAATCATACAAGCAACATTAATTGATAGAATCAATCATCAATCGAAAAACTTCAATTAAAAAGGCAAACAATTTAAAATATAATTGCAATTAGAGAAAGTCTTAATGTTTTTTTTATCGATATCTTAACAATCAGAATAATGCAATCAAGCGAACAACAAATTGGTTGATAGAATCGATCAGTTGAAAAACTGTAATCAAAGGTTTAACATATTATTACAATTAAGGAAATGAATTTGCGAAACTTATGAAATTGTTTACTTATTAGTGCAAATTGCTTTTTGCGACTAACACACCTATTTGTGATACATTTAGATTTGCAGTCAAATTTTTTGAAATACTGCCCAGTACCTGCTTTATTGCTGGTTGACTTGCATATATTTCTACAGCAGGGGCTTCTTCTCTCGTTAAAAATCTCTTTGCAAGCTTTCAGAATGAGAACTTTTGAACTTCAATGATACGGAAGCAGGTAATGTGCATATTACCTAGTTAAAATGCTGAAAACTCTTTAAGTCCGCACTTTAACGGAGCAAGTCATTTAATGTGCAGATTAGCTAGGTAATCTGCACACTAACTTCTTTCGAGTAATAACGGTAACATATATGTAAGAACACAATTTGATGCTGAAAAATTGCGTTACTTTTGTCGATGAAAAGACGTGAACTCAGAAACGATTAAAATTCCATACGATATTCGATAAACTTCTTTTTTAACTACTGTTAACTCCACATTTTACCATCCATTGTTAGATTTTAAAATGTATTGCATTTTAACTTGGTTAAATGAGTAGGTGTTAATATCTGGTTAACTGCTCCATTCCCAATAAATGTCGGTGCTTTGGTTAAAAATAAAACAACAACAAAGTGTACATTTTTTTTTTCCTTTTATTGGATAATAATCTGTCTGATTATTTGATTTGAGACAAAAGAAATGAAGAAAATATTTCTTTAATAAAAATAGAACGAATATGTATGAAGATAAATGATCCGAAATTTATCTTAAAACAAAACGATTAGAAGAGGAAAAGGGAAAAATTACCAGGGGGGAGGGATAATTTCCTTATTATTAGGGATAAACTGTGTAGCTTTATATCACCAATAATACCGTTTTTCCCTATTTATACATCATTATCGGCAAGTATACTAGTCGAAGTTTACCTGTAATCTATAGTATACTAAGCTTGATTTCGACGTGAACTGTGTATTCGAAACTACAGTACAGCAGGAATTACAGTAGATTTTCAGAACTGAACTGTTGGCGCATTTGAGCCAAGGTTGGCACTTGCGCCACTAAAACTCATATCCACCCATTCATCTACAACTAAACTGCGAAGTTTTAAGATGTAATTAGAAAATTGTTTATATCTTTAATTCCATGTAATATCTGGATCTCAATTACGAATTTTCGATATTTGCTGATAAAAAAAATATATGATAAATGTGGAAGTGTTGCTACAGTTCTGTAGCGTTTTGTCGAGGAAATGTCTTTGGTTTCTATATCTGTCGAATAATTTGTTTTTGCGCTTTACTATCTGATGACATCTTACTATTAAAAAATAATAACTTTTTCGATTTAAATTTTTATAAGGTTAAGAATTTTGTGTTTTACGGGGTTTTTTTTCAGATGTTAATTTAAATTTTATTGAACAATATACAAACGTGAAACAAATCATATTTAATAAAAATGGAATTTTGTAATTGGATATTCACTCGTTGATGTGTTAGAGTTTGAATGATGAACACTTTTTCCATTTTTAGAATTTAATTGTCATTTAATTAATTTATTTAACTAACGTTTTATTAATCATTTTATTTAATTAACACTTTTTCCATTTTTAGAATTTAATTGTCATTTAATTAATTTATTTAACTAACGTTTTATTAATCATTTTATTTAATTAACACTTTTTCCATTTTTAGAATTTAATTGTCATTTAATTAATTTATTTAACTAACGTTTTATTAATCATTTTATTTAATTAACACTTTTTCCATTTTTAGAATTTAATTGTCATTTAATTAATTTATTTAACTAACGTTTTATTAATCATTTTATTTAATTAACACTTTTTCCATTTTTAGAATTTAATTGTCATTTAATTAATTTATTTAACTAACGTTTTATTAATCATTTTATTTAATTAACACTTTTTCCATTTTTAGAATTTAATTGTCATTTAATTAATTTATTTAACTAACGTTTTATTAATCATTTTATTTAATTAACACTTTTTCCATTTTTAGAATTTAATTGTCATTTAATTAATTTATTTAACTAACGTTTTATTAATCATTTTATTTAATTAACACTTTTTCCATTTTTAGAATTTAATTGTCATTTAATTAATTTATTTAACTAACGTTTTATTAATCATTTTATTTAATTAACACTTTTTCCATTTTTAGAATTTAATTGTCATTTAATTAATTTATTTAACTAACGTTTTATTAATCATTTTATTTAATTAACACTTTTTCCATTTTTAGAATTTAATTGTCATTTAATTAATTTATTTAACTAACGTTTTATTAATCATTTTATTTAATTAACACTTTTTCCATTTTTAGAATTTAATTGTCATTTAATTAATTTATTTAACTAACGTTTTATTAATCATTTTATTTAATTAACACTTTTTCCATTTTTAGAATTTAATTGTCATTTAATTTATTAATTTATTTAAATTTTGATTCCATGCGTGTGGTGCCATCTGGTTGTGAATACCGGCGAAGAATTAAAATTTCATCATTCTGATTGCGAATTGCATATTTAAAAAAATTAAAACCCTTTTTTCATATACTAATGAAAGTGAGTTTTTAAAAACTGTGTCATTAATATGAACTTTTAAATCTAGAATGAAAAGTTATAGATGCGGTATTTACTTGGAAGGCTTTTAAATCAAACCTCAATCCATTAGATATTCGTGTTGAAATTCCTTTCCATTTAATCTTTTAGAATCTATTCTTCGAATTTGAATCAGTGAGATGAGATATTTTTATTATATTTGGCAGAGAAAAATTCCAAGTTTTCTCAAAATCAACAGTCTAGTGAATGTGAAAAATGTTTGTAGACTGTTAGTTGAATTCTTTTTCGTGAAATATATGCCTGAAAGTTTAAAACGGCAGATTTCTAAAAAGAAAAGGAAACCCACATTCATTCTTCCCAAATCGATCAGAGTGAAGTCAACTTTCATTTTCTTTCCTGCTTTTTACCTAGAGAAGTATTTTTCTTTTCAAACCTGGATTTTGGCATTCTGCCCAAAAGTGCAAAAAAGGACCTGAAAGTTGAGTTTCATTTATAACTAATTAGTAACTACCTGAGTTTTTTTTTCTTTTTTCGTGTGACTTATTTGTGATTCATTCGCGTTTTGTTCATCAATCGATTTGGGTTTCATTATTCACTTTTTGACAAAACTCAGCTAGAGGGATTGAATTAAGGTGGTTTCTTTTAGAAACTATTTGGTTCTTTTTAAATTTTTAAACTTTGATTCGCTGCTTAATCTTTGTTTCGTTATCTGAAGCTGATTGTCAAGTACTTTAATGTTTGAGGTTATTTTTCTTAATTAAAAATGCTATTTCTATAATATTTAGCATTTGCAGGGGTTTTTGTATATTTATCATATTTTCGAATTTTAATTCTAAATTGATAAAAAGCATGAATTAGATTTTGGTAATTATATGAAATTCCTTGATTGTTAAGCAATATTATACAATATTACCCGATATATTATGCAACATTCAACAATATTGTAAATATTGTTTAATATTATAGAATATTTGGGAGGGCCGCGGTGGCCTGGTGGTAAGGTCTCGGCTTGTGAGCCGTAGGGTTTCAGGCTCGAGACCCGATTCCACCGAAGAACTGTCGTGTAAGGGAGTCTGTTGCACGTTAAATCCGTCATGCCAAACGTCCACCTGCTGGTGTGGTGTGGAGAGGGGGCTGCCAGATCAGGTGTCGTCCTCGTCATCTGACCGCGGTTCAAAATGACGAGGTCCGTCCCAGTGTTGCTTTACAACGGGACGTTAATAAAACTTACCTAAACTAATTATAGAATATTGTACAATATATGTGTGCTACTAGTTAAAATGTTATTTTTTGATAATATTTATAAACAAAATAAATTTTGTGATGCGGCATACTTAATGCAAAAATCAACAAAGCTCTCAAAATTCTCTGCGAAATACTACTACCTTGTACCGTTGTACCAAGAATTATGAAGTTTATGTACAGGTATTAGGTGCTCACTATAGAACGATTTTTCTAAATTTTTTTTTAAGTTTCTACTTAAAATTCAAAACACTAATTTATTTTACTATCATTTCAAAATTAAATTTTCAATGATATTGATTGTATTGTCGTTAAGTTTTTCTTTTAATGTCTTTAAGTATGTTTTTTCAAAGTATATTTTACAACAATACCTTTCATTGTTTTAATTACCGGATTTATTCCAAAGCAGACGATGTCAGCATTGTGTGTGTGTGTGTGTGTGTGTGTGTGTGTGTGTGTGTGTGTGTGTAAAGATAGAGGAAGCAAGCCTAAATCATTATCCTGCTTACATGTTTCAAATGAACAATTTTTGAATATCCATTACATTTTATTTTATTCCATTCCATTAAACTTTATTGCATATTTTTAAATGACATCAGTAACGAAACTCTTTTTTTATTTACTTCATTGTTTTTTTCCTTCTTACAGGTAAATCTCCTTCCGCTAAAGATGTCTTTTCTATTGAAGTAGTCGAGGATTCACCAGACACAAGATTCAGTGATACCGAAGGTTTGTCTGGATATTGTGGATTCGGCGAAAGTCAGACTATTGCCAATCTAAACATTGATCTCAGTTTGGAGGAATTAAATATATCTGACAGAATCAATGTTCTAAAAAAGTTGTCCAGTTTCCTCAATATACCACTGAAAAAATTCAAACTACTTCCTAAGACTGATAAAAACTCTTTAGATCTCAGTGCCATTCATGCAGGGCCTGGCAATGCTAAGACGAAAACAAAAGCTGGAGGTGTCGCCGAATGGAAAGTCGGTTGTTCCTCTTCCATTTCGAATGAGCAAAAGGCTATGATATCCAAACTTGAAAGAGCAGCGGAAGATGGTAGTTTATCTATTGCTATAGGATACCCCATTATCGGGTGGCATATTACAAATGTTCTTCCTCGAGTGACGCACAGGGACAAGCGACAGATCGGTAGGGGAACTCCAGTTCCTGGTGTCTTGCCCACGCAGTGGCCAAAATTTACAGAAAGAGTTGATGAATTTGAGATAACTGATGACACCTTGACTCCTGAAACGAGAATTATACCAACTATGGCTTCTCCAACCCTTATGCAGCCTTCACATCATCATAGACATGGTCATGGTGAATTCGGTTTTGATAGGGGGCATCATCGTTTTGTCGATTCAGCAGTTTTATTTACATCGCCAACTTTACATCAACGTATGCACACTGCTTACGTTACTCCTATTGGAGCGACCCCCGTGATTGTTCCAGACAGACCAACCAAATATGTTCCAGTGACGCCTGTCATCGATGAACCTTATCCAAGTCGCTACTTCCCAGAAGAACACACTCCAATAGTCGATCTTGCTTCATCTATGTTCATTCCAACTCCAGTTATTGGAGTTACCGAAACACTTCCTATTCAGACTTTCGTATCATCCGTGGATGGGGTCAGTTCAGAAATAAAGCCCACCAAGAGCCAGACTGTTGTAGAGAAGACCAAGAAGCCACCTGGTGTGCCGAACTTCAAGCCTACCATTGAAAGACGAGTGCAGAAACTGATGATGGTAGCTGGAAAGATTTGGAGATTCCAGATTCCTGAAGATACATTCTCAGATTTGGAAGATGGAAATACCAGAAATTTGAAATTATTATTTATGACTGCTGAGCGCACTGCTGTTCCACCTATTTCCTGGATACAGTTTGATCCCGAGAAACAGATGCTGTATGCGTTACCACTTGATGAACATATTGGTAAATATGAATTTATTTTGGAGGCAATGGATAGCGAAGGAGCCTCAACTAATGACAGATTGGACATATATGTCCGGCAACATCAATCTGCTCGAGCTAAACATCATGAGTTCGCAGTTTCATTGAAATATAATAAATGGCAATATCCAATAACTATAGATTGGAATATTGAATTTGCTAAAAGGCTTTCACGCTACTATGGAGATAGGAATGAAAGCAATATTGCAGTTCAGTCTGTAGTTACAGAACCAGTTACTACTTTTACATGGTCAAATGATTCTCTCGCACCATATCCTTGTCCAAACGAAGAAATCGCTAAATTAACTAATAAATTAATTGATGAAAAAAGTGAAGTGTCAGTAGCTTTTAGGAAAGCCATGGGCTCTGAATTTAACATCATCGATGCTAGCGTGAACTTCCTTGGGGTATGCCACAGTCCAGCTTCTACAACATCATCCACCCACTCCAACTTCCCACCAATGCTTCGCAATCCTATCGAAAAAATCAATACTACAGTTGGTGAAATTTTGCGCTTCAAAATACCAGATGATACCTTTTATGATTTCGAAGATGGAAGTACTCGTTATCTCACTCTTACTTTCTTAACCATTGAAAATGTGCGTCCTCCCAAATCTTCCTGGGTTCAGTTTGATCCCAAATCTCAAGAACTATACGGTTTACCTTTTGATGGGGATGCTGGAAGACATGAATTTCAATTGATGGCAATTGACAGCAACTCATTGCAGATAAATGACGTTTTTATTATTGAAGTTCATCCACGTCCTCCTAAGAAGTGGAATGTTGAATTCAGCCTTCATATTGACCACGACTATGAAGAATTTAGCAAAGATATTAGCAAAAAGGTGTTGGTTGCATGGAAATTAGCCAAACTTTATGATGATCCAGATCCTCGTTATATAACAATAGGTTCAATTAGTAAAGGTTCAGTTGTGTATGCCTGGACCAACAACACTCTACCTCATGATCCTTGTCCGAAAAGGACAATCGACAAACTAGTCAAGAATATAATAAACGAAGATGGAACATTGTCATCAAAACTGACTGAGGCAATGCTGCCAGAATTCAAAATAATTAAAGCTGATGCCATGCCTCTAGGTATCTGCCTTGGCGAAGTGACACCAACTTCTGTTACCATTGCTCCACCTCCAGCTACCCAAAGAGCTGAACCTGCTGCTACAACAGATGACGACATATACATCACCACTATAATTCCAGCTGTGGTTATTGCAGTAATGCTGATCATCGCAGCCCTTGTTGCTTGTTTCCTTTACAGAAAGAAGCGAAAAGGCAAGCTTGTCATGCAAGACAACAATACCTTCATTGGGAATAGGGCCCCTGTTATTTTCGGAGATGAAATGGAAGAAAAGCCTGATCCTGCCAAGCCTCCTGTCATAATGCGAGAAGAGAAACCTCCATTGGCCCCACCAGACTACTTACGTTCATCTGCCAGCAGTAGGGATTCAACACCTCATCTTGACCGTGTAGAACAAGCCAACATTAGAAACACAAATGCCGACCTTCATATAGATCCTTCTCCACCATATCAGCCACCACCTCCGTTCACCACAAATAGAGACAATAAGAATTCTCGAAATAAAGGCACACCAACCTACAGGCAACCTCCACCATACATGCCGCCTGTGCCTCCTTAAAAAGAATTATTTTTAAGGCTTGCAGAGTGGGCATAACTGTGCCTTCGCCTGCCAAAGAAAGACTACTCATATGTACTCTACTTTAATGTTGCATTCATGTTTGTTCAATGCCTGCTCTTCTCTTCCGCTGTGAAAAAGAGCTTCTAAGAAAAAACAAGATGAATATCTGATACTGAATTTTATGTTAAGAATGTTTTTTTTAATTGCCTTGGATATGTAAAGCTGTGGATGTGCAGCAGATACCTTCGATTTATTGATGTTTTTTGTGTCTCAAAACGCAGGAGACGTTAGTGTTTTTATTCTGCTTGTAAGGTTTGACAATTCTTTATTAATGTATGCTCATTTTATATGTATGTGTTGCATGAAATTCTATATCGAATCGTGACAAAGTTAATTTATAAAACACTGCAGAGATAATTGTGTCTAATCATATAGCTGTTTTATCAAACTCCTATTAGTCATATTTTGCATTTTTATTTTATTTTATTTTATTTTATGGTAGATAACTTTAACTACATCCTTTCTTTGAATATGTATCTTTAAAAAAAATTTTTTTTCTTTTCTTTTTTTGTTGATATTTTCTAAATTTCATAATTATATGTTTCGTATCCATAATAATTGGAACTTTTTATTGATAAGAACAATTCGAATTTCGTTTTTAATTCTCTAGAACTGTAGAGATCTTTTATGTAAAAAAAAAATAAAAATAAAAAAAAATTCTGTACAACTTTGTTTTTGAAGAGTACTCGAAATTTGTTTTTCATAAATTGAATGTGAAAATTCCAGACTATTTCTGCAGACTTTATTTTCTTTGATGAATAGAAAACTCTATTCTCAGTTCCCTTAGTCCTAGTATAAAATGTGCTTTTAACTTATTTCAGTAACATATTTCTTATATAAAAAGTTTATTGTATTTTCTCAATGTGTATCATTTCACTATTCTAATTTTTTTTTTTTTTTTTTTTTTTCCTTTTTTTATTAAGTTTCATTTGTTGAAGAAAAATTTCGGTACTTGTACGGTCCCATGACTTATTTGGCGATTTAAAGATTAGCCAAGCTCCCATATGCATATTGTAACCATCTTGGCGATATATTTCGGTTGCTTGGCAGTAAAATTTGGAAGAGCTAAAAACAAGTACCCAAATTTCAGTTCTCGAAAATTACTTTTAATCGTCCAAGACAGTGTTGTAATTTACTTATATGCACTTTTTATTTTGTATAGAAATATGTGCAACAAAATATTTAAACTTGCATTAAATTCAAGAAATTCTTTGCTGTTAAATTTCCAATTAGAAATGTTTACTGTGCTTGCTCCTAAACCAAGTTTATTTGAAAATAATTTTTAATAAAAGTACTTAATATATATCTAAATGTGATATTTCCTAAATTAATCATCATTAAAAAATTAAACTCTTTTTAAGATAGGAAGGAGTACGTACTTGAAAAACAAACTTCACAGGCTTTTAAAACTATATATCTTGTCTAAATAGAAGTATCAACAAATCATCATCTAATGCTATCAAAATTCATACGAAAACTGTTACTTAATTCGTTACATCTATTTTAAATAAATTTGTTTCCATATTTAGAAATGTTAAACATTTTGACAACAGAAATTTTTTAAAAAATCTCCTCTTAGAGATTATTTTTAAAAAAACTCAATAAAGTATTATTTGAACAATTAAAGATAAAAAAAAATTTTAGTAAAGATAAAATAATTTTAGTAAACCTATATCTCAAATAAACTAATAAATTATCATTAAATCGGTAAAAATTAAAAATATCTATAGAATAAAATATTAAATATAAATCATTTGCATTTAATTTTAAGAATTATATTAATCAGCAGTTAACCTCCAAAAGACATTTTGTGAAAGGGATACGATTAATAAAAAGAACTTAAAAACTAATTTTGTTTTAAAAATATTTTATTTTAATTTTGCTTTTTTGTCTTAAAGTACTATTTTGATTTTTATTGATCTTTAGTTGTCATGTGTACTTAAAGTTTTAATTTTTAGAATTACAAAATCAAAACAAACATATTTCATGTAAAGATTAGTTTGAAAATGTTGACAAAAAAAATCAAATTTTTATTTCTTAAACAGCTGCTGTCAGAGGAAAAGCAAAAAATTAAAAATGTTATTATATCAAAACCGAGCTAAATACTAAAATTTCAGTAATATATATATTTTTTTTGTTTATAAAAAATGATCATAAATTATAATTCTAAAACTGACACAAGATTATCGTACTCATCTTAATACACAAGAGTTGATATTTTTTACAGGGTTTCCAAGACGATTAGTGATAAAGATTTGTGAAAACATACTTGTTCGTAGCATGAAAACTTAGTTTTTATAGAATGGGGAAAAAGCTGAAATTTTCATATTTGCACTTTTTTATAGATAATATTGCCTTATTTCTAATACAGTTACTTTTTTCAATGTACTGAGTAGAGCACTTAATATGAAACCATATTACATAATTAATTGCTATTCTAAAACTTTTTAATTAAAAAAAAATAGATATGTTTCCCTCTTCATCAAATTGTAAAAGATAAATCAATATCTTTTGAAAAGAACATGGGAATTGTTTAAGACTAATTTTCTGTTATAGAATATTCCTTTATTTAACTGTACTTAAGTGTGAATGTCATGTGTTATTCCTATTGTTAGCATCATTGTAAGAAATTAATTTTCACTAATGTGAAGGAAACTTAACTTTTATTTTTATTAAAAAGTTTTTTTCAAACAATTCCTCATTTCAATGCTATGATTTTTTCTTATAATTATTCACAATTCAAAATTTATGATAATTAATTTATTTTTAATAGCAGCGTGTATAAAAACTTACTTACATCCTGCAATCAATGTATTGATTAGTAATTTTAGTTAACAGATTTTTGAATGCTGTCTTTAATAATATTATTGTAAATTGTTTACATTTAGTTTGCATTCTTAATCTGAACGCTGTTAAGCTGTTATCTGTTTCATGTGTATTGTATGTGTTAAACTTGCAACAATATTATTATTTGTATATGCCAGTTTTGCTATACCTGTTTTATGATGAAAATGTTTTGATATAATGTGTCTTGCTTCCTAAATTTACAATTTTCATGTATTTGTGTTGAATGTTATCAGTGTTTGTAAAAACACCTTATGTAGAAGCAATTCTTCATCTACAGTAATGTAAATATTTGTATAGGCAGCTTTTATAAATTCTACATATCCCAATTATTGATTAAGAAGACTGAAAACTGTCAAAACAAATGTTGTTGGCATATCACTGAATTGATTTCTTTTATTTACAATAATCTTAAATCTTACTAAGGAATAATATTCTGCTAATGAGCATTTTAAATGTTATATCTCATTTTATTTGAGAATAAAATATATATATATATTATTTTTAAAAAAAATGTATTCCCAAAACATATCTTTTTTTAGGCTTAAAATAAATGGATATTTACTCACGTTTTGATGTATTGTTTATTCCTCTTCTTGAATCCTATGTCTGTCTAATTTTTTTCTTAGCCTCTCAAAATAACTAATTTTATGTAACAAATACATTTTAAATTTGTTTCTTGAAATGTGTGTGTAGTAAACTTTTGTGTATGCATATCACAATGTGTGCTTATGTGCTTGTACCATATAATTGATATCTCTGATATTTTAGTTTCATGTCAAATTATAGCCAATTTCGACGTTTATCATTTATTTAAACTGTCATTTATTTTGTGCTATTGTGAAGAAAATTGATTGCATGTTCTGTTACAATAATTACATTTGTAAAGAAAAATAAATATGTTTGAATGATGTTCAATAATTTATTACTCGTACATGGATGTAATAAATATGAACCTGTTTTGCAAAATCAGTAATGCAATGATGTGAACGATTTACATTAGAACATTATAGATTTAAAAACAGAGAATTAGATTTTTAAGTAAGAAAATTTTTGTTTTCATTTCTAATTGTGGTTGTTAAGAAGTTTCAACAAAGTGACCTAAGTCAGTGCTATAGTGTTAATAATAAAAGTTTTTTTCAATTAATCGTAGAATCTGTGTCTCACTTATCTGGTTTTTAGAAGACGTTATTTACTTTCATAGAATAATTTATAAAATTTGAATTCGAATGCTTTAGTATTTTTATCATCCCAATTCAATATGCAGAGTGGTATTAAGTTAGTTAATTATTTAACCTTCAATTTTAAAGCAACATTAGGACTATTTTGAGACGGAACTAGTAATTTTGAACCGCGGTCAGATAATAATGACGATACTTGAGCTGGCATCTCCAAATTTCCGTACTACATAAGCGAGAAGACATTTGATCCCGACATATCTGCACCAGACGTGCTTACACGGAGGTTCTTCGATGAAATAGGGTCTCGAACCTGGAATATACTTGCCCCGAAGCCAAAACCTTGCCACCATACAATATTAAAGAATACGATTGGTGTTGCACAAGAGAACGAAGAAAAGAAAAAAGCTTCAATGGTGAAACAACCCAAAATTCAAAGAATGAAAAAGAACAGAATTATCCCTCCACCAAAAGTGGCGTAACGAACCTAAAGAAATGAAGTTTAGATAATCCAGGCAGTCTTAAGGCGCGCCATATAGACAAAACATTAGTTCGTTTATACCACTTTTTAATGAGAAATATCATGAGAGCATGAAATTTAATGTCGTAGCTTGGGCGCTGTTTATTACTGCTAAACTGAAACAGGGGTGGGAAAAAAAACCACATTAAGCCCCCAATGGCATTTGCCTTCGTAATGCCACTGCTCCCAAAACATTCTCATCTGTTTAGTAATTCGTTTTTAAGTTTCTTTTCCAGTTTTACGATACAATACATGATTTCTTAACACATTCAATGCCATGACTTCTAATTCGATTTTCTCTTAACTATAATGTATGTCACCTAATTATATGATTCGGCATAATTAAATAGATCTGAATCAGAGATGAGTCGCATGGTTCTCAAATTGTTAATTCTTCAGTTACATATTCCCAGTTGTGTAGCGAAATGGTTAATAGGGATGTAGGCAGTGGTGTAACAAACGGGTTTTGATACCGCTTCTTGTATACAGCCAACCACCCGCCACCACTAGTCGAAGCAGTATCGGCAGGATTTGTTGTGGCCGACTGCTGTCTTTATCATAGTACATCCATATCACTGGCCAATTCTCTGAGCTGGCATCCTATTCGAGAAGGCTGGCCCCCAGCCACAACGTGGTCAATCTCTGACATTTCCTCATCTTGATTATATCAACCCCTTGTTGGTTTTTAATCAGAATTTAGTAAGTGTCTTCACTATAGATATTAAAATTGTGTAACGAATTTTATCCATCTAGCTCTCTTCGTTTTGTAGTTATCGTGTTAAGATATATTCGAATAGCCGTACAGATACATTTTCTCTAGACGGAATTTGCATATTTGGTATAAAGGCCAAATACCAAATTTCATCCGTCTACCTCAAATCGTCATTGAGTTATCTTTGTCACAGACAGACATAACGCCAAAAAAATTGAAATGAAACGGTGATTTGAAATATGAAGAGTCATCAAAATCTCGAGTTCAAATTTTTCGATAATTACAATACTTTCTCTATACAAGAATATATATATAACGTGCTAGAAAAAGAAAATTCCGATATGACATCCAAAATGTAAATCTGTGTTAATTTTGAATCCGAATGGTTAGCAGGAAGTGGTCCAAAATGCAGGCTCAATTATATGACAAAATAAACACAAAAATACCTTATAGAATACATGAGAAAGTTTTATAAACGACCGTAAAAAAATTTTGTGCCCTATAACTCTTTGGAAAAAAAAACTAAGAAAAAGGTTGAATACACTTTTGAACATCACAATAAAATAGCTAGCATGAGAAATAAGGGCAACATAGAAAAACACACGCAAAAAAAAATCTCTAATTTCATATGTAGCTATAAAATATATTGTTAGTAAAGCAATAATAGAAAAATAATTATGTTGCATATAGGTGCAGGATAGAAAAGAAAAAAAAAAGTCCTGCACAGAAAATAATTCAAAACCTTACAATGTAATCAGATGTTGGTTTTCCAAACAAGGGGAAAATTATTTACACACGGCATCTTTAAATGTTTTATTTGTTTCTACATTAAATATTACATGCAAGAAAATTTCAAAATGTGCATATAAAAACTATTCATTGTACATATCTAATAAAATTGGTGCTGCAATATGAAGTTTTTGTTTTACAATGTGATTATGTAATATTTGCTGTGGCACCTGATGTTTTTTATAATTTTCTTTTTAGTATACAAATAGAAAGTATTGAAACCATCAAACAATTCCAACGCGAGATTTTGGCGAATCCTGACGTTCAGACTTCCTGAATTAAAAATAAATATTTAAAAAAAAAACCGTTTTTGGAATTTGTCTGTGTATGAACACAATAGCTCAAAAATGTTTTAAAAAAGACAGATGAAATCCATTCAGAGAAGGTCTGTTTGTCCTGCTGTCCCAGTGTAAGTGAACATTATAGCATATGAAGTGCTAAATAGATAAAATTTGGTACACTTCACCTTTCGAGTCGCGTTCGGTACACAGATCTATCATCTACAATGTACACTTTTATCAAATTTGAAACTATATCTATCAAATGGTTGACTGTCTGACCCATCAGTCTGTACTTTCATTTGCATGAAAGCGCGATTATTCAAAACCGTAATAAATAGGTAAATACAATTTCGTTCACAATTTCAGATCTAAAGTTTAGATATTTATCAAATTTTGAACCAAATCTATCAAAGGGTTGATCGTCTGTCGATCTGTACTTTTGTGTGCTCGCAAACGTGATAACTCAAGAACATAGTTAAATAAATAAAATTAAGTATATTATCTTGCGATTACAACTGCAATTCTATGTCAAATTTTGATTTCAATCGGATGGGAAAAAAGGCGGCCAAGCTGCATGACGGCGATTAATCGCCAAATATAGATCTTTCAGAACTACAGTTCATCAATGGCATGCAGTTAATGCATAATAGCGATTTCCTTTACTATACTATAGTATAAAGTACACAACTCTGAATAAACACCACATGCTTTAACCAATGTCAACAAGAAGAATGGCGGGGGGGGGGAGGATAATATCTTTATTAGAGAGTAGATGAGAAATTTTCAGGAGATTACTCCAATTGGTTTTAAGTTTGTGATTATTATTCATACATTCTTATATGAAGTTTGTCCTTCCTATATGAAATTGAAGTATAGTTTATCCCATGAATTTAGAATCACCCTGTATATTTTATATTTATCACGAGTAAATAAGTTTAAATTGTTATAACTCATTAAGTTAATCTGAATAACTGGATCAAAACATGATATTCAAAGTTATAAGTATAACCTAAATAAAAATTTCAAAAAATGCCCATTAGAAGATATGGGATCTATAACATTTAATTAACAATCTGGTAAATATAAATTCTATCTTACTATTTGTTCTAAAGCTAGAAGACATTTTTTTTAATTCTCTTATGCATAAAGTTTAAAGGAGAAACTAATGAAGAAAAATTTCATCCTTTGAAACACAGGAGCTTGTAAGTAATTATATATTTATCTTTATTTACATAAGTATTCTAGATTTTTTTTAGTGTGTAATTTAAGAAGATTACACGCTATTATAATTAATCTTATTAATAATGACAAACTAAAATCATAAACACAGAACCTACACATTAATCCCATGATCTACAAATAAAGTTAACAAAACTAAGAAAGGCTCTTAAATTATTTTTTAAAAAAAGTTTTATTGGTATGATTTATTTACATACATCAGCTTTTTAAAATCTTCAAATTTTCTGTAAAATATAACATTTAAATCAATAGAAAAAAGTAACTAAACAAAGAGGAGCGTCATATAGATCCTCTGGTCTTTCAAAGAATTAAGAAAAAAACAAAATAATAAAAATGTTGGAAAAAGAATTTATTTCCACTGTGTATAAATGTAACATAAGTAGAAACAATATTTAACTGCATACAAGATTTTTTTTCTTTTGAGATATACTGAAAAATAAATAAATTGTACAGCAGAATAAAGAAAAACTGATATCACAGAATTTTTATGAAATAAGACCAGTTCCATAAAAGCTCTACATTATAGTAAAAATTTACTAATTTATAGTAAATGATTTTAGCCACAAATTAAACACATGAATTCAATAATAGGAATACTTCCTACAGAAGTAATATAACTCTAAAAATACTGTGGAATGATCTGATATTTACATAAATAGGAAATAAATTATAAGACAGGAAACACAGTAAGGATTTTTTTATTAAATTGTAGGTGCATTCATTATAAATAATTTATCTTCTTCCTTTTTTATCCAATGGACGATTTTTTTCATCGCATTTGTAGCATCTGTTTTTGTGACCAATGGTTCGAATGCAGCATAAAGCTCAAAACCTTGCATATGCTGAAAAATATAAGAACTAACTAATGAATATTCAGAACATCTAAGTTAAATAAATATACAGGCTATAGAAATTATGCTTGAATGAATAAAACTACAATTATGGATATAAAATCTACTTTTAATAAAGAGATTACATTGTCTTATCTGTGATTAATCATTCCATTTTAGCATAGAATTTTGGAAGTTAAAATATTTTATCTTGAAGATTAAAGCAAACAAAATAGAAAAACAAATTGCAAAAAGTATGGAATGTAGCTTATTTAATTAAAAAAAAGTAATAAATAAACAGGAATCACTGCAATCCCATTTCAAAAATCAGAAATTATGTTGTAAAAGTCTGATGTAATTTCCACAGAAATGGAACATCATGGTAAACAATACATATTCCTAGATGTATAAACACTTATTTTGAAAGGATTTAATCAGCAAACAAAAAAAAATCATTTGAAAAAAATTGCACTAATTTTTAAAGTAGCTTAACTTTAAAAAAAAGAATTGTAAATTTCTCTTTAAACTTTTTTTTTGGGGGGGGGGGGAGAGAGAAGATTCCTAAAATACTTCTCAGTAGGAACTCAAGAAGGATTTGATGCAAAAAGTATGCATGCATTTTAATTAATGAGGATAATTAGTCTTTCATACATATGCCCTCAAAGTTCAAAGATTTTCTGCAATTAATTAAAATATTGCTACTGTAATACTTTTGCTGTAAAACAAAATCTAAGAGACTTTTATACTTAATAAATCTAAAAAAATCCAGATTTTAAACCATGCAAAATGCAGAATTCTACATTTAAGTGGGCCACAATCACCCTTAATAATAATAAAGTCTTTTGTATATGCTGATAATTTAATTTTAAAAAATCTTGGAAAACCATAACTGTGATATCCTATCTCCACCATAACTGTTATAAGTAGTGGCATTTTCAATCTATTAACAAGACATGAATAGAATGATTAATAATATCAACGGAAATGTTTGCCAGATTCCTTTAAAACAAGACTATGTCCATTTAACAAAACTATCAATTAATTAAAGTAAAAAAGCCCTGTCTACAAAAAGCAGTTTATAAGATCAGCATCTGAACAAAATCGCTGTTTCATTTGCCTTACTATTATGATTATTGAAATGGAAAATTTGGGATTTTTCACAGCAAATGCTTTTATTCTCATTTGCCTTAAAATACAAGTTTTCATTGTTTGCATTTATGCTGTTGCCAATCACAAACAGAAAAATTCTATAAAGTATTGATCAAACCAAGTTTATACTTAATCACTCAATTTTTCATTATATTATGTACTCAATGCATTAAATTAGCTATAAAAACCTTTCACATGACCTTCAGGTTCTGTAGCATCAGTAAGTATCTCATTTTTTTTAGTTGGTTACTTTCATATTTCCAGAAGTGAAGTAAATATTAGAAATCTGTAATTTTTAAGACATTACTCAGTGTTTATTTTTTTCAATGCAAAAATGGTTTTTAAATTCAGATCTTTCTCTTTTCAATATTTTTTTCAATTTTTATTTTTATTCATTCCCACATAAATTTTAAATTATAAAAAATTTAACATAATATTTTGCTTTGCGTGTACACAAATACTTATATCATAATACACAATTTTTATATCATCAAAATATTCACACAAATATCATAATGCATAAAAAATTAAATAATTTATTCTGTAGAACTACTGAAATAATTTATTCTGTAGATATTTTCATGTCTCTCTTCTACAAATGTACTTATATGATGGTAAAAAATAATTTACAAAATTACGTGTTTTGTGCGAATTTTCAATGTATAAATTTCATGATAATTTAAATGTCTTAAAACATTGTCTAAGAATCATTATTTTTCTCAGACAAGTTTTTATTCTCATATAAATATATAAAAATAACAATTCTTTTATTAACTTTCTTTTAAAATAAAAATAGAAATAATCAAGAATAAGCAACTATTTATATAAAGCTAAATGCAATTGCACATTAAAACTTATTTTGAACAGGATTGAAAAATATTTGTAAATGAAGTTGGGTTTTTTTATCATAAATTATAAAATAGTAAATGATATACAAAAAATAAAAATAAATAAAAAAACAAATATGTGCTTACCCATCCAACCATAGTTTCTCGCTCTCCACTGTAATAGAGCATTTTTAAGGGTCGTGAACTCTTGCACATTCTATGATGCAAGTACTGATAAAGTCCAAAAAGATGTTGCCAGTCATCAGAGGTAACATAAGGAGCTTCCATACTAGGCATGGTAAATTGAGCAGCTGAACGGGATTTATACAAAAAATGTCGAACTTCTGTGATGCCAACTTGTGAAATAGAATACCCTTTACTATTTATAGATTTATATATTGCTTCTAAACAGTGGTATTTCTTTAATCTCTACAGAAATGGGGAAAAAAGCAGTTTTTTAAAAAATAAAATATATCAATTCAAATCATTAATTATTAAGTGCATTCTAATTTATAAATTAACATAATTAATTTTTTCTTTGAATTTTTAATTTAAAATTTCCTTATAAACTTTCCACAAAAAAGATTATACATAATTTATATATATATATATATATATATATATATATATATATTTGCATGAGTTTTATAAACACAATGTCTGAAAAAAAAATGTTTCATTTTTAAATTAAAGGTGTTTCACAGCAAAGTTCCGACTTTTTTCACAATTTCCCCCTCTTCAAATGATTTTTAATCCAGAAGCTTAATGATAGTCAACCCCCCACCCCCAAATTTTTACTATTTAAATTAATTTTGAAATGTAAATGGGCATATTTATCCTTTTAGAAATTAAGGTGTAAATTAAAAAAAAAAATTTTAAATGCCTTTTTATATATGCATCAAGTAAAGAACATTTGTTTTCACAAAAGGCACAGGCTTTAATAAAAAGTTATTCTTACTTAAAAGAAAATGTATTAACAATTGCATGCATTAAAAGGAATGCAAAGTTATTACATTTATATAATTTTAATCACAGCAGTATTTCTAAGCATTATTTTTTTGTCACTATTAAAGAAAAAAGTCTAATTTATAATCAAACTCTACTTCAATAGCATTGATTAAAAAGAAGAGAAAATTTTGTCTTTTTAAAAATTAAAAATAGCTGTAAACTTTTCTCCTTACTTAATGTCTGCCTTAAAATTTTTGTTGCATTCATTAATTTTGTTAGAATAGCACTTTACTGAACATTTATGGAAAATAAATCAGTAATTCTGATTTCGATAGAATATTAATTACATTTGGTGGTTTCTGCCTTAATTAAAAATCATACATATTTTAATGTAATAGACATTCACAAATTAATAGTGAAAAAAATTGTACTGTCTCTATGGTACTATAGCCCATCAATAGATTATGATCTCGCAAATAAGTTACCTTATCGCAGCTCTTTTGTATATTTAAAAAATTTTATTGTCAAAGAAATTATTTTTGAATATCATATTATGGATACATATTTTTTTAGCAATGTTCAATTAAAATATTTTAAAAAGCAACTTTTATCAAAGTTACCATTTTTTTTTTTTTCATTTTATGTATTTATTTATTTTTTACTAATAAAAATATACCCTAAAAATGACTATTTTCCAAAATATAAAACATGCTTCAAAATTTAAAATACTAAATTGCTTTTTAGCATGATCAGAACTTTGATTCTTTATATGCCTGACATTTACAGTTCTATTTGTGGCAACACCAACATTTCATGTTACTAAAAATTCAACTATATCTTTTCAACTCATGCTGATGATATATCAGTACTGAACATAATGGCTTTTCTGCAGAAAACACAAAAGATATTAAAGAAATTAGTTGATGAATACGGTAGAACTTACTTCAACAATTTTATTTCTGCATTCTTTTAACTCAAAGAATTTATCCTTATCAACAGACAGTAACAATAAACATGCTTTGTCAGCATCATCCAAATATGATATGTGACCATGGAGGAAACCACTATGGGAAAAAAATATATATATTCATTGCCAAAATAAAACAATAATATAAAAATATTTACATCAAAAATAAATAATTATAAAAGAATCAAGTACCAAAATTATTTGTGACAACTAAAGAATAGTATTTATAACACACACATATTATATATATACATGGTCTACAGTTTATTAATTTCATTTCATGATAGTAAATAATTTGCTTAAAGTCTGTATACATAACAAAATACAGATTAATCTGGACATAAAATAACCATAAGTATAATATGTCCACTCTAATTGTAGTCAACAGCTAAATTCTAAACACTTAGGCAAGTATTTCTAATTAATAAGCACACACACACCCTTAAATGATGTTGGTGGTGCTGATGTCTAAAGGATAAAATATAATATATTACTATTCAATATAAGCAACAAAGACCAGAATCAATAAATCAGATTTAAGAGATACTGGAATAATTCTTTTATATAAATACTGAAATGGCAGAAGAAATGCCAGGAGGAAGATTTTCCTACCATTCAAAGGAACACAAGCAAACTGTTCTTGCAGCCAATAAGGATAAGAGCTAGAATAATATAGCTTAAACAACAGATGTACAGAATTATATTTTATGTTGCTTGAATCAATAAATAAACTGCTTACACTTACAGATCAAAATTTTATACAGTTCTCATAGTCATATTGGTCATATTTAATAAAATATCCCTAGCATATGAATATTTTAAACAATGAAATTTCATTCGTCTATGATCAAAACTGGCCAAATTATGAAACTTTGAAGCCAACTATTCACTTCTTTGCAATCAGACCAATCAATTGTCACATCTAAGGAATAGAATCATCCAGTAAATTAATCTCCATGAGACTAAAAGTTTTTGCCATGGCAAAGTGGAGACCCCCTCCCCCATAAAAAAAATATTAGTATGTTAAGAAATTTTTATTAAAAATGACTAACGATGGAATATTTTAAAAAAAATTTTAATTTTATAATTTTTTTGAAATGCAGAATTTATTGATTTTAACAATAATTTAAAATATCACCCTTTACATCATTTGAAAGATCTTCCTAAATGAAATTATCAATTTTGAAGTCAGCTATTGAGCCACAATTACAGTGAATATTCAATACAGTAATTTGTACATGAAAATCTGATTAAGGCACAACTTCTAAAGGCATCTTTAACTATTACATCCCTGGTCAAAATTTATAATTAACATAAAGCAAACAACCAGTTGAGAAAGAAAGGAAAAATGGTAAAGTAAAACAAAATTAGGTTAACTGAAGGAAGCAAAAATTATGTAGAACTAAACTTAAAGTCTAATGCTTTTTAAATCACTAAGAGAAAGAAGGTTATATTATTAATCAGATGGCATCAGATCTGATGAAATTTTTACAAACTTGCAATTATTATTCACTAGTCCCTCTAGGTGAGCAGTTGGTTCACCAGGGACGTTAGTTATGTCTAACTGATTAAATGATATTAATTATAACACCATATCCATGATTCTGTCAACTGGTTGCATATTAAAACTATATTGCTTTGATCATCTCAACATATTTTCTGTTCATTGTATATATGAACTTTTCTATATTGTTTTGATCATCTAAATATATGTTCTGTTCATTGTATACATGAACTTTTCTAAGTCCTGTGATATCATACCACAATTAAAAACAAAAATGTGTGGTTTATCTCTCTTCCAATTTTTACAGAGCATTGCAACTTCACTTTTTTTATTCATTTTGTAAATGACACAGCTATTAAACAAAATCCTTCTCCTTTAGTTTTTAACAAAGGAAGAAAATCACATGATGAAATATTTGATGAAAAGATTTGAATTTCAGTTGAACAATATTGTTAAAAATTGGCCAAAAAATATTTTTAAAAGGAGTCCAAAAATCAGAAAAAGACTATTAAATTGGTATCAGTAAAAAGATATTATTTTGAATTTAGATATGATGTAAAAACGTTTTTGTGCAATAATATTTTTGAAAGCTATTATGGAAACACATCAACATACAGCTTAATTTTTAATTAATTAAAATCCTAAATAAAATTTACAAAAAGTCAGGTGCACATTCCAAGGATATATATGTACTAAATTAGATAGCTACAGGTCAAACAGTCTGGCCTGTAGAACACCAATATAGTCGTTCATCTTTATTATTCATAGAAATTACTTCAAAACTGAAAAATGTTTCAATAATAGATGATGAATCATTATTTAAACACATAACAATTTATAATGGTTTCCTTAAAAATGAACTGAAATGAAAGTTCATAGACATTGGTAATAATAATAATAATATATATATATAATATATCAATAATACAATAAATTACCTGGAATCAAATTTTGGAAGACAAATTGGTAACCAGGTTTCCACTGATTTAAAACTTTCAGAAGAACTAACAAGATTCATCAATATGTGAAGGTCGGCAGGATGAAGATAATACTTCTTCATTCTCACCAAAGTAACAAGCTGGTTTTCAACCAGTAAAATAGCAAAAACAATACTCTACAAAAGAGAATAATTTTAATTCAAAAATTTATCATGCATATTTCTTTTGAGAAAAATATATTTGTACTATATAATAAAATATAGATCAATAAGCGCATAGAACATGAAAAAGAAGGAATGTTGTTGAATATAAATTATACATTAATATTTGCAAATTTAAAGAAAATTGGAATAAAATAATTGACATAAAAAATCAATCTATTTTAAAGAACGGTAAACCTCTTACAGAAAAAAATATTCATTAAGTTTGCTCTTTACAAAATACCCAAGGTAAAAGTTATCAAATCTAATAAATTAATACATAAACACTACTCAAATATCATATTTAAAGCCCTTAAATCTTTTTTATGGCAATTTATACAACATTATTTTTCATGGTAACTACATAGCAGTGCTATTACTGAATGAGAACATTCTTTCTAAATTTGAGACTAATACTAGATAATGCACAGGTAGATTCAGGAGATTCTTGGATTGAGATAATAGATCAGACATAATAAAATATATTAAATTAAATTATAGCAGAAGAACTATGAGAGGCTGATATGCAAAAAGAACTAGAAAATGAATACCATGTAAACTGATGCAGCACCAATGATGGAAGTTTATGCATTGAATCACCATTTAAACGAAATGTGTAATCTTTGGTTTACTATACTTAGCAATCTAACTTTAAAATAGTTACTGTCACCCATAAAAACCCAGTTTACATTTTGCTTGAATTAATAGGTTTTTGAATTTCTACTAATTAGAGTAATGACCATTCAACATTTGTAGTCATTTTGGAAAAAGCTGGCTGCAACTGGTAATACAAGCAAACAAATTTAAAAAAATCTGTAAAGTATGCATAAAAAAATGTCCAAATGACAAAAAATACCACCAAAAATATTTATATCCTTCACAATTTGATTATTCACAAATTACAATTATTTCCAGCATGGGTGGTTCATATATACAGATCAACACATTCATACAGTTTAAAGAAATAAATTTGATTACTAATTTACTTTATTTTGTACATAATATTTACATGCATTATCAATATCTTGATACTATTAATAAAAAAAAAATTATTATTGTATTTTATAAAAAGGTTTTAATACATTATTGAAAAATGTATTAAACATTTTTTGGCAAGGGAAATATTCTAAAAGGAATTGCTTGTTGCCACCTTTTTAGAACAGCTCTAATAGAGAAATATGGCAACTCTTTTCAGTTCTCAACTGCTCTGAAAGAAGCCACTGCCTTCCATAGCTCTCAGCAAGAACTTTTTCTTCTTCTGAAACCTCTTCAGGCTAAAGAGTTTTTTTTTTTTTTTTTCAATTCCAAGGTCTTATAACAAATAATAAATTTATTAAATAATAATAAATAAATGATAATTAAAAATGTAATTAAATTGTTAAATTTGAATGAAACTTTCTAATATTTTTCATTTTTATCCACAATAATGAGTATTCTTAAAGATGATACAGTGAAGATTTCCATGACATCCACATTATTTTGTATAATGACTCTCTTTGGGATCTTAACACATAGTTTCAAGCCAGATTTAGAATAAAAAAACAAGCATCTAGAACTGTAGAAATTCATGCACTGATCAAAAAGCATATTTACATTATTCAGGAAAATTAAATGCACCAAGAGAAAAAAAAAAAAAAAAAAAAGCTGCAATGAAATTTCAAATGCATTACATGAATACACAAGTGAATTTTTAAGCTTTAAAATAATGTTTTTCACTAATAACATATTATGCATATTCTCTCACATAAATTAGTATTTAACCAAGATCAACTTTTATAATAATTTTCTTTTCAATATTTAGTAAGTAGAGGATAGCAATCAAAGTAAAGAGAAGGACAAAGTTTGAAACTAGGAGACTATCAAAGTTGTATAATAGAACAAAATGCAACAGTTGCAATTGTAAATAATAACTGAATTTATCAGCAACAGGTTAAAAAAATACAAAAAAATTTGCCAACCTGAAAAGTGCTAACAAATATTTTTACCAAACTTGATAACTACTCTAATAAATTAGGAAATACAGAAGTCAAATCTAAGATGGTAGAAATAAGTTAAAAATAAACAAATTTGTATTTACATCTCTCTTTCAATGCAAAATTAATTTGCTTTCATATATTTCACCTATCATGAAACTTCTACCAAAACTCTTTTAAATATAATCTATATTCAAATTTCTCAACAACTTTGCTATTTCCATTAAATATTTTCTCAAAAATATTATTAAGAAAAAAATTTAAGAAAATTAACTTACCTTGATTTTTCCACAATACTGGGCTAATGTTTGTCCAATAACTTCTCTTATGGAAATATCTAGAGACAGACAATTAACAGCACTTAACAAGAAACTAGGATCTGTGTCCAACATATCTCCTAGTCTATCTAGGAATTTTTCTGCACCACCTAAGAGTCTTCTGAGATCAAAATTGCTTCTTTTTTCAAATATTTTATTTAAATTGGACATAGTCAGGACAGACACAATTTGATTGTATACATAAGTTAGATTGCCTAAGAGTTGGGGGACAGAAGCCTTTGAACTTGAGACTGCAACAAGAATCAAAGGCATACGATGCAGAAAGACAAACTTTCGATCACCTGCGTGTATTGATCGAATCATGTCTCCACTGTTTTGAACAAAAGAAACAAGAGCTTGAATAACACCCATTAAAGTTGCAAGATGATCTTCACTCCCATGTCTATAAAAAGAAAAAAATTATTTAAGTGCAGAGATATTGAAATAATGTATATATTATCAACAAATAATTAGCTAAAATATATAGTATTTCTGTCCTATTATTATTCAAGGTCATTGATATAAATTTGTTTAACTCAGTACTCCATTTAATTAATGTATATCTTTCAGATCTGAAATTATTTATAATGATTTGTACTGCTTCAAATTCTACAGTTCTATAGTAAAATTCTATACACTAAAAATAATTAATTAAAAAATAAAACATGAATCATTTATAACTCTCAAATGTAGAAACCATTATATCAACTAAATCACTTTAATAATTTTTAAGGAAGTTGTGAACAGATGGATTATTGACATATGGAAAAAAATATTCATCATACAAATGTTAGTATATATTTTGTATATATATTGAGATTTCTCTCCAATTCCATATCAGGGCATCAGTGTAAATTGATTCAAAATCATATCATAAATTGATTTAAGTAAATAATTCCTCATAAATAACAGCCCGCAATTTTGAACAGAACCTGTCATGCTTTTTTAATTAATACTCTTTAATGCACAAAATCAATATAAGCTCAGAAAAAAAAAAATCTATTGTTATAGAAATAATCCAAAATCCACGATGGGTTGTAAAATTCAATAAGCTGAATAATGGATAAAGAAGTTTTATTCCACGCAAAAGCATACATTCCAAATAGCAAAACAGAAAGTGTCCACAAGCAGCAAATCAGTAATAAACAATTGCATCAGTACAAAGTGATCAGAGAGAACTGGCTTATATACTTTCTTGAGAATAAGTCAGCTGAAAATTAACCACTAATGTTTACTTAGTTCTATCTCTTAGTTTTTTCTTTTAAATAGTTTTTGAGGCAGGGCACATACTTTCTAGAAGAAATAACATGAGTTCAAATGAGGATTTTGCCCAGATTCTAGTGGTTTCTAGAAACTTCGTTTTTGTTGTCAAAGCCAAGTTGCATTGATTCAGCATCTTTAGAGCTATTTTAAAACTATCTTTCTTACCAGGAGACTTACAATGTAAGGAAGCAACATTATAAATTTGTAACATAACCTATTTTTCAATTTATTGAGAACATAGCACTCAATGTTAATATGCAGATAATAATTGATATTTTATTATCTAAATATAATAAAAATGCCATACAAAAGTATACTACAATTACCAATTAATATTAAATTGAATCATTGCAGTAAATATTTATAAATGAAATTTTTTAATGTAGTTTAAATATTAGATTATTAAAAAAAGAACAAGTTTATAAGAATCCTAATACCTAAAATTAAAGACTGAGCATTCATTCACTGAAAATGAATGGCATTCATATTTAAATATTTATTCTTTATTTATTTATTTTTTCTTTTCATGAAACTGAAAACTGAAAGAACTTTTAATACCTGGAATAAATAGGTTTTCCAGCTTCACTAAGAATAAAAATGTGATTCTTTTGAAATCTCCAAGAAGGATCATTTAATTCATCACATTCTTCTTCATCTAACTCTTCTGTTAATGACAAAGATGCTTCACTTTTTGTTTCCACCTGAAAAAATTGATTACAAAATGATAAAAAAAAATGATACCAAATTAAAAGGAACAATTAAAAGTAAACACAGAAACAAACAAAATTTACATATCTTATTGAAATAAATAAGGTGATTTAGAAATAAATAAGAATTACTGCATAAACTCTTTCAAGTATGTGAGAGCATAATCATCATTCTTTAACTTCATCGTAATTTGTTATATAAATAGAGTACACTTTTAAGTGAATAAAAAAGAAAGTACTTTTCTGGATGCTTGACAGTAACTTTATCTTGCACAAATATTACAATAAAATGTTTCTTCCCAATAAGACTAGAAAATAAATATTTGCTTTAAAAACTAAGCTGTTTCATCGACTAAGTCTAATGCAATGAAACAATCTACTACAATGAAATTGATGAATCATATGCTAAAATAGCTGTCCTTAAAGCATTTAGTATGTATTTTGGCTGCTGTCCATCAAAAATCCAGAGTGTTAAAGGTAAAAAAAAAAAGTTAAATATCTAGCTTTCATAAATCTGAAGATAAATAAATAAAAAAAAATTATATATAGTTAAACTTGTCATTAAATTTTCTAATTATACTTATTCACTACCCAATCCAACAACCTTATGAATTGTTGATTTTTATATAAGGGAAAAAAACCCTACCAACATGCGATTTAAATGTATCAAACATATATAACTCTGAAAAATTATTCATGAAATATTATTTTCTCAAGGAAAAGTAAATGGCCTGGGAGCCTAAATGTTGTCATTACTTTTCTAGTATGAAGATGTTGATATGAGCAGAATTTTGCAGATAAAAATTATTACCAAGATTTGTAGATTTTTGTCTGAAGTGCTACCAATGGGATTACACCTATGCTATGTGAAAAAAATAGGACAAACATATGCTGTAAATTATGCTTTGTAGTTTTATCCTATCAATTTATCTTCTTTCATTAAGTTGCTTGACTATATTTTCTTTTATTTCAAATGAGTAAATTTTATCAATGGCTATCAAAAATTAAAATAAATAAATAATTCAAAATTTTTGGTGTATGAAAAAAGTAGGACATGTGCTAAAATAATTGTTTTGAAAGATATTGTAAACCTTAAAAGTCAGAATTTTATTTTTTTAAACTGTTTTTGTTAAGTAAAAAAATGCTACTTTATTGATAGTCATCATTTTCATTTTTTAAAAATACCTAGAGGAAAATCTTTAAGTGAGTTTCAAAGAGATCAAATTGTTACCAACAAAAATGATCGCAAAGCTACAATCAGTCCAAATACAATTTCGAACTTCATAAGGAATTCTAATAGTCAAGAGATCAAAAAGAAGACTGTGAAGCCTAAAAAAACTGATGCAACACAATCAAAGAAAGATCACTAGGGAACTAAAAAAAACATTTTTAAAAAATCGATGGAAGTGTTTCCAAAGCTCAAAACAATGCAGACATCACACACAAGTCAAGAACTAGCTATCTTGAAAGAAAAATCTCCAAAAAACTAGAAAATAGCTAGAAAATCTCCAAAATCTCATAAAAAGGAAGTATCAATCTAAATGAAGCTAAAAACCACATGTCCTGGAATTCAGAATGGACCTCCATCATTTCTGATGGGAAAAATTTAATTTAGACAACTAAGATGCTACCAATATTACTAGCATTGAAAGGTAATGAAGAAGAGGCTTATTCTAGCTAACTGATGGCTGGATAGAGTTGAAATGTTTGATTGGCAGTCACTTACAGAGAAAGAACAAGTCAAGTTTAACTGAGTGGCAGACAGAAACACAAAGACTATGTCTAGGTCTTGAATTCCTACTTTCTTCCTTAAGACATTGTTAGGCAGAAATGACTGGATTTTTACACGTGATGGAGCATTAATTTACATAGCTAATGGGGTAAAAATTGGTTGGTAGCAAATAATACTTGGGCTTTACCCTGGCTTGCTATATACCTGAACTTCAACATTGTGGAGAACATATGAGCAAGGAATTGTTCATCATGTTTACAGTGCAAGCAGGCAGTTTGAATCTGTAGATAAACTTCAGAAAGCTTTGAGTGATGTATGGGAAATTTTTTTCCAAACATAAATTCAAACTTCATATAATCCATACAAAACTGAATCTATGAAGTAATTAATGCCAGTGATGGAAGAATTTCCAATTAATAAAATTTTTATTTGCACTAATTAGAAGTATTTTCTACTTTTTTCACAGAGTATGATATAGTCAAAACTCAATTTTTATTCTAATTGACTTTTATTTTGTTTTATTTCAAATTTCTGAAAAAACTTATCTGTTTGTAAATAGGCCTTTAATGTTGCTCATTAAATGGTTCTTGAATATAAATAAAAAAAATAATCTAATATTCTTTTAAAGTGTTACTCATTAAACTGTTCTAAAAAAAAGTGTTTTTTATTTTACCAAAAAAAAATTTTAAAAAAATTGTATCCTTCTACTTTTATTATGTTGTGTAATATCACATACAATTACACTACCCTAAAGGATTTCTCAACAGAAAATAATTCATGTTTATGATATATACAAGAAAGATAAAATTTGTATCAGTTTTCAATTCATTCTCTCTGATCCTTTCCAATAAAATGATGGCAAATGGCATTACTAGAATAATATTAATAATCAACAGACATAATCACTTATGATGGCATAATGACAAAGGAACAAAGGATACAAGCTTGATAACAAGTCTTAAGTTATAACATGGAAACAAAACAGTAGTGCATTTACATTACTTTTTGAGATCAAATATGAGGCACTGTAGGAAAATAAATTCCATTTCATTCCTTTTCACAAAACAAATTTCACTTTCTGGACAGACTAGTATAAAGAGGGCTTGTATAAATTCATAATATGGCTAAAGGGCAATTTAGTCATTAAGCAACTAGTAATACTTAAAGAATAAAAAAAAGAAGGAAAAAATCATTACACCTTGAGTGCCTCATCCCCCCCTCCCCTGCTACACCACTAATCATTTGTGTTCATTCCATAATTACAAGTTCATAGATAGCAACGTAATCTGATACAAGAAAATAATGAAAGAATTTCAATTAATTACGAAACTTTGAATTCTTTTTAAAACAATAAATAATTTGATAAATATCTTTTTTTTTTGTTAAATATTTAACATTTTACAAGCAAATAATAATTTGGGTGTGAAGGTTAGAAGAAAACAGTGAAATAGAAGGAGAAATAAAAAATACACATTAAGGTAAAATATTTCATACAAAAAATCCTTATTACAGAATCTGAATATAAATTAAAAAATTTTTTTTTCAGACTGACATTATCTAAACCATGCTAAATTCAGCGACATGATGTTAATAACTTTGCTCCTCCTCCTCTTTCCTCCTAACCTCCCTCTTCCTCCTATCTGTCATTTTTTCTAAATATAGCATCAAAAAATTACTGATTTGATGCAAATTTTGGTAGCTTCAGTACTAGCAGAAAAGTTACATTTTATGCCAAAATAAATATATGGCAACAATTACTTTTAACAAAAAAGTTTCTTATTAATAATATCCTTCAACTGCAAATTTTGAAGAAAAAAAAATTAGCATTAGCATTAGTTGTGACAATTTCAGAAAAGCCTTCACAATTTTATGTTAAATTCATTTCACATAAAGAAATCTAATAGTATAAAATTTAAAATATCTAAATAAAAAAAACTGTGATAAAAAAAGTCTTGTAACATTTTACATCCAAGATATTGAAATAGATGTATCCAAAATCTGATGATGAGTGATTAAAAACCAAAACTTGGTCAATCTGACTTTTCGAAGGACTATGAATTTAAAATCATTGCTGGATGAATAGAACAAAAAGAAATACTGAAAGTTAAATCCCATTGTCTTGAAAATAGCAAATACCTAGTAAAATTAAATATTTTAACATTTATTTCAAGCTAACGTTCACACATATATATTTCAGATGAAAGAAAGTCACAAATCTATAATTACTTCATCTTTCTTTTTCCCTCGTTCATCAGTCGGTACTTCATCGTCCACAGAATCATTCAGGTCCACATCTGATACACGCTTTTCTATTTCACTTATACAACTACTTTTCCGTTGACGATAGTCCTGAAAATTTTCATCCGATACACTTTCTTCTTCAAAGGAACCGGTTGATAAAAGCACTGTAGCGGCGGAAGCTCCAGGTTCAAAGTCTTTGGGTAAATCAATTTCATCCTCCGTAATTTTGCCATCTTTTATTACACATTTGTCAGTAACATTGTTTTGATTTCCAAGGGTGGCCGACGCCATATGTTTACAATTATGTTGACAGAAAAAACAGAGTTTTACTGTCAGCTTCCTGCTGCATACTTCATTTTGTTTATGCACCAGAACGAAACTTTCTTGCTCTTTTCTTTTTTCCGAAACTCCAAATAAAAGGCATTGTTACCATAAGATGTTACATAAACATATCGAGAGTGAGAATCACAAATTCTTAAGTTCACTCACACTGCAGCGTTTACTCTTATCTATTATACTATTGTTCTTCTTAGCTTCATTCTTTGGAGGTCATGAATGTAGTGCTATATTGATTAAATTAAATAAAATTAACAATTTTATATATGTTTCGATTGCCACTGGGGAAATGAAAATAATTTCTGATTAGATTCTTCAGATATGACAGACCAATGAGGCAAATTCAGGGCCGAATTAAGACCTCCAGTGGCCCATGGACCAGGCAATGCAAGTCACGTTCACCCACCTTTCGTCTTTCTTATTTCACATTCAGACTTTTTTTTTTAATTTTAAATTTGATCTCTATACACAGTTTTCAATAGTAAACTTTGATAAGCTTAAATAGCAAGACTTGTGATTTCCCACCACGATAAAAACAGTTTAGTAATTTGCCTATTAAAAAAAAAATTCTAAATCTGACTTTAAAATCTATTCGAAACAATTAAAACAGACAAAGAAATTTTAACAGAATCCGAATAATGTTTAATTATAAGATCGATCATTTTTACTTTTTTCGTAAATTTGTAATTGTAGAGAAATTCGAATCCAAGATTTTGACGATTCTTCTGATTTCATTTCCTTCCGAAAACTCATGTGTCTGCGAATATGATTATCTGAGCCAGAGTCTCTTTCTCTCCTTCGTAACCAGATATCTTTCTAAAAAACTGATTTTATTTTAATCTCTTTATATTGCAAAATAAACAAATTGAAACAACAAAATGTTTAATTTCGAGTCACTTTCAAGAAAGTTTTAATATCTCGTCCAGAAGGAGTCCCTTTAATTACGACTAGGAAATGGATAGTCATCCTTCTTTTCTATACTCTAGGGATATCGTTTCAGGAAGATTCAGAATCTAGAGAATCGCTGCTGTAGGTTTATCTGAGAAGAAACACTTAAAAGTATTGTAAAGATGTATAAAATGATCTGTCAAACGTTGAGTAAATTTAAATTAGATGCAATTTTGGAATTCCACTGATATATGGGCTACACAGAAGGGTAAAAATTTCAGAACAATCTGCACAATATTTTTCGAAAATTTCAATTTTGTCATAAAAAATAAAGTTGACGAAAAATGCCTTAAGTCTTTTCTTATCTATTGGAATCCACCTATGAATATTTATCTGTTCAGTGTACCGAAAAATATCATATCTTTAAATATTTCTATGCGATTTCGATTGTATTATAATGGTCGACTGTCAAAAAAAAAAAAAAAATGAAAATTAAATTTTAAAAAAATTATACTCTGTGGAGAGTGATTTGACGAGTGAGCGGCTTGGGTAACCAGAAGATATGCTCAAACGTTATAATTAGCACAACATATTAAATTCAAACTTAATTCTCATCACTTTTTTCTAAAAATGGACTGGCGTCTCATTTCATTGATATATATAACATTTTTATTTAAATTTTTCTCGTAGATTAGCAACTTTTTATTTAGACGTGGATAAACTCTTTCCATTTTCTCTATCCAGTCTTATCTAGGAGCAAATACAATGATATGTTTTGTATAGGCGCCCCCAAACTTAAAAGTAATAAAATTGATGAACTTAAAGTAAAGATGCTGTGCAGAAGGGGGGAAAAAACGTTTTTCGTGCTTTTCCTTTTTGTATTAAAAATTATGATATACAATAGTAAGAAAATTAAGTTATATAATGCCAAAAAATTATATCGTTACAAAAAAATTTTCTACAAATACCGCCAATCAATCGTAATAATCCAACGCATTTAATCGCTAGTGTAGCAGCTTGCTTGCTGTCTAATCCTCCAATCTTTTTACTTGTCGGCGACTCCGACTACTCTCACACATGACTTCTGACGATACACACGACTTCTTTTATAGTACCGGGAGAAGGGGGCTAGAATCTTCCAGACCAATCAGGGCGCATCTGGGTATATCTCGGTTCTTAGTGGATGGATCGTGAAAGTTCTCGAACTTTCCAGCATTATCCAAAGTCAGCAAATTTGTCGCCAAGTTCTGAGGTCATTGACGCGGCACCCGCTCAGCACTGATTTTACAACGGTCTTTCTTACGATGACACTAGTCGTACTGGGAAGCAAAATTACAGGTTTGTAACATTATTTTACTACAGTATGTCAATGTCCAATTCTTGATGCTTGTATTTTGCTTTTTGCAGCATACAAAATAATAAATGTCTCTGAATGTTCAGCAGTTGTCTTTAACAGCACTGCAGCTTTTATACCAATGCAAGCAACACATGTTTTCAGCAGTCGAGAGAAAATTACGATTTGAATGTTCCTGAACGTTTCTTTACCGAAACACTTCGGACATATACGTGAAAACAGTACGCTTTAAAGCTTGCTGTTTTAAATGGTATGAAAGTATAGAATAGCTTCTGAATTATTTGGTAGAAATACTCCAATTCTGCAATTCATATTGTAGGAGACTAAGAGGTAATGTGTAGTTGGCGATGACGGGCTTTAAAAAGCTATTTAATCACGATCTCAATAGATATAAATTATGCATTTAATAAATGAGAATAATTCATTTTTTTAAAATTATAATTTGTAAGCTTGATTTTAAACTAAATAAATAAACTCATCTTGCAGACAATATTTTAACATTATGTAAGTAATAAATTCGAACCACCTGGAAAAAAATTCGAATTAAAATAGTCAAATTACCCACAAATCTATTTGGATTTGAATCGCTTTTGTGCAGATGTATGTTCGCAATCCGAAGACAAAATCGAATTATACTAATTGCCGACTCACCAGTTTACAAACCTGCTCAAAAGCAAGGGATTCCCTTTACACTTAAGATAGCTGTGGATGTATGTATGTGAAAGAGAAAGGAAAGAACTTGTTCTTGTAAACAATATCTAGAACTTTCCACACAAAATTAATAGTTCTAAATTCTACGTTACAAACAGGCAACCTCCTAAAGGGCAAGACAAGGACAATTAAATTTTTTTTGTTGAGTTTTTTTAATGACTATTGAAAGACGCGGCAAAGCGCAAGGGCATTTATCCATTTATGCAGGAAACGGTGGTCGTTGTAAGAGTTGACTAAACGATGTGCTTTATGCAAAAATCCTAAATTTAATAATCTAAAAATAAATGAATATTTGATTTTATTTTGAATAAATTCATCTTTTAATGATGCAGGAATCATCTTTTGATGATGCAAAGATGAATTTATTTTGAATAAATTCATCTTTTGATTCGAAAAAATCGGTCCAATCGACGAATGGCAGGTCAGGCTACGGAAAATCGTTCACAAAAATCTCAAAAGTTAACCTGCTTTGGTGACTATGGAAATAATTAAAAAATAGCGTCATATTTGCAACGATTTTTTTCACCTTACCAGATAACGATCTGTCTCTTTCAAGTTATGTAGGAGATCCAGAGCTATACTTAATCAAGTTTTCTAAAATTTCCCAGACATTAAAAGACGCTTTGATTGGAGCATACTCGGCGCGATTCTGGATTCAGTTTTCCCTCGTAACTGCACCCGTTTAGATAAGCTTTAAAACTGCTTCATTCAGCATAATCTGCATTTTGATAAGTACTCTACAATAAATTATTTTGAACAATTCTAAAATTTTTCTATCCAGTTTATTTGTTTTCTAAATTTCCACTTGTTTTTATCATTTGGTACAGAATCATCCAAAAGAATCTCTGCTTTCACACAACATAAAAAATTTTCTTGAAATTTCTAAATTAACCCTTTCTAGGGCCGTGGGAAGTATGCTTCCCACCAACTTTATCAATCTTTGTATGAAATTATGTAGGTTGGCATAAGTTCTGTCAATTTTTTTTAGTAAGTCAGAAACTTAGATGCTTCAGTTCTTTATCTCAGACAAAATGATGTGTCTTGATTTGTTACTTAAATATTAATTAACCAAATTAATTAATTAATCAAATTTGTCTAATAAGCTAAATGAATCCCTTTACTTATTCTAATTTCAAGCCTACAAATATTTTAACATAATATGACTAGAAAAAAATGGCCCTTTAAAGGGTTAAATCACTCTGAATTCCCCCACTTCTTCATAATGTCTCGAGTAAATGTTCCTTTAAATAAATTCTTTTTAAAATTTTTTCCTGAATTAATTAATTTTATTTCAATTAAAAAGACTTTCAAAATTAGATGTGGAGATGCATTTTTGTGTTTCATATCTAGTGGAACTCCACTATAAACGCTAAGTTTTTTTAGAATTCTAATGTGTCTTTGTATTCTTATTCATGTTTGCTCATAAATTGAATAATTAATTTAAATAAAATTTATTAATTTTTATTTAATTATTATTAAAAATTATTAATTTCTAAAATTTAATAATCACACACACACACACAGTTAAAGTTCAGAAACGATACTTTTTACAGGATTTCCAAGACTGTTAAAGGAAAAATAAATAAGCAATATTGTCTATTTCTCATATATGGGAATACTCTACATTTTAATACATCAGTAGGAGTGTCAATACATGTTTATATTCTATTAGCAATACAGTACACTTGGATTAACAACAGAATCAGATGGCATGGCAACCTTGGATAATCTTTAAAATCGAGCTAGTCAAATGAATAATAAATATTTAAACTTCGAATTAAAATAGTGCAATTTAAAATGCCAAGTATATATATATATAAAAGAATTAAAAGGAAAAAAACAAACATCTAATAGAACAAAGACCAAGACCACCTAATAAAGGTTTCTGGAAATGAGTTCTTTCTGTTACTCCATCCTTTCCATCTATAAAATAAAATCGACTAAAAGAGAATAGTCTGGGTTCCTGAAATGAAAAGAAGTTGATTTGTGTGTGTGTCACGGTAACAATGTTGTGGATTCAGCCATAATAAATCATACATTTAATTTTGATAGAAATTTTTTATTGTACATGAATATTATAAGATATGTGAAAATTTTAAATTACACATGTACATATTCATATGCCAAACTTCAAATAAATAATTAGAAAAAATTAAATATATATGTATATCTTAAATGCTATTAAAATTATTACTTTTCAGTATAAGGCAGTTTAACTAAATCTCATCTGCTTATACAGATGAGATAAATAACTCTGAAACTTTAAATAATTCTGAAAATATTTATTACATTCAAAGGATAACTTTCAGATTAAAGGTATTATTTTTATATAACTATAAAGAACAGAAAATGAAAAGATGCAAACAGCAAATACAATACTGGGAAAACAATATATTTCAATTTTTTTTTCCTCACAGATCTTCAAGGAGTGCCATTATATCAGGTTTTAAAAAGCTAGAGTTTGAGTTAGAAGGACCATCAGTCCATAAGAAATTTAACAACACAGCAGGAACCAGCTTTAATTCCATTAAAGAATTGCTGTCTTCAGTTAACTTTGAACCACCAGGCAGTAAAAGATGAAATTCTTGTTCAGGATTACATAAATTTTCAGCAATGAACTGCTTCACAGCAGATAATCTTTCATGAACATAGAAAGTTCCCTGCAAATTAATTGATTATGAGTACACTAGGCATGAAATAAGCATTAATGAAGTATTTCAATAGCTAATACATTAGATAGATATGAAAGCAATTCTAATAATTTTTACCACAAAAAATCAAAAGGTTCTTATTTATTAAAAAAATGCATATATTTATAAAAAGAGAAATTAAAACCTATCACACTTTCATGAAATATATTATACCCTTACTTTAATTCTGACATAAATGTGTTTGTTATCATCATTTCCAAAATTTATTCAATATTAGAGTATTCCCAAATTGTATTATCCTTCATAAATACAAATTAAAATTTAATATTTTGCTCCACAGATGGAACTACTACTTAAATATTACTAATTTAAACAGAATAATCATCACTTTTAATTTAAACATTATCTTGTTTCAAATTGATAGATCGCTGCACTTTGCTCTTGCACTTGCTGCTAAGACAAGAAGGATTTTGATTAAATAAGCCTGAATAATCAATTTAAATACAAGATTTAATACAAGATCTATGAATAGCAACAAAGTTATAATAAACAATTTTCAGTACTCTTTTATTACACAGCATTAGTTAAGGAGTTACCTAATCCTTCTAATAAATAAAGATAGCAAAATTTTCTATTCAGTTACATTCAGGAACTACAAATTACGAGTAATGCAATCTGTGGAAGGGGAAAATCGATGGATTTGTTTTTTGGGAGCATATACATTAATCAGTCGACAATATTGGAACAAGTAAAAAAAGAATTTATGAGCCAAAATAATTTAATGTTTTTTAAATTAAAAATTGTTTTCAGGATTAAGGCAGAACCAATAATTTATAAAAAAGAATAAAGAACATTGTTTTTTTACTAAACTCACAGAGGTATAAACTTTCATGATTGTTCTATCTAAAATACAGTTATAAAGACAGGGAAAAAGTAAACAGATAAATCATTAACAATGCTGAGCCTTGACTTGTTATTTTATATTACACTTTCCCCTCCTCCTAAACATGATTTGCAGAGGGAGGATATTTTAATTACTTAAAAATTTCAGACATCTAATTTTATAAATGTATTCAAAATAATAATAAAAAAATGATATATATAGTCAAGACTTTTGAAAAAAATTAATAAAAACAATTTTAGAAACCATATTTTATTAGTACACCAAAAAGTAAAAAGAAATATTTTCTAAATTATTGTCTTTTATCAACAATTCATTATTATAAATATATATAATAAAATATTATAAATATGTGTAATCTAGAAAATGTTTATATATGTTTTCAAATTTATTAACAGGTAGAACCACTATTATGAAATTAAAATTTAATTAAATTAATCAATTGACTGATGATTAAAAATATCAAAATACTGAATTCTCATTAAGAACATGCAAGAGTAGAACATTTCAAAACTAACACAACTGGTAATGCAAAATCTAAAAAGTGTTTAGATATATTTTGAAATTTATTACCTACTATGGAATTAAAATTTATTTAAATTAATAAATTGACTAATAGTAAAAAAATATTAAAATACTGAATTGTCACTAAGAACACACAAGAGAAAAAAATTTCAAAACTAACACAAGTTTTAAAGTTAATTAAAATATTCCAACTTCACAAAAATTAGATAAGGCATGTTAAGCAAAAGTGTATAAAAATTAGAATACTTACTTGCAAAATAATACCATCAGGGAATCTTATTCTAATAAGAGTATATTTGTATACATGGAGTTCCTTTATTGCATCCCTTTCTCTCATTTCTCTAGTCCTTAGTTGTGTCATAAGTTCAACAGTCTCTGATCTACACAAAACAGAAATATAAATTATAAGTCAAAAAATATCAGCTAACTGCCTAAAGATTACCATTGTTGTAAGAAAGTGATGTACAGTACACTCCCGATTATCCGCGGAATTGGGTGGCGCGGCCGCCGCGGATAACAAAAATCGCGGATAATCCGAAAAAAGCTAAAAACGGGTATAGCAAAAAAGAAAACAGTCATTCCAACTTTAAAAAATCGTTTTATGTACAATAAAACGTAAAATAAACAGCAGGAAATGTTTAACTAACTCTTAATATTTTAGTACATCACTCAAAACTAACCTAAAATGCATTTTGTTAATGAAAACAGAAAAGTGCTTAGTATTTACGAGAGGCGTCAAGGATACACAGAAAAATTAATACATATGTACTGTTTTAATACTGTAATATATTATGTAATTACAAAAGCATAACTGTAAAACTGCACCTTTTTGAAAAAAATCAGTCAAAAAAAAAAAAAAAAAAACTTTGTGCGGCAGGCGCGGATAATCCGCACCGCGGATAACCCGCCCGCGGATAATCGGGAGTCTACTGTAGTTCATTCAATGATATTTCTTTTTCTTTTTGCTCATTATAAAACTATGCAAATTTTTATTATTCAGATTTTTTATTTCTACTTAATAAAAATTAATCTTTTACTAATACACAATTTTTTCCACTTTAAATTTCTATAGAGGAAAGAAAATATCACAGTTAAGAACATATATTTAAAAATATTTCATTTTCAAAATGAAATGCACAATTTCTTCCATTATTTATTATGTTCAAAAATATTAGACAGAACTGAAACACAAGAGAAATAAAACAAAAACAACTAGATAAGACTTCTAGCCACCATCTATCTAATTTAATTAGTTATAATTTTAAACATATTAAAAGTAAAAATATGATTAGATCTTGTAAATAGACATTCATCCATTTTGTAATGTTGCATAAACAAGTATACGGATTGCAAAAAATTTTGCTAAGGCCCAATGAACGAATATTTTTTTAAAAATTTATATAACAGTTAAAATTAATCAGGTATATGATCAGAGATGGTGAGAACTGGCTTGGAAACATTTATTTTAAAAAGATTTGCATTAAGTAAGACATTAACCAGTGAATGTTACTTTTTTTATGTTTTTGCTCCTTATCTATCATATCAAATAGGGATTTTCAAGGGGCCACGAGTCTCAAAATCCTAGTTACCATTCCAATGAGACATGAAATTACCATACTCAGGGTTCTCGGATGATTTAAAATAGCTCTACTTTCAATCATCCAGTTCAATGCAGCAAAGAAAGTTCTATAAATCCTCACTTTCTACCACATCAGTAATTAAAAAATTATTAAGTAAAGTTTTTATGTGTTCTTTTGTATAAAATAAAAATTTATAATAAATCTAAAAAATATTGCAAATATCTTAAGATAAATTTTACAAATATTTAAAGAAAATTTTACAAAAATACTGTATGCTTATTTAGAATGTTTAAGTTAATTACAGGTACATAAAATCTTACACACTGTATGGTGTAAATACATGCACATTTTTCACAAAACCTTAATATAAAAGGTTGATTAAATGTCACAAAAATTATATTAACTTATGTTGATATTCATTGATAAAGATTACATTAATGTGAAATAGCAGACTTATTAAATTTAAATTGACAGTTTTTAATTTTTTAGTGTAGTTGTAGTTCCTAATCAATGACAGCATACTTCACCTTGTGTTATACACATGTAGGAAGATGGTAGCATAAGCTCATTTTCAGTACTCCATCAAAATAATTTATTCAACATTTTATTATGAATAATTTTCTAAAAATCGAGTTGGATAGTTTAGTTTACATTTGCAAAAGCTCATTGGAAAAAACAGTTCTCAAGTATATCAAAATTTCAAATAAAAAAAAACTGGAGAAAGAAAAAAATCAGATAAAATTTTTGTAAAAAAAGTTAACATAAAAACATCTAATTAAATTTATTGTTCTAAGTTGAAGAATTCTTAAATTTTACAAAACTGTATTCTGCTTCATTTATAAAGAATTATTGCTTTAGTTTAATTGAAAAGTATAAATAAATAATGCAGATAGCCAGATACGATAAAAATTCTTCATACCATTTGAAAAGTAAATAAATAAATAATTTTAAATTATATAAACTCTTCTTTTATATTATGGTTTAAACAGAATCCCAGAAATGTCTGGGATTTTCCCCATAAAAGCATTTTCCTATTCTATTTATGCAATTGGAAGCTAAGATTAGTGGTTTCTTTAGGGAACTTGTGGAACTACCTATTTTTATATTTCCTTATCTCTACCAATTATAAAATGGAATAGGTGCTAGCCTTGGTTTGGCTTAGCCTATGTTTGACCTGGAACTATGAAATTCAACAGAAATACATACTGGAAAGTAGAAATGTACGAACGTGTTGAATAATTTTAAAAAATTGATTAAAAGTCAAGCTAACGTTTTTGCAAATTTTTTCTTTAGTAATTATTGAAAGTATAACACAAAATGACTTTTACATTACATGGAAATTCACAAAATTATATTTCAATTATACAAATTTAATTGTTATACAATTTTCTATTTAATATTTCATTTCTAAAATAAAACATTCTAAATTTGAAACCTTGCTCTTCTCAGTCTAGTGCAATAGCTTTTTTTTAAATAAGTATGAAGAAATTTTATTAACCCATTTACTGCTAATCAAATTTAAATTTTATTTTAAGAGAAACCTAAAAATTACTAGCTAAATGATATCTTGTAGCTGTTAGTTTGTGTACAAATGCATATTATGAGATGCCTTGTAGCTGGAGTGAATAATTTAAAGTATTAAAATTATTAAATATATTCAGAATTACAAAGATAGAGAAAAAATCTGACACAAAATAATTTCACTAATTTGTCCTATATATTCTATGAGCATGTTTTGATTTAGCAAGCAAATTATGTTAGCTGAAATTTAATCCGAATTACAGCTTCAGATACCAGTTCAAATTTAAGAGTTCTATTTCTTCTAAAGAGATGTAACTATACCGGTACTTAGCACAATAATCAAAAGAAGTATAAAACTTCTAAAATAATATGAGCTAACATCGATCAAAATTTGAAATTAAATAAATAAATACTTCCCTATTTGTTAACTGAAATTTCTCTTATGCGAATCAGCTGGTTGCCAAAAGGACAAGTTAGCAAACAATGCACTTATTGCATGTATTATATGAAAAGATAAAAATACAATCTACTAGGTAATAAGAAATAAATCAGGTAAGTGAATACGAGGAGTTAAATCTCAATGGTCTATTGGTACAATATATATACTATAAGTAGAAATATGAAATCTATTGATATATAATCAATATCAACCAAAAGAAAATATACATTTTTTTAAAAATTAAAACATGTATCTTACTTTTCACTTTGTTCTCTTTTCACTTCTTCAGCAGACAAATAAAAAAAATCATCAGGTAAATTTATTTGGGCAGCAGCTTGAGCAGGTCTTAATACTTTTAGATTCCTATCTAACATGGGAAGTATTGGTTCTGCACTTAAAAGAGCTTCTTTAAGCATTTGTAAATTTTCAAAACTTTCATCGGTAACACCAACAAAAACCAAATACTCTTCTTCTCCAATCATTTGTTTGGTAAATCCTGCAGCTTCTAGGAATTCAAAGGCCCCTTCTAGGCCTATAATTCTTTCCTGGAAAACTTTGTTATTCAAACGAATTTTATGGTACTTTTCCTCCTCAGGATTGTCTAAAATATTGGTAAGATATCTAACAAGTGTTTCAATTCCTATTCGAATCTATAAGAAAAAGTAAACATTTTTATTAAACAATCAATAAATAACAAAAAAAAAAAAAAAAAAATTCCATGACTTTATTAAAATAGCTACAATTTACTTAAACAATTATTTATTAGTTGGAGATAATTTTTATTTAATACATTACAAAAATAATAATTACAGTTAGTGATCACTCAAGTTTGACAATAAAATGAAAGTTCAAGTGTATCATTGTGCAAAATTAAATAGTCTTAAAAATCACCTAAAAAATTTTTAAAGTATCAGAATTTTATTTTAAATGCCAGCAACTGATGTTTTGTGTTGTGAAACTATATTTAAAGTAAAAATTGCTTCATATTATTAAAATATCACATATAATATAATATATAATTACAGGCATCAGAGACATGATCCTCAAGGCATTGTCAACTTAAATCTTTTGAAGGAACTGGTAAATAGACAAACAAATAATATGAAGTTTTATATCTATATATTCATTTTTTTTTTTTTGTAGCCCATAATTGGATTTGACTTTTTCAGAAGGTTTGTTGCCATTAAAGTCATGAACAAATAACTTAAAAGATTTTACAGGAGTTTGTTAATTTATCATAATTGAAAATTGCTGATAAATTGAAATACAAAGATGTATAATTTTGAGAATTAACATTTGGCATATTTTACTACTTCTGTATTTAAAATATTATTCAATTATTTTGATTTTATTCAAATTATTTTTATAGACATTATTCAAATATTAGCAGTAATTGCAGTAATACTTTTAACATGATGAAAGGCAACAAAATCAAAATTAAAAAAAAGTTTTGATATTTTATATTTTTCTTCATAACGGTGATATATACTGAACTACAGACAATAGAAATCAGGACAAATACTTAAAAATTAAGATTTTGGAAAAAGAAAAAGAGATTAAAGAAAATAAAGCTCTTGTCAAAAATAAAGCTATTATATTTCAAATGCGAAAAATTAATTTCCCCTATCTACCATTAAAGCCAATTGATCTATCATATATTATTTGGAATATCACTTTGATTAACTGAATCTTATCACGCAAAATGAAAATACTATTTTAAATTATATTAGAATGAATAACATATATAAATTATATAAATGAATGAACATTATATAAATGAATGTACAATATCCTTACTAGTTTACTATGCATGCAAAGTGGCAAAATTGCTTTAGTTGCTGAAGCTGGGGATTGCTCCAAGATTTATTTCTCAAGAAAATGAAGGGTGAAGTAGGACAGACAATGATTTATGATGTATGTTAATACTATGAATATTTAAATGAAATAAAAATTTGTAGTATTTGTTTGTGTTGAGACTGGATTGTGAATTTCTTCCTAAAGAATTTACAAGTTTATTTCAAAAGTGGGGAAAAGTGCAACTGCTGATTTAGCTAAGTCTCATGAATTTTCAAATGAAATAAAAATTAATGAAACAGCACCAATGATTAGTCCGTTTGATTTTTCAAATTATTTTAAATATATAGATCGGCAAAATTGGACCAATTGTTAAGGTGATGATTTGGCTAAAAGTTTATTTTGACATATCCCTTGAAGTTTTAGCACAATGCTAAAGCATCCACGAATAATGCATCATAAGCTTTTATACGAAATAAAATTTTTCAAAATAGCAGAGTACTTATGGCAAGGGAACTTAGTTTTTGCTAATTGCAGTTTTTTCCAATGCACAATATACAATGAAATAGAGTTTTTGAAATTTCTTGGGAAAGGGTAGAGAATATTGATGACATACTTTGAAATCATGAGCTTTCAAACGAAAAAAAAAAAAAAAAATTAATGAAACTGAACCAGTAGTTGGGGCTGGTTTATTTGTTCTTTTGGTTTCCTTATTATTTTAAATGATTATTGGAAATTTAATCCTGATCTGACACCTTGTAGTGAAAAATAAAACATCTTTCATTTAAGGATCCCAAAAGAAAGTATTTATACTCCTGGTAAACAAATAATTAAAAAGTTATTTTTAATTAATTTTCTGTTTTTGTTTTAAATTAGGGATAAATGTTGGAGTTAAGTTAGGAAATTAGAATATAGGAATGTCTGAAAAATAGAAAGGAAATTAGAATGTGATAAATCCAATTTAAATTCTAATATTCTTTGAGAAAGCAAATCATTGTTTAAAAAAATTATCAAAATTAAATAAATTATGTTAGACATGCAAAATAAATTTCATTAAGACAAAAATTGTTAATTCAATTTGATGGTGAAATGCCGTTTTCTCTTTAAAATAATCAGAAGCAATATTACAAATAAATATATGCAATCAACCAAACAAACAAACAGCCAAAAAGCAATAAAAAGTATTAAATAAAAATTCTTCCACATTAATTTTTAAAATTCAGAATTAGTAATGCGATGAATCACCATGAAATTTACTGAAGTACTAAATTTTGCTAAATTTCATGACTTTAAAGGCAACAAATATACAGATTTAAATCTCAGATTTTAAATAAACATCATTAATCCAAGTAGGAAAAATTGAAATAATGTCACCAACTTACTTTGTCTTTATTTTCATTTACAGTATGGATTATTAAACAAGCTGTAAGCCCTTTTTCTTGTTCTAACTGTTCATACAGGAATTCCTTAATTTTCATTTTAATATCTTTCTTAGGCAGAATTTCTGGACCAATCATAGGACATTTGAAATAGACACCAGATACTGTTAAAGTTGGACAAGCCTCTTGAACAACCTGTTAAAATTACAGAAATTTTTTTCCTTACATGAAACTGAATGATAAAGTACAAAACAGGAATACTTTACTAATTTTAACATAAAAATTCAGTAAATATGAAGTAAAATGAAAAAGTAGCATTAAAAACTTCATAAATGTAAATGAAAAAGTAGCATTATGTCAAAAAAAAATGATGTTCACTATAATTGTGGATCAATAGCCAATTTCTAAATGTTTAAGGAAAGGCATAATCTTTGACATGAAAAAATGCTCTCAATGCTATAATGAATTATATTTTAAGTTCTCTAAGTTATTATGTATACTATTGACAAAAATGTGGTACATTTTTTTTTATATAGTTTCTTGAACTTATCAATCATATTTAGTAAAATATTACTAACATACTAATTTTTTAGACAAAAAAAAAAGTTCCACTCTTCACAGAGCAATTACATTACAGAATTCATTACATTAGGATCAGTCAATAGTTACTTTATGGAAATGTTGTGCACTACTTTGAGAGCCTTCTCAAAGTAGTCTCTGAAATCACTTGAAATTATCTAAAGTAATGATATTCAAAGCTTTAATTTGATTAGTTTTAAAAGCAGAAGCTTTTTTTTTTTTTTTAATGTGGGTATGCTAAGAATATTTTACTAAATATGATTAAATAGGATTGCATGAAAATTTAGATTTTTGTAATTTTTATCAGCACATATATTAACTTAAACAACATAAAATAATGTTTTTTATTCTTCTTAGAGTAATTTTCATATTGGAAGTATTATGTCGATTTCTAGGGGTTTAGAAATTTGCAATTGGACCATAATTACATTAAACACTTTGTATAATAGGGGGAAAAAAAACAAAAAAAAAAACGAAAGTCTCTTTTTTATTCCTTAAAAACTAAAAACATTCATAATTATCTAAAAATTTTTGTTTATTCTTAATTTTATAAGTAAAAATATATCATTACTTTTAAATAAAGTGAATGAATTCACCAATCAAAGTATTACTGGAGTCAAAAAAATTTTTTTATGACAAATAAAATTCCATTACCACATTTTGCTTTGGTGCAGCAGCAACAGTTGGTTTATTTTTTAAAGCATTTTCCAATTCAATTTCCTTTTTAGCTTGAGCTTTAACAGCTTGAGAAGACCTGGAATATATTGCCATATTATCTCTATGAAGCACATTATCCTCTTTATGAAAATAATAATTAAGTAATAGAATAGATAATAATGGACATTATTGCAAATTACAAATGAAAGTATAAGGACCTATTTCTTTTTCAATTGCTAAACAAGTAATTCATTTTCACAGATTTATATCTATAATTTAAGGCAAAAAACACTCTTGATTTTTTGCCTTGAAATCTTGCAAGAAATCTCAACTGAAGAGTGACGTGAAATTTGCATATGCCATTCTGGACTTCTTTCATAGAACCACTATTCTATTTTCAATCTCCGAAATTAATTATTTCTTAAGAAAATTAATTCACAAATGTTATGTAAAACTTCAGTTTTTCTTTAACTTATTGTCAATTAATTCTGAAATAATTAGCACACAAATAATGTTTTGTATACTGTCTTAAAGAGCAAATAATTATCTATATATTGATATCTATTTTGTACAAATGTAATTTATAACAAAGTAAACATCAAATTATAAATTTAAAATATGGCTAATTTTGTATAATGTATAAATTTTATAAAATAATGTATCATAGATAAAAACTAGTCAAAGACGCTTTTAGAAATATACCTTCACTGCTCTAAGAAAATTTATTTTATCTATAATAATTTTATGTACTTAAAATTACTTTAATAAGCTTTATAAATATCAAAATTAATAAATTTTTCATTAATAATTTTTATTACGAGAGCAATCTAAACATTAAAGGTAAAATATTCTATGATATTCTGTTTTTTAAATTTCATGAGTAAGATTAATATAGAAACTTACAAAGTTTTCATTATTTATTTATTGTAGTATTATTTTTATCATTACTTGACAAAAAGTGTTTTAATATTGATCTAGTGGACTTTCTAAGATATAAAAAACATTAATTTTAGAAATTATGCACAATAAAATGACAATAATTTAAATCTTATAATGTAATTAGCTGTATTTTAAAATCTTGAAAGGATAAAAGAGCAACATTCATTTAATTTGAATTTAGTACTTTAGCTCTATTGACAAATTTGAAACATATCTATATATGGAACAACTAGATAGAAATATCACTTTTTGGCCACTAAAAACTATGCATATTTTAAAATGAAAAAAAAAAAAAATGATAAATAAAATGTTTGAATAGGAAGACGAACCTAATAGATAATAATTCTTTACTATTATCATCATACCTCTCTGTTTTTAAAAAAAATCAGAATAAATTCCTGAAGTCTTCATTATAAATATACAAGTACAGAAAAAGTAGATAACTGTCAGGTGATAATGAAGGCTTTTAATATCACATAAGAACAGAACCAAACTACTTTTTTAAATTATTGAAATAATTGTCTGAAACACTTTTAACAAAATATATACTTTAGTTCATTATTCTGTTCTAATTTGGAACATATACCAATTTTTAAACAATCAAAATGGTTGCAAAAATCTAAAATTAGTATTTACTATGCACTTAGCATCAAATTTTTAGATCTAGATTAGTATGCATTTTGAGTTTAGTTACTTCTTGGAGACAAGGTGTTCAAATAAAAATGATTCTTCTAAGTATTAGTCAGTTTAAATTTTTGAAAATTAATTTTAAACACAATTTATAGTAATACTATGGTGATGAAATTCAATCTAATTTTGTTATTCCAACAAATCTTCTAAATGTGATCTGCTATCAATAAGATGCATAATAGGAAATGAATGCAAAAATTATGCACTTTTTAAAAAAAATTAAGTACATTTGTACATGCATTGATACAAAAACATCGTATTATCTAAGTAAAGGATTTTTCTGTTTTATAATATTTATAACTTTTATAGAAAAATTTATAAGTATATTTTTTAAAATTTTAAATATGCATTAAAAATTTTTATATATTTTAATCTAAATATGATAAGACAAATTCTAAAAACAATTATAATTTTATTTAGAGACTAGCCGCCTTTGGCGACCAGCCGGTTCGCCAATCTTAATGTTCGTTAAAATTTTAATAATTAAATATTTTATGCAATTCCAACTTTAATAGATTCTTCAGCCAAATATTTTAAAACTTCACATTTTGATAGTCATATAATTCACTCATAATATTATAAAGGCCTTCAGTCATAACGTGATATGTATCTCTCTCATTTTCTGTTACCCCTCGTAGAATTTATACTTTAAATTAAAGTGTAAATGATTAATCTGCAATTAATATAATAATATTTTGTACTGAAACGAAGCATTTTTTTTAATAATATGATTACTGATAATAGAGTCACTGAGCGTTTAAACTTTATGGGCACTAAAGAATATCTTTCTTAATTTATGCAAGATCTCAAGAATTTGTCAACAAAATTTTCTCAGATTCATCATGAACAGATCGATTAATGAACAGTGTTTCATTTTAAATGCATTAAACACTAAGAAAATAAAATGAATCGTTTAAAATAATCGTTCTAAAACAGGTTTAAAAAAACTACTTTAAAAACGATGTACTTAAAACTATAAGCATATACAAAAAAATATATAACTAACATAAATACAATTTAATTACAAAAGCATGCAACTAACCTAAAAATAATTTAAATCATTGAAAACAGGTTAAAAAAACTACTTAAAAAACGATATACTTAAAACTATAAGCATATACAAAAAATATATAACTAACATAAATACAATTTACTTACAAAAGCATGCAACTAACCTAAAAATAATTTAAATCATCCGTTGAAAGTGGTTGTCATGACAACAATCAGAAAAATGGGCATGCGTGAATTTTCTTCGCCAGTTAGGTAACGCAAATGCGTGAATTTTTCTATGCCAGTTGGGGTAACGCTATGCAGATTATACATTTTTAATTTCCTTTATTCTGTGTTATTTTAATTCAAAAGTACTTCAGAATGAATCTGAAACATGGATTAATTAACAATGTTTAATTTTAAATGCATAAAACATTAAGAAAATAAACGGAATCGTTAAAAATAATCCGCCGAAAAATGTTAACCCTAGCCTCATTACTGTTGGGAGAAAAAAGAAACTGAAGCTTTACTCATTTGGCGGTGGGGAAAATGGAAGATTTTTTTCTGGCGGAAAAGTTGGCGGTGGGGAAAATGGAAAATTTTTTTGGCGGGAAAGTAGTTTTTAATTAATAATTAAAATTCTAATTAAAATTTCAAAAAAAGGGACCCCAAGTGCACATTCCCGACCTCTAAGCTATACATGTACCAAATTTGATAGCTGTATGTCAAATGACCTGGCCTGTAGAGCGCCAACACACACACACACATTGAGCTTTATTATAAGTATAGATTGAAACAAGCTTTATCACTTATTTAGAATGGAAACATTATCTTAAAATAATAAACAATGCAAGAAAATTCTAAAAATTTGAGTTACAAACAAATTGAATTGAATTAATATATGTTACAAACTTTGTAGATTCAAATAATTATTAAATTGGACACGGCCAAAAATAAGTTAATAATTACAAAGACATTGAGGAATCTCTAATACAAATATCCAGATTAATTATGGTTATTTAATTAATTAGAGATAATTATATGGAACCAAAGAACCATATTGTACAAAAAATTTAATTTATCCATACCAGATAAAGCTGACAGATTTTTATCATTATAATTTTATGCCTTAATAATTATATGTTCTTAAGCATATTACTTTAAAATTAGAATGATAAAAATCTGATGGTATTATCTGGTTTTGATAAATGAAATTCAAAGAACTAATACATACACATTTATTTTTAAAATTTTTTATAACAAACTAGATTATTACAATATTTACAAGAATAGAAATAATAAGCATAGACATAAGAAAGGGATAGAGAGACATATTACAAGTGATTATAATTATACAATTGTTTTAAATTTCTCATTGGCAATTTCAGATTCTACACCAAACAAATGTTTTTCTCTTCCATTTTTCTTTGAATGTTGTTGCACTTAGCTAACAGTGAAAAAATTTCATTGTTTTACTAACTTTTTATGACAGTTCTTTAATGTCTTCTTTTACTAAGTAACTTCCTTCCTTCCTTCCTTTTTTTCCCCCCCCCCTTACTTTCAAAGTGCAAGTACATAATATAGTAGATTTTATTCATAACACAATAAAATAAAAATATTCCTAAAGCACATAAAAAAATCTTTATAATTCAGGTATGTTTGAAAAAATGTCATGTTAATTTATTTGGGATGGAACTGCTAAAATGAACATATTATTTTCTGCAAATTCACAGCTTATACAAAATCACCTTTGTTAGTTTTATGCTTTTTTCTTTTTGAACAAAATGTACTATGTTTTCTCAGAATTTCAATTTACCTTTTCTTCCTAGTTTTGAAAACTTAGCTAGTATTTCTCATGGCATATTCTATAGCATAAAGTGCATATGGATTACTGAATAGACTAAGGGAAAGTCCATAGTATTGATTTTCTTTACAGAATAATTTACAACTGCTTTAAGTGATATTTCCCACTTCAATTAGTATCCACTAATGAGCTTTTGAGTCTGGTTTCTTTATCGGATAAGAATTACAAACATAAATACCGACAATGAATTACTGTTTTTGTTCTAAAAAACCCTGTGGAATGGTAAGATTTTATTGATGGAATGCAGATGGTCAGTATTTTCCAGAAGCTTCTAAAAACAGAACATCCAACAACATATTATAGTGGAGTATCAGATTTGAGAGTTGATATTTGGAAAATCTTTCTATTACTATCACAGATAATGTAAATTTTCCAGGCACAAGAAGAAAATGGGCTAGGAAAGAAATTTTAGATAACCAAAGTAAAGGAGAAGCAACAAACAGTGACACAAATCGCAGAAGAGTTTCAGAAAATATTTTTTTCGTGGTCCAAAGCATTATTTATTTATATTTTTTATAATGATGTTAACAGTGTAAAAATTACTTTATAAAAAATGTCCAAAATTAATTAAAAAATTATTAAAATTATAAAAACATTTATTCATACAAGACTTTTTATTATTGAAAAGCTAATCATTTTTTTAAACTTAACTTCAGTGGAATAGGTTGAAGAGTCAATCAAGCAAACCCTATATATATATATGAACTGGCACATTTAAAAATTGTGCTTAAAAAATTGCTATTATTAAAAATCTAGGATTTCAGATTAAAATTTGATCACATTGGATTTTATGCAACTGACTAAAAAAAATCATGCACGCAAAAAAATGTCAATATCAGAAGAATCTTTTTTATATGTTATTGCAAGGGATCCTCAGAAAATAACAAATTAAGGAGAACATGATTGAATGTGTTATGTGCTAAAGAGGCTTTACAGTAATAAAAATAAAATCAGCTAGTTTTATGATTTGATGTATGTATTTCTTTAGAGAACCAAATTACATCTTACAAATTCTTATTTTTCATCAATTGGAGCCAATCCATGTATCTTTTAAGAACCCATAAAGGTTTAAACATACATTTTTCAGATATAATTAAAATAAATTATTCACTATCTAGAATATTGAGGATGAAAGAAGGTTGAACATTGTTCGAACTGCATTAAGTTTGATGTAGCTCATGTTTTGCACTGCCCCTTCAGAATAACCATTTCAATACAGCGAGATACCCACTGTTGAAGAAAGATGAAACACGAAGAAAAAAATTTTATTATGCATTATTTTAGAATGTCCTTCCTAAATTATTTGAACCTCCTTCCCTAAAATCTTCTCCTTTGTCAGCTTTCTTTCTTATTACATCTGACGGTAAATATTTATGACCATGCTTTCAATTTATCTTATTCAATGTCTGTGAGAACAAAAAAGAAGCACTTAAATGATAAAATTAAGCCCTTTTAAGGATTTTTTTTTAAATCCATAACTTTAAGGTGTTTAAAATGGTTTTCAAATTTTTCATGATACTACATCCTAGGTCAATATTAAAGTTATGATAATAAAGTTCTTCATTTGATATTATTTATTCCACAATAGATTTTAAATTTTCTTTTTATTAACATGAGAATGTTTTTAAGATGTCATTTTTTCTTAAAATACTACAAATACTTTTCTGTAAATACTACAAAGTGAAAATCATTATATGCAAAATGTATGTTCTTTTGCAATTAAGCCAGAAAATATCAAGCTGTGATGTTTTGCATAAAAGATAAGAAATTTCTTTTGTATCCATTAAGACTACATTAATAGCTAAGTATCCTGAAAAAAAAAAAAAGTATCCAGAAAATGTTCTTTATTAATACTGCAGAAGTCAAATTGGATGCAATAATCCCAGTGTCGTGCCAATACAGTGATGTGAGCAAAAATGTTCATTTTTACCACGTATCATTAACATTCCAACAAATCTCTTTCCCAGCGGAGTTAGTTTCATAGTAATGAAGACAGTTTTACAGATAGTTAATGAATGCTGGATCAATAATCCTTCAGCCTTGGTGACAAAATAAAGATTCTAGAATCTGCAGGACTACTAGCGATAGATCCATTAGGATACAAGTTATGGTGATTTTTCTAAAACGTTTTTTGGACTATTAAGGAAGCAATAAAAAGACAGGAGACAAAGCTGAATCAGTATTGAGTTGAGCACTGAATCAGTAGTGAATTGGTAACTGAATCCAGTTCAAACAAATAGATAGAGGAGAATAGCAAATGTTTAAGATATATGAATAGTTTTGTGAAGTCTCTCTTCTGCAGAATTCTTTGTGCTACTTACTACATATTTGCTGCTTGTGTGTTGTAGCTGTTTACTGTAAGTGCTATTCCTGGGTTCACCTCACTAGGTTTTGTATTCTGTGTGTTTGTGTAAAACACAAAGAATAAAGGACAGTTCTTTGTTATTGGATTGTTTCACCATATGGGCATTACACACACACACATTTATTTTTGATTCTCAGAAATTTGAATTTTAGTTAACAATATATTTGGTACAACCAATATGTATTTTATCTACAACTAAATTCAACTTACCAATTAACATTAGTTGATTTCTGTTCAATACGAGCTAATGCTGCAGCACCAGCACGTTGTGCACCTTCTGATGGTTGATACCGTTTTGGCTGGTTCACAATAGCTGAGGAGCCACTATTCTTTGGCTTACTGGGAGTTTCTGTCAGTCTATGCCCAGGTCCTGCAGCTTGAAATTTTATATCAGCCTTCTTTTTCTTGAAAAAATCTCTAATTGCACTCATTTTGACTGAACAATAAATATTAAATCCTTGGGGTATGTTCCTTTGGTAGTTTCAACTCAGTGGCTTCACGTTTTAAATCCTCAAGACTTTTACTGGATGCTGAAAGTATTCAAAGAAACTTAATTAAGTGTACAGAAGAAATTCTTGGAAGTTCTTACTGTATTAAATTTGCAATAAAGAATTATATGTTAATAGATGAAACACAAATATAAAAAAAAATATCTAACAGCAAATCCTAAGAAAATTTAATAAGCAATTCAAAAAACTTATTTTTGGAAAAATTATTTTTGTGTGTATTTAGAACAAATTTCATTAATATATGCATAAAGTTTAATTACATCAATTAAAAAATTCAAGCCCATTTTTAAATAACATGAGAGCTATTTGGAAATGAGTCATAAATTTAAACTAAACAATGCACCAGAATGATGAAGATGATGCCCAAGTTAGAATCCCTTCGCTACACAACATCAGCAGAAATATTTTTGATCAATTATGTCAGAATTAATAAACATCGGGTCAATGTATACAAGAGTACTTTAGTGGTACTGAACAGAAGAAATCAGTCCAGAAGCAGTGATCATACTTCTAGAATACAGTACCCATCTTATACACATAAGAGATTTTCCTGAAGAATAAAATATAGAATTCAAGATATTTTAGGTAGAAGAATTAAAGGGAACTATAAAAATGTCAAACAAAGATTATTTCAACCAATTATGATGCAACAACAACAAGTAGAAATTTAATCATATAAAAGCAATGTAGCAAAAGTAAGTGGAAACTGGAATGTAACATGATTTATAAAATGCCAGTCATTAGACACTATGAGTCATGATGAAACTTCTATTAAAAAGATATATAATATCTTATACATCAGAAATGTTATTGAATGGATTAAAAGCTTTAAAAATAAATATGCATTTCACTATTAATAAGAAAAATGAAAATGTGCATAAGTGTGTGTAATAATCTATGTAACAGATAGACCTACAACCACCAAATTTGACACACACACACACACATTAAAAAGTGAGAATGAGTATATCAATGTGATTTTTTTAGCTTATTTGATTACAATTTTAATTTTTAAAACAAAGTAAAATTTTATAATTTTTTCACTATAACATCTGAAATTATTAATTCCAAAAATTATATTTATATAATCTGAAAATTAAAAAAGACGTATCTTTTTCAACAATACCAATTTTGCTGCAGCACAACTTTTTATTTACTTTTAATAAATTTTTAAAAGCATTTTAAGTATGTATTAAGTATAAAAATCACAACAAAAAATTTAATTGTTGTAATGAAACTCAAATAATTTTCATTGTTGCAGCAAATATTTTATTCTGGATTTTTTCTTCTTTTATTGTTGATGGAGATGCAGCCTATTTTTTACCATGCTGAATAAGTTTTTATTTAAGGTAAGCTATAAATAAAAGTTTTATATTTTTGTGATATTTATAATTAAGGTCAAACTTCAGAAATAAGCAGTCATTTACAAAAATTAAATTTTGTTGATTCTTAAGCATATTTTTTTGTAATCAAACTGGGAGCATTAAGATATATTATTTTTAAAAAACATATTTTTTTGTATTAAAAGCTGTTCTTCATATTACTGACACACTGAATTAAGTACACTGAATTTTTTTGTTGAATGAAATAGTTTTTTCTTAATCCTTTGAGAAATTAACCTTCCCACTGCATATCCTGCAATTTACACGGGCAACATAGAAGTAGCGAAATTTGTGCAGCTCGCAATTTCAGCGGGGATGCTTTTTTTTGTCTGTTTAGCTGTCCAACCTGTTCATGGTTTTCATTTTGGCTTTTCTGGTTTCATTCTGATCTGGGTTAATAGATAGCATTAGTTGTCATTCTATGAAATATACAAGCATGTTTTGCAGCATTTTGTTTGCTCTTTTCAAAGCTTGAAGATGTCTGGCAATAAACACTTCACAATTTTAGAACTTATTTTGATAAAAGAATTACGCAGCGAGAGGTTTAAGTAAAATGTGAAACATATTTTATATTACACTTACAGATTTTAAATGCTGAATAATTTTACATTCTATCGTTAAATTTTTGATGAATTTGCTTAGTTTCAACAAGAATGCAATTGGATTAGCTGAAGTTTACTAATATTTCAAATTAATAACCAAATTTTAGAAGAGATGACAGAATTTAGGCAGATGTATTACATAATGAACAGAATGGAATAAAGCTTCTAAAATACTACAAAATAAATGATAATGAAATTTTCAAAATTAAAAATATTTTTCTATGGAACCCATTATGATCATGTTACAAAAGATATTATTTTTAATGAAATTTTTTAACAACTATTAACTTGGCAAACTAAATGACCACTAAAGGCAGTTAGTAAATAATAATTTTTTTTAGTTCTGTTCGAATTAACTGAAAATTTTTTTGAAAAATATCCAAGATATTAAAATTACATTAATAAGTAATTAAATTACTAATTATTTTAAGTTTACTATTATAAGTTTAGTTTTTATTGGTTTCTTTTTGCCAGGTTACAAAGCTTTTATACTGAATAATTAAACTATTATTTGTATGTAATTTAAATTAAGAATAAAATATTAAGTTGTTACATCTTTAATATAGATGGGTAATCAATGATTTTCATAATTCAAGTGGAAAATTAATGCCTGTAATTTACATCAAAAGACTTTTTGAACGGTCTACTAATTTCTACAATTTGGAAAAAAAAAAATGAAAATACATCAACATCATCAACCAAAAATATTCTACAGAGCTGATGATCACATAGATGACGATAGCATTGTATTGAAAAAAAAATACTAAAATAAATACTAAATTACATTTTCAAACTTTTATTATTTATGTAAAAGCATTTAAGTTTAAATTCTAGCATTCCTTACGAGAATTTGAACGATTCTGCAAGTTTTTTTTATATAATACTGATTCACATTTAGTTATTGGAATATAGAAATTATTTGATTTAAAATTCAGCTTACAAGATGACACACAAAATATAAAAAAAATCAAGCAATGGCCCCAAAAAGTCATCAACAAATAAAGAAATAATAGACACACCTGGTTTCATAAATCTTTCAGTAATTTTATCCCCATATTTTCCCCACGATATCCAAATAAATACTAAATTCACAAGGAGTACAATGAAAGAAACACGCAAAATTTTCAACTGAAATTCATCAATAGTAGTAAAAGTAGACAGAGTGGAAAAATAAAATTCTTTAAGTTCGACAGGAAGTAGTGAATGAAGATATTCTGTCACTCCTGGCGGAGTGATGACATTATTAAATAAATTGAATAATGACATTACTCAATAGTAAATTCTTTCACTTCATGAATGCAATAAATCAGGTTAATCATTGCTTATCTAACATCATAAATATTCCTTTAACAAAACACGTTGGCTTAGAACGTTTTACAACACTAATGCAGTTACAAAAAATCTGTTTCAATAATAAACAGATCGAAACTGATGTTAATTATATTTATGATGCCATTCGGGGATTTAAATTCTTTATCACACTGAAAAAAAAAATTACTATGATTCATATGAAGAAATTCAGATTTCATATATAAAAATTGAAATTTCTGAAGATATAGAAGTATTTTCAAGAATGAATTTAAGTAGCTAAAATAACCTTCATTTTTTTCAGCATATTTTGTTCTTTATTTTTTTTATCCTTGGTGGTTTAAGATGGCGACCAATGAGTGCTTTGTGTTTTGTTAATTTGTTGATGTCGGAAGCTGACCGGTGAGATAGTAATTTATAAGGACTGGAGGTGATGTGATGAAGTAAAAATCGATACTAGATTCTGAGATATATCCCGTAGTTAATAGAATAGTATTTTTTTTTTATTATATGTGATATTTAGGTGCTACTTAATTCATGCATTCAGAAATCACAATGAAACTGATACCATCGGTTGTTCAAAGCTTTCGGGTGGCCAAAGCATTTAGTGAAAATTCTGATCGTATCAATAGCATTGATTTTTCATCTGATGGTATTACATTGATTTCGAGTAGCGATGATGATTCCATTGTCATTTATGACTGTGAAAGGGGAGTGTAAGTGTATATTAAAATTACAATTATTTTTTAATTAATTTTATTTATCCTTAATTATACTTTAATTTAGTACCGTGTTAAGATATGTTTATTTATTTATTTTACTATTTCATAAAAGCAAAGTTATTTCAGATATATCCTCATCTACAATTTAGTTGGATTGTCTCGTGATGCAGATTGTATATTCAGCTGTATTTATCTGCAGATTATACTTCGGGGTGTGTGCGGATGATTCACTTTAATTTTTTTTAGCCTTTTTCTACACCAAGAAAACGGATACGTCGACAGCACAAAATTTTAAACACCTTAAATCAATGAATTTTTTAATAATATTTGCTAAACCCTACTGAAATACTTTACCTTGCCTTGCTATCAAAAACATCTTTACTTTTCTTTTTTTACTGATACACTGTTATAGAATTTGTTTCATCATTCACAAAAGAATCAAATGTTTACAGAGTCATTGTTAATTCACCACTTTTATGAATTAAATGTTTAAAATTGTTAAAATGTTATATATGTGATTTAGAAAAAGGAATTTGTATGATTATGTATTATTTGGAAATTAAACATTTAATGTATTATTTAATAATAAATATTGTTTTAATTATTCTACTTTTAAATTCTTAAAGCAGAAATTCCAGACTATTTATTATATTATGTATTCAAATCTTCACAACACAAATACAAAATATTTATTTTTAATGAACTATTTATATTAAGTCTTAGTAATCTTCTATTTATCTGATATATAAGTTTTGAGAAATTGATGAATAGAACATTAAAAAACAGTGCTGATATTTTTTGAAAAAAGAAATTGTATTTCTTTCAACTGCAATTTTTAAAACTGGCAAACAAATAAAAAAAACATTTATCCGTGGGGAATTTTTTGTGCTTCAGATCAAGTCGTATATTGTCTTTTTATATGATAAATATCTAAACTTTTTGATATAGATTTAAAAAAAAAACAGTAAGGAAGGATAGAACCAAAGACTTTTTTTTATCTCTATAAATCTTAAATAATAACAAAAAAAAACGTTTTATTCATGAATGATTTTTTTAAAACTTAATACTCTGCTATTTTACAAATTCATTGTATTGCTCTTAATATAAACAGTGTATTTTAAAGTTAGTTTATATATATATATATATATATATATATATATATATATATATATATATATATATATATATATAACATTAGTCAGTTAAAAAATGATAATTCAGCTTTCCTAGATAAAAGACATAAATAGATAACCAGGCAGATAAAATCTACTTTCAAATAAGTCCTTCATTTTGGGTGTATTTGAGTTATTACATTACTCAAATACTTACTTCATTGAGTATTTATTATCTCAGCAAAAATAATGTATTCAAATCTTATACATTTAATCAACAATGGATAATTGAATGGGCCTTTGCTCATATCTGAAGTGCTGTGCATTTTGAATATGCAATGTGTATTGTGAAAGCACACACACACACACACACATTATCTATATATAATTAAAGTTCAGAAACGATACTTTGTACAGGACTTCCAAAACTGTTAAAGGAAAAATAAATAAGCAATATTGTCTATTTCTCATATATGGGAACGCTCTACATTTTATACATGCAGCAGGAATGTCAATACATGTTTATATTCTATTAGCTTGGATTAACAACATACACACACAAATAATTAAGATCAGATTTTCTGATTTTTGAAAATCTATTTTTAATACATATAAATAATTACATATACATAATTTATATATTAAAACATCTTATTTGTAATCTTTTTATATATTTTTACTAATAACTTTATCATTTTTATTTAAATACCCACTGTCCGTTATAGTATTAAAATATATCTAAAAATTATGTATTTTATGTAATGTAAATTATTTTATGTAAAATATAAATATGAAATATTGTGTATTGTTTTATGTAAAATATAAATATAATCAAAATCTTTTTGTTGGAATTAAAGTGAATTAGTTGACCAAAATGATCATTTAATTATAGCTTTTCATTTGTATTATAATTTTTAATGAAAGATTCAAAGTTTGAATATATATAATGAATGGCACCTTGAATGCTACTAAATTTAGTAGTTTAAAATGTCTATACTATTTTCATTTAATAAGAATTATGACAATTATGATAAATTATTTTCCTTGCAGAAAATTTTTAATTAATACAAAAATAAATATTTAATTATCTGTCACAGACTTAACTAAAATTTTTATACTTATATAATATTTATGAGTAAAATTAGAAGATCATTTATTGAGTAGGTTTATATGTTTTTTGTACAAAGAGTTTGGAATTCAATATTAATAATATTGATTTTAAGAAGTGCAATCATCTTATCAAATCAAACTAGCTTTACCTGGTTGTATTTTTCTTATTAATGTTAAAAAATACAGTGCATTGATCTCCATTTGAGCCATCTGCATATTTTGATAAATTAAGTCTTGCTACTTGTGCAAATGCATGTTTTTAGATGAACATATTGATAAAGAAAGAAAATTTGCATAGAAACTTTTAAACTTAATTGAAATAGTAAGAAAAATTATGTTAAATTAAAAAAAAGTAGTTTCAGATATACACAAACAGGATTATTATGACTTTGGCAGTGCAATGAATTACAAAATTATCTTATGGAAGATTGAACCTTGGATTTAGAGATTTGCTGTTACATGTTTAATTGACAGGAGCTTTTATTTTCCCATTGTGACTAGCAAATACTGAATCAAAATGCTATTACAGCAATTTTTAAAAAAAAGAAAACTATATAAGTTCAAAACCTTTCTCATTACTTCTTTTTCTTGCTTCTTGTTTTCCTTTATTTAGACTGCATCTCTTACTGGTCATGGCTGTTAGTAATAAATCTTCATAATAGATAAAAATTGAAAATATTCTGTGACAACTTTAAGAATAAAAGAAGTTTTTAGAATTTCATTCCTTCTTCTCCTTAAATCAAATAACACTAGTGTGCAAAATTACTTATTTAAATATTAATCTTGGTATCTTTTCCTTTTTATTTTTTAGGCACAAAAGAACTCTTCATAGTAAGAAATATGGCGCTGATCTGGTACGTTTTACTCACAATGAGAACTCTGCAGTTCATAGCTCTACCAAAATTGATGGTATTTATTAAATTTTCTTATAATGAATTTTTTTATCTCTATAATTTTTTATACACTCAACCATCAACTGATATTCACTTAAATAATAATTTTATAATTTCTTAGAATAAGGGGTTTTTTTTTCCCCATTGTAAAAATTTCTTTAAAAATATAGCTTATTAACAATACCTGCACAGCATTACCTGTTACATGATGAATGTTTGAGAAATCAAAACCAGAAAAAAATTTAAATAAAACTGTGAAAACAAAGTAAAATTATATAATTTTATGTTTTTAATAATACAAAATAGAATTTGTTAGTTCCAACCATTGGATTAGTTTCAAAAATTTTTTAATTCACATGAAAGGTCATGATCTTTAGATGTGTCTTTAGTGGTTACTTGTGTCTCCATTTTCCAGAGAAAGTGAAAGAAAAAAAAAAAATACTTCATTTAATATTTTCTAGTTGGAAAAACATTGAACTCCCAATAGTCATTGTAATGTTTCAGAAATTGTTTCATATCAATGCTTTTGACCCCCAAATATATTACTAATTTTCTACCACCTTTCTTATTACAGGTGCTAGTAATATAAAATGTATTTCACCATTTACAAAACCAATAGTTTTTTACTCTAAAATGTTATGTTGCTATTTTGTTACAATTAAGCGAGTTCCTTTTGCATAGACCTTTTATTAGAGCTAAATTTTTCAAATAACATATTAATGCATCCTGAATTTAAAGTAATCAATTTATAATTAATACTACATTCATTAAAATAATTTTTCTGAAACTATTTAACTAAAAGAAAGTCTGAAATTTTCTGTGAATTTAAAAACATGCAATCCAAACTTGTAAGTTGCTGCTAAATAGCAGTTAAATTCAGTAAAATTTTGCATCCAGAATAAAAAAAAAAAAAAAATTATATGTAAATTTTCTTTAATGATGGTTACTACTTTGGCAACATGCCAAATCATGAAAGGAACAAAACTTTGATGGAGAAAATTTTTAATTCTTCATTGACTGGATTCGACCACAAAATGAACAATATATTAAAAATCAATCATTGAAGATATGTTGATCATTTTTGCTTTAAATTAGAGAGAAATTTTTGAATAATCACTAATTTTTTTTTTAAATTAATGAAATGGAATGTCAGATGCAGAAATTTTAGTTTCTTGAAAAAGTGACTAATTTTTAAAAATTCTTATAAATTAATAAATAAAAAATGTTTTACAAAATTCAAAAAAGATCATGAAATTAAAATAAAAAAAAATTAAGAAATGTGATTAATTTTTAAAAAGTTCAAATAAACACAATTACTGTCATTTTTTTTCCAGGGTTCATATCTCTGTTCATGGAAGCCTCATAAAAATAAGCAAAAAGGCTTACCTTGCCTATTGCGGAATTTTTTTTTTACATCTTTAAAACCTTTGACTTTAAAATACATAAAAATTCAAATTTTAATTTAATTATATTCTAACACTTTCTTTTCTAAGTATAGAAGAGAAGCAGCTGATATCTGTTTTTTTGCAATATAATTTAAAAACAAATAATATATTCTTAATTTGCATCATAAAGCATTACTCTCTCTCTCTCTCTCTGTATTTAAATGAATGCAGAACAATTGCAAACTATAATTAATTTCTTATGTTTATAAAGCAGCTAAATATGTGCTTTCTAGTAATGTTTTATTAATGATTTGGCAACATGCCAAATTATTTGTGAGAGGTGTTTGCTTTTTTCATTGATTGGATTAGTAATATAAATAAATAAAATAAGCTTATCTGGACTGTATTTAATTTAATAAAATTTTTAATATAAAAAGCAGCTAATGAAGATATTTTGATCAAAGTTTTAAATTAGTGGGAAATGTTCAAATTATCCTCTAAAAATATATATAAAACATAACACAAATAGAATGTTGAACTCAGAAATGTTAGCTTAAAATTTCAACCCTTTTCAAGAAAATTGACTACTTTTCAAAAATTTATTTTATTTCAGTAAGTGTGTCAGAGGTTCAAAAAAAAAAAAAAAAAATTTTCTTTAGATTGTCAGTGTAAAGATTTTTTTTTTAATGTTTATTAGAAGTCTACTGTGGGAAAATAGGTGCAAAAAAAAAAAAAAAAATCCAAAACAGCACGAAATATTATAAAAACAGTTCTTTATTAAATTTTAAAATAAAAATCAAATTATGAGGTGCTTTGTGTCAACATGAGATTAGCTGTATGCTAAATTTCATGGCTGTAAGTCTGATAGGCTTATCTGAACATCAACGATATGAACATTTTCTTTTACTGGTATAAATTGTATAGTTAAGCAATTTCTTTTTAATTATCACTCAGCAATTTATTATTTTAAGAATAAGATAACAGTTATGAATAGTTTAATTGTATTTTTAAATATTTTCATTTAGTCAATTTAATTTTAATTTTGTTTCATGCATATTAGTCATGTTTCTTTTTTTTTATTATAATTTAATATAGTTCAGAAATTAAAATGTTTTTTACTGAATGAATTTACTTGCATTTATAAGCACCCTCGAACATGAGTGTCCTTTATCTTTTTTTGTGAAAGCTTTGAAAAAAGTGGCATTAGGTTCCTAAGCGGCTGACTTGACTTTTTATGTGTTTTATTATATTTTCATTTTTAATTATTTCATAGTATTAAAAATTAATTAATTACTTGAAGGGATTAAAGTCTGTTTAAAACTTTGCACTTACAGGAATAACAATGAATTATAAAAATATATGATTTGATATCAAAAATGCAGAATAGAAAATATTTCTTTTGTCAGAGTTACAAATTTCTACATTGTAAAATTGAGTACACATCTTATGTAATTAAAAAAAATCTATTAATATTGGATAATTTTTAAATTGCATGACATAGAGTTAGTAAATTTGTATAGCTTCAAGCTAAAGAATTGTAATTGTATAGCCAAAGAATTTGTATAGCTTTAGTGGAAATATTTATTCATAACTTTTATTGAACTGTTTTTAAGCTCTTTTTTCTTATGTTTTTCAACTCTATTTTATTACTGAAACCACGGATTATCAGTACCATTAAAATCTGGAGTATTTGGCAAAATTAAATATGCTGTAGATAAATCTTTATTTCTGCAATAGTTTTGTAATTATAAATTATGTTTGCAACTCATACTTTCAATTTTTAAGGATGGTATTAAAAGAGAATAACTTGGGAAAAAGATTTTGTCCTTTTATTGTTGAAAATTTTGATGTATTTATTTTTCTTTATAGATACTATCCGGTACTTATCTCTTCATGATAATAAATACATAAGATACTTTACTGGTCATACAAAAAAGTAAGTTGAATTATATTTGTCTATCTTAAAATTCTTTAATTCTATTTTCACCTACTCCCTTGTCCCTATTTTCATGTTTTAAATTCAATTGTACCAATAAAGTAAAGATATAGATATGATGATTTCTTTATTATTGTAAAATGAAGATTATTTGCTAAGAAAAATAAAATTTTGTCTTTTTCAAAAGAACTTACTACACTAAAAGCATATTCTTTTTCTATAATGGAAAATATACTATACTATATAAATAGATACAATGCCATAAATTTAGTATTTATATTTTAATAAGATAGTCATGTTATTCTTGATCAGTGTTCAATATAATTTATTTGAGAACATTATAAAAATCTGTAGTAAATGCCGAATTAAAAGCTTCATCTTCTGTACTTATAATAAAGCTCAATGTGTGTGTGTTGGCACTCTACAGCCCAGACTGTTTGACCTACAGCTACCAAATTTGGTACATGTATACCTTGGAGGTCAAAAATGTGCACCTGGAGTCGCTTTTTAAAAATTTTTAATTATTAATTAAAAACTAACTTTTCTGCCTAAAAATCTTCATTACCCCACCGCCAAATGAGTAAGGCTTCAATTTTTTTCCCTCATGCTAATGAGGTTAGACTTAACATTTTTCGACCGATTATTTCAAACGATTTTGCATGTTTTCTTAACATTCTTAATTAATTGATCTTTCAGATTAATTCTGAATACTTTTGAATTGAAATAAAACAGAAAAAAGTAAATTAAAAATTTCTAATCTGCACAGCGTTACCCCAAGTGACATAGAAAAATTCATGCATTTGCATTACCATAACTGGCGTTGAAAATTCACGCATGCACATTGTGTTCTGATTGTTGACAACTATTTTCAACGAATGCGGACTTGATTTAAATTAATATTAGATTAGTTGTATGCTTTTGGAATTAACTTGTATTTACGTTAGTTATATATTTTTTTGTATATATGCTTATAGTATTAAGTACATTGGTTTTTGTTCAGTTTTTATTAACCTGTTTTCGGCCAATTATTTTAATTGATTCTATTTATTTTCTTAGTGTTTGATGCATTTAAAATTAAACATTGTTAATTTATCGATCTGCTCATGATGAATCTGGGAAAATTTTGTTGACAAATTCTTGAGATTTTTACATAAATTACGAAAGATATTCTTTAGTGCCCGCCCATAAGATTTAATTCTCAGTGACTCTGTTTTCAGTAATCATATTATAAAAAAATGCTTTGTTTCAGTAAAAAATATTATTATATTAATGGCAGATTAATCCTTTCCACTTTAATTTAAAGCATAAATTCTACGGGAGCTAACAGAAACTTAGAGAGATAAATATTACGTTATGACTGAAGGCCTTTATAATATTGTGTGAATTATATGACTATCAAAATTTGAAGTTTAAAAATATTTTGATAAAGAAGCTATTAAAGTAGGAATTGCATTAAATATTTCATTATTAAAATTTTAACGAGCATTAAGATTGGCGAACAGGCTGGTCGCCGTAGGCAGCTAGTTTAAAATAAATCTAAAGTAAATTATAAATCAATGATCTAATAATTGACTTAAAACTCAAATTTGATTTATTTTTGTTTTCAATATATGGTTTACTATTGGTATTAATTATATAATCTTATTTTAAAATCTATAGGCACTAGATAATAGAACCTTTTCTGGAGTCTATAATTTAAAAATTCCCTACAGTATTGTTTGTATAAATGAAAGCTAAAATCTTCTTGTGACTTTTTACAATAACAAAATAATAATAATAATTATTATTATTTTATAAAAATATACTTTTAATGGTACATTTCCATATCTATATTACCTTAATACTGATTTCTAATTTATTTTTGATTTTAGTTCCATTAAATGAAAATGTATTCCATGTAAATATGATATGTTTTAATTAGAATTTTATTGAAAAGTTGTTATCAATTTATATTTGCTTCTTATATTTCTCCTTTTTTTTTTCCCCTTATAAAATAAAAGCTTCTTTTGTATATTTTTGTTATATTTGGTTTGTTAAATATTTAATGTTTCATTTGAACTTATTTTTTAATAGGATGCTTGTTTATGCAATATATAAATATCTCTCAAATTATCTATAATTATTATTTTTCCTAAATATTTATACATCAAATCCTTAGGGTTACATCACTCTCGGCTTTGGGAGATTCTCTTCTTTCAAGTTCTTTAGACAAATCTGTGAGGCTGTGGGATGTTAGATCACCTAACTGTCAGGTACTTTTTTGAAATTCAATGAAAATTATTGGTTTTATAATTTTTATTTGAATAATGTACTACATATAACAAAATAAATATTCATTGCAGACAGGCAAATAAATTTGTACGTCTGAAATTAATCAAAACTTAAGAAGCATAGATTCATTCTGAACTTCTTTAACTCCAGTTACAGTTTTTGTGATTTTAAGCTAAGTATGCGACATAAATAATTGTTTTTCTAACTTTTGAAATATTAGTTTTATTTATTTATCTTTTAGTATTTTGCTGTATCAATTTTAATATTGGTTTGATTTTTAATTTTAAAAGAAATATTACAGTTTGTTTTAAATAATAAATACTCCAGATATTTCATCTGTTACTAATTTTTTTTTTCATTATTTTATTTCATTATCCTAGTTTAAATTTGTGTAATTTTTAAAAATATTAGTTTGCTGGAAAAGCTTTAAATCTGAATACTGAAATACTGGAATTTCAGTATTGATAGGGGAAGGGGGGAGGGCTTCGATAAATAAAACAGTATTTCAGTAGTTTAAATGTATTGTCTTTATTAATTGAATAGAAGTGAATTAATTATGTTATTTATTATTCTTAAATTACTAATTTTTTTCCTTACATTGTGAAATTATTTAAAAAATTTTTCTTGTAATTTAGAATTATACAAAATTAAACATTTTGCAACAATAGTCTCACATTTACTAATTTAATTTTTAATCGAACATAAATTGAGAAATATATAAAACTATAACCTTGTTTCATTTTATTTTTTCTTCTCAAAATTATATTTTCTTTAATTTTAAACATGGAAATGTCTTTAAAAATGAATGGTAGTATTTGAATTAAAAGGAATATTTGTAATTTTGATATTTGTGCTTTGAAATTTCTTGTAAAATAGCATAAAAACACATGCAAATATAATTTTGAAGCATATTTAAATAAACGTTCATTAATTATTTTACTTTTTAAAAATCTTTTATATTTAATGTAAATGAGAAAATATTAGTTATTTCTATTAAAATGGAGTTGACAAAAATATTTGTAATATAATTATTTTTATAAGAATTAGTGTACTAGTTAAAAGAAATTGTGCAGTGCTCCAAATTCTTTCATCTTTCTATTGATCAACGAATTCTGATTAACAATTCAATAAAAAAATAAAAATAAAGAAAACTATCTTTCTTTTTAAAATAGAGTTAAAAAAAAATATGAATCCTAAATTAACAATTGTACTCTTTTCAGCACAAGTAACTTGGTTATATGCCATAAAGTTATGATAAAAAAAAATTATATGAGCATTGTGGAATTGTATTTCTCATTAAGTTATAGGTATTAAATTACTTTGTTTCCCAAGGGCTTGATAGCTGAATGTGGAAGGCCTATTGTTTGTTTTGATCCTGAAGGAGCATTATTTGCTGTTGCTGTGAATTCAGAAGAAGTTAAATTGTATGACATACGAAGTTTTGATAAGGTATGCCCCCTTCTTATTTTGTGTTTCTTTTAATTTTCTATTAACCTTTTTTTTAAATGTCATTTATTTTTATATAGGGGCCCTTCAACATCTTTATACCCTTCAAAGAAAGGAACAGCGACTGGACTTGTATGAAATTTAGTCCTGATGGGAAAATGATTCTGATTTCAACTAATGGATCTGATGTTCATCTGTTAGATGCTTATAACGGGAGAGCATTGTCAACTTTTGCTGTATGTGTTAGATTTTTTTAAAAATTGAAAGTTTATATAAAATTTGATCATATATTTTTTGTATTATAATTGATGTAAGAGCGTGTGTAAATTTTGAATTTACATCTCTAATCAAGGCAGATTGCACTTTTTCTGCACAGGTAGTTAACCCTAGTGCTTGCACAAATTTTAATATGTGATAATGTAACTTTGAAATAAATTATTTTCATAATTAAAGGTTAAATGACATTTTAGCTTTTTTTCCTCTTTTCTGAATCTGTTATTTTAGAAAAAATGTTTTGAAACATCTTTAATTCATTGTCTGCGATTATTGAGAATCTCCCTAAAACCATACTGCCTAAGTACAGAAAGAATGACTTTCCGTATTCCAATCATTAAAGAGTTAAAATTCAAAAAATGCTTTTTGTCATGATACTGATTTGATAATCAGTAAATATGATTGATAAGAGGATTAGATTATTTTACTCTTCGTAATCTTTAATAATCTATAATTGTGGTTATCTATAATAGTTGTAATGAAATTTAAATCACTTTCATTCTTTAATTAGATATTTTAATATAATGTTACTCTTTAGTTGATTCCTTTTTAATTATCTTTTTAAATAAGTGTAGCTATTTAATTTCTACATTATCCTTTGATTTCCATTTTGAGTACAAATTAATAAAGATACTTTTATTTTCAAATATTTAAGATTTATACTTAATACTTAGAAAAAGCATTCCTTAAAATTGTTCATTAAGCCTCTCACTGCTAAACCAGCCCTGAAAGTTTCATATTAATCGACTGTTTTTGGCTATTTTTTAAATGAGGAATTCAGGATGTAAAATGAGAGTAACCTCAAAAATAGCTTCCTTTATGTAATGCACTTAATGTATAAAACAGAAACAGGCCCAAAAACGACTCATTAGTATAGAACATTCACAGCCGGGTTTCGCCAGGTTAGTAGCGAAAGGGTTAATCATAGACTGACTACTTCAACCTGCATGGAGGCACGCGGAAATACTTGAACGCCGAAACAACAAGTGGCGGGAACTGTGGTTAAGTCCTAAGGGCCATCACCAGCCACTGTACAGTCCTTCCCCTAGGAAGTACGTCCCATTATCGATGGGAGATAGCCAACCCCCATCTGTTTTGTATAGCCACAAAGATGACGAAAACTGACCACCATGCCGGTAGCTTCTCATTCTCAGTTACAAGATACCCCTTCCCCATGGGACTAGCAAAAGAGTTAATAAACAAATATGAATTTGTGCAAATGATTACAGAATTTTTAAAAAAAATAAAGTGCTTTTTTTTTATATATATATATATATCTATGTTTTGCACAAATAAGCAGTAATTGTAATTTTGTTAAAATTACAAAAATAATTTTCAAAATTTTCTTCCAAATTCTTTTTCAGAGCCGTGTGAATAGCAAAGGCATACCCTTGGAAGCATCGTTTTCTCCAGATTCACAGTTTGTATTTTCTGGTAAGAAAATTCTATGTATATTTATAATATTAAATAACAAACAAATTTTCTTGTTTATTTTTTATTTAAAAAAATATTTCGGCTAATAACTTAAAAGCTGGTTTATCAAGTGGCAAGCTTCTATGTAATAAATCCATTTTGATTTTAAATTTGTATACGCAGAATCAATATTGGCAGTGGAGATAGCAGCCAGTAGCAAAGATTTGGCTTCTATTCTCTGCTATTGTACCAGTCCATTTTCATTTGTATTTTAAATATTATCTAAAATATATAATAACAATTAATTAATATAATCATTGAAATTGCATCTTCTCTTGTTTCTAAGGCAGTTGTGTGAAATATAACATGTTGACTTATGTCAATTTTTGCAACTTATAACAATGCAAACTAATTTCTCTCTATTAGATGGGTCTTTTATTTTGAAATCATGGAATAAAACTTCTCTTTGAATTTATTAATATTTAAATTACAAAAACATTTAAATTTGTGTGGTATTTAAAAATTTTTCTGCCATTGTGATAGGTTCAACTGATGGAGCTGTTCATGTATGGAATTCAGAAACATATTTAAGGGAAGCTGTTTTACATTGTGGCTATACTAATCCTGTGCATTGTGTTCAGTTTAATCCCAAATATATGATGTTGGTTACTGCTTCTACTCAGATGGTATGTTGTCTTTAGATTTTTTTAAAATAATTTTTTATTTTGACATCTAATTATAGTAAAAAAAAAATGTCTCCCTATATATTTTTTAATATTGCCCTATTATTAGTTAGAAAGTACTGCACATTTATGAATAAAAGAATCATTTTTTTAATTATTCTAAATATGTATTCTGTAAAGAAATTAGGCAGAATTGTTATTCCCTTTTTTACTTGATTTACTCTCCTTCTCCCCTATGAAAGAATTAGTGTATAAAAAATATTTAGTTATCATATTTTTAACTGTGTTTCATGTTGTGAAGGCAAAAGTGGGGTGGGGACATAGTTTTAAATATATTCTGTATTAATTTATGCCATCTCAACTATTTAACCAAAGAGTATAATGTAATAAAACTGTAGATCAAGAAATCCTATTCTGTTAATCGCTTTTAGCTTTTTAAAAATAATTTTAATACTTTTTATATTACTTTGCATTTTATGAAGCTGCTTAAAGAAAAAAAAAATGCACAGATCTGTTTTGATATTACAGGTTCTTTTCACCAAATTAAATTTGACAAGAATTTCAGTAAAAATTCTTTTAATCTTGTTATTTCTCATTATTTTTTCCAGGCATTTTGGACACCACCTTATCCAGATGACGAACTGTGATATGCCATGGAATTTTTTTTTTGATTAAAAAAGAATTCATTGTCACAATTTCACATATTCTGTGATAATACTCTTAAAATATGATGTAAAAATTTTTAGTCATGTATTTTGTGTCATTCGAAAAGTCTTGAGCACGGGCAAACTTTCTCTCCACTATATCTCTTTAATATGTTCTTTGTTTCTTTGTACTATGATGTGAAATATGATATTGATGTTTTATGTGAATTTTAAATTGAACCAAAGGATTTTTTGTTCCATTTGTTTTGTCAACAGGACACTTATGCTAGTTATATCATAAATATCTACAATCAAGTCACTGGTGTTCATTGTGTTTCTGCAATGAAAAAAAAAAAAGTAGCAGTGGAGTGCCTATATATATTTATATGAATCATGAGCTATTTACTCTACAGCTTAAATTTTTGCTTGTGGTGCTGTTTTTTAATTTGAGCTAAAAACAGCAGTTCCTCGTATGAATTTTGCACAACAGTTAAACTATAAATGAGACGGGTAAGCATAAAAATCATTATTAGAGAAGCGTAAATCATCAGATAAGTTGCACAGAATTGTGGTTAGTATTTTAAAGATTTTATGAAGCACAATCAATCTTTAAAATACTTGAGATGATCCAGATTTCCCGTAGCCTGTATGATTTAAGTATGTGTGCTTTAGTTCATTTTTGATAATCTAATTAACAGATTTTTATTTCCTTTTGTTAAATTTGAATTTCTTATGATTTGTTCAGAATTTTATTATAGTATATAAAAAAAATCTGTGTACTTGAAGTTTAAACTTAAAGCTAACACTCCAATTATTCTATTCTCGTATTATTGAGAAGCATGTTGTCTTCTTATTATCGTGTGAAGAATTTCACAGTTGTTTTTGTCATTACAGATTTTAAATTTACTAATATGCTTAATAAATTCAAAGTATAATACAAACATAAGCATAACGTATTAATTAATTCCTGAATTTAATGCAAATTAAACTTTAGGTGATATATTTTAATTAAATTTTTAAATTATGACATTTTTTTATTTATTATTTTAAAATAAATAATTCAGTCTACAAGTTGCTTTGAGGAATTATTTTTTATTCTTACACTTGCATGTTTGTTACTTCAATTTTTTTATTAGATGTTGCTTTAATTTTGAAAGCCTAAAAAAATAACCTGAAATAATTTTATAGAAAAATACAATTTTTGACTTACTGGAATTATTTCTTAAAATGTTAATGGAAAAAATTAAATTTATTTTATTATTATAAAAAATATAAAAATAAAAATTACTGAGTTATTCATTTCTTTAAATAACATAGAATCTATCATTTAATTTGGATTCAAGAATTATTTCTTTATTTGAAATAAAATATTTAATCAATTTAACAAAACTAAACCTTACATTTTCCAGAAAAAATTATTGTAGGAAACAATTCATTTGGATTAAATTACATTAATATTTATTGAATTTGTACTTTTTAACTTGATTTTGTTTAGATTTCATTATTAAATATCCAGCAAGAAACTTCACAATAATTCATTATTTTCTATTCAAAATTTAAATTGATTTGTAAACTGTCTCATAGCATAATGCAAGATATTAGATGGTAAGTGCAGGCACTTTATATCATACAGTGCAGTATGTAATTAATCATTAAATGGCATACAGATTTATTTATTATGAGACCAACATCATAGAAATTGACTCTGACAAATGACTCTTTTCACTTTCTACAGATATAACATTAATTGACAAGTTATTAAACAAACTCCTTAGAATTGTATATCAGTAAGAAATATATGCCATTCTTTTATATTTTATTGTCCCATTCTTTTTCTAAGTTTATTTGCAGGGCCGGATTTAAGACCTTTAGGGACCCTTTTGGTAATATGTCTTGCTCTCTCCCTTCTTTTTATCAAATTTCCAAAACTAGATATTTTTATTTGTTTCAATTTTAGTATATATAACAGTGTTTTGACAAACTGAAATAACGGAATATTTAATTTTAGGCTACTTTAAAGAAAAGGTGATTTTTAAATGAAATATTTATAAAAAAGGCAATTTTTTTAGCACAATCTAAATGCTATTCAGTTATAGAATCAGGTTGTTTTTAAATTATGAAGCTATATATCTTGTTAGAATTAGGAAACAAAATAATACAAAAGATAATGTTAGGAATGCTATTAGAATATTGTTCTGAAATTTATGTATTAATAGATTTTTTCTACCAGTTTAAGTGTGCGGTCTTTATAAATTAAGTTTCTTAGACAATATCACAAGAAAAAAATTAGAGGTCTCCCCAAATCACGCGATTCCTAAGTAATTGCATATTTATTAATCTGGCCCTGTTTGTTTATATTAGGCGGAAAGTAAGTAATTGTATGATCTATGATAATTCTCTATTTTACTATGACCAAACTAATCACAGATATAACTGAGCATATGAGAGCTTTTTCCTGTGATAATATACAATACCTTCCTGTTTAAGTTTTCATGTATTGATACCTTGAAATTATTGCCATTTGTAAAAAATGGAATATCAAATTCCATGTAGGATACTATTCTTTCTTTCTTTTTATTTTATTTTTTTAAAAATATATCCTTTTTAAAGCTAGCCAGTGAAAGAGGAAGAGAGTAATGTTTTGATACGTCTTCAATTTTATTTTAGTGCTTTTTATTGTGTTCCATTCATGTGTAAAATAATCTCATAATATTTCGATTGTTTATAGTAAATTCTTTATTTTTGTACTAATTTTATTTTTGTTGTTAAGGTATGTATATTCATTTTAATTCTGCAGTTTGTTTGTTTTTTAATTTTGGTAATCTTTATAATTTTGTGATCAAAAATTTTCATTTTGAAATATTACTGTGTAATTTAGATCTTTGCTCTATGATTTTTATTTCAATGTAATGCCTGTAGAATTCAATCTTATGTCAGATCTGGTCTTGTAATCCTTTGCAAGGAATAAAACGTCACTATCAGAAAATTTAAGCTGCCATTTTGCTTACCTAAAGCTATGAAGTTAAATTTTTTTAAAGAATTTTATAAATTTGAATTTAAGCAGTTATTTTCTATTGGAAGGTATTTTTAAAATTAATGCTGAATTTTAAAAAGCCACTTATTGGAAATATTTAATTGCCTAAGATTTTGTAAATTTTCTTTTTGAATCATTTATCTTTCTACAAATTAAAATTATTTTTAAGAATCATGAATGTTTTCTTAAAAGCAATGTTAAGACAGAGAGAACACTATTGAAATTGGTATAGTGATAATAGAAGCAGAAATATTTATTGAAAAATATTATAGTGTGTGTGTTGAAAAGTTCAGATTAGTATTAATTGATTTGATCTGCAATTGTAAACATTTTTTTCACCCTTTAAAAATATTGAAATTATAACTGTTGAATCTGTCAGTGAAAAATGGTTAATGTTTTATTTTTAATACATTTACCTAAACATGAGCCTGATTATTTACACAGAGATATCTTGTCTGGTGTTTTATAAGGCTTGAAGAAAAATATAAATAATTGAGCTCATTATTGTGATTAGACATCTACTTTTAGTCTATATTCATTTTGAGATGGTATTGAAGCTCGAAATTTTTTTTCATATACTCAGGGAGAGAAATATAAAGTATCTCATGTATTCTTATTTTATGGTAGAATGTTCCATAGAATTTGCTTGAAGAACATCATATATATATCATTGTAATGCTTGAAACTTATTTACTGTTCTCACGCCACATATCTTGGAGAGACCCTCCGCCACCTTGACAAAGAATTGGTGGAAATGTTCTAAATCAGTATTGTGAAATATAAATTTTATTGAAAGGAATTATTATTACTGACTTTTCGCTCTTGTACTGATGGTCATATGATATATTTGGGCATCCATGGATATATTAACAGCAGATGACTAGTTAATAATGTGCATAACAGTCTACACATCATTGATAGAATCTAATTTGAGTATTACTGATGTTTCTGTTGTAATTATTTTTGCCATTAATATAAAAAGGCAATTCTCTGATATCTGTCAATTTGAGCTGTTCTTAACTGTTTTTCTATATCCTTTTCACACAGTAAATTGTTGTAATGCATGTGCTAGATTAGTCTTAATGTGTTAAAATTGCCATTAAGTAACCATGTAGTTGTCCAGTAGCGTAGTGAGTATAAGTGGTGCCTGTGGTATGTGATTTTCTCTCTCATTCATGATGTTTCTTTCTAAAATGTGGCATGAGCATATTAGCATGTTGTCCCTATTGCACCCCCTAAGATTGGCATTGGGGTATCTATACCTTCATTGCCCTCCTGTTGCTGGGCCACTGTAATTGTCTTAAGTACTCACTTAGTATAAGTTGAGAGCTTAGATGTGATTTCTAACTTGTCAAAATGTTCTGTTAAATTATAATCTGTCTTGTGCTGTGCTATTTTAACTTTGTATTCTGCATATACTGAACTTAAATTTTTCTTAATGTCTGTTTAACCTGCCAGCATTATATGGAGCTTCAGAAATTATCTTTATTGTAATAGTGGAATTTAGACATGTCAGGTGTATTTTTCCTATGATGAGCTTTTTTCCTCCTCTTTGGTAGCTATTCTTAGAACATGATTTTGTATGAATTGTTATTTAATGTGATGTGATCAGTAATTATTATACAGGGTATAAAATGTTTTGTGTAGTGGGACCATTTACTGGTACAGAATAAAAGGGCGGTTTCATATGTGGTGCTAGATATGCATTTCTTTTCTGTTGCATGTAATCGTACTTCTCAATATTTATAGTTCAGTATTAAATGCTTCTAAATAATTGTTTCCTTCAAATAATTGATTCTGTATTTCAGATGAATTATATGAGACCATTTTGACTCTTTCAGGGATACAAAATGATTTGATTTTCTGAGTGAAAGTAATTTTAATTCATGTGTAAATCCATAAGGGGAGGATTAGAACTAGTGCTGCCATCCGTTGTCTTTATTAGATATTAGAAAATGTATTTTACCAATACACCATCTAAAGACCACTATCTGTCTAAAAAGAAAGCTCTTAAATGGGTGGTTTCAACTGAAAAAAAAATTACAACTTCCTGGAAGAAATTCAATTTTTTAAAAAATGTCATCTGAAATTTAACATTGCCAAGAGTACCAAATGCCAAATGGGTACCCAAGAGATCTTTAGCATGTAATATAATACAGCATGTTTGATTATGATATTTGTCATCTCAATATCTTTTTGCTGATAAATCTAATCCATAAATAATCAAATTTTCAGATGTTTTGCTCTAAATGAATGGAAGTTTTTGGTTACTTTTTTAACCACATCTCCTCTGTACAACTTTGGATCTTATTATTTATATTTTATAAAACTGAAAAGCATATGAAAATATTAGTAATTATTATATTGAAGAAAGTTATAGAAGGGTTTAATGTCTTTGAAGTTGTTGCTGTATGGCTGAATATAATTTATTGGTAATATATATTCTAATTTACTGTTTATATTTCTATTGTTTTGGTATTTATTTATTTCCATTTTTAAAATGTCTTTTCTTTTTGTTTTAAAATTTATGACATAGTGTTGAAAATTCTGTTTCTGCTGATAATTACAAATTCTTTGTAGATATTAGTGAAACTAAAATGCTTTTCCATATTGTGGCTGTGAATATGTAGTAGTAGCGATGTTATATGTGTATGGTCACGTAATTTTTATCCTCTATGTTTAAAAAGTGTTTGATGGTGGTTTAATGTACTGAATAAGTGGTTCAATTTTGTTAGTATTAGAGCTGCATGTAGAATTAAGGTCTAATGAATTGACATTCTATTTAATTGTGCGTAAATATTTGAAATGCCATTTCTGTTACATGGGTATTTTCCATTAGTGATCTATGTAATTTGTGGTATAAGTAACTTTTTTTTTTTTCTTTATGTATTAAAGTTTATTTCTTAATGCTGGTTTTTCATTTCTTGCGAATTGTTTTGCACAAATCTCGCATCATTATCAAATAGAATTTTTTGCTTTCCACAGTTTAAACTTGAGCTAAACTAATTATATGTTTTTAAATGACAAGTTTACGTGCATAATATATTCATGTGAGTGCGTAGAAAGATAAAAATTATTCTCTGTAAGCTATGGCTATGACTATTCCAGAAAATTGCTAGATTAAAAGGATTTTTTTTTTATTTTTTTTATTTTTAAGAAGTGGATCTTGTTAAAAAAAATGTTCATTGCATTTTCAGAATCTTGATAGTGAAAATTTTTCTTATTCTAAGGATTTATCAAGTCATTGCAAAAGTTTGTGCTCGATTTTCATGAAGTCAAAGTATACATTATAGGTGTATATATTTGTTCAGCTTGTTTCTTGTACTTGAACGATTAAAGTGTCATTTTCCTTACAATGTTGAATATGAATAAAATGGAGGATGACAAATTTTAAAAATTAGACAGTAAAAAGGTGGGGGATTTTCCCAACATAGAATGTCTTATATATTTTGGAAAAGCGCGAGTCTTGAAACTGGAGGGAAAAAAATGGCTGTTTATTTAGACAGCGCCCTTGCTGTCTGAAAAAATTCTTAGGTGGATTTCAAAATAATGATTTTGCACTGGAGGGCAAGCAATATAGGGACAGCTTTCCGATGTTTATGACAGTATTGCAAGTATTTTATTGGGGGAAAAAAAACCGTAGAGTAATAACTGAGGAAATTGCGAAGAAGCTGAATATTGATATTTTTATCACTTTTCGCTACCTAAATAAAAACTTTTCCAAGTTCGATACTTGAGTATGGCATCTCTCTTTCCACGTTTTTCATTTCTTGCACATTACAATGTAGAGCTTCTTAACACTTTCAAAGTTACCGACGAGTTATCTCGTCTTTCAGATACTTCCAATTAAATTGGAAATTAAAATTGGTATCACTAAAAAGATTATTTTTTTAATCTTAACACATTCATCGCTCAGGATGAATTAGATAAAAACTCCATGAAAAGACAAATATCAACGAAAGTTTCTGAAAGACGAGATATCTCGTCGGTAGCATTGAAAGTGTCAGAGTGTGGCAATAGGCGATAAAAAGTGGACTTTATATAATAGTATTTGTTGCAAAAGAACTTGAAGTCAAGCAGGTAAAAGTGTAGGATCTGTCTCTAAAGTTGGATTGCACCCTTTGAAATGGTTATTATGTATTCCATGGGACACTAACGGAATTACTCATTTTTATCTACTCCAGAAATACTGAGAATAACTCACTAGAGTCGGTAAAACCATTGGAGAAAATTGTCCGATTCTGGGAAACAGAAAAGACAGTTTACTTTCACAACAATGCCAAATCACTTGTTGCATAATAAACGCCGAGAAAACTTCAAGAATTTTAATTCTTCAATACTGACCAAGTTTTCTTCCGATCTTGCACTATCCGATTATCACCTGTTTAGATCTTTGCAGAATAATTTAAGTAACACAAATTTACAATAAATGGAAAGTGTGCAAAATCATCTTGCTGCCAAGATTTTTTAAATGGAATTAACAAACTTGTTGATTGATAGAAATCTGTCATACAGATCATATTCTTGATTAATAAAGTGTTATTGTCTCGTTTGAGAGGTTATCTATAGATTTGGCTCAAACTTATGCAATGATTTGATATTATCGACTAAATATGATGGAATGTGTTATTTATTTTTGATGTTCTTAGAGAAACCATGGATTAATGACTTTATCTCAGTTAAAAGGGTTTTTTTTTTTATATTAAATTAGTTTTATTTATAAAAGCGTAAAAGATTTAAAAGGAAAGTAATTTTTAAAAAAACTTGATACACTTCGAATTTAAATAATAAAATAATTCCAAATATTTGTTTTTGGTTCATTTCTTTTCAGTGTATAATTATTTGAGAGAAAAAATATTTTAAGATTGAATACTCATAATATAATTTCGGGAAGTATGTCCAGCTTCAATCATTGAAAATTTCATTAAGGGTTGTTTCATAATTGTTCAAGAACAAGGAGTGAGAGAATCCTTAAAATTAATTTTATTTTCTGTGATACACATAATGATAGTAAATCAGGTGTAACATGTTTTCCCCTCTCTTCCTCCCACTTTTATTCTGATAGTTTAGAAAGATTATCAATGATATTCGAACGAATGATTTTTGGTTTGCGTTACATCTATTCCAATTGAGGCTTGTGCTATATCGTCTTAAAGGATAACACTAAATATATCATTGACCCATAATCAGAAAGACTAGTTTCTTTTAAACACATTTGTTTTTTACGGTTAGTTTTTAGTTAAAACAAGAGATAACGTTAATCTTTGGATGAATTTATGTACATGAAGTTACCAGCATATCATCTGCAGCCATAATATTTAAAATAGCCACAGTAGAAGACACAACTTTATGTGCAATACTTACATATATTGCATCTTCTTTCTCGGTTACAAATCGGCTTTCTTTCAATGGTTCACTGTTCGTTTTGTCTGACAAAATTTGTTAAGCGATCTTGGCGTATCTGCTGTCGGAGTGGCAGTGTTGATTGCCTAGGAAATGAATCTTGGGATAGACTTTATGATGCTGGCATTTGAAACAGAGACAGATGATGAGTCTAGAAAAATTTGGCAGTTCTCTCATAATAGACAGTTCAGTAATATAATTGTACAGAAAGTGGCATCGGATGATACCTCTAGGAATTTTTACCAAGTAAAATCTAAGGGCAACCTTTTATTTTCCCATAGAATCTATGATCCAAATAATATGCTCAAGTTCTTGGATGTCTCTGATTCTATGATGTTTGTCATTTTTTTTTAATTGACGCCATATTTTGCTTTTTTTTTTTCTTTCTATATTTTCTACTTTTGGAATTTTGGACATTATGCTTTTATTTACCATAGGTAGGTTCGTTCTTAGCTTACATCCCATCAGGAATTTAGCAAATATTATTCATAAAGAAAAAAAAAAAAAAAAACATCATTAGATAATGATTTTCATCGATTCTTACAATTTTTAACCATGGGCATTATAAATCCATTGCTCAAAGAATATTTACTTATGTTGATGATTTTATATTTACATTTGCTTGATGTCATAATAATAAAAATATACTTTTTTGAAAATAGAGTGTTATCTCGTTGTCTGGACAGTTGTTGAGAGTTGAAATTCGCAATCACTTCAAACTACTGATGGAATACAGAATGTAAAAAATATAGTCAATGTGATTGATGACAGTTTGAGCTCTCCAATTTTTAAATGCATCCACTTCAAAAAAAAAAAAAAAAAAACTTGAATAACCCGCGATTATGAAGTGCCATTTGCTTTTTAATTTCAATAAATCTACATCTACTCTCTTCCGTGGGCGTTCTGGAAATTTGGATTTAATCATTAGTTCTTTATGATAAATGTGTTTGTTGCATGAATTACAAGACAAGAGACTAGGACATGAAATAGAGACTAGGCCACCAAATATTCTTGCACCTTGATGAAACTTCAGCACAACATCTGCAGTCACGATATTTAATTTTGTAATAATAGAACAAACTTTATGAATAGTGTTTACATATAATGCAGTCTTACTTAAAAACTTATATTATTAAAAATAATTGACATGCAAATATCGAAAATATAAGAGCGTCTTTCTTTGTTCAGTCAAGAAAATTTTCCCTTCAATTAAATTGCATTTTAGTAATTAGAAGAGTAAATTTGAATGCCTTGGAATAATTCTAAGGAGTGTGCTGATACTTAAATCGAGAACTGTTACTAGAAACAAGCAATCACTTAACGATGAATAACACGATGAAATCTTTAATGTTTCTCAAACTTTATTCTATACCCCTTCCTATTTATGGTTAATCGCTTTCTTAATAGGTAAAAATGCTTTCGATTTTTTATTTATTTATTATGTGCAATTATATGCTATTTTTTATTCCTGTTCAGTCAAAAAGAATATGATAATCGAAACTATTTGACACCATACAGAGTATAATATGAAAACCATAAAATAAAAGTAAAATATATGATAGAAAATTGTTTGCAATATCTTATTTTAATATGCAGATCACAAAAATCTCTGCTTTCTGTTTGTTAAGGAAACAAATTCATTAATTACTTTATTTTAATAACTATATTTTTGCCTTCAGTTATTGCATACATAAGACTGCGTATGCATAATCATTCCCTCTGGTAACAAAGTTACATTATCTGTCTAATCATCGATGTATTCATAGGCTTCATTTTAATTAGAAAATTAATTTCTGGTTTGCTAAGTGAAAATGTAACTTTCTTCAGCCGTTTAATATTATACTTCCTCACATTCAAATCTTCAGTTTGAAACGATCAATGCATGTTTTTCTTCTAAGCCAAGAGCATTGCTTCTATGGTAGTTTAGTTATCTGTTACGATTCTTTTTAAACCATTCATAATCTAATCAAAAGAAGATTTAGAATTACATTTCAGGTCGACTCTAGTGCGATAATGATATTTCATAACTGCACAACTTTTAAAAAGGCAAATTTTTATGGCAACATTCTCAACGCGCGAATGATATTTGTCAACAGTCAACACCATATTGTTATTAAACTGAAAAAGATTGCAGGTCTGGAATTTTATTAAGCATATTCCATACCTTTATATTCATATAAGTATTATTCGCAAATCGATTTGCTGGTAAGTATAAACTATAGATATAAAATAGAACTATACTTCGATAGTTCAGCTTCCAGATTGACCACTTAAGATTTGACCCTTGTATATTATTATTATTATCAAATTTTTCTGATAAAAACTGATTCTAATGTCATTAAATAAAATTAATTATGCTAGCAGTTGAATTTTGTAAGTAATTAATAATATTTTTTGTGTATAGTCTTCTGTATATAAAAGGTCAAATGGTAGAAAATAATAAAATTGATATTTTTTTATATTAATCTTGATTACTTTATTTCATACCATTTGTTAAAGAATATAATATTAATTTTGTAAATGAATGAATTATTCAGCCTTAATCACTTACAAATCAATCAAACTTCATAAGCGTAATCAGTAATGAATATTAGGGAAGAGCTGAATTCTAAGTAGCATTTTATACATATTTAAATTAGAAATTTTTTGAATCTTAGTAGATTTAAAACTAAGAAGAATTTTTATTTTTAAGGAGTTTTATAGTATAAAGGAAAAATATATAAGGCAATAATAAAATATATAAATAATATATAAGGCAAAACATTGAATTATAAGCATTTTCTTTTATTTCAAAAATCGGTTCCTTTAAAAGGAATTTTTTTGTTACCTATTATTTTTCTTTCTGGAATTAAATGTCTTATGTCTTCTCTATTAAATCAATTTTCGGATACTATATTTGTTCTGTTTGTTTCATTGGGATCGAGTTATATATAAGTATTCGTAATCTCTGAATTAGAAATTTACCAATTTATAATTTAGAGAATTATCTGCTTATATACTTAAAAAAATATCAATACATTTATATGTTTGCTATTAAATCTTAATATTAGAATACTTTTCTTAAAATTCTAAAAATTATGTAATAATATAATTAAGCACATATTCTAATTGGAATATGGATTATTTCTGACAGATTTATTTCTGTAATAAATAATCTTTTGATTATAATTATTTTTTAATTAGAAATGGTAAAAAAATTGACCTGACTATGTAATTTATTATAAAATGAAAATAGAATTCATTAAATATTACTTCAAAATTCTGTAATATTAATGCAATGAATATATCTATAAAGATATTTTAAAATTTCCTCATACTCTATGTAAGGATACTGTACTGATATGTGGAAATATTAGCTCTCCATGGTTTTTCTGAATATTCTGTAAATTGTACCATATCATGCAGATTTCATAATGGGTAATATGGTTCAAATTGGGATATACTACTATTATTTTACCAATTTGATTATTATTCAGGCTCAAGAGAATCTTGAACAGGTTATATTTTGCCCATGGACTATAATTTTCTCATCATTAATGCAGTTAGATTATCATGATATTGAATTAAAAAAAAATCTGCTGAATCTAAGGAATTCTCTTGATATTCATTATAATCAAGTTGAAATTGTAGAAATAAAGATTTTATGTTTGGAATATGAAATTGAACAAGGATAGTAAAATTTTATAAGATTGAAAATGTGATATTGTTTGATGCTTGCCAAATAAGCCAAACACTGCCTTTTTTCTTTCTTAATTTATTATTATGATTTACATTCAGGTTGCATTTTATACTAATACTTGTTTCTGGAAACAGTTGTTATCTAGCTGTAGTAAAAGTTCTGATATAATTTATAATTACATGATACTTGCACAAAATTATTTTTTAGTATTAACATTAATTGTACAATTTCAGTAAAAAATTAACTCAGTTTTATTTAAGTAAGATGGTTCATTGAGGCTTTCAGATTAATCAGTGGAAATATTTAAAACAACTTAAGTCTGGAAATGTATTAAGACTTATCTCTTGTAATATTATGAAAATTTTTTAATATAAAAGGTGTAAAATTATAAAGAAAACCAATAAACCAGTATTCATTCCCAACAACTAGCTCAATTTTGCCAATTCTTGCTTCATATGAAAGCTCGGTTTCTTTTGATATGCCGTCAAGAATTATCTGCCATAAATTATTTTGGATTTTTCAAAGAATTAACTATCATTTCTGATGGAGAAAATCAACAACAGATATTGCCACTCCTGGGTCCAGATCAGTTTTGAAAATTTTTATTTTGTATGAATGTTTGTATTCCTAAATATGTCATTAATGGTTATCTACCTTTGTCCTCACCATTTTTTTTAAATATTTTACAGAGCAATATTGTAATTATTCTTTTGAAATTGCAAAATAATTCTTTGACAGAGCTTTCACTCTTCGTTGATTCTGCAAGTTTTTGTGATCAATTTGATGATTATGGCTCTTTGAAAAATAGCGAACCAATCAGAATGTCCTGTCGTTATTGTGCAAGTATAATTTAAAATAATACTGTTATTTAATCTTTTATTTATAATATTGTAATTATACTTTATTATGTTTTTTTGTGATGAGACGTAGTTCATCAAAGTTGACTGGTGTGACTAAATTTTATTAATACTTGCTACCTGTTTGTCAATTATATTAATGCTAATAATATAATTATATCAATAAATTTTATCAAACAAAGTAAATGAGTATTTAAAATTAAGATTGCTTAACAATGGTAGAACAGTCTGATTGGTTAACTCGTAAATTAGAAAAATTAATTGGCCAGATCAGTCCAGTTATTTAAGTTAGGGGTCTGTCTATGTTTTATTTTGCAGTATTGTTTGAATATGGCGCAGGCATATGACATATTAAGGGCTTGATGACATATTAAGGGATCATAAGCTTTCGTGTGAAATAAAAATTTTCCAAATTAGTATATTGCAAATTTTATTTATTAGTTCTGACTAGGGATTGCAATACTGGATCAAAATTTCAATACCGGTATTTGGTATTTTTTAAGTCTTAATAACGGGATGCCGGTTTTAATACCGGTATTAGATATTTTGGAAAAAGAAAGAAAACACTGGTGTTTCTTTTTTTTTTTGCCAGTTTTGTTAGAGAGTGTAAATATCACAAAAAATAATTTGTAACTTATAAATTATAACAGTATATAATCACAAAAAAGTAAAGAAACATCTTATTTATTTAAATCACAAAAAAAGTGTAAATATCACTATTCAGTTTGTGGTACAATTACAAATTTTTGAAATGTGATCTAAAAAAAACATAATGCATCAATTGTACTGTCATTAAGCCTGAAAAGTAATTTTGTGTAAAAATTACCAGCTGTCGAAAACGCTCTTTCGGCATCTACGTTAGTTGGTGGTACTGTTAGCAATGTGCGATATACTTTTTCCAAATACTTACCTCTAAATCCCTCATCTTCAAATAAATCGATTTCTCGTCGGATGCTTTTGGATATAGCTGATTTCTGCATTGTATTTTGGTTCGTTTAAATTTTTTGATTTATCGCTAATTCTAATTTTTGTTCAAGAGACAATTCCTTTTCACTATCGATTTGAATTGGTTATTTTCTTTTCTTCTTTTCATTTTCATTTTTAAAATCATTAGAATTATATAAATACCATAAGACATTTTCTATTTCGGTATGCCTTTCTTCTGTGCGATTTTTCAAGGTAATATATAATTCTTCAGATACTAATGTGTGCTGTTCTTTCAGTGACTGCAACATGAAATTTATTGTTGCATTAGCTTTTGATGAATTAGAATCTCTCCGACATAATGCCTCAGTAGTCAGTTTTATTGGAAGTAAAGCTGATATAGTTCTGGATATTAAGTCGAATTCACTATCTGAAAAATTAATTTACAGGTTTAAGTCGATTATTGCTTTTTGGATTGGATTTCTCATTTTCAAAAATCGTTCCATCATTAGGAGTAAACTGTTCCAACGTGTTTTAGAATCTAATATTAACATATATTCTGTTTTATTTTCAGTTAGTATATATTTTAGTAATATATCCTTTTTATAGGGGAACATTTAAATATTTTAACAATTTTTCGAACTGTATAAATTATAGGAAGCAATTCTTGATAGGTTAATATTTCATCCTCATTAGCAATATCTTCTTCCACAATTACATTGTCATTATCTTCATTGTCAATATCACTCTCACTTTTTTCAAAGTTGGAATCCGAAGTTTCTATATCCACAGTATTTGGATTCTTCTGTTCTTTATAATTTTGGTATAATACATCTATTACTCCGAATTGAATTCCATGTGCATAGCACAATTGCTGATTTGCACCAATCAACTTTCCAACTTTTTCATAATTGTTGCTCCATCAGTCGTTATGGGTACAATATCTTTTTTCGGGGATAATCCATGTTTCGCTTATTTAGATTTAAGCAATTAATTAAGCCATTAATTAGCTAATTAATTTTGCCTGTTAGGGAGACATAAAAACAAAAAACGTATACTATATTACTATGTTCGCGATACCTGAACATATAGTGGAAACAATTTTGAAAATTCCTTGTAAATACCGAAAAACCGGTATTTACATTTGTGAATACCGGTATTACAAAATTGTACAAATGGCTCAAAATACCGGTATTGCAATCCCTAGTTCTGACATGAACTCATATACTGCTTTTCTTCATAAAGAATGGACAGTGAAGTTGTATTTTTTAAGACATTTCTCAAAAATAGATGCTGACAGAGAGCAGAGGACCATTCATGATGTGTCTAGGTATCATTAACTTTCATATAAAATAAAATTTGCCAAATTCATTCAATAATTCTAGTTTGGAAATTGCTCATTTGATTTTTTATATAAATTATTTTTATGAGCTTTTTAGATTAAGTAGCTTAGTATCTTCAAGATGCATGCATAAATTGCAGATATAAATTCCATTTTTTGCAATGACTTTGGTTTTTGCATTATTAGGATTGTGAGTGATGCATTACAAGGAATTTTGATATGCCATTATTTAAAACTTGATGATCCTATGAATAATATATAAATGAAATGGAATTTATTTTCACCTTATTTACATGTAGGGACTAATTGTGTCCTTACAATTTTTAAAGCGTTAGAGATAGATTTACTGCTAGGAAATCTGTAAATGAGTAAGGAAGTATAGTTAATGTAATTTGACATTTGTTTTGATTTCCAAGTTGTTAATTAAAAATATTTTCCTTTTTAGAGCATTTATAATTTTTCTACCAAAGTTTTTTTTAAAATAATTATTATAAACTGAAATAAGATATACTTTGTTACAATATTTGATCAAAATGATCTTTTCTAGGTGAAATACAGAAAACTGTCTACAAAACAATTTTTTTTTTTGGCATACTATGCAATATTATTGATGTAACCATGGTGCCATAGTAATATATTTATCAAATCAGCTGTATTTGTAAATTTATTTTCATAAGTTTTAAAATTATTCCTTAATGTATTGGTCATGAAAATACTTCGATGGAAATATTTGTGAGCAGGAACCATATCACGTTGAGTTAGCATGGCAAATTGCATAACAAAATGGACTGCTTCAAATAATCAGATAATGATCCTAATAAAATATCTTTATATTTAGTATAATCTTTAAAGCATCATCAAAAATTGAATGGCCTAATCAAAGTACTTCTCCATATTCTGCATCAAATATTAAAAAATCAATATACTTGAAACCTATTTTATCTTGAGTTATGAAGGTTTTGTAGTTTCCAAGCATCACGTCCACATAATTTGTCTTTAAATTAAATGTGCAGATATTTTTTAAGCAGAAAAGGGGGAGAGGGCTTTATGTTTGCAACATTCTTTATAATTTTCAGTGTTTTGATTAGAATATATTTAAAATTAAATTTTACTTTCTGGAACGTGACAAATATTATTGATGCAATAGGTTTTAATTTTAAGTTGAGATCTTCCTTTTAATAATATTTCAACTTTATTTTCTCAAGAAAATAAATTATCCAATGCTATTAAGTTGCAGAAAGCTGCAACATTTTTTTTTTGTAATTAAGTTTTTATTTGGCCATCCCAAAATTTAATTTAAAGGAACTTTTATTTCTAATTTCTTAAATTCTATTGTTTTCTACTAATTAATGTCAGCATTTTTTTATTTGTCTAAAATTAAATGATAGCTATTCTTAATTTAGAATTTTCTATTCTTAATGATCAATGATATGATTAATCTTCCCATTATCATTGGTAAGTAAATTTTACACTTATAATTAGTTAAATTAATATTCTAACAGGATAGTTTTGATTTTCCCTCGTTTTATAAGATTAATTTATAAATTTTTTTAATAAATAAAATAATTATTTAGGGATGCTCGAGAGCTATGTCCAAGAAGTGATTGAAATAAAATGACTAAAAGATAAGGCATCTCTTCTAAGCTCATAATTTGATATTAAAAGCTTTTATGATACAGTAATAATTTTTTCTCATGTCGAATAATTAATTGAAAAAAAACTAAATCTAATCAAATTTTAAAGTGTAATTTTATTGATCTCTTTAAAGCTTTTTTACATTGCAATATTCAACTATTTAATATTGATATACCAAAATTCATAATTTGGCTAGTTTATGCATAAAAAGTTTTTTTTTTTTTTTTTTTTTAATATTAGAGTTTTAAAAAAATTTAATCAAATATGTTTGATGGACTGCAAAAAAATTTAGATTTTGAAATTATATTAGAAATATTTATTGATTCAAGCAACATATTTTTTCAGTTGAAAGTATATGCCTATTACTAATGATTTTAGTATTTGCTATTGGCCACAATTAGAGTGGATACCCTGTATAACAGAATATGCAATATAAAAAAAGTATTCTTTAAGACCATTTTGTAACTTTCAGAGCATAACCAGCATTTATGTTCCAATTTGTAATCAATCAATATGATCAAATCATTATATTCAAAACTACCTGAAAAATAGCAAGAGTAGCCTTTAAAAAAACCTTAAATTTTCAGGTCTTACTAAAATTAACTAGACCTTAATTTTAAGCCTTATTAAAAGACAAGTTTTTATGCAGGAAAAAAGTAAGAAGCCTGTTTTCCAACAAGGCAACTAAAAATTTTAGTTTATTTGTTTTCTGATATACTTCTCTAGTTTTATGGAAAGTTTACATGAGAAATTGTCACTCACCTACCTAAGAAAAATCACATGACCTTGATGGTACAATGCCAAGTAGCTGCCATGATAGATAAATATTAATCATTGTCCCAACAACATTGTCTAATTTATTTATATTAGTACAATAGAAGGACAACAGAAGAATTATTGCTCACAGTAGTTGGCCTATTTTACTGCTACTTTAGTTCACACCACACTTTTAGACCTGAAAATTTAAAAAAATCTGGTTCTCTTACAATTGATCATTTTCTTTACAACACAACACACCACAGCACACATACTTTTATAAACAGTTATTTGCCAGTTGTAGTTTAACCTCATCCCCAAAATTTCACTTCAAATTATATGAAGTAAACACTATAACAACACTATTCAATTATTAAGCCTCCAGAATTATGGGGGGGGGAGCAGTGGCTCAAACAGTTAATAATACATTACATTTTTTCAGTGAATTAATACTTTGTATTGTGAATAATGTGCAAAAAAAAAAAAAAATAATAACAAAACTTTTTGAAGAGGCATTAAACTATGGGTATTTTACCTTCTACATACAACCACACAAAAATATTAATTAAAATTATAAATAAAATGCATAAATGTAGCTTTAAGACTTTATTAAACAAGTTTTGCAATAAAAAAAAATTGAGCATACACTTATGAAAATATCTTTAAATGACACTAAAATTTTCTACTTGGTTGCTGTTTTAATCTAATTTTATATAATCTTATCTTAAACCATTTCAATGATCATCGTTGTGGGAGGAAATTTGTTAGATGTTCTTAAAGTCAAACTTTTAAATAGAAAATGGCTCCAAAAAAGAGAAATCAGAATTGAGTGAAGAAATTGGTTAAAATTATTAAAAAAAAGAAAAAAAAAAAAGACATTTTATGAAATAGCTAAAATTGTTAATAGAAATCATATATATTTTCAGAAAATCATTTAAAAGTAATGGACTGATTGAAAATGAAAGTGGAAGAAGAAGGAAAAGTACTCTGGATGATGTAAAAAGGAAAATTTTGAAAGAAATCAAAATTGTTTCTAAAGTGAGGGTCAACTTGCTGTAGAAACTTTTCAAATCATTGAAGGAAGTATAAGTACTGAAGCTGTGCTTCACAAGCTAGATATAAAAGTTGAAAAACTTATCAACTTGCAAAGAAAAAAAGAAACTGTTTATCATCTTGCAAAATCAGAAAAAGTATTATTTGGAGTTTGTTGAAACTCATTAATAGAAGTCCAATAACTTTGGAAGAAAATTATATTTACTGGTGAAAATAAACATTTTGGGCAGTGATGGCCACTGCATGTGTGAAGAAAGCCCAATGCTGCATTGGACCCCAAAAAATTTATATCTTACAGTTAAGCATGGCAATGGCTCCATCATAATTTGCTTGTGTATGGCTTCAATCAGGGTTAGAAATTCAGTTTTTATAGATGGCATTATGAAACATATGGTTTACTTGGATATACTATTCAAAAATTTAAAAAAAAGTATTAAATTTTGAGTTTAGATGGAAATCTTATATTTCAGTATGACACTGACCCCAAACACATAGCATGTAATGAAATGTAGTGTCTTTTTCATTGTAAAAAAAGCAGATACCCACATCCTCACAGCTCCTTGACTATCCAAAAATACAGAGTTAGAAATAAAGCCCATTTAAAATATGTGTTGCCAGAAGAATGTGTAAAATATCTTCAGATACCACCAAAAAGTTTGTTGAATCGGTACCACTATGTTTATAGGACATTATAAAAGCTAAAAGACATACAAACTGACACTTTCTTTGTATGTGAAATCTTACAAAAATTTCTTTGTTGTATTTTCAACTTTTTAAGGTAAAAATCTGTATATATTTAAAATGCATCAGGAACTTTTCAACTTAGAAGTTTTTTGTTGACTGTTCTTTATTTTAATTTTATATTTAGCCATTTGTTATGTGTAAAATTAAAAACATGCTTGCACTTCTTGGTAATGTTTATTTATATTGAAAGCTGGTTTCATCAAATAAAAGTAATGTGTATTCTCAATTGTATATACTTGAATTTGTCAAATTTTCCTTATGTTAAGCAAAGATAGTGTTATCAGAACATACATGATAAGACTCCTATATCTCTTAGAGATATGGGAATTGTAGTGAAACATATAAAAAGAACCCATTGAAACTTTTTCTTAAATGCACTATAGAATATCTTGTCCAAACCTGGTTTTTGAAATTTGAAACTTTTTTGGTTTATATTTGTTCATTTCATTGTTTCTTTACATCTGCTGACCTGACTCGCAACCCTCTATCTTTTTCTCAGTAATACTTAAATATGATTGTATCAATGATTGTTTGTGTCTCTTCCATATGATAAAATCTTATAAATAGCAATATTAAAATTCTGCAAATTAATTTTTAAGCAGTTTTTTGTTTTTGTTTGAATGTCTATACTATATATATTTATTATATTGTTTATTTCAAATTCTTGAAATATTAAAAATGTGTAGCAAAGTAAAGGTTATTTTATTTGAAATTCAGGAATAATAATTTATTATAAAATGGCTGAACATAAAAAAAAAATATGAAGAGCAGTTCATGTTGGCTTGTGTGAACAGATTTTAGATTTGATCTGTAAATTATTCTTGTTTCTTTAAGCAGCTCTATTGCACGTTGAGACAAAAATTTTGATATAAAAATTTTTAATTATATATTTCTAGCAGTTAAAAATATTTGTAATTATAACGAAGAGGGTAATTTGGGGCATAAATAATCTAAAACATGATGCTATTGCTTATCTTAAAAAAAATATTATTATCAGTAATAGACATAGATGACAAATTTTAAATAAAATTTCAAATTAAGCAAAATAAATTTGATTTATAGACTGTATTTTAGCATTTTTAAATGAGAAATTCATATAACCAATGAAAAATTCAAGTGACTGACAGATCAGAATTAAAAATATTTGACTTAACTAAATTTTACTTTATAATGTTTCTTTGGCTTGTTGATTCAGTTTGCTGTGTCTTATAATTCTTCTGAAACTTTCTCTTTTAATGCTTTCTTTTTTCTGGAATTCTCTTTTGATGCAGACATTTACTATATTATTGAAATAAATTTATTTGCGCTATTAATGACTAGACAAATCAAAACTCACTATTATCTGCATTATCTCTGTGCCACTATTTTTCTTTTTTAACGTTACATTATGTTTTTAAAATGACAGAATATTTACTAAAGTGAAATAAATTTAAATGAGGGATAGTGAAAAAAATATTATTTGAAAAAAATTATGTTAAAAAAAGCACCTACACCTTTAGTATTAAGGCATATCATATTCTTTTATTTTAAAAGTTCAATAAACATTTTATTTTAATTATTATTAAAGCATATTTCTCATTTATTTTAACTCTGTATTAATTTTCTTTTTCCATTACACTGATTAGAAATTATATAAAGTAGTTTAAAATAATAAAAATAATTCATTACTCATATCACCATTGCATCATCAATCAAGATCTACTACAATTCCAATTTGAAGTCAAATTGGAGTTTGGGTTTATGAATTTTATGATATTCATTATCCAGATTTGTAAATACTGAAAATTTGCTTTTCAAATTCTTTCTTTGTAATTTTTAGTATTTACAATTATTTACAAATATGGAATTAAATAAATCACCTAAGAAGTCAAAATTAATGACATTTGCATAGGATCAATTTTGAATGTAATCAATATAACAATATTTTCTTAGAAATAGGAAAGCTAGTAGTAAGAAAGAGATTTCAAGCATCTATATGACAGTTAATTTTAATTTTATACTTAGCGTTTTTATTTAATATTTTTCAAACTAAATCTGAACTTATATAATTTTTTCAGTAATTCTAATAATCTTAAATCTATTTTATTCAGACCCCTTTGCCTTTTACATTGATATCAGGAAAACAAGTTTAATTCAATTTTTCAGAAATTTTATGTAGCTGTATATTTACTATAATTGTTGGTTAACTTTCGATTGATAAATAATTTTTATTTATAATTCTTGTTTATTTGCAGCTGTCATGAGCTCTAATGAATGCTACAAATGTCACAAGATTGGCCATTTTGCCCGTGAATGCACACAAAATGGCGGGATTCGTTACATTGGATCCAGAAATAGAGGTGGTGGTAGAGGACGTGCAGATATGCGTTCTGTTCCACGAGGTATGTATTCTTAAGATGCATTACCTTTCTGTTTTCCCTTATATATTTACTTTAATTTTCTCACAAAAATTAACCAGTATCTGATATTTTTGTAATTTTAAATCCATATTCCATGATATTGCTATCCTGATTTGTTTGATTAAGAAAATGTTAAATAAAGCTAGTGAGCCTTGAGTAAAGGTTATATATTAATATTAAACTGCCACTTATTATTACTCTTGCAGTATATATTTTCTTTCTTTTTTTTATAATATAATGTGGACATAATGCAAAAAAGAATTTTAAAAAAAGAACGCAGGATAATATTTTATGGAATATTGGCCAATCTATAATCTATTTGTAGTTATATTAATAATAGATTATTTTTTAGATGGTTTCCTTATGTAACCATTAATTTTTAAAGAGATTTGGTGATAGTGTATTATACAACATATTCTTCTAAATGAAAAAAGTATCTTAAATGGTAAATAAGTTGTATCTGTTTGTTTCATCTTGTGCTTATTTCTGTCAGAAATGTTTGCATCTTTCTGGGTATCTAGAATCTACCTAACAATCATCTTGTATGCAATTTTTAAGCTTAATACTGATATACTAAATTTGTAACTGTAGAAACTTAGTAATTTTTGCCGAGAATGGGCTCAAAAGTTAAATTAAAAAACATTCTTTAAATTTAAAATATATCTAATTTTTTATAAAAATATTATAGTATTTTTTTTCTACTATTTAAAAATTTTGCAACTTTAATTTGGTAATCCTTTTGCAAAATTATTTTTTCAATATAGTTTTGGTGTTTTATTTGAATTGAAATAAGCTTAATTTCTGTAACTTTGTCATTTTGGAAATTTGTTAACCAATTTTTTTTTGTACAAAAAGCAACCAAATTGTACTTTTTAGTATTTTAAAATTCTATATTTCATTTTGTTATTATTTAATCAGAATTTTTGATAAATTCATTTTTTTTCCTTTTTGAATCAGAAAAATGCTTTAAATGTAACAGAATTGGGCATTTTGCAAGAGATTGCAAGGAAACTGAAGACAGATGTTACAGATGCAATGGAGCTGGTCACATAGCCAAGGACTGTGACAATGCCCCAGATGAAAGTGAGAAAAATACTGAGAATTTTTTTCCCAGTTCTGATTTTTCTGTGAGGTTTTTTGAGAGGTAAAGTTAAAAAAAAATTACAACATTCCCAAAACTACAGTTTTTTACATCTTGTAAAATTCTTTATTCTTATCAAATTCTTCAGTTTTTAAATAACAACTTAGTTCTCCCCCCCCCCCCCTGCAAGGTGCTTAGTCCATTTGTAATAATTTTTTCTTTTTAAATTTTGATTAAAATAGCCTTTGATGCTTAGAGATACAATTGTTTAAATATTTTGATAATTATGACAAGCTTCACTTTTCATTTATCACTTTAGAAAACTGCATTAATCTTTTTTTTTTTAAATTCTGCAGGAAATTTTTTTAATAGAAATTTATTAATTATTATCTTATTTTTCTCATTTTAATTTAAAATGGAACTTTCTCAACCAATAGTTAGTTTTAATCAAAAGATCTTATTTAATTGTAAAAGAAAAAAAAATAGCCTGTTTTTTTATATTTTTATAAATACTAATTATAATTTTTTTTTCATATTTAATGAAAAGTTTTAAATTTCTTGATTGAAAGTATAAATATTTTAAAAAAGTTATTAGTGAATTATAGCTTATTTAAAACAAATATTATTGTTAAATTAATTCATATACAATTCTAAAATTTCCATTACTGAAAAATTTGGTGAATGAATTTAGTTTCTTTATTTCTTTATATTTTTTGCATAAGTGTCTGCATTTCTTTTATATATTTACAAAATTTTGTTTGGCATTGAACCTAAAATTTAATAATTTTCTTTTATATTTTTTATCTTATATTTTATAATCTTATATTCTGTATAAATTTAATTGTGAAATGCTCTTTCGTGTTTTAAAATATAAATTGCTGAGTAGATTTTTTTTTAAATTTATGAAATATAAGGCAGGTTATGGTTAAATATCTTATTACAGTTAAGTTGTTAGGTTTTTTTTTTTTTTTAATTCATCAAAAACTATTTCCATGTATAAAAAATAATCTGTTGTGTTTGCATTTCTTGTTGAAAAAAATATTGCAGATATTTTAAATTAATATATGCACAATAGTTACCAATATGATCACTTCAAGGCTTAAGAATTTTAATACTATTAACTATCTGATAATAGCAATTAAATTTGGTAACAACTATATTTTTATCAAATCAAGAGAGAAGAATAAAAAGACTTAATGCTTACCTGTCTAACCTAAGGGCTGTCTAAAATTTATTTAAAAAATAAGAATTAAAAAAAAGGAATTTAATGTGTCTTATTGGTAATTAATACTTAACAGTTAAATTATATATTGTTCATATTTGCATTGTTTTTTAAAACTTGTTGATTGAAGCTGTACAACACATTTCAAAATATCAAGTGCTTAGCTCATTTCAGTGTTAATTTTAAAATTTTCTTCACTCATTCGGAAGAATTCTTCCCTTTCTTAATCATCAATGTTTATTACTTGTCTTAAAAGACATGTTTTCAAAACTTTTTAAAAGAAGAGACTCTGAAATTTTTTACTGTCTCGCAATATTGTGTGGATTTATTTTGAATAAATTTTCATACCTGTTAAGAATTTTAATTGTGCCTTTAACATTCAAAAATGTTTTTAAAATTCATTTTGCTTTTGTAATTCCATTGTAGGTAAAAGTGTATGGCTATTCACCTGATTTCTGTGAGACCTGATAGTGTAGCTGTTTTCTTTAAATGAGTTTCAGATTGTTTTGACCCAAGAAAACGAAAGTTAATCCCATCGCATTGGAAAAAATGCCATCCCTTACAAATGCAACAAGAAATTCAATGAATTTCATTCACTAGTTGAAAATGAAATGATGATCAATTCCAATTCTCTAATTAAAACAGATAACATTAAGCAATTTAGTGACTATACTTAATCAGCATTTTTGGGCTTATTTAAATACATCAATTCAGAATAATTTTCATAATATGAAACGAATTACAACATTGACCAGAAGACATTAAGAGATGTCCACTGTATTTAGTTTCAAATTCTCGCTGTCAATGTTAAATTAAATTTTGGAGCATTTTTTTAAATTTATAATTTATGGAAAAAAATTGCCTTCTTGCTGTTTAAAAAGTATTTAATATAATAATTTTTACAAGATTTAAAAATTTTTTATTGCAACTGATATTCTCATTTTAAAAATAAAGTTGTGAATGATGATTTTATGTATGAAAATACTTTATGTGAAAGTATTTTTATTACGTGTAACTTTGATATTTAACTAGTATTTTATTATTTGAGTATACTTTGAAATAATTCAAAAGTTTTAATTATAAAAAAATTTTGAAATTAAATATTGCAAATTTTATATATTGGAAAAGAAAAAAATTCTATAATTATATATACTTTTTTTTATTAGTGTCTTGCTACAATTGTGGTCGTACTGGTCACATTGCCCGAGACTGTAAGGAGCATGAGAAGACATGCTATATTTGTGGAAAACGTGGACACATTTCACGGGATTGTGAGCAAGATGATCGTAAAGTAAGATGATATATTTTTGATATTTATGTATACAGTTTTAATATTTTTCAAAAATAAGTGCTATACTTTAATATCTCATATTGGTAATTATGTTAATTTATTAATCATGTGATGTTAATCTGTAGTTTCAAACTTTTCACTTTTGTTTCTTTCTTTGTAATGTTTAGATTTTTTTATTAAAGACTATCCACCTCTAGTGACCAGCTGGTTCGTCAGTATTAAAGCACGCTAAAATGTTCAATTAATATATTATGTAACTTGTTCTCATAATTGGTTTTTCAGCAAAATATTTTTAAGCTTTAAATTTTGATAGTTATATCATTCTCTTATACTATTACTTAGTTCTTAAGCCGTTCTGTACACTGTTCAATGCATCTCTCTCTAATTTTTTATCAGTACAAATTCTATTATTTCTATTGCAAAATATTCTTGACACTTCAACTTTTAAATAAATAAATAAATGTTTCTATTTTGTAATTCAAATCTATCTAATTTATTGAAGTTTTGAATACTACAATATTAGAGCATTTGCCATCTTCATAATCTAAGCCAATCATTCTTGAGAAACTCTGGAAGATGATTGACTTCTTTGAGACGATTAATGAAGTGATCTAAAATCACCTATTTTTATAGAATAGTGATATTGAAATTTTCATAAATCAACCAGCTTTAGTGATTGATTTAGTTGATTGGAATGCAACAGTTTTTATTTTAAATATTAGTGTCTTAAGAATATTTTGTTAAATATGACTCACAGGGCAGTGGATATATGTAAAAATTTAAAATTTGTAATTCATCAGCATTTATTGACTCAAATTATATAAAATATAATTATTTATTTCATTTTGACCATTTTTTAACAGATTTATGTCTGCTACTAAAGTTTATAAATTAGCTGTTAGGCTCCAGTTAGAGTAGATGTACATATTAAACCATTTTTGTCTTAATTGAAACTGTTTAATTGAATTAATATTACGGGTATTGTGAAATATCATAGAAAATTTCTCCTTGGATTTACTTTTTAAAAAATACCATAGATTTGCTTTTCAAAAAATACCATGTATCATATTTAATTTTATATAGGCACATGCTGAAAATTACATTTTTATATGTTTAATTTGGAATGATAGTTGATTTATTTTTAGTTTGAGCTTTTGTCAATATGATTGCTTGTTCAGCATAAATTTGATTTTTTATTTTGAAAAATGTGATTAAATTATTTTTAAAAATTCATTAAAAATAGAAATTTAGTTAGTTTGTTAAAACATTAGTATTATTGAAAAGAATATTTTTTTGAACTTCAATATGATGTAAAAATCAATTTTGTGCTGTAATATTTTCGGAAGCTGTAGTGGAGAAACGCCAAAATTTCACTTAATTTTTAATTAATTAAAATTATAATTAAAAATTTTAAAAAAGTGCTACAATGTGCACATTTACAACCTCCAAAGTATGCATGTGCTAAATTTGGTAGTTATAGGTAGAACAGTCTGGCCTGCAGAGCACCAATACACACACATTAAGCTTTATTATAAGTATAGATGTATAGATTATAAAAGTGACTTATTTAGAATTGTCAAAAAGCATGCAATAAAATAATTATATTTGTAATCTGATTTATATATGTAATCTGATTGAAAGTAACCAAATTTTTAAAAACATACTTTTTAATGAGATCTGTCTTTCAAAGAATATTCTCTTCCTTTTCAAACCATTCTCACTATGTTTTGCACTGCTGGAAAAGTCTTGGAAATCTTTTTCTTAGACTTTATAAAACTCTTATGGCAAATTTTCTTTTCCTTTGTTTCAAGCCACAATTTTTCAAAATAAATTTTGGTTTTGGGAAGAAAACAGAGTCAAATGTGGTGAGTTAGAATATTTTCTTGAAATTTTTTTATCTATATGTGAATAATTCATCAATTCCTGATCAGCTGTGGCACAGTTCAGTTGATGTTTTGGTCATTGGTCAAAAGGCAAGATGCAGCAGTTTAATGTATTTCCAGCAATAGTTCTATGAAATGAACTTTTGCTTTAGCTTAGATCTTCAGTGATCTTATCAATGATGAAATGATAATTTTTACTAATTGTGTACATTTCCTTAATGTAAAGATCACTCATTGATGTCAAAAGTTGCCATATTTTTAGATGGATTTTAACAGATGTTCTTTTTGATATTTGCACCATTTATTACATTGAGGCTGGCTGAAATATGCCTTATCATAAGCTTATTGCATTATATGAATTGTTTCATTAAAAGTTTTAATTAATTTTAAACAAAACTTCACAAAATTCATTGCGTTGCAATTTTAAATTGCAAGTTATTGCCTAACACACAGTACAGTGGTTCACTCTGTTATTCATAAAGTAATTACAAAATAACATTGAAAAAAGTGCAAATGTAAAACTCGTAATAAATGTTCCATAATAGAGTAGATAAGTTGATGCATTTAATGTTCTAGTTTGGAAGTTTGGTTTCATTTTGAGTAAACATTGAAACTCATGATTACTTAATTTAAAATGAGGTAAATGAAATCAGCTCCCCCCTTTTTTTTGTTACTATCATTAAATTTAAGATTGTTTTGTCTTTCCTCCAATTTAGTGTTATGGATGTGGCAAAATAGGACATATATCCCGTGATTGCCCTGAAGCCGACAAAGATGAACGGAAATGCTATAACTGTGGAGCTGGTGGACACATAAGCAAGGAATGCCCAGAATCTGGAAGTTATGCTGAGGCAGATGAAACCATATGCTACAAGTAATATATCTTTCTTAAAATGTACCTAAAATTGCTTTCATTTAATAGCAATAGCATTTAATGATTTGCTTGTTATTTAACAATTTTATGTTTTAGTGTTTAGGAACATTTGACCCTTTCAGGTAGTATTATGGAAAAAAAATTGGCAACATGGGAAAAATATCATTGTGTAAAATGTTTTTATTAAAATTATATATGAAGACACAGGTTATATTTATACCAGTAAAATTTGTTGATGTATTATAAGGGAATTTATTGACTTAGACCTTTTTCCATATTTCTGACCATTGTTTATGCAAGTCTTTCATTGTAATCTTCAAATGTAGTATACATTACATGAAATTCTAATAAAAGTGCGAATCAGAAAATAATACATTTATTATCTACCATTAAATTTTTAAAAAGTGGTCAGATAATACTTTAAATGAAGAGCTTCAAAACTTTTTCAAAATTGTCACCTTTGGCTTTATTTTGTTTTATCAATTTTCTTTTAATAGCTGCATTTTTTTAGATTAGTTTTTATGATTTCATGTGTTTAAATGCAATAGTTTGATTTTGAAAACACTTTGTAATTATGGAGATTCTTTAGTATCGTTGTCTGTATTTCTTTATAACTTAATGCATTTGCAAAGACAAGACTTGCTAGAATGTAGGTTTTAAAATTTTAATTTTCTCTTTTAAGGATTAGCTTTGATTTTAAAATCTAATAATAAATAAACAAATCACAATAGAATGGAATATCTATTTAATAAATTTGGTGCAAAAAAGATTTTGGAATGATGTTCTACTTTTTCTATGCAATCTCAATAAATATTAGTATAAGAAAATAAGTACAATTATAAAATAATGTGTTGTATAATGTTATTTTTCAAATATCTGGTTATTTTAACAAATTGTGCTGATTTTTAAATTTCATCCAAGTATATCAGATGCTGTTTTCAATAGTTTCTTATTATTTAAATGCAATTTCACTTTTAGAGTAAAAATTCTATTTACATTTTCGAAATTTAATAAAAATATGACTTTTCATTATGTGTCATATTGTCTGCTGATACTTAACAAGCAAGAAAAAAATAAGGAAATTATATTTGACCTTTAATATATACTTTATATTTAGTCGCCTTAAATTTAAATGATTTCCATTGAATAGATTCACATGATCAGTATGATGCTGTATCTCAAAGGAAATTAAAATATGAAATAGGGTCAATCTAATTTTGTGTGAAAGGGGTAATCTATTATTGTTTGAATAATTATCAGGATTTCCTCTTTTTCTGAGAATTAAGGAAAGAAAAAAGCTACAAAAGAAGCTGACTTGTGGTCCAAAGATATGATAATAATCTCTTAATATATAAAACACTAACGGACCTGACAAAGAAATCGTTTTTATTATTTATTATCAAATACTAACAATCAAATGTAAACAAAGAGTCATACAAACATTTCAGACTTCTTCATTTAAAGTTTTTATAGTTATACTTAATTCAACACTGTCCGTAATAATTTAACCAGAGCTACAAAACCTTATTAGAATTTCATGGGTGTGAGCTTGCTGTTTTTCTAAAAAAAATTATTCAGTTAGAGGGATGAATATGTATAAGAATTCAATAAACTATGTTAGGCACAAGCATCAAAGTTTAAATGAGTGTGGAAATGGGCTTAATTGTCATCAGTTGGATAATTGCTATGACTGTTCATTATTCATCACATATTCATATCTTGGAAAACTTTTTTTATTTCCTAAAAAATATAGTTTTTGTATTATTTTAAAATAAAATTGAAAAAAAAAAACCTTTTTAATTATATCAATTTTTTTTCTGTACAGTTCTTTTCTTTACTTTTAGTATACATATTTTAATAGTTTATTTTGGTTTCAGTCTGAAACAATATCATGAAATTCAAAGTCATCCATAAAATAAATAAAATTGCATGCTTTTGCTAAAAATTTTTTTAATCAATTAAAATTTTGCGGTTTTTCAGTGAATACTTCCTAAAATATTACAGCACAAACAGTTTTTGAAGCATTAATTGCAAGCAATTAATGTTTCAAATTACATTTTTTTTTTCATTCTTCCTTTTGCATTTTGTCTGTATTATTGAAGACTTTTATAATGGAATATTTTTTAGACTATTGAAGACTTTTTTAATGGAATATTATTCAACAATGTGAAACTTTCCACCCATTTACCGTATCATTTTTTCATGAAAGTGCTTGGATTTTTCTTTCATTTCCTATTGAAGTCCTTATGATTGGATTTTTTTTGTAAAGGATTTTTGTAGTTATAAAAAGATTATCTGTCAATAACAACTTTTTACAAGCCTCCACATTAATAGCTCATACATCCACTAATATAAGCAGAGTTGGTGGGAGATTTGAGAGGGATCTAGACATTTATCTCATAAATTTCAGCAGATGGCTATTTTAACATCCTTTTCTCCAAAAATATGTGATTATGAAAAAAAAAAAAAAAATGAAGAACATAATTTGATATCTTAGTACCATTTGATTAATAAAGATCTCTATTGATGAATATCTAATTAATTGAGATTCTGATTTATATACGAATTATTTGCATATTTAAGTATGAATATAAAATTAAAGCAAATTGAGTTTACTGAATCTCATTGCAAAATTGAAGAGAAGACCCTACACTTAATTAGTTATCGCGTTAAAATGATTTTATTGTTCTTATTCAGTGTTTTTATTTTCTTATATATGAGTATTCTTTTTTAGGTGCAATGAGAAAGGGCACATTGCTAGAAATTGCAATTCTGCTCGTGGGAACAAGTGTTATTCCTGCGGTGAAATCGGGCATATAGCCCGAGAATGTGAGTCCAAGGCTTAACACAGAAATTTGGCAACACTTCTGGGAATCCAATTTCAATAGTAATGTCTTGAAGCTGCTGGTTTCAGCGGCATCATTTGCTTAATGTTGGTGAGTGGGATGCCATTATGCCGCATAAAGTGCTTGATGAATGTGTTTGATGCCGGTGGGTTGTGTCATATCTCCATAATATATTGTCGCTGCTTTCTTTATTCTTGGAAGAAGTCTCCAAGTTGTTTTTGTAATCACAGGTCAACCTGTTACTTGTTGACATTTTAGATTCTAAATGAAGTTGCAAGAGCATATTTGTAACGCTAATTGAATGTGATTTTTAGGTTGTGAAGCATTTGTGTGATTTGTTTCAAAAAGTTTTTGATTCGTAATTTCCTTACATATATATTTTTTTGTATGATACACACCATGTATGTGTGCAATATAAAATTTTTTTTCTGCATACCTTTTTCAGAAATAGATTCTTGAAATACTTAGTTTCAATAAAGTAACAAAATAAGAGTACAAATTTATATCTATTTATGAAAAAAGGTTTTATTTTTCTCTTTATTTTTTTGTGAGCTCAAGAGAAGCATCATTAAGAATAATCAGTTTTTGTTTTTGTACCGATGCCATTGCTATAAACTAAAATATCTGTTCTCTTTTGATATGGTGTGTATCTTCTTTGCCTGTAGTCTTAGAATGCTATTAGATAGAAATTTTCATAATATTGCATTTTTTGAATACTAAGAATTTTGATTTAGAATACAAGATTTTTTTTAGTGCCTTTGTTTATGCATATGCATTTATTATTATCATGAAGTCATTCATTTTTGAAAGAAAAAAAAAATTATATTGCCTGTTGCATTAATTTTTTTTTTTTTTTTTTTTTTTTTTTAGGAATTGGTTTACACTGGTTAATGATTTAGTAGTGAAATAATATTAAAATTTCTATGCTTAAAATTATAGTTTTTTTTTTTTTTTTTTTTCAAATGTAGAAATAAGCTATTCCTAACTTACTTAAAATTCAGATGTTTTTGAAGTAGGCTGAAGACTTGTAGATTTTGATCTGTTATCAGAAAATTCACAAATATTATTTTTGTTTAGTTTAAATGAAAAAATTTCAATCTGTCTTTGAGCTTTTTTTTTTTGTTTTGTTTATTATATGATTTTTGTCTTGGAAAAAAAATTATGAGCATGCATATAAAAAACACTATAAACCATATAAACCCATGCATATTTTATGGATTATTTAATTTTAATAGCACGGAACTTAATTGCTTTATTTATGTATTGATAGATTATACCTAAAATATTTTTTAATCATATATGATCAGTTTGTAAAGAAATATATTATTTATTGTTTTATTTTTCGAAGTAAAAGGTTTTAAGTTTTTTTTCTAGTCTAAAATTTGTTATTCTTTTATAATGTCGATAATTTATAATTTCATGTTGTTACTTATGAGATTGTTATCAGATAATTATTAAGGCAGTTGCCTAATTGCCCATTTTTAAATTTTTTATATTGGTTATATTTTTACATATTAATCTTTTTGCTTGATAGCTTGGTTATAACTCTTTGAAAAGTTAAAAGATATTTAATGTAAAAAAATTGCAACTATATATTTTGCTAAATTTATGACTTCTTAAACTGATGTGAAAAGTATTTCATCCTCCAATTTTTTATATATATACATTATTAAACGAAATGATTTTTTTTCCTTATTAGAACTCTTGATTTAACCAGTATTTTTCAAATGACATACAAAGTATTTTGCAATGTGATTAACTATTAAAAATTTTAAAGACATAGTATACTCTTTTGTTGATTTGCTTCTCATAAATAAAACATATATCAAATAAATTGATGTATTTTTTTTTTATTTGCATGAACCTTATGTACAGATATAGTACAGATTTAGTGTGTCCAGGAATTGCTCTATGCCAATATTTGTATTTTAAAGAGCATTGGATATTGTTTCATTTGTTTAGCTTTCATAGAAGAATGCAATGTATAATATCAAGTGATCTTGCTAAACTTATGATGAACATATTGACAGTTGGGTCCCTGATAGATGCTTTTAGTGTGTATTTTTGTGTTAATTGATGTCCTTTTATTCAATTCAACTTTTATCTTGTTTTATTTTCTTTTAGTAACATATGGATAAGGTTGTACAGTTTCAGAAAATTTATTGGCAATATCTCTCTTAATTTTATTTCTTTAAAAGAGGTTTCCTCAAATTTTTGCTTTTTTTGTGTTTTTCTAATATTTACTTGTTTCAAAAAAATTTGCTTAGAAGTCATTCTGTATAATCTTTGCAAAGGAAAGGAACTAATGAATATTAAGAAAATAAATTTATGTAAATATCTATCCATTTCTGATTAATTGTGTGGAATTTAATAATAATTTTTAAAAGCTGCAAAATAATTATGAAACAACAACTCAATATGGAAAGATTTAAAATATTTGTGATATGTATATTAATTAAAAAAATATCAGATGTATTGAAAAACATTTTTTTATCAGATTATTAAAAAGGTTAACATTATTTCTTCCTTAGTTCACACTTTTTATTGCATTTTAAAATTGTCTTAAATGAAGTTGTTTTTTTTCTTCCTCATATGATTGTTAATTATATATATTTTTAAAATTCTAATAATACAAATAATTTGTGTTTGTTTTAGCATTTGAAAATCTATGTGCATTAAAAATGAACAGAATTGTTCAGGTATTTTTACATATATTCATATTACAATTATCAGCAGTCAATGAGTTATTTTTGTAATATTAATGTGTATTGTTTGTTGACCTTCTGAGATTTTGTTGTTTGCAATTATTTGTCACCGGCATTCTGTTAAGTTTTATTGTTTTGTTTATTTCAAAATGTTTACCTCATTTACATAAAATATCAAACTATTCTTTTTATACTTTATGTTTGATATCTTAAGATTTCTTGAATGAAATGTTTATTAGTAGGCATGCTTTATTAAGCTTCAATTTAGTTTCTGTCATCAAAACTGATGCAGTTTTTCTTGCTTTTACCCAAGATGTAAAAAAAGGAAGTTTGGAATTTGTAGATAAGTAAAATAGCAAAATATGCGAGATATTTTCCCCATCACTAATTACATACAGAAACATTCATTACAAACAGAAACATTTTTCTGGGTCTTATTTAAAAAGTTATCCAGATTATTATTTTTTCTTTTTCTTTTATGAAGTATATGATCAAAATGCACATTTGGAAGTGAGTGAATGAAATAGTGCAATGTGTAATCAGAGTTCTGCTTTCTTATTATTTCATTTGAATGGTTTGGTTAATGAACAAATAATTTTGTAGAATAAAAAATTTCTTTTGTAATAAATGTAGATGTTGTTCATAAACTTTCAAAGTTACAAATAACTGTAACATATAGTGCACTTTTCTTAGTTCAATATTTTTTAATAGAAATGTTTTAAGAATTTTCTTTCATTTTAAATGCAACTCTTGTATGTTGTAAGATACGCCACATAAATCTGTTTTATATTTGAGAAGAGAAGAAGCTCATTTACAGTTTTGTGGCCATGTAGTTATAGAGAAAAATGTATGTTAACATTTATAATTATTCTTGGTGTTTAAAATTTTATGTGAAAAATTTCTCTTAACTTGCTGTCCAATAAAAATAATATATAAATACAAAATATATATCTTTGTACATTACATGTTGTATATCTTATTGTGAGATTATTGCTTTGTATATAATAATGATTATATTTTAAATGTTGCCACTTCAAATATTTTAATTTATGTTGATACACTCTATTTTTCTAAAGGGATTCAAGACCATTCCTTTAATTTAGTAGATAATTCATGATTTTTGCTACAAAGAATTTAACAGCACAATTCATAAAATTGTTGCTTTTTATTTTCACTTGTTGGACAATCAGGATGGTCAACAATCTGTTAAGTTGTTTAAAAATTTATTTATTTCAAGAATTTTACCAATTATATAGTTTAAATGATAATAATAATTGGGCAAATATATGTGTCTAATGAAATATATCTTGTTATTCAGATTCAATAGTTTCAAATATTTATAATGAAAGTTAAATGTGAAATGACATTGAAATTGTAAACTTCCATTTTAAAACTTCTGAGATGCCATCATGTATAGTTTATCTGCGTACATTATCTTACTTTGATTTCTAAATGCATATGTTATATTCTGTTGAACTGTGAAATGATATATTATTTTCTGCTCATTCTTGTAATTTTAATTGGAAACAAGGAAATAATTTGAATTAATTTCTTTTGAGAATATTTTTATTAAGTTTGCAAAATAAGATAGGGATTTTGTTTTAAAAGAGTATGAATTATAATTTAATGAATTTATGATTCAATAGTTTCTACCTTTAGTAATGAATAATCTTAAATAATGTACAAATATTGATTTAATAAAGAAAAGAAATGTAAATATATAAACCACAGTATAGATAAGTTAATATTAACCGAAACAGACTTTTTAGTGTGAATTACACTTAACAAATCAGTTGAACATTCTTGTGTGATTTCATGTTCCTGGTTAATAAATATATCAGTAATTTTATAACAGATATACTTATATATGACATATAAAAAAATTAATTTTTTGAAGTTTAATTTGTCAGGGGTATAATTTAGTTTCTTCGTGAAAATCAAGTTAATTTGTTTGCAAAAGTTCCTAGGGGAAAAATTTTGTTAACTTTAAAAATGTAATTTTATTAACGAACTCCTGCCTAGGAAACAAAGTGGTTTCAAAAAGAACACCACTCCTGAATGGTCAAATTATTATACATGAATAGTGTAAAACTTAATAGTGTTGGGCTTATGAATATTGTACATTTTCTTTCAATATGTGTTTGTATTTGAAATGAGGCCGAATTTTTTAAATTTAAAATTAAGATAATTTTGTCTATTACAGCTATAGTTATTTTAGATGTAATGGAATTTTTTTACCTGTTAAAGAAAAATATAATACATTTTATACATTCATGAGGCTAATAGACCTTCATTCATTTGAAAAATTGCACAATGTTATTCTGTGTTATGTTCTTATTAATGAAGAAATATTTTTAAAGTATATTTTTCATTCACCAGTCCAAATAGGAATTCCTTATACCTCTTAAATTAATTCTTGAAATGTGAAAGAAGTTTGCACTTGTTATTTTATTTCATATTTTCTGTATAAAAAATAATAGAAATATCCCTTACTATCATCATAAGAAAATGATGCAGTTTAAGTTAGCGCAGTGATTTTGAAAAAAGGTGTCACATTGTTATTTACTTGTTACATTTACGAGATTTAATATTCTGTTGTATGTTGAATCCGATTCTTTTCTTCTTTTTTTTTATTATCTAGTCTGCACTGTATTTAGCCAATACTTGTTAGGAAATTTACTACCTTTTGTGATATTGTGTCTTTGTATATACATATATATATATATATGCGTGTATTACCTGTTCAGTGTGTGAAGGAGAGAAAAAGTATTTTCTTGTTATATAGAGTAGAATCTTCAGGTATTCGTTTTAATTATGAAATCTTATAGCTTTACTAATGTTTGGTTGCGAGGATGGATCCATCCATTTTTTTTTCTCTCTTATGTGTAAGAGGGAATTCTGATATTCAGAGATTGTTATTTCCATAAAAAAAAGAATATATGAGCTTGTAATTGTGTAAAATTTCCTGTTGTACCGTTTTAGCGACTTTTATCCTGATTTGTTAATGAAAACTGTTGGGTAATTCTAGGATGGAACATTATTTACCCATTGTAGGAAAAATATGTAGATGAATCATTTATTAAATGTTTAATCTTGTTGGATGAAAATTTTAATGATGTGAACAATAAAATGTCTTGTCTTGATGTTTTATTATTTATAAAAAAAAAAAAAATCATGCATCATTTCTTAAAGATGTACTATATAATGACAGTTTAGTGTTGCCAACAGTCGTTTCTCAAAGATATACTATTTAATGACAGTTTAGTATTGCCAACAGTGATCAGGTGTTATGATAAACCTGATGAAGAAGCTGAATTTTAGTACTTTTAATAAAAATATCATTCTTTTAAGCTTTAGAAATACAAATGTATAAGCATATTACATATTTGGAATTTTTAGTTAGTTTTACATTGTGTAAAATTCATGCGATTGGTTAAAAAGTTAGTAAACTTCAATACAGAATCAATTTAATCATCTGCAGAGTGGTGAGCTGTTGAGATTAAACATGTAATTTTTATATCTTATTCCTGAGCTGTTGAAAAGACAGAAATACACAATTCAGTACTAGACCTGATGTGGCACATTCCTTTTACCTTATCTCCTTATAATTTATTTACACAATAAAATGGTTGGCATATAATGATAAAGAAAATTGAATCAAGTTCATTCGAATGTTTTCAAATAGAAATAAAAGTTGAATAATACACGATCAAACCTCACGTAAGAGAACATTTTACAGAATAAAGCACCATTTCTTTTGCTCCGTTTGAATAGACATAACTGGTCAGCAGTTTTCATCTTGCTTGATTTTCAGTTAATTACAAATGTCGCAACATTATCGCAGGTATTGATATTGATCAGTTAATAGCATTTGTTATTATAATGCATTACATTTTATTATACTGCTATAGCTTTGTTTATAAATTAAGGCACACACACTTATAATAAATTTTTTAAAACTATTATACGCCAATAAAATGGTTCTCTTACCTTCATCTATAGATGCACAAAGTTTCAAATTACTATTTACAAAATTTGCAGATATATGTTTATTTTTTAAATTAGAGGAACTTATCGGAAATTTAGATGAAAACATCTATTTTAGGAAATGAAAATTTATTCAATGCATGAGAATTGCCATTTTTAAATTCTTGTTTACTGTACATCATCCAACCATCATGACTTCAAGGAAATTTGATAATCAAGCATAATGTTGTTCATTTTGATTTGTTAACAATTGCAACATCGACTTAAAAAGAAGGAAAGGTAAAACTTGAGATCCCAGATAAGGATGGATTACCGAAAAAGTAAATAAAATTCTTTGTTCGCACTTGTATATTTTGTAAAGAATGACATATTTCAACAACAAGGAAAGGTGCGGTTATGCCAACGATTCATGCTGTATGTTATCGTAATGCCGGCCTGGTTGTAGATAATTATAAGCACCTTTTTCCGAATTTCTGGCATCCTTTTTTAAAGTGTACTTAGAGAATCTAGCAATTTCTAACTACAGGATCGTCACATTTTCAGGAAGGATGGGGTGTTATGCAGAAATTTACATTTTTGCTTGTTTTTCAAGTTACACCTCATGCTATCGTGTTAATAGCCAGTCCATAACTCAACATTCTGAAACTGAGAATGTTTCAATGTAATAACTAACATCCATACAGTGTTCGTAAAGTCCATGAACTGATACAACTATTACATCAATTACAAGATTAAAGTCTAGAATTTTATAACTGAACCTAGCAATATGTAAAATCAAATCTTTTTTTTTTTCCCCTGAAAAAGTAATTTGAAAAAACGAAGGTTGCTTCAATCGAGATAAAAAAAATAAACATTAATATTCAAAACTTTCTATTTTGAATCGGCAAAAATATAACTTCCGCTCAAGAGGTTTCATCATCTGTGATAATTTTCTATAAATGCGTGGTATTGCAGTTTTAGAAAGTTCGATTAGTTTCATTTTGTGAAACAGTATATACTGAATGGTGACCGTTAAGATTAATTAGTTTTGATTGGCATTACATAGCCTATACATCTTTGCCGACAATTCAAAAAGCCTTTCTTTCTAAGTCACAAGTGATGAACTCGATCGCATATGCGCAAGTTTTGTTAAAAGAATGCCGTTTTGTGTAGAGGTCAAAAGTGTTTAATTTGAAAAAAAAAAAAAAAAAAAAAATTAAGTTCTTCAGTTAATGTGTTATCTGTCCATTTTTTAAAATTTAATTTAGATAATAAATGCTCTATTATTTCCTAATTCTACCTTTTAATAAAATTCCATAATGTATGTATTATCCTTGAAAATTACAACGAAAGTCTGACACCGGTCAAAGGTATGAAAAAGTGGTCCAAGTTCAATAAATTTCCTTTTTAATATCTCAGTAAAAGTTACTTATAGAAGAATAAAGTTTTATGTCTTTGTAGAATAAATGTTAAAAAAAATCCCATCTTACTCATTGTCATTTTTTGCTATGGGGTCAGAATAAAAATTTAATTTTTATTATAAATTCTACAGAAGTTAAATAGTTTGCGGTATAACGATTCCCACGAGACCGCGATAAACCGCCAAATCATGTTAAAAAAAAGTAACCAAATTAAAAGCAATCGCGGAGATATGGAAGCCACAAACTAAATGCGAGTAATTTTAGCTTGGCGTTATTCTTGGCGTCGTTTTAACAGCAATCGCCATGAAAATCAAAATATACCTCATTTTCAAACATTTGCGTACTTTATTTGGTAAAATTTTACGTTTATAAACATATGTTTAATTACAACAGTTAAGAAAATAAACGTTTGTTCCACTTTTCTGCTGCTTACATACAATGGGTAATAAAAATGTTCGTATGGAAGCTAACGTCATACGAAAAAATATTAAGAAATTAAAATCTTGAATAATTTAGTAAAATTCTTTATCTTTGCTTCATATATTCTATAACAACTGATATATACTTAAAATTACTTATTTCTTTAAAATTGTTTAATAATAAAAATCTGTGTTTGCTAAACGCCGGAAATATTTTCATTCAAATATTTAGGAGATACTGCAAAATGTCATACAAAAAAAAAAAAAAAACGTTTATACTTGACTTATAGTGCATCGGAATTAGATCTTGCATAAGTGTCACAAAAACATGATGGCACCGTTCTAGCTTGTGACTAATAATCCTAAAATGGAAGTTCCTATAGCTATATATGAGTTGGTAATTCAGTTACGGAACGATGGAATTCTTTATGAAAAAGTTGGAGAAATCATTAATAACTCGATATCTTCAGGACAATATATTACTGAAAGGCACTTTGAATTTCCGAATTTTGAGAATGGTAAACAATCTGGAAGGCCTCCAAAACTAAACTCTTGAATGAAAGAAATATTATGCGTAAGGTTCAAGGTAATCAACGGATAAGTGCACTTTAAGTTGCAGCTGACTTGAAGACTGATTACAACCTTGAAATGACATCTCAAATGATGAAGAATGTTTGCGGCCGTTAAGAAGCTTTTAATAAGTCTGTAACAGAAACTGCAGGAGTTGTCTTCCGAAACTTTCTCGCACGCTCTCAGAAAAACTTGTCATGCCAGAGAACGCCTTATAGAGCATTGCCGTACAATAGTTACTTAACTTTTGGCGCGAATTTGGCATCTTTTACTGAATCTATCGAGCCATCGTTGACAAGTTATTTGGCGATTAATCCCTAGCAGGCATTAATAGTATCCAAAAATCGGATTTGGGTTTTAGATACATTTATTCTGCCGACTGAAATTAAAATTTGACACAAAACTGCAAATGTAGTCAAAATCCCATGCCAAATTTGAAATATTTTAAGTCTATTATTTCTATAATTATAGACTCTTATTAATGATATCTATAATTTTAGTCTATAATTAAGTCTATCTATAATAATTATTTTTTTTTAATTATCTCGTTCTCATATTTCTAAAAATACAGACCGACAGACGGTCAACCCTTTGTTGGATTTGACTCAAATTTTGACAGGTGTCTACATTATAGATATTAAACCTGTGCACTCAATCTTATCTATCTAGCTCTCTTCGTTTTGTAGTTATCGCGTTAATTTATATTCGAGCAGCTGGACACACGAACTTGCCATGAATAGATTTTGCTCAAAATTTAACAGAGAAATGCAAATTTGGTGTAAAGACGTACCACATTTCAACTATTTAGCTCAAGGCGTTTTTGAGTTATCGTTGTCACAGACAGACATTATCCAAAAATGTATTTTTCGAACTCAAGGATAAATAAAACTTGGATATTCGTCGAAATCTCGAATTTTTTTATAGTATGTATACAGAAAAGTAAAAAAGGCGCTTCAAGTTTACAAAGGAGTAAGTAGGTAAATTTTTCTTTTTCTGGAAATCTCTCCTATAGATCTGCTGGTGTGGAAGTTTGGAGAGTGGGTGCCAGTTCAGGTGTCGTCCTCGTCTTCTGACCACGGTACAAAATTACTAGGCCCGTCCCAAAATAGCCATAGTGTTGCTTTATAACGGGACGTTAATATAATTAAACTAAACTAAACTCCTTTAGATGAATTACAATTTAATATCCACGGATCAAATGGTCGAGTTATGAATCAAATAAACATAGGCTAACCAAGAATTTATCTAAAACTATCAAACATGGCGGAGGAGAAGTCATAATCTGGGGGGGGGGAAGGAGCGATTTTGTTGGCTTCGGTTATTTGTTTTTTATTAAAATGAATATGGATAAGTACATTTTTTTGTCATTTAACCCTTTCTAGGGCCGTGGGAAGTATGCTTCCCACCAAATTTATCAATCTTTGTATGAAATAATGTAGGTTGGCATAAGTTCTGACACATTTTTTTAGTAAGTCAGAAACTTAGATGCTTCAGTTCTTTATCTCAGACAAAATGATGTGTCTGGATTTGTTACTTAATTATTAATTAACCAAATCAATTAATTAATCAAATTTTTCTAATAAGCTAAATGAATCCCTTTTCTTATTCTAATTTCAAGCCCAAAAATATTTTAACATAATATGACTAGAAAAAAAATGGCCCTTTAAAGGGTTAAAGCAAAAATCCAACAAAATAACAATTCTAACCTTATTTTTTTAGATGTGTCAACACTGATGTTTCTATCAGGTCAAACTGCTACTTCAAAGCTTGTCACAGTTTCCCGATTTAAACAAAATGTAATTGTTCACGAATTAAATATACCTGACAAATGGAACTAAAAAAGTGTAACATAGGATATTTATAGTAAGATTCCGCCTGAGACTTCAACAAAAATAAAAGATTCATGAGATTCTTGCCACACCATTTGAGAGGTTGGTTTGGTTTGGTTTCGTTTTATTAACGTCCTGCTTGAAGCAACACTAGGGCTATTTAGGGACGGACCTCGTAATTTTTAACCACGGTCAGATGACGAGGACGACACCTGAGCTGGCACCCCCCTCTCCACGCCACACCACACCAGCGGGATGACGTTTGGTCATGACGGATTTAACGTGCAACTGACCCCCTTACACGACGTTTCTTCGGTGGAATCGAGTCACGAACCTGAAACCCTCCGGTTCCGAAGCCGAGACCTTACCACCAGGCCACCGTGGCCACAACAATTGAGAGAGTCTGGTCCTGGCATAGGGGTATCGCGTCTTCCCTGTGATCTGGGTGTCCTGGGTTCGAGTCCCGGTTCAGGCATGGTTGTTTTTCATCTGTTCTATCTGTAAGATGTATGAATGTGCCCTCCTGTAAAAAGGGGTTTGTGCAAGCGAATGTGATGCGTGAGTAGCTAAGACGTATTCTTGGACCTAATTGGCGCTACTAAAAAACAAGAGACGCTCCCTTGGCTTAAAATCGATGACTTCGTCAACAAGCTTGTCCATGGCAAGTGCCATTATAAACAACAACAACATTTGAGAGAAGTAATAAAGGGTCGGGCCTATCGTCTATTAAATATAACTCGGATTGAATGAAAAGAATCTTTTATAAATTATGCAAACACAGTTAGGAAAGTTTATTTTTATTTTATTTATCATTAAGGCAAAATTTGGTATATAATCGTTGCATCTAAATTGTAAACATTTATCAAATTTTGGCTGAAATCTATCAATGGGAAGTCTTATAACATTTGTGGGCTTATGCATAATAAAACCCAAAAATTCGATGATCTATTTAGATGAAAGTTGGTACGCACATATTATCAAATTTTAGATCATACCCTTCCGTGGGTTCATTATAGGTTGGTTTGCCTATTTATAAATAATCTCTATAACACAGAAAAGAAAATTAGTTGGGCACTTACGCTTTTCATAGTATTTTGATATTTAAGCAAGTTTGTGGTAACAATAAACAGAACAGGGGTAATATTACTAAAATAACATGAATTTAAAGTTTATCAAAATAAAAAAAATTGATTAAAAAGAAACAAAACCAATCTTTACGGTGCAATTAAAAATACAGTGAAATAAAAATCTTCTTGTAAATAAATATAATTTCCAAACATATGAATTTAACTTTACATTTTCTGATTTTTTTCTTTCTCGTATATGTAGTATAGAAGTCGTTTAAAAATTCGAACTCAAGATTTTGACGAATCTTTACGCACTAGGTCTCCCTGCTCGAAAAACACATTATTGGAAGATGTTCGTATGTCTGTCTGTGACAAAGATATTTCAAAAAATTCCTTGATCTAAACATGTGAAATTTGGTACACTGCCTTTACACCAAATTTGTAAATTTCTATCAAATTTTGAGCAAAATGCGCCCAGAGGAAGTTTGTCTGTCCGGATGTTTGAATATAATTTAACACGATAACTACAAATTGAAGGAAATTAGATAGATAAAATTCATACACAGATTTAACATCTATAGTTTAGACACCTATCAAATTTTGAGCCAAATCCAACAACGGATTGATCATCTGTCGGTTTGTACTTTTAGAAACATTTAAAAGCGATAACTCAAAATCGCTATGACTTAAATATATATAATTTTGTATATGAGATTTTGACTACAAGTGTAGTTTTGCGTCAAATAGTAATTTCAATCATTTGGGAGAAACGCGTCTAAAATAACACAAATTCCATTTCCGGATACTATTAACCGCATGCAAGGAATTAATTGCCAAATAACTCGCCAAGGATGATACGATAGATTAAGTAAGAATGCTTAATTCACGCCAAAAGTTAATATTTCGTAACTATTGTACGCCGGTGTTAAGCAAGGCGTTCTTTGGAATAATTAGAGAGTATGCCAGAAAATTTTGGGGTGACAACATCCATTGGTTTTAACTGTTTGCTACAATCATATAAGTTATATATATATATCTATATAAAAAAAGACTCAAACTAGTGACCTTCAGTTTGAAAAGCTGACACTTCGTTTCAAAACTAAAACTGCTTTTTTTGTGTGCTTTGTTTGCAAGTTAAATATCGTTGTAATTTTGTATTAATTTCATTTTTTGTTGTAAATCGAATCTCTTGTTTGATAAGAGGATTGAATACTTATATATATCCACGAATTGCATTTCCAGAATTATCTTAAAACATGGAAATAAATCTTGTGACACTTTTATTCTTTACGCTCATTGTCAGAAGAAGAATTCTTCCAAACTTCCCGTTAATGTTCGCCTGCATACACGTTTCAGTGGATAAAAACAACAAAAGACAAATATTCTTTGTTGTCAGCAGAAATTTCTTCTCAAACGACAACCACGAAATCCCTTTCACAGCACAATATTCGAGATGGTAGAAGAATGGAAGTTCTTACGGAACAACCGTGTTCTACAAGAACTTCCTTCTTCCATCCGAAGATACCACTCGAACCGTTTCCTTAGATTCCCTTCCTTTCCAACCGCTTGAGTGGTGGTTACCACACAAAAAGAAAAAAAAAATGTCCTTACTAAAACCGCGAAAGAATAAACTTTAACACCGGCCTCTTTAGAATTTTTTAAGCGACATTTTTTTTTTTTTTTTTTATTTATTCTAGGTTTTTTTTTTTTTTTTTTTTTTTGTCTTGTGTCCTTTGAATAGATAGCAAAATGAGAAAAGAAAGAATTCTTTTTTTTTTCTTTTCTTTACAGCAACAAAGATGGCATCGGGCTTCACATGAAAGTGAAGGAGTTGAAGTGTCTTTACACACACGCACGTCACCTCAGAGCGACATCTGTCTCACGAGCGGAGTAGTTTGCGAATTTTATTTCTTTCGGTTTGTAACTTATCGTTTGCGGCGAATATTTTCGATATTATTTCTTAAAATCGTTTGCAAATCATTTTAAATTGAGTTCGTAATTTATTAAAAAGAAAATTCATAGAAGATTTGAATAAATTTTTTTTGATTAATATGATTGAATAAAGAAATAATTACTTTGAAAATGCCAGTGATATTAATTAATCTGAGTTATAAGCGAAATAATTTCACTAAAATTTTTCCTATTTGAGTAAAAATCAATACACTTAAATAGGTGAGTATTTTATGAAAATATTTTTAATAAAGTATTCTAGCCACCATTTTTAAGAATGTTAAAAAAGTTTGTTATTTTCATTTTCTCCGCTTTGTTATAGAGGTAGCACTTTTTAGTGAGAACAACATTTGTTGGGAATTTTATATATAATGGACCCACATTTGAATATGCTAATTTCAAATGAAAACTGTGTTTTTTTTACTTGCATTTCAGTTTTCCTCAAAAATGTGTGAAATGTATAAAAATACGTTTCATAACTCCACAAAAGTTTTTTTTTGGATATCTCACTACAGCTTTGTCGTAATAATTATTCTTGAAATTAGCTTATTTGTTTGATTAATGTCTTAATTTCTCATTATATAATAGTTTTTTTAGTATGTATTTCACGTTTGATAGTAAAAGCTATATCCGAGAGAGAACCTAGCTATTATGTTACCAAATCAGTTTGAAAGTTTGATAATATACATTATTTCCTAAACTTAACCGAGAATCAAATCCTGTATCATAAGTTTTGATTTTATTATTGATCCGCCATATTAAATTAAAAATGTTTTCAGAAAAGAAAAATAACGGAAATGAACGTAAAGCGTTTGAAACACGGAGATGTATCAAAATTTTGAGATCAAATTTTTTGATGATTATGATTTTTTTTACGTATTATGATTCTTTTTTTGATGGTTATGATTCTTTTGCATATTTTGTCTTATAGCAGATAAAAAAAAGTAGAAGTTAAATTCTTGAGACGATAGTAAAAAATTTAATGCCGAAATATGGTTAAAAACCATGATTTTACAAATTTTGAAAGTATGATGATCGTAAGAGCAAGGGCATATAGGACGAGTGCCAACGAAATCGCAGAGTTTATGAAATATAGAAGAACAGTTGAAGTTAAAAGATTGGAATGTCAGATAAAAAAAAAAAGATCTCAATATCAGTTGTCTAAAGACTAGTTTTCAGTGTAATATCTTAGCCAAGACCGACCAAATAAGTGAGTAGCGTAGCAAAATAATTCTTTTATTTACAGCTTTATTTACTTACAGTACAAAGAAAACTTATTCGCATCTAGGTTAATGTTATTTACAAAAATTACGAAATAGTTCCTCGATCAAACTGAAAAAAATTGCTAACTGGCCATTAGCTCTAAACGACTACTCCAGAGCAGCTCTAGAAATCCACCGATCTTTATCGGGGGAACCTTAACACAGAAGCCCAAATCATACAAAGCTTCTCAAAAAAAAAAAAAAAAAATCAGTAACAACTTTTTCGAACTCTGAAATCTTTCCGAACTCTCCTTCGTAACCCTTTTATTCTTTTCCTCTGGGAAAAAAACAACAACAACAACCACCCGCATTTTATTTTCATCAGATACCCGCCACTTGTGTCTCATTGGTGAACTTGAGTTCCCTGTCACTCAATAGTTGCTCAGCAACGCTTCCGCAATGGCCTAAACCTGACCGAGGGAATGTCTATTAAGGAACCATCTTTGTGGCCGATCGCCTTTTGAGCAGATGTCAATTACAAGCGATTCGCAGCTAAAGCCGGCTGAAGTGCATTTGGTTTGACATTTAATGACAATGGTTTCTGGTTATTGGTCGGTTCTTGATGATTTGAGGAATCTCTTCATAAGGGGAAAAAAGTTTAGCATCTGAATGTATCGACTTTCCTCTCTCTTGAAGACATGATTGACCTGGAAATAGTAACAATTGACCAGACATGATGGCATGATTCTCCTAGTGAAAGGATCCACATCTGGGGGTCCGTATGCGTTTAACTATGTATGGGAAAGCGGGAGACGTTACATCTGGTCTGGATGTCCTTAATCATGAGAGGGAAAAGAGGAAACGTTACATCAGATACCATTGTTGTCTACTTTTAACAAAATAAAATATTTCAAATTTGAAAAAGTGGCTGAAAATTGAACAGTGGATGAGTAGAAACGAGTTTAATGACTAATTTATGTTAAAGAATGAGAATTAAGAGGCAAAACATAAAAGCACGAGGCAGAATGGGTTGCTGCATTTCTTAAAGATGGTGGGGCAATATTGGGGATTTTTTTTCTGAAAGGCTTTAGGTCCTTTAATTCAAGGTCATAAGTGTCTGAATGAGGTACCGTTTCTAAATATTGCTTATGATTAAATATATACTGTTATCGCAATGGCAATGGATATTTTCAGCAAGACAATACGTTCTTCAATAGAGATGTGTCATATAGGATTAGTTTCAAGAACACGAGGAACAACTTGCTTTGATTAGATAGAATCCCTGTATCTCAAAAACTTTGAAGATTTTCGAGGTGAAGTTGAGAAAGCTGTTAGATCTCATATTATTCAATCTCATACTATTAGAAAATTCTAATAACCAAACATAGTACAAGATTAAAAAAAACAAAAACATTTTATTAAAAGTATGTAGACTCCATTTCAAGAAGAAACAACTTTGTGGTATAAGCAACAGCTGACAGAACGAAATACTGGCATAATATAGTGAACCTCTAAGACGATTGTGACGAAAATCACTCAGTGAATTTGATTTGATAGGTTAGATATGGAAAGACGGTACTTTATTCCACAGAAAATGTTAACCAATGTGTACACAGAGAACTTATAGAAACAATAATACACAAGTAAACATAAAACTGCTAATTAAGCAACAGCGCTCGACATCACCACATCATAGTTAGTGTCAATGAACACTATGATGTGAACAATTGAGTCAATGAATTGTTCCTCAACACTCTTGGATTTATATTGAGAATTATTATGTTATGAAAAGACATGACATCGCCTGGAATTCTCCGGAAGAATCTCCTGATCTCGGTGCCTAACAGAGTAAAGGACTATTCTTGTATTTTGTAGAACTATTAAATTTGTGCATAAATTCATCATCAAAATGCCAAATGATCTCCAAAATAGGGGAATCATTAAATCACAAATTCAGTATTTTTAAAAAATATTTATAAATCTTTCTTCCCATCTAAATGGCCAACATGGCAAGAGTACATTATTACAGATTCTAAACAATATGTTGTGAGGAGAGTATTAAATTCGATTAGTAAATTTATAATAAATGGTAATTATTCATACTAACAACGATGACTATTTATACTAATCAATTTATGTCTGGTTAGTTTGAATAATTGAATGTTATTATGAATACTAATTTTAATTATACTTAATAATAACCGATGAATGAAATTGATTGTAAAATATGCAAAGAGAAAATAATGTAATCATCCAAATATTCCTCTACGAGATTTTAATGAATATTTACATTTATACAAAAAAATAGAAAAGATACATAATCTAAAACAATATTGGATTTTAAAACGAAATGGCATATATTAAAAAGTTTATGGTATCTTTAAAAATTAAAAAAAATATGTAAACACACCAGGCATTTATTCACTGGTAAAAGTTTTACCATATCTCAATCGCATCGATAAACCAGCGGCAGTGGTCTCCCTAAAACTTTCTCGTATACTCTCTAATGATGATGACGTCGTGTCCGCGTTACCACGGACAGGGGGTACAGTAGCTTCTGAGGGTAAAGACCCCTGATCACCCGAGGGCAGAAGTCTGACTTCTAGCTCATATGAAGATGAAACACACACATTCGCTTGCACAACCCCTTTTTACAGGGGGGCACATTCACACACCTCACAGATAGAACACAGATGATGAACAACCATACCCGAACCGGGATTCGAAACCCGTATCTTCCCCCAGATCTCGGGGAAGATACGCACCCCTATGCTAGGAAGAAGGCATACACTCTAATAAAAATGTTATATGTGTTATATCAGTTACAACTCAATTCCATGTGGAATAATTCAATTCAGATTTGTTTTTGTCAATGTAAATGCGTTTTCAAAAAATTTTATGTAAATATTAGCAATTAAAGTGGGTTCTAGTGTAGATTTAGGTACCCCTTCAATTGGCGACACATTTCAGAGATGAAGCCCTACTTCTGGTTTCCATAATGTTTTGTTTTCATTCACGTTGCTGTTGGGTTACCGAACGATATTTTGGCTTCAAAAACAATCGACAAAAAATCAAGGGGCTCCCAATTGTAAACTTTTACCTTAAAGTGTTCTTTCATATCACATCTATAATAATCATTGAAGATTTTTTTACACTTGTCATGCCACAGAATGCCTTACAAGGCAATAATGTTCAATAGCTACGAAATATTAACTTTTGGCTTGAATCTTACTGAATCTATTGTGTCGTTTCTTGGCGAGTTATTTGGCGATTAATCCTTGGCATGCGTTAATAATATCTGAAAATCGAATTTGTGTTTTAGACACTTTTTCTCAAACGATTGAAACGAAAATTTGGCACAGAACTCCACTTGTAGTTACAAAATCTCATACCAAATTCGATACACCTAAATCACTGCATTTTTGAATTGTCGCGTTTACATGTTTCTGAAATTACAGATCGATTGATAGTCCATTAGTAGCCGGATTTGGCTCAAAATTTGATAGGTGCTGTAGATGGTAAATTTGTGTACCATACTTTACCCATTTAACTCTCTTTGTTTTGTAATTAGCGTGTTAACTTATATTCGAACAAAAGGTCAGTCCTGAATAAGTATTATTCAAAATTTGATAGAAATCAGAAAATTTGATGTACACAGTATAACAAATTTCATCCATTTATCTCAAATCGTTTTTGAGTTATTTTTGTCACAGACAGACAGACGGAAGTTTTTTTTTAAAAAAATGTGTTTTTTTGAACTTAGAAAGGGTCTAAAAAATGGAGATTCATCAAAATTTCGAGTTCGATTTTTTGATGAACATTATAATTTCTCTATACGAGAGAATAAGAATGTTCACGGAAAAAAGGTTTCTATTGCATGACTCCTATTTATTTAAAAGCAATTATAATGAATTCGAGCTAGAAAAGAGACTTACTCTTGAAAAAACGTTTTATTTTATGAACCTAACTCGTTTCTAAACAATTATGAATACAAATGAAATCATAAAAAAATGTTAATATGCTAAAATTCATTATAATAACATGAATATAGCATACCGTTGTCACTATAAAAGGACAGTTTTAAAAAGATATTTTCCCTTTATTAGCTTTCGTTTTGAAATCAATGGAGGACGGATGATCCGTAAAAAAGGAGTTTGTGAATTCGTTTAAAAAACAGAGAGATCGAAACCTCATAGTCTAAAATAACGGTGGATTTAGAAGTAAAACAGGAGACAAGTTGAAAGCGGCCCAAATGGAAAAAAAGGTCGAACAAGGGGAAACAAATAGATGTGCCTTGAAAGTCGAAATTGGATTTGGTGTATCGCATTTATAAAAGTTTCGAGTTTATCGAAAAACGGTTAAGAATATTTTCTCAAAGTATACCAAACTGAGTAGAACAAGAAAGATACCTATCCCCAGAATTTTCTGCCATTTTTTTTGGATAAATCTATTTTGATTTTAGTTTTTTTTTTTTTTTTTTTTTGAAAAAGGTAGATTTCCTAGGTTAAAGGGATTTTCACGGTTGACATGTTTTCTGTAAAATTTATAGTGTATAAAGTTTTCGATTTTCATTTATTTCTAACTCAGGGTAGCAGAAAAAAAAATCGATATAAATTCCAGTTATAACGTTACTTGAAATAATCGAATTCTGTGCTCAAGTTCCTTTACAGAATAATTGTGTATTCTTTCATAGAATGATTGTGTGTGTAGATAAATTCTTATTACTTATGAATTACTTGCAAAATATGTGCAATAAACGAAAAGAGTTTGAGAAAAATTGTAAACACAAAAGATGTCAAAATCTTGAAAATAACAGTATTAGTTCAGAATAATTGTGTAGATTGTCAATTTCATAGAATGATTGGGTGTTATAGATAAATTCTTATTACTGATGAATTACTTGCAAAATATGTGCAATAAACGAAAAGAGTTTGAGAAAAATTGTAAACACAAAAGATGTCAAAATCTTGAAAATAACAGTATTAGTTCAGAATAATTGTGTAGATTGTCAATTTCATAGAATGATTGGGTGTTATAGATAAATTCTTATTACTGATGAATTACTTGCAAAATATGTGCAATAAACGAAAAGAGTTTGAGAAAAATTGTAAACACGAAAGATGTCAAAATCTTGAAAATAACAGTGTTAGTTCAGAATAATTGTGTAGATTGTCAATTTCATAGAATGATTGGATGTTATAGATAAATTCTTATTACTGATGAATTACTTGCAAAATATGTGCAATAAACGAAAAGAGTTTGAGAAAAATTGTAAACACAAAAGATGTCAAAATCTTGAAAATAACAGTATTAGTTCAGAATAATTGTGTAGATTGTCAATTTCATAGAATGATTGGGTGTTATAGATAAATTCTTATTACTTATGAATTACTTGCAAAATATGTGCAATAAACGAAAAGAGTTTGAGAAAAATTGTAAACACGAAAGATGTCAAAATCTTGAAAATAACAGTATTAGTTCAGAATAATTGTGTAGATTGTCAATTTCATAGAATGATTGGGTGTTATAGATAAATTCTTATTACTGATGAATTACTTGCAAAATATGTGCAATAAACGAAAAGAGTTTGAGAAAAATTGTAAACACGAAAGATGTCAAAATCTTGAAAATAACAGTATTAGTTCAGAATAATTGTGTAGATTGTCAATTTCATAGAATGATTGGGTGTTATAGATAAATTCTTATTACTTATGAATTACTTGCAAAATATGTGCAATAAACGAAAAGAGTTTGAGAAAAATTGTAAACACGAAAGATGTCAAAATCTTGAAAATAACAGTATTAGTTCAGAATAATTGTGTAGATTGTCAATTTCATAGAATGATTGGGTGTTATAGATAAATTCTTATTACTGATGAATTACTTGCAAAATATGTGCAATAAACGAAAAGAGTTTGAGAAAAATTGTAAACACGAAAGATGTCAAAATCTTGAAAATAACAGTATTAGTTCAGAATAATTGTGTAGATTGTCAATTTCATAGAATGATTGGGTGTTATAGATAAATTCTTATTACTTATGAATTACTTGCAAAATATGTGCAATAAACGAAAAGATTTTGAGAAAAATTGTAAACACGAAAGATGTCAAAATCTTGAAAATAACAGTATTAGTTCAGAATAATTGTGTAGATTGTCAATTTCATAGAATGATTGGGTGTTATAGATAAATTCTTATTACTTATGAATTACTTGCAAAATATGTGCAATAAACGAAAAGAGTTTGAGAAAAATTGTAAACACGAAAGATGTCAAAATCTTGAAAATAACAGTGTTAGTTCAGAATAATTGTGTAGATTGTCAATTTCATAGAATGATTGGGTGTTATAGATAAATTCTTATTACTTATGAATTACTTGCAAAATATGTGCAATAAACGAAAAGAGTTTGAGAAAAATTGTAAACACGAAAGATGTCAAAATCTTGAAAATAACAGTGTTAGTTCAGAATAATTGTGTAGATTGTCAATTTCATAGAATGATTGGATGTTATAGATAAATTCTTATTACTGATGAATTACTTGCAAAATATGTGCAATAAACGAAAAGAGTTTGAGAAAAATTATAAACACGAAAGATGTCAAAATCTTGAAAATAACAGTATTAGTTCAAAATAATTGTGTAGATTGTCGATTTCATAGAATGATTGGGTGTTATAGATAAATTCTTATTACTGATGAATTACTTGCAAAATATGTGCAATAAACGAAAAGAGTTTGAGAAAAATTGTAAACACGAAAGATGTCAAAATCTTGAAAATAACAGTGTTAGTTCAGAATAATTGTGTAGATTGTCAATTTCATAGAATGATTGGATGTTATAGATAAATTCTTATTACTGATGAATTACTTGCAAAATATGTGCAATAAACGAAAAGAGTTTGAGAAAAATTGTAAACACGAAAGATGTCAAAATCTTGAAAATAACAGTATTAGTTCAGAATAATTGTGTAGATTGTCAATTTCATAGAATGATTGGGTGTTATAGATAAATTCTTATTACTGATGAATTACTTGCAAAATATGTGCAATAAACGAAAAGAGTTTGAGAAAAATTGTAAACACGAAAGATGTCAAAATCTTGAAAATAACAGTATTAGTTCAGAATAATTGTGTAGATTGTCAATTTCATAGAATGATTGGGTGTTATAGATAAATTCTTATTACTTATGAATTACTTGCAAAATATGTGCAATAAACGAAAAGAGTTTGAGAAAAATTGTAAACACGAAAGATGTCAAAATCTTGAAAATAACAGTATTAGTTCAGAATAATTGTGTAGATTGTCAATTTCATAGAATGATTGGGTGTTATAGATAAATTCTTATTACTGATGAATTACTTGCAAAATATGTGCAATAAACGAAAAGAGTTTGAGAAAAATTGTAAACACGAAAGATGTCAAAATCTTGAAAATAACAGTATTAGTTCAGAATAATTGTGTAGATTGTCAAATTCATAGAATGATTGGGTGTTATAGATAAATTCTTATTACTTATGAATTACTTGCAAAATATGTGCAATAAACGAAAAGAGTTTGAGAAAAATTGTAAACACGAAAGATGTCAAAATCTTGAAAATAACAGTATTAGTTCAGAATAATTGTGTAGATTGTCAATTTCATAGAATGATTGGGTGTTATAGATAAATTCTTATTACTTATGAATTACTTGCAAAATATGTGCAATAAACGAAAAGAGTTTGAGAAAAATTGTAAACACGAAAGATGTCAAAATCTTGAAAATAACAGTATTAGTTCAGAATAATTGTGTAGATTGTCAATTTCATAGAATGATTGGGTGTTATAGATAAATTCTTATTACTGATGAATTACTTGCAAAATATGTGCAATAAACGAAAAGAGTTTGAGAAAAATTGTAAACACGAAAGATGTCAAAATCTTGAAAATAACAGTATTAGTTCAGAATAATTGTGTAGATTGTCAATTTCATAGAATGATTGGGTGTTATAGATAAATTCTTATTACTTATGAATTACTTGCAAAATATGTGCAATAAACGAAAAGAGTTTGAGAAAAATTGTAAACACGAAAGATGTCAAAATCTTGAAAATAACAGTATTAGTTCAGAATAATTGTGTAGATTGTCAATTTCATAGAATGATTGGGTGTTATAGATAAATTCTTATTACTGATGAATTACTTGCAAAATATGTGCAATAAACGAAAAGAGTTTGAGAAAAATTGTAAACACGAAAGATGTCAAAATCTTGAAAATAACAGTATTAGTTCAGAATAATTGTGTAGATTGTCAAATTCATAGAATGATTGGGTGTTATAGATAAATTCTTATTACTTATGAATTACTTGCAAAATATGTGCAATAAACGAAAAGAGTTTGAGAAAAATTGTAAACACGAAAGATGTCAAAATCTTGAAAATAACAGTATTAGTTCAGAATAATTGTGTAGATTGTCAATTTCATAGAATGATTGGGTGTTATAGATAAATTCTTATTACTTATGAATTACTTGCAAAATATGTGCAATAAACGAAAAGAGTTTGAGAAAAATTGTAAACACGAAAGATGTCAAAATCTTGAAAATAACAGTATTAGTTCAGAATAATTGTGTAGATTGTCAATTTCATAGAATGATTGGGTGTTATAGATAAATTCTTATTACTGATGAATTACTTGCAAAATATGTGCAATAAACGAAAAGAGTTTGAGAAAAATTGTAAACACGAAAGATGTCAAAATCTTGAAAATAACAGTATTAGTTCAGAATAATTGTGTAGATTGTCAATTTCATAGAATGATTGGGTGTTATAGATAAATTCTTATTACTTATGAATTACTTGCAAAATATGTGCAATAAACGAAAAGAGTTTGAGAAAAATTGTAAACACGAAAGATGTCAAAATCTTGAAAATAACAGTGTTAGTTCAGAATAATTGTGTAGATTGTCAATTTCATAGAATGATTGGGTGTTATAGATAAATTCTTATTACTTATGAATTACTTGCAAAATATGTGCAATAAACGAAAAGAGTTTGAGAAAAATTGTAAACACGAAAGATGTCAAAATCTTGAAAATAACAGTGTTAGTTCAGAATAATTGTGTAGATTGTCAATTTCATAGAATGATTGGGTGTTATAGATAAATTCTTATTACTGATGAATTACTTGCAAAATATGTGCAATAAACGAAAAGAGTTTGAGAAAAATTGTAAACACGAAAGATGTCAAAATCTTGAAAATAACAGTATTAGTTCAGAATAATTGTGTAGATTGTCAATTTCATAGAATGATTGGGTGTTATAGATAAATTCTTATTACTTATGAATTACTTGCAAAATATGTGCAATAAACGAAAAGAGTTTGAGAAAAATTGTAAACACGAAAGATGTCAAAATCTTGAAAATAACAGTATTAGTTCAGAATAATTGTGTAGATTGTCAATTTCATAGAATGATTGGGTGTTATAGATAAATTCTTATTACTGATGAATTACTTGCAAAATATGTGCAATAAACGAAAAGAGTTTGAGAAAAATTGTAAACACGAAAGATGTCAAAATCTTGAAAATAACAGTATTAGTTCAGAATAATTGTGTAGATTGTCAAATTCATAGAATGATTGGGTGTTATAGATAAATTCTTATTACTTATGAATTACTTGCAAAATATGTGCAATAAACGAAAAGAGTTTGAGAAAAATTGTAAACACGAAAGATGTCAAAATCTTGAAAATAACAGTATTAGTTCAGAATAATTGTGTAGATTGTCAATTTCATAGAATGATTGGGTGTTATAGATAAATTCTTATTACTTATGAATTACTTGCAAAATATGTGCAATAAACGAAAAGAGTTTGAGAAAAATTGTAAACACGAAAGATGTCAAAATCTTGAAAATAACAGTATTAGTTCAGAATAATTGTGTAGATTGTCAATTTCATAGAATGATTGGGTGTTATAGATAAATTCTTATTACTGATGAATTACTTGCAAAATATGTGCAATAAACGAAAAGAGTTTGAGAAAAATTGTAAACACGAAAGATGTCAAAATCTTGAAAATAACAGTATTAGTTCAGAATAATTGTGTAGATTGTCAATTTCATAGAATGATTGGGTGTTATAGATAAATTCTTATTACTTATGAATTACTTGCAAAATATGTGCAATAAACGAAAAGAGTTTGAGAAAAATTGTAAACACGAAAGATGTCAAAATCTTGAAAATAACAGTATTAGTTCAGAATAATTGTGTAGATTGTCAATTTCATAGAATGATTGGGTGTTATAGATAAATTCTTATTACTGATGAATTACTTGCAAAATATGTGCAATAAACGAAAAGAGTTTGAGAAAAATTGTAAACACGAAAGATGTCAAAATCTTGAAAATAACAGTATTAGTTCAGAATAATTGTGTAGATTGTCAAATTCATAGAATGATTGGGTGTTATAGATAAATTCTTATTACTTATGAATTACTTGCAAAATATGTGCAATAAACGAAAAGAGTTTGAGAAAAATTGTAAACACGAAAGATGTCAAAATCTTGAAAATAACAGTATTAGTTCAGAATAATTGTGTAGATTGTCAATTTCATAGAATGATTGGGTGTTATAGATAAATTCTTATTACTTATGAATTACTTGCAAAATATGTGCAATAAACGAAAAGAGTTTGAGAAAAATTGTAAACACGAAAGATGTCAAAATCTTGAAAATAACAGTATTAGTTCAGAATAATTGTGTAGATTGTCAATTTCATAGAATGATTGGGTGTTATAGATAAATTCTTATTACTGATGAATTACTTGCAAAATATGTGCAATAAACGAAAAGAGTTTGAGAAAAATTGTAAACACGAAAGATGTCAAAATCTTGAAAATAACAGTATTAGTTCAGAATAATTGTGTAGATTGTCAATTTCATAGAATGATTGGGTGTTATAGATAAATTCTTATTACTTATGAATTACTTGCAAAATATGTGCAATAAACGAAAAGAGTTTGAGAAAAATTGTAAACACGAAAGATGTCAAAATCTTGAAAATAACAGTATTAGTTCAGAATAATTGTGTAGATTGTCAATTTCATAGAATGATTGGGTGTTATAGATAAATTCTTATTACTTATGAATTACTTGCAAAATATGTGCAATAAACGAAAAGAGTTTGAGAAAAATTGTAAACACGAAAGATGTCAAAATCTTGAAAATAACAGTGTTAGTTCAGAATAATTGTGTAGATTGTCAATTTCATAGAATGATTGGATGTTATAGATAAATTCTTATTACTGATGAATTACTTGCAAAATATATGCAATAAACGAAAAGAGTTTGAGAAAAATTGTAAACACGAAAGATGTCAAAATCTTGAAAATAACAGTATTAGTTCAGAATAATTGTGTAGATTGTCAATTTCATAGAATGATTGGGTGTTATAGATAAATTCTTATTACTTATGAATTACTTGCAAAATATGTGCAATAAACGAAAAGAGTTTGAGAAAAATTGTAAACACGAAAGATGTCAAAATCTTGAAAATAACAGTATTAGTTCAGAATAATTGTGTAGATTGTCAATTTCATAGAATGATTGGGTGTTATAGATAAATTCTTATTACTGATGAATTACTTGCAAAATATGTGCAATAAACGAAAAGAGTTTGAGAAAAATTGTAAACACGAAAGATGTCAAAATCTTGAAAATAACAGTATTAGTTCAGAATAATTGTGTAGATTGTCAATTTCATAGAATGATTGGGTTTTATAGATAAATTCTTATTACTTATGAATTACTTGCAAAATATGTGCAATAAACGAAAAGAGTTTGAGAAAAATTGTAAACACGAAAGATGTCAAAATCTTGAAAATAACAGTATTAGTTCAGAATAATTGTGTAGACTGTCAATTTCATAGAATGATTGGGTGTTATAGATAAATTCTTATTACTTATGAATTACTTGCAAAATATGTGCAATAAACGAAAAGAGTTTGAGAAAAATTGTAAACACGAAAGATGTCAAAATCTTGAAAATAACAGTATTAGTTCAGAATAATTGTGTAGATTGTCAATTTCATAGAATGATTGGGTGTTATAGATAAATTCTTATTACTGATGAATTACTTGCAAAATATGTGCAATAAACGAAAAGAGTTTGAGAAAAATTGTAAACACGAAAGATGTCAGAATCTTGAAAATAACAGTATTAGTTCAGTCAGTGGCCTTAGCAAATCTTTAATCTTTACTAAATTTAAAAAAATTTATCAAAGACAACCGAAAATAATCGATGAAATTTTAACCTAAAATAACCGAAGAATATTATTTTTTACTTAGTAAAATAGAATATATACATAGTAAAGTTTTCACATGTCAATATAATATATAATAGTTACCTTTGGTAAACCGTTGATTCGCCGGAATTAAGTTGCTGAAAATATTAATTAAATATTTTGTGTCATTAAACATTAATAATTCTTTATTTTTAATTTCAAATTTTAAAAGGCTCATAACTCATATTATTTTTAAAAGTACCGGGTTTTATTTTGTAAGACAGTGTTTTTTAAGAAAAAAATATTAAGATACGAATCACATACTGATTACATATGAATGTTTTTCAATCTCACTTACATATGAATTGGTCATTTAACCCTTTCTAGGGCTTTGGGAAGTATGCTTCCAAACAAATTGATCAATCTTTGTATGAAATTATGTAGGTTGGCATAAGTTCTGACAAATTTTTTTGGTAATTCAGAAACTTAGATGCTTCAGTTTTTTATTTCAGACAAAATGATGTGTCTTGATTTGTTACTTAATTATTAATTAACCAAATTAATTAATTAATCAAATTAAATTTATCTAATAAGCTAAATGAATCCCTTTTCTTATTCTAATTTCAAGCCTAAAAGTATTTTAACATAATATGACTAAAAAAAATGGCCCTTTAAAGGGTTAAGTCATAAATGTAAGTACAACAAAATTTCACAAATTTTGTTAAAATCATACCTTATATTGAAACCTCAACATGGAAAAATAAGCCGAATCTTTATACACTAAGTGAAAAAAAAGTAGAAGGACAGCCATATTTTGCAAAATATGTTTTGCATTTTGATGCAATATAAAAGTTTTTTTTATATTGCTTTCCTATTTTTATTTTATTTTAAATGAGTAAATTGTATCTATCATTCATAAAAATTAAAACAGCATCCACATTAGTACTTAACGATCTTTGGTTGATTGAAAAAGTAGAAATACTGTTCGTTTCAGTATTCTGAGACAACCACTTTTCAACGATTCTATCTTATTAAGTGGCTAGATGCGAAATGATGTGCGTATTTCCGGAATTCACCTTATTGTTGATCCTGTTTGAACAAATCTTTCTTTTATCGTTCCTCTCACCCCTATTTTATCGAAGTATACCCATCCTAATGCATGCTCAAAAGCGCGGAGGGTTTTAGAATCCTTTGGCAAACAATGCACGTGTTAAAACAATTATTTTGAAAAATGTTACGAACTTTAAAAGTAGATGTTTTATTCTTTTTTACTGTTTGTCTTTAGAAAAACATACTATTTTATTAAAAGTCATCGTTTTCATCTTTTTTTAAAATGCCTACATGAAAGTTTTAAAGTGAAGTTCAAAAAAGCCGAATTATCGCTTATGAAAGTGATGGCAAAGATGTGGGAGAGATTGCACTCCAGCTACACATCAGTCCAAATCATGTTTCGAACTTTATAAGGAATACTAGTAGTCAGGGGACCAAAAAGAAGAATGGCAGACTTAAAAAAAACTGACGAAACGAGATCAAAGAATAATCATTCGTGGACTAAAAGAAAAAAAAAACGATGTAAATGTTGCAAAAGCTCAAAATAATGCAGGCCTCACACACATTTCAAGGAGAATTGTCTACAACTATATAGAAAGCTCCAAAAAATTTGTATTCTGTAAAAGAAAGCACCAACCTAAATGAACTGAAAAGTATATTGAATACCGGCTGTGCAAGGGGGCTAAAAACTAACATATAACATAGGTCAAAATCGACCTATTATATATTCTGATGAAGAAAAATTTAATCTAGAGGTTCAGATGGCTGTAAAAGCAACTGGTATTGTCTTGATAATTCATATCTTTTCCTTACGGCATTGAGCTAGGCTGACTGGATTTTTACACATAACGGAGCATCAACTCTGACAACTAATGGGGTTGAAAATTGATTTGCAGTAAAAAGAACGTTCGGGTTTTGCTCTGGCCATCTAAAAGTCAGGACCTCAGCACTGTAGAAAACACATGCACAAGAACTGTTCGTCACGCTTAAGGAGAAGGCAAGCAATTTGAATCTGTAGCCGAGTTTCGGCAAGCTTTGAATGATGTATAGAGAAATTTTTGACAAACAAAAATTCAAACTTTAGATGATCTGATACCAAACTGAATCTTTGAAGTAAACACATCCAATGATGAAAGAATTCCCTATTAATAAGTCTTTTTATTTACGCTATTTAGAAGTGTCCTTGTACTATTTTCACCGAATATGATGAAGCAAAAACTGATTTCTTTTTATTGTAATCGATTTGTATTTTTTGTTTCAACTTTCAGGTAAAATTATCCATTCGTAAATAGACCTTTAAAGTGTTGCTCATTAAATCGTTCTGAAAAATTTCAATGTTCTTCATTTATCTAAAAAAATCCTGTAGCCTTTTACATTTTTCGTGTAGAATATTTTTATTATTAACTACAGGAAAAAAATGAGGATGAAATAGTGATAGAAACTATGAAAACGATTTGAGTTTTACTTCAACAATGAAATAAGTACTTGTAAAATGATTTTAAAACATTTTTTTTAAAAATTAATTAAAATAGAAAAAACAAATAAGTTAATACTGAAATTTAATTTGAAATTAATTATTGTTAAATTAATGGGAAAAGATAATTTTTTTTAAACTTTAAGATAATGTAAAAATCATTTTTCTGCTACAGTATTTAAGGTAGCTATGATGAAATAAAGTTAAAATTTATCCTAATTTTTAATTAATTAAAATTTCAAAAAATAAGTGCGAGATTCGCAATTTCACCTCCAAAGTATTGTAATTTTGTATTGAAATAAACAAAGTATTAAAAAAGTATCCCTCATTTTAGTTGTTCAAGATCAAAGAGCTCGGTCTGCAGACAGGCAACATACACACACACACACGATAAATGGGCAGAAATAACTACAATTGTAGTCGCACGATCACACTATAAATTTCATTTATTCAAGCATTGAGTTTTTGAATTATAGCTTTCCCATTTATTCTAAGGTAAAGACAGATGGTAAACTTCCTGAAAAATTTAAAGAAGATTTGATACGTTTTGTGTTTTCGTTTTCACTTGTTCTCGAACATTCGGACAGGCTTCCTCAAAATGAATTTCTCTCAAAAGTCGACAAAAATCTACTAATTTGGTGTAAAGAATTTATACTAAATTTCATCTATCTAGCTCAAGGTGTTTTTGAATTATCGTGTTCACAGACTAACAAAATTCCGTAAGTGTATTTTTCGTATTCAGAAAGCTCTAATGGAAACATTCCGGAGAGCCTTGGATATTTGTCAAACTCGAATATTTTGACGAGTACGATGCTTTGTGTTTGCTCGAGCACTTCATATACTAGAAAATACTTATGAAAATTTATTTATTTTCTACCGTTAATTAAACTATTGTTGAATCTATTAACAGTTTTCTTAGATTAAACTTATTTGTATTTTTTTTATCATAATCGAGTAATCATTTAGTATAATTATTACTAAACTATTTTCTTGAATAATACGTTACCAACGGACTATGTGATGATTTTAGGAATTCAGATAGAATGTTTTCAACTTTTTAATTCATTTTTAAAACATATTTTATGCAAAAACAATAAACTATATTTGCTGTTGTTTCTTATGGCACTTGCTATGGACAACCCCGCTGTTACGAAGACATCGATTTTAAGCCGGTGGGAGAGCGTCTCTTATTTTTATAGTAGCGCCATCTAGGGCCAAGAGAGCGACTTAGCTACACACACGTCACAACCGTTTTTATGGGGCGGACTTCATTCACTCATCCACAGATCGTAATTTAGACCTGAAGCAGAGCACGATCACCCCTGATCCAGAACCCCCAGTGGTATTCACTCGACACGGAGAGACTTTGTAACCATGACAGATTTACACGCGCCAGCCACCAAGCACGCGGGGAATCTTCGGCCGGCAGGGTTCGAACTCGCAACCTAAGGAATGCGAATCCAACGCTCTACCAACCTGTTATCCCTGCTCTTGCCGTATTTGCTATTTGCAATAATAAAATAGATTAATCTTAGTTCTGTATTGCCAGTGAAGATAATGCAAACCAATGGGAATGATCACCCAAAAACTTTTATAAATTTGTCATGACTTACATGGCATTGGCGTACAATAGTTAGGAAATATTAACTTTTAACATTTTCCTAATGTATATTAATAATGCATTAGGAAATATTAACTTTTGGCGAGAATTTAGCATTTTCACTGAATCTATGATGTCATCCTTGGCGAATTATTTGGCAATTAATCCCTGGCATGCTTTAATAATATACTAAAGTCAAAATTTTGTTTTAGACGCGTTTTTCTCAACCGATTGAAACAAAAACTTGACACAAAACTGCACTATTAGTCAAAAGCTCATATACAAAATTTCATATATTTAAATTATCAAGTTTTTGAACTATCGCGCTTACATATTTCTGAAAGTACAGACCGACAGACAGTCAACCCGTAGTTGGATATGGCTCCCAATTCGATAGGTGTCTAAGCTGTAGATGTTAGATCTGTGTACCGAATTTTATCCATCTAGGTCTCTTCATTTTGCAATTATCATATTAACTTATATTCGAATAGCCGGACAGATGGACTTCCTGGGACAGATTTTACTCAAAATTTGATAGAAATCTGAAAATTTGGTGTAAAGACAATATACCAAATTCCAATCGTCTATCTCAAAGCGTTTTTGAGTTATCTTTGCCACAGACAGACAGACAATTTTTTTTAAAATGTATTTTTCGAGCTCAGGGAGATCTAAAAATATCCCTCTGAGATTAATATACTACTACGATAATCTACGTGGAGATACTATTATACGTTACGTGGTTTGGTTTGGTCTGGTTTAGTTATATTAACGTCCCGTTTTTAAAGCAACACTAGGGCTATTTTGGGACGGACCTCGTCATTTTGAATCGCCGTCAGATGACGAGGACGACATCTTAGCTGGCACCCCCTCTCCACGCCACACCACACCAGCGGGAGGACGTTTGGTCATGACGGATTTAACGTGCAACAGACCCCCTTACACGACGTTCTTCGGTGGAATCGGGTCACGAACCTGAAACCCTGCGGTTCCGAAGCCGAGACGTTACCACCAGGCCACCACTGCCCCTATACACTACGTGGAGATTCGTCAAAATCTCGAGTTCGAATTTTTTGACGATTACTGTACTTTCTCTATACTACGTAAGTAGTATAAGAAAGGAAGTAGGAAGTAAAAAGTAATAAATTATCAATAATCTTTTTCTTATACGTAAGAAATTCGTTTTTTTAAAAAAATAAATTCTATAACTAATGATTGTTTTGTTATTCGATGCATCCTTATTTTAAGTATCAGTTAAATATTTAGAACCTAGTTCAGACACTGAACACGTTCGATATTGAATTTGTGCATATTTTTCTACCAAAGAAGAACACTATAAGCATCTCATTTTGTTGTGAGTGTGAAATTTTTTTCTCGTTTCACTGTGAATAGTTCCCCCGAACTTTCGAAAGCGTACTTCGAGAATACTAAGCACGGAGAGCTTCACGTCAAAAAAGGAAATTGAATCGGATATACATTCTTACGAATTCTCGCTTTCATGCCTAGAATTTATGCAAACAAGAATTCGTATAACGTTAGGATTTTCGAAAAGGAATTCTTCAATAGAATTCTCCAGAAAATGTTTTCTTTTTTTTATTTGTTGGTATTTTTCTTCTTATAATATTCTTCATGGAAATGGCAGCTGAATGCAGACGATTGTAAAAATGGATGCAAAAAATTAGTTCGAAATTCTAAGTTCTAACAGCTTCTCGCAAAGTAGATTTATATGCGATATGCGCATACTCATCTTTAATGCATATGAAGATTTCCAGCACTAAGTAAAAACTATTCTCAAAATTCGTTTTAGAATCGTGACGATCTGAAATATATACAGTTTGTCAAAACTATATATATTTTTCTGTACAGAATAGAGCGTTTGATTAATTTTTTTCTTGGATCTGGTTCCTATTACAAAATTGGAACTGTTTTGAGTTTAGAATTTATGGTTGTAAAATACATGAGAATGAATCTGTGGTGTTCAGATAAATCTATCGCTCTTACAGTCTTGGAATAAATGACCCAATACACCTCGAAACCAACATTTTAAAATTTAACAGAGAATTTTTTAAATTTAATGATGCGTTGTATTTTGGATGAAAGATCTAGATTCTAATTAAAACAGATTCCATCGAAGAAAGCAAACTATTATTGTTTTGCATCTCTGACATAATTTATTACATTCTAAGAAATCTTTAAAAAAAATTTGTTGGAAAAATTTTAAAAATTTTAACTAAAAGTTCTATATCTGGCATTCGATTTCATCATCTTTTTCAAATTTTGAGAAAATTATTCGGACATTTCTTTAAAATCGTTATTTATAATAAAGATATATGTGTGGTTTGTATGTTTTGACGCTCTGAATGCTGGGTCGTTTACCTAAAGCTACAAAACTTGGCACATATATGCTTTGGAGGATGAGAATGTGCACATCAGAGCACTTTTATTAGAATTTTAGTTAATTTAAAATTTAGCTAAATTTCAGCATACTTCCGCGATAATTATTGAAAATATTACAGTAGAAAAATAATTTTAAAACTATTTTAAAATTCCCCTCCCCCCCAAAAAAATTTACCTTTGCAAGGATACCAATATTCATGCTGTACAAATTATTATTCTATATTTAATTAATTTAAACTGTATTTTAAACACGCATATTTTGCAATAAAATGTATAAAGATGTGTGTGAATTCTGAACTAATAAGATTATCACAAATGATAACACAAATACTTTATTCTGGAAGAATACTAAAGTTATTGATAAGAATCACCATTAAAGTTGGTTTTCAGTTATAATCCGAATTACTATCGATATTAATATAAAAAATATTGTAATGTACAAAATAGTGAAATTTAATTTCTGTTTTTAACACAAATCACGAATGGTAAAGCAGATTACAGAAAAGAAAGCGATAGATTTATTTAATAAAAAAAATTCAAATTTACATTGAAAATACAATTAATTTGAAAAAAAAATATATTGTTTAGGTTATATTGTTAAAAAGGTTCGAAATGGTCGAGTCTATTCCCTTTTTTTTATGAATTTTAAGGGAACTGAGAGAAAATAAAGTAAATATATAGTAAAATGACTATACTGGCGTAATGATTCTACAGTAATATGAATTATATATTTATCAAAAATTGAAGCTTAAAATATTTTGCTGAAGAAATTATCAAGATCAAGTTACATAAAATACTTAAATAAAAATTTTAGCAACCATTCGTCCCGGCCAGCCATATGGTAGCCAAAATCGGCAAATTGAAAATAAAAACGACCAAAATACTTTTATTGAAGCATTTTTAATTAATTCTTTTCCAAATGAACTTAAAGAATTTTTTTTTTCTCTGATCAATTGATTCCCTGAAAGTTTTTCATCTTCGCTGATTCGGCAAAGTTGCCTAATTAGAAAGCTAAGAATTGTGAAATTTTTTATTGCATTTTTTCATCATTGTTTTATCGTCATTTTAAATATGGAATTAATTACATATCATGTTTCTGTTTATTATGTAGTTAAGAAAAATTTCTTTGCCGTTTTAAACCTATTCTACCTTCTATTCTACCATTTTACTAGTTACTTTCAAGCTAACTTATATTTACATATTTTGAATTATAATAGTTCATAAATTGCAATTAAAATATTTAATAGATTTCTTACCTTCTTAAAAAATAAATTAGTAAATAAATCGCATGTTTAGATGTACGTTGCCACATCTAAAAATATTTTTAAATCAAATCTATAGATATGAGCTTGACATTATACTTAATTTAGGCATTTTTTTTTTTTATAATACAAGACACATGAGCATATCATTAATATTTTATACATCATTTTGTCGTTTGACATTTCCCATTTACAATTAAACGTTGTTAATTAATCAAATGTTTCAGTTTCATTCTGAAGTACTTTTGAATTAAAATAACACAGAATAAAGGAAATTAAAAATGTTTAATCTGCATAGCGTTACCCCAACTGGCGTAGAAAAATTCACGCATTTGCGTTCCCATAACTGGCGAAGAAAATTCCCGCATGCGCATTGTGTTCTGGATGTTGTCATGACAACCATTATCAACAGATGATTTAAATTATTTTTAGGTTAGTTGCATGTTTTTGTAAGTAAATTGTATTGATGTTAGTTATATATTTTTTGTATATGCTTATAGTTTTAAGTACATCGTTTTTTAAGTAGTTTTTTTTAACCTGTTTTCAATGATTTAAATTATTTTTAGGTTAGTTGCATGCTTTTGTAATTAAATTGTATTTATGTTAGTTATATATTTTTTTGTATATGCTTATAGTTTTAAGTACATCGTTTTTTAAGTAGTTTTTTTTAAAACCTGTTTTCAACCGTTTATTTTAAACGATTCGTTTTATTTTCTTAATGTTTGATGCATTTAAAATTAAACATTGTTAATGAATCGACCTGCTCATAATGAATCTAAGAAAATTTTGTTAACAAATTCTTGAGATATTAAATAAATTAAAAAAGATATTCTTTAGTGCCCATAAAGTTTAAACGCTGAGTGACTCTATTTTCAGTAATCAGATTATAAAAAAAATGCTTTGTTTCAGTAAAAAATATTATTATATTAATTGAAGATTAATTCTTTCCATTTTAATTTAAAGCATAAATTCTACGGGTGCTAACAGAAAATTAGAGAGATACATATTACATTATGACTGAAGGCCTTTATAATATTATGAGTGAATTATATGACAATCAAAATTTGAAGTTTTAAAGTATTTTGATGAAGAAGCTATTAAAGTAATAATTGCATAAAATATTTAATTATTAAAATTTTAACGAACATTAAGATTGGCGAACCGGCTGGTCGCCAAAGGCGGCTAGTAGTTAATAAAACAAAAGTAGTATTTTTATGTCATATGTTGACTCATCATAATTTAGTTATTAAAGTATTCTAAAAAGAACGCTTATTTACTTAAAAGCAATAAATTGCTTGATTTTTTTAAAATGTGAAATTAAAACACTTACTTAACAAGAACTATTTTTCTGTATTTTTCGAAATTTATTAGAAATTCAAGATTTCTAAGACACAAGATTTACGAAATTCAACTATAACTTTTAATTTTCATCTGAAAATATTACATCGAGTTTTGAATTGACAAAAAAAGAAGTAGTTTAATTAAAACATTTTAATAATTTTCTAATTTTTCCAGTTTTCAGCTAATTGTTTATTTTTTAATTAGAAAAAAATTTATTATTTGAAACAATTTCTTTCATTAAAGAATTACCTATTAAAACTTTTCTTTCATCATTATTTTGCGAGTAACTTGAGGTTTGAAAAGAAAAATTTGAAAGTTTGGCAAAAGTGGATTATAAGCTTAACTTTTTTCAATATACAGATTGGTTTAATTTTGATTTGGTTACATATTTTATGATAGGAATAAATTTATGAAGAAAAACAAAATCTAATTTCCTGACATTTACTATTTGTATCAAATAGAAGTGACGAAAAATGATATTAATTGTAAATATTAAATTGCAACCATCTTCAAACCATCGTTTGAAGATGGTTACAAAAATACTTTAATTCGATTTCTAATATGCCTAAATGACACATAAAATATCTACTATGTTTATTTTTTTGTGAAGCGTATAGAAATTAAGTTTAACCAGGAAACGGCTATTTCAGTGTTTAAAGTTAAATTCGTTTGACTAATATTAAAAAAAAATGATGAATTCCATCTTGATATTTTTTACTCATTTTATAAACCAGATTGACTATGACAACAAAGTTTATAACTACAGTTCCGCAGTTTGCGGAAGGATATAAAAAGTGGTCTAAATATAAGAGTACTTATAGTTTTTTCCCACGTTTCATATAACTTCATAAAAATAAGTATCATTTCAAAAATAATGAAACACATTATTAAGAATTACTAAATATTTTTTTTTATTTTGCAACACAATTTTATTCACAAAAAAACCCATTTAGATGAAAAAATGCAAGACTTATAAAGATTTTCAATCACAATGTTTTTTAAAAAAAATGATATGATGCAGTTTTTTCCAAACTTAACATTTTTTTACACCGCTTAGCTCATCTGCATGAAATGTTCATCTATTTTGGCGGTACTCGAAATCTCGAGCTGAGTTCAGACTTTAAAAAAAATGAATAATAGAGCATAATGGATGTAATCTTATTTTTTTTCCAAAGTGCCCCCACGCTGTGTAACACCAGAAGAAACTGAACAAAAGATTAGAGCAGAGATAAATTACTTCTGAGAAAACATCTGTTTTTTCTCCGCGTCTTTGTTTTTACCATTGCTCCCCTTCACAATGATCAGAAAGCTACAAAAGAGCTTAACGATCATTGGCAGCAATGGGCGCCACGTTCCCATGTCAGAACGAGATTAGTTGTTCCATTGCTACTTCTCTTCTGAAAAGCAGACGAAGTAAAGAAAACGAGTGGTATCTTTTTTTTCTCCTATGCCTTCAAACTACTTTTTCTTTCAGAAGGAAGCTCGATTTTCACCCACGGTGAAGGGAATTGGCCCTTTTCAATGTCTGGGGAAAGATAAATTACCTACTCATTGAAAAGAAACCGGGATATCTGAAAAGAAAATAAAATACTTATCTTTTCCCTAGGAGTAAAGGAAACATTTCCTTCCATCACGACAAGTCAACGTTTCGTAGACAAGGTTTCTCAGGGGAATTGAAAATTGCTTGAGAAATCACAACAAAAAAGCAGTCTTATTTATCTGAAAAATCACCTGCTCAGTTTTTATCTCAAAAACAGTTAAGCTTGTTCATTCGATTTTTATCGTTTGCTATCAGAATCAGTTTATGCAAACGATTCGTTTTTCTTTCGGAATTCTTAAACTGATAAATTCTACATCAATTTTTTTGAATCTCTTTTTTTTAAAGAATAAAATAATTTAAGCTAATTTTTCTTGATATCTTTCAACTTCCGAACATTTTTTTATTAGAATGAAAAATTGGAAGAAATTATAATTTTCGAAACATTGTGATTATTTTTTAATGCAAGATTTCGAGAGAGAAAAATATTTAATGCAAAAGGCATTTTCAAAATTAGAATTAAGTTGACAGATTTTTTTAAATTGTTATTACTCAATTTATGTTGTTCTTATAAATACATATTCTGAAGAGTATAATAGATTTAATTGATGCGATTTCACAATTCGTAGTAAATTCCCTCCATGTGTCATTTATAATTAACTAACTATATGCTGTCTTATAAACTGTGCTATCACATCAGTTTTTCTTCTGAAAATTGCGCAATGGATTCCCAAATGAAACTGGCGTCATATATTGGCATGAACAAGAATTTGTTCATTGTGCTTCACTCATTTTTATCTCATATTGTGATTTCATTGCCATAAAGTATATTAATTAGAAAATTTCACCTAATATATTTTTTTTATGTTGAATTTTTTATAATGAAGAAAGGCATTAGACATAATCTGATATTCTAATAATACGAAATGTAATATAATCTTAGAATTTTTTAAAGAAAAATTCTGAAATAAAAGGCTTTGCTTATTTTTCTTAATTTATAATTATTAAAATGCTCTTTTCAAATGCGCCTAAAATTTATATTAATTGCAAAATAAAATATGTTCTGTCATAGCATAACTGAAATTTTGAATTTTTAAAATTTTTATATTATAATTATTTGTGTTATTTTTTTCTTTTTATTTTCTATTCAAATATAATCTAAAAAACATTTTCATTAAATATGTTTTTAAAAATTTCATTTAGTTTTAAGAATATTCATTTAAACAAAAGTATTATTCCTATAATAATTAATATTTATTTACATCTAGAAAACAATTTTATTCAGAAAAATTAGAAAATTGTGATATGCAAGTTACGAATACTTTAAAAATATTTGCATATACGAAATATTTTTAAATTCAGACATAGCATAATATTTTAGCTGAATATTTTTTTAAAAAACTATTCATTTCAATAAGAGATTTCTTAAAATAAACAACAAAGAAATTTACCTTCATCAAGAAAAGAATTCCATAAATGAAAAACTGGAAAATTCTAATATAGTTATGTTTTTGGATTTTTATCGTCTGCCTTTAAAATTAATTTAATTTATTAATTTTAAATATTTGGAATTATTACGGAAATACAATATTTGGATAAGTACCGAAAGAAATTTTGATATAGGCGTATTCAGCTACATTTTGTTAAAATTTCATTTTTAATTTTCTGCAGAATGTAAGAAAAATGAAATAAAAAAAGAACAAAATTTAAAAATGACCGAATGGCAATTATTTAAAAAAAGCGATTGAATTTTTTTTAATGTCATGCATTTTTCAGAAAACCGATATTTGATAACCAAATAAAAAGAAAAACTGCATATCTGCAAGCAGCAGTAACGAAATAACAAGAAAAAATATGCCATTTATAGTTATATCATACAAAATAAAAAAACTAATTATTTTGTAACAATAATAGCAATTTGTATTGTTAATTGTTATTAATAAAAATAATAATTATTATTACTATTTTTAAATTGTTAATAAGTAAAAATAAATAAATAAGTAAAATTGTTATTATTTTTGATTTCTCGTAAACGAAGTACACTATCGTAACGTATTGATATCGTCAAGAAATTCGACTTCAATTAGGATGATTCTAAAATTTTATAATTTCCCGAATACGAAAAAACACCTTTTTGAAACTCTTCTATCTCTCTGTTAACAAGGATGAAATTAATTATATCCTTACATAAAATTTGAAGATATTGTCAAATTTTGAATGAATTTTGACATCTTTAAATCTATCAATTGGCTTGTAAACAAATGCAGTAACTTAACAACGCTGTCAATTGTTTGGATAAAGTTTGATTTATTGTTTTATCACCAGAATGTACATCAAATTTTGGGCCAAATCTGTCAAAATGTCTACTGTCTACCTCTCTGCCTATAAATGCATGATGATATCTTATGGTGCAAAAAACCAAATATTTAAAGGAATAAATTTTAATATGCAACCTTTACAAATTTGATTCGATCATTTTTAACAGCAGTTATCTCTAATTTTTTTAAAAACAAATTTACTTTTTGGTTATTTTACAGTTATTATTTGTTCTTCCATTAAAACACTCCCTGATGTTTTTCATATCAGGTCATTTAATTTTTTCATTTTTAAAATAGGTCATTTCTCATAGTGCGATTATCATTTCCTTCCTCGCGCATGCGTTGACTATTGAAAGTGGATAGAAAATTCAACAAATACAAAGTAAGAAATGCCACACTTCGACATGTAATAATTGATATTAAAAATCGTTTGCCAGTCATCATTAAAAAGAAAGAGGTTAATTAACTACATTTGAAGTATGGAAGAGTAGTTTCTCAGGAGAAGAAACATTATTTTGCAATGATCGACTATTGTGAGTTCCATTTCACTAGCTGTAATAGCCAAACCCTATAACGACATCTTAGAGGAAATATTTCTATTATTATTGGAGAAATAAAAGCAGAATGGCTTCCTGATGTCCATACCAAATCTAAATCTAGTTGATAACTGTACCAAAGAAAATTTCTTATCAATATTTAAGAAAATAAAGGACCACAGTCAGATATAATAGTACAAACCAATCAAATATAAATACATCCACACTTAAATAATGAATGAATGGTTCATAATCATAATGGATGAAGCGCTTGAACAACTGCAGCTATCTCCTCTTTTACTATATGTAAATGCAATAAGATTTCACAATGATATTTTTACTTTCTCGTATAAGTAGTATAGAGAAAGTACAGTAATCTTCAAAAAATTCGAATTTGAAATTGTGGTGGATTCCTATGTTTCAGAACTCCATGAGTTCGAAAAACACATTTTTAGAAAATGTGCGTCTGTCTGTGACAAAGACAACTCAAAAACGCTTTGAGATAGACAGTTAAAGTTTGTTATAGGGTCCTTACATCAATTTTAGTAGATTTCTATCAAATTTGGTGAAAAATGCGCTCAGAGGAAGTCTGTCCGAATACATGATAACTACAAAACGAAGACAACTAGAGAGATAAGATTCGGTGCACAGATTTGACATCTATCATGTGTTCACCGGTAAAATTTCAAGTCAAAATCCAACAAAGAGTTGACCGTATATCGGTCTGTACTTTTAGAAACATGTAAACGCGATAATTAAAAAAAAAAGCAATGACTTAAATATATCAAATTTGGTATGAGATTTTGTGACTGTAAGTGCTGTTTTGTGTCAAATCTTTGTCTCATTCGGTTGAGGAAAACATGTCTAAAACCCAAATTCGATTTTCGGATTCTATTAAGTGCATGCCAAGGATTAATCGCCAAATAATGCCAAGAATGACACGATAAATTCAGTAAAAATGCTAAATTTACGCCAAAAGTTAATATTTGTTGCACACCAGTGTAAGGCGTTCTCTGGCATGGCAAATCTACTAAAGTATATGCGAGAAAGTTTTGGGTAGACCACACAAGCTTGTGTATCATAGATTTCATAAAAATACATCTACTAATTTGGTCGCTTGCGTTCTACTGATATCCGACTTGATGTGGGAATTAAAGGTTAATCTAGTCATAACCCTATGTGCTAATAATCATTGATCTACTGGATAGATTGGACTAATATCTGGATTTTATTAAATGACGTCATATGCTGTTCCTTTGAGAAAAAAGAGGTACAGGTGTTTATTTTGATTAACTTTGATTCTCCAATCGACTAGCTAAATCAGTTATCTGAATTATTGTGTTCAACCAGGCATACGGTTTTGATGGGATCATTTAGATTTCCAACTTCCATTATTATTTTCCAAATGTTTACATTATGTCGTATATATAAAAATCACTGTAGATTTTATAGTGGAGATTAGAGTAACAACGTTGCGTTGCAAAAATGTTAATATTATGTTGTATATATATAAATCATTGTCGATTTTATAGTGGAAATTAGAGTAACGACGTTGCGTTGCAAAAATGTTACCATTATGTTATATATATATAAATCATTGTCGATTTTATAGTGGAAATTAGAGTAACGACGTTGCGTTGCAAAAATGTTACCATTATGTTATATATATATAAATCATTGTCGATTTTATAGTGGAGATTAGAGTAACAACGTTGCGTTGCAAAAATGTTACCATTATGTTATATATATATATAAATCATTGTCGATTTTATAGTGGAAATTAGAGTAACGACGTTGCGTTGCAAAAATGTTACCATTATGTTATATATATATAAATCATTGTCGATTTTATAGTGGAAATTAGAGTAACAACGTTGCGTTGCAAAAATGTTACCATTATGTTATATATATATAAATCATTGTCGATTTTATAGTGGAGATTAGAGTAACGACGTTGCGTTGCAAAAATGTTACCATTATGTTATATATATATAAATCATTGTCGATTTTATAGTGGAAATTAGAGTAACGACGTTGCGTTGCAAAAATGTTACCATTATGTTATATATATATATAAATCATTGTCGATTTTATAGTGGAAATTAGAGTAACAACGTTGCGTTGCAAAAATGTTACCATTATGTTATATATATATAAATCATTGTCGATTTTATAGTGGAAATTAGAGTAACGACGTTGCGTTGCAAAAATGTTACCATTATGTTATATATATATATAAATCATTGTCGATTTTATAGTGGAAATTAGAGTAACGACGTTGCGTTGCAAAAATGTTACCATTATGTTATATATATATATAAATCATTGTCGATTTTATAGTGGAAATTAGAGTAACAACGTTGCGTTGCAAAAATGTTACCATTATGTTATATATATATAAATCATTGTCGATTTTATAGTGGAAATTAGAGTAACGACGTTGCGTTGCAAAAATGTTACCATTATGTTATATATATATATAAATCATTGTCGATTTTATAGTGGAAATTAGAGTAACGACGTTGCGTTGCAAAAATGTTACCATTATGTTATATATATATATAAATCATTGTCGATTTTATAGTGGAAATTAGAGTAACGACGTTGCGTTGCAAAAATGTTACCATTATGTTATATATATATATAAATCATTGTCGATTTTATAGTGGAAATTAGAGTAACGACGTTGCGTTGCAAAAATGTTACCATTATGTTATATATATATAAATCATTGTCGATTTTATAGTGGAGATTAGAGTAACAACGTTGCGTTGCAAAAATGTTACCATTATGTTATATATATATATAAATCATTGTCGATTTTATAGTGGAAATTAGAGTAACGACGTTGCGTTGCAAAAATGTTACCATTATGTTATATATATATAAATCATTGTCGATTTTATAGTGGAAATTAGAGTAACAACGTTGCGTTGCAAAAATGTTACCATTATGTTATATATATATAAATCATTGTCGATTTTATAGTGGAGATTAGAGTAACGACGTTGCGTTGCAAAAATGTTACCATTATGTTATATATATATAAATCATTGTCGATTTTATAGTGGAAATTAGAGTAACGACGTTGCGTTGCAAAAATGTTACCATTATGTTATATATATATAAATCATTGTCGATTTTATAGTGGAAATTAGAGTAACAACGTTGCGTTGCAAAAATAATGTACACAGAATATAAACAATCAATAAATCGATTCTTTATTGCACTAAATGTTTGTACATAGGCATGCAAAAGCACTGAGGCGTGAATAATAAAATGGTCACTAGTATCTGATTGTGCCAGTGCATTCAAATGAGAAAGAACATTTCATTTTCATATACCAGGTAACAGGGGATCCGATTTCAATTTTATTTTTTGGAAAAGGATACTAAATTTAAAGCTGTGATATACTTTCGTAAGGCGTGCATGCGCATTTGAAAGATTGCCACCAAAATAAAATAGTAAGTTTCATTTGTTTTAAAATTTACAATGAGAACTCTACGAAGCGGAATTTAACAAAATGAAATGCTTAATATTAAATGCAAAGCCATCGTTTTATAGTTTTTTTTTATGTACGTTAAAGCCAAACACTAAAATTTAATAATAAAAATATAAAAGTTCTTACATTTCTGCTCTATAGCGACTTTAGTGGAAATGTTCCGCTTTGGTTTATGATTTATTCTATCATTGTTTTATTTTCAGGTTAATAAACTGACGTACTTCAATTTCGAATTCAAATGATTGGTGAGGTAATATTTAAGATTAGTGTTCGATTTTTTTTTGTCAAGCATGGGGGAAAAAACACGCACACCAATCATTCGAAAATATACCAAAAGCCCATCATCTTGGATGGCTAAAAGAAACAAAAACAAATACTTTTAGGGTTGTAATAAAAATTGATAGGATTGCATTTGGCGAAAAATCACCCTAAAGGCAACCTTAGGCAATCGGACATAGCCCAAGTCTAGTCGATTTGTTTTAGATTATACGCCGTAATATTCATTTTAGATATACATATTGTTCTTTCTATACAGCAAAACTTTCACTTAAATGAAATAATATTTGTGAAGATAACTTATACAGCATCAAATTCTGAACGACTACGTTAAAAATTCTGAATAAAAAAATACTATCTGTATTTCCTTTGACTCAATATTTACTTCATTTCAAATCTATACTAATTTAAATTGTCATATAATTGAATAAAAATTGTTACAGTTGCAGGGGTTTAAAAAATTTCCTGATATAAATTTTTCTCTAAATCTCCCTGTACATAAATTCTCTTTTTCTTCTCGAAAAATTATCACACAAAACATTTACAATTCTGCCCTAAAATTTACGAATTGAATTTAAAATTTTTTTCTGGATTTTCGTGAAGCAAGGATCAAGTTCAGACAGGTAATTCTGCCCTAAAATTTACGAATTGAATTTAAACTTAATTTTTGTGTTGCAAACTTACAAATAAATCTTATTCATTGTTATCATTAATTATTAATCTGAAATGTATTATTACCTCAACGTTCAACACAAATGTGTTCAGAAAATTCATGATATATGACTTCTGATGGCATGTTTCCTTAAAAATAAAAGAAAGGTAGCAATGAAAACAGTTTAAAGGTTTTCAAAAGAGAATATTTAATTAAAATAAATTATATTAGTAAATTAAGGTTTTATTGGGAAACATGATTTTATAATAATTAATTAAATTTGTGGTAGCAATCTTTCAAAAACTGAGTATGCCATAATTGAGTTTTGAATCTTCACATTTTGAATATTTACATTTACATATAATATAATTAGCGCAATACTAGCAAAATTTTACATTTTTTTAAAAAAAAATTAGCTATTCATATTTTAATAATACAACTTTATAAATAATACACAATTGTATATGCTTAGCATTGAAATAACAAGAGGAATATGACTTAAGTATACTGGAAGAGGCGGGGTTTATTTAAAAAATAAATAAATAAATTAAATAAAATAAAATTTTACTTAGTACACATTGATTCACATTAATTTGCATTTTTTTTATCATCTGATATACACACACTTTTTACAATAAATATTCATAATATTCAATAATTGCATTATTACATAACATTTTATATTCATTTTCTATCAATCGAACAAGATATATTCAAGTATTCATACCACATTTCGTCGCTCATAGTAATGTAGGAAATTGGAAATTTAATAGTCACAATCCTTTTATATCGCCAATGGATGCCAATTCATTATTGGCAATGTCGTCTTGGCATCCGTTGACGATGCATTAGAGTACTAACTTCTTAACATACGACTTTTTTTAGCCAATTTTTACAATAGGCAAAACGACTTTTTTTTAGCCAATTTTTACAATAGGCAAAACGACTTTTTTTTAGCCAATACGACTTTTTTAACCGATGATTTTTAATTTTTAATTCTGAACAATAGTATAATATTTTTAAATATACTAATAATAATTTGGTTTTCCATAAGAAATAATAGGTTTTTTTTTTCAAAACTCAATCATAGCATCACTGCGAGCAAAATTTACATTTCTTCGCAGGTTTTTATTTTAAATCTTAAAAAAGTACATCAGCATTTTTTTTCTCCAACAGCATTGTTACAGGTTACAAGAAACTAAAAATTTTTAAGGCACAGAAAGTATTTAAAAATGCTCAGTTCAAAGTAGCAAAGGATAAGTTCTCAGGAATCACAATATGAAAGGGTTTCAATCTCAAAATACTGGATTCAGCAATGCAACATTGTATATATATGTATTATATGCATTACAAAATGCTACTTTGTCAATCACCAACAGTATTCTACATTACAAATGTAACTCATCTACTTGACTAACAATGAAACCGTGCTATTACTGGACTATAGGTGTTTTTAAGACGGATGCTCCACGCTCAGAAAACGATTTGGTTAGACTTAAAAATACGGTACTGCCGCCACCTTCAATTTTTCAAATAACATTTCGCCAAAATCAGTGTTAGATTTAACAGTTGGCGAAAATATTGTGTACTTGGCGACAAAATAGTACCATCCTCTTAGGTCTAATCAAAAAATTTTCCGGCTCTCTCTTTGGTCGAAATTCGGAATGAATAGATTTGACACTTTTTTTTTAGGTACAATCGTGCGCCGTTGCGATTTACACAAGAAAAGTAATCTACTCTCAAATCTCATTAATCGTCACTCCATTTAAGACGTCGCTCCTTCTTTGTTCGTCACTCCGCTTTATACATCTCATTACTTTGTTCGTCATTTCATTTTAATTTGAGTAAACCCATCAATCTTATTGGTTAATACTGGAACATCTTTCATGCAAGGAAAAAAAAATATTTTTTGTAATTCTATAATTGAGGAACACAATCTCCCTATATCCGTCACCAAAAATATCTGTAACAGATTGACGAATTAATGAGATTTGAAGCTGAAATTATTCTAACTGAACGAATTGCGTGCAAAATGTAGCAACATATCTAATTATTCTCTCAGTTCTCATATCATAAATATATTTGACAGATTTTCAACAGAAATCGATAATTTCAGTGAGATGGATGATTTTAGTTAACTTGACCGTGGATAGAGAAGGCAAAATTTATAGGGGTGGGGGTGGGGGAGAAGTGAATGAGCAATTAGTGGAAAGGGCTAGCGCTAAGATATCTTATAGAAAATTGTTGTTTATTATCTTGTAAGAAAACGTGTAACTTTGATGAATCTTGAGCGTGATTTCAAAAAAATAAAAATCAAATACGTTTACAAACTCAGTCGTAATTAGCACACTATATGATATTGTACAATATGTTTCGATATAAACAATATTGCGTCATATCGTTTTATATAGTACAATATTTGTGTGTTATTAGGGAATTTATTATAAAATTTATAATTTCACTTAATATTCAATACTAATATAATTGAATTTTTCTGAACGGTTAAATCACTCTTTAGGAAACTGAACCTAAATTAGCTCACTTATCATTGAAAAATTAGAAGTGCCTTTATAAATGATTACTAACAGTCAAAGTAACATTTGTATAAATAGTATGAAACTAAAGTAACATAATTTTAAAACAAATTAAATAAAATTTGGAAAATAAAGTGAAAACTCACTAAATTATTCAAAAAATTTCAACTACGATTCTTTTTGGTTGCATACGTAATAATCAGAAATCCAATGACGAAACAATTCTGAACAAATATAATATTATAAATAGAAAAAAAAAAGAAACCTTTAAAAATTACGAATAATACAAGACTTTCAACTCGCAATATGTTTCTATTATCATGATTTTTATATTTAGGTCAAGTCAATTTCATATAACAAATGACAAAATTTATATTAAAGGGATAATTAAAAAAATAAATTTAAATTATAGGATACTGCTTCATAATTTTTATAATTAGTCATTGAATATTTTGCAACTAGTCATAAAATTCTACAGCATAAAATACAATTCAACTTTCAATATTTCTCTTGAATATGATTTACATAAATATGCTTCTAGTCTTTAAATGTATTTATTTACATTATGTATCGTAAAATTTTATAAATGAAATTCTAAGTATATTCACAATAACTAGGAAATGCATTTGAAAAGTTCAAGGATATTTTGTTTGGGAAATTTTTTTATACTTCATTTCTATGAATTCAGAATAAATTAAATTAAGCATTCATTTTTCCGGATTCATCGTTACCTGTAAATTTACTAATTTCACGAAGTACATTTGATATGCATTTAGAGAAAATGTAATTTTATATTCTTAAATAATGCTTGCTTTAATGTTCGCATACTAATAGTTCAAAAGTATGTCAAATATCAGCCATCTGAGACGGTCACAAATGTTGAAAAAACATTTTTGGGTTGCATTAAAAATTGTTAGGTTACGACTTTTGGCGAGAACTCATTCAACTTTGGCAAGTGGATGGGCTTAAATAAGTATCAAAGAAGTTCTTTTACAGTTCTGAAAATTCAAACAAGTGGTTATAATCACAAAAAATTATTATACCAGACGCAAAAAAAAATTATAGAAATTTTTTAAAAATTAGAGTAATTTTATTTAAGTTTTCGGAAAAAAAAACTCCACCCGCTTATTAAAGTTAAAAAAAATCGTTCACACTTTGCACTAAGGATAGACGCATGTGCATCAGCAGTACGATTATTACCATGTAGTGTGAGCTATTATGAGTTAATCTGAGTCACAAACAAGGTATTAATATATGCACAAATACTTGAAAATTAAACATGTAATGAAAAATATCAAAGTGCATAAAAAAATTGGTGAGTAATCTAATAAAGTATATGATTTAATTAAATAGTATTGATAATTTAATAAATATTTTGAAAAATAAACATCTTCAAACTTTTCAAATGCAATCTACATTCTCTCTGCACAAATGTTACATACCTAACTAGAATATCAATAAAAGCATGTTTTGTGCATATTTTTTTAAAAATTATGCCGCACTTTATACAGAACTCTGTATAAAATTTGTTCAAAATGATGTAATCTATGTTAAACTCTATTCATATGATAAGTAACAACAAATGAGTTTGGCAAATGCATTCATTTCTTTGCCGAGGATTCGTTATCCCACTATATAAATTCACGTATCTTGGATACAAAAAGTTTACAATACAACACTCTGGTATCTTTTGTATTAATTAAAATACAACATGCATACTTTTTACAATCATCAACGGAGTTCCTTGCATCCAAATACTCTCTCTCTCTCTGTGTGTGCTCATAACGGGTTAATTATTTAGAAAATTGTGTCACCATGGTTGAAAATATCTTGTACTTTTATAAACATAAATTTAAGTACATATTATTTTGTCAACGAAATTACAAGTGAGTTGTCAATGCTTTAGGCTTCAGATATGTATATGTAAAGCACACTTTATGCTTTTTTACCTAGATGAAGCTCAAGTTTGCTATTATTTAATCAAAGAACAAAAGCAAAAGAAAAAAAATATTTATAATATAAATTTAGCTTAGGGAAAGGATGCATCAATGCAAACAAAATAGTCAGGAATTTGTGCAAACAATGCTTCAATACTGCCTTTTTTTTTTTGTCTGAAAAGTTAGATAATTTATGGTATTTTCGGAAAACTTAATTCATTTGCTGTGATAGTTGTTTATTTTATGAGGATTTTCATTAATTTTGGAGTTTGAAATTTATTACATTTATTTTGTAGTATACATTTAAGTAATAAATAGTAGATAAATACTTTTCAAAAATTGAGATATTTTCATGCCATTTACTTACTTCATTTACCGTGATAGTTGTTTATTTCTGAGGATTTTCATTAATTTTTGGGTTTGAAATTTATTACATCTATTTTCCTGTATACATTTAAGTAATAAATAGTAGATAAATATTTTTCACTTCATTTAAAAGATTATTCAATTTGAACATTGGCGATTCCTCCATTAGAGCTAACGCAACTCTCGGCGATTATTTCATATCAATTTATTTATACTTTTTTTGATAACATATATTTTTACTTAGATTTCAATAATTTTAAGGAGTTGATTAAAATCGATTAAAAATCATAATCTAAAACTATAGTTTGGTTATGAACACTTATATATCACTCCAGGAAATCTCGACTCGCATTGGAATTGTTTTCCTTTGACAGGTTAATTTTTCAAATTGTTTTTCTCTGGCAAGTTAGAATTGCACAGAGAATCAATAAGTGCACATGCCGAAATGATGCATAAAAAAGGACAAATGACGTTATTAGACCTGCGAAGTGAGACAAGCTATCTTTAATCATTAAAAAAAACTCAAAAATTGACAATTTTTGAATACCATTTTTTCCTTTCACACTCCTCCTAAATAGATTTTTGTCAGTCCTTTTGGAAATTTCATTTTAATATTCGAACGACTTCTTGTTTGAAATGTATTATTTAATGACTTCATTTGTTATAAAACGATTATTCAGATAAAGATAATTAGTGAGAAAAGTGAACATGTTTTGTGGTATAATTTTTAACCAGCGTTAACGGAAATTTAAACTAAAAATTTGTTCTTTTAGTGTGAAAAAAGGCAGATCCGATTTGGTAGTTAAAAGTTTCGAAAAAGTAAAACTTAAAATACGTTTAAAAAAAGTATTTTCACTTCAAATATGCTGTGCTGTCATTGTCCTGGTTTAACCCTTTCTGCTTCAGAAACAGTATGAATAATTTTCGAGCAATTATTAATTCGAGGAATCATGGACAATAAACAAGTGATTAACTGAAATTTCCTTCAATTTTCTTACAAATTATAAAACTGGTTATGAAACAAATTTCAATTAGTCGATAGATTACTGCAATAACCATAATTTTAACTTTTAAAATAGAGCAAAAGAGCAGAATTATAATTAAGCTATGCAAGCACTGTAATCTGTGGACGAAGAAGTAGTTCAACGTCGCAAATATATTAGTTTTAATATAGATTATCTATGAAATTAAGACTAATATCTTAATATATATAAATTACGTGTCACGTTGTTTGTCCGCGATGGACTCCTAAACAACCGATTTTAATCAAATTTGCACACCGTGTGCAGTTTCATCTAACTTAAAAGATAGGATAGCCCTTTTTTGAATTTTTTAATTAGAATTTTAATTATTAATTAAAAACTAACTTTCCTGCCAAAAAAAACTTTTCATTTTCCCCAACGCCAAATGAGTACGGCTTCAGTTTTTTTCCCAACAGTCATGAGGCTAGGCTTAAGATTTTTCGGCTGGTTATTTGAAACGGTTCTATTTATTTTCTTAATGTTTGATGCATTTAAAATTAAACATTGATAATGAATCGATCTTTCAGATTCATTCTGAAGTACTTTTGAATTAAAATAAAACAGAATAAAGGAAATTAAAAATGTATAATCTGCATAGCGTTACCCCAACTGGCGTAGAAAAAATCACGCATTTGCGTTACCGTAACTGGCGATGAAAATTCACGCATGCGCATTGTGTTCTGATTGTTCACATGTCAATCATTATCAACGGATGATTTAAATTATTTTTAGGTTAGTTGCATGTTTTTGTAATTAAATTGTATTTATGTTAGATATATATTTTTTGTATACGCTTATAGTTTTAAGTTCATCGTTTTTTAAGTAGTTTTTTTAACCTGTTTTCAACCGATTATTTTAAACGATTCGTTTTATTTTCTGAGTGTTTGTTGCATTTAAAATTAAACATTGTTAATGAATCGATCTGTTCATGATGAATCTGAGAAAAATTTGTTGACAAATTCTTGAGATATTACATAAATTAAGGAAGATATTATTTAGTGCCCATAAAGTTTAAAAGCTCAGTGACTCTGTTTTCAGTAATCATATTATAAAAAAGTGTTTTGTTTCAGTAAAAAATATTATTATATTAATTGCAGATTAATTCTTTCCACTTTAATTTAAAGCATAAATTCTACGAGAGGTAACAGAAAATTAGAGAGAAACATATTACGTTATAACTGAAGGTCTTTATAATATTATGAGTGAATTATATGACTATCAAAATTTGAATTTTAAAATATTTTGATGAAGAATCTATTAAAGTTGGAATTGCGTAAAATATTTAATTATTAAAATTTAAACGAACATTAAGATTGGCGAATCGGCTGGTCGTTAAAGGCGGCTAGTTTAATTATAAATATAACCTCCTTTAAAAACTTCAAGTGACTTAAGTAACAACTAAGCATATATATTAATTAATGCTAGAAGCATAAGTATGTCGTCCAAGGCAAGCTAAAGCACATTGACAAACCACATATAAATGCCGTCGATGCTTTTTACATAATAACAAAGATAAAAATAAATATTTCGGAATATACAGTTGATGATGCATTTGTAACCATCGCATCATTCATATTATATAATGCGTACCAAAAATAAACTCTATTAAATCACAGAAAATAAGTTAAAGCAAAATAGAATAATGAAAAGCATATAACTATACATAAACCTCTTACTGACTCATATACAATTAAAAAGCGTTATATGTTATCACTTTTTTTTACATACAGAAAGTACAGTTATTCTCTTCACTGTGCGTTTTGACACGACACTCCCTGTTTAAAATACGTATAAATGTACAAAAAGTATAATAATGGGTACATTTCAAGTCAATGGAAAATTTTTGGAGTGGTTTTAAATACCTTTTATGATTAAGATGATTACTAGGGTTTCAACCTCGTTAATAATAGTTAGAAATTTTGAAACTTTTAAATTAGAGGAAACGAAAATCATTATTAAGCTTTTCCATGAAAAGGACAAAACCGTCGAATTCTTATGAAGTGATTGAAAACAAAAGGTCTGAATGTTTGTGTCACTCCTTTCAAATCCATACGGTTTGGATAATTATTAAAGATTTCAATCTCTTTAAAATATTTTGAAATTTTAAAATTCGAGAAACTAAATATAATACTAAGATTATTCCACGAAAAAGAAAAAATTGTCGACTTCTTATGGTATAACAGACTACAATATCTATGTCAAGATTATTCTGAATCAGGAATGATTTTTATTCAAAATTTATCCTCTCAAAATACGGAATTTCTCTTATTATTTAAACGACCATAATTTTCTCATAATGGTTCAGATGCGATTAGTTTTACAATAGATTAGAAATACAAATTGTGAAAGAATTAAATAAAACATGTGTGGAAAAAAAATTCTTTTTTCCCAATTAATGCCTGAACATTCAAATTTAAGCAGAATGTTCCTACGAAAAAGTAATGAAAAAAAAAGAAAATTTTTATTGTTCTTAAAATATGCACAAAAGTAATTAAAAATATACAATTCTGCCAACTCGATTAATTTACCATTTTTAAATATTTCGTTAGTATAATCATTTTAAAACATTTAATTAATGAATAATTATAAATCAATGAAATTCACAATTTTATCTAATTTCTTTAAATGCCATTAATCGCAAGTAATTTTTTTCCTCCACTTCCTATTTAAATGCAAATATAATGTCACAAATTATGGCAACATAAGTTTGGGGATAAATATATATTTTAACTTCTTTTTTCTTTAACTAAATTTCATTGTTTTGTCTCCTTTCCGAAGCCTAATACACATTCTATTCCTGACGCAACAACCATAAAAAAATTATTTGCTGCAGAAATTTTTTTAAATGCCATTTATCGCTTAATTTTTATTTCTTTAAATGCCATTTATCGCTTAATTTTTATTTCTTTAAATGCCATTAATCGTAAGTAATTTTTTCCTCCACTTCCTATTGAAATGCAAATATAATGTCACAAATTGTGGCAATATAAGTTTGGGGGTAACTATATAATTTAACTTATTTTTTCTTTAACTAAATTTCATTGTTTTGTCTCCTTTCCGAAGCCTAAAACACATTCCATTTTTGACGCAACAATCATAAAAAATTATTTGCTGCAGAAATTTTCCAACAATCTTGAATATACCCTAAAACCACAGAACGATAAATTGAATAAAAAGAAAAACAATCAAAATAAATGATTCTTTTGACATCTGTATTATATTTTCTTTAAATGCTCTCGCAAATATACACTTCAAACAAATTCTCGAATTCACCACGCTTTGAAATCACACATTCATTTTTTTTGGCGCCGTTTGCAACTTGAAGAAACAGAAGATCGCCAACCTCCGGAATATGCCAAATGGCTGCTTTTCTTGGCGTGGTTTCTTAATGAACTTTTTTTTAGATATACGTATCAAACGTATACAGACTTTCCTCAGGAAAGACTCTATTGAAAAAGAAAATGAATTGCTTTAATGAGCCACATGTAGGCATCGGAAGAGTGCAATCATGTGTCCAAGTAGAAATCGGAACAAATCCGACTGAGCAAAATTTCACTGTAAATGGCATTGATTGGGCCTTCAACGTGGAATCGAGTTTGGCGATTTCCACCAGTCCCTGTGTTTCTTCTGGTCCGCCATCTTGGAAAATTATCATCAACAGACGGAATTTTCACAACCTGAAATTTAAGAAATTTAACAGATTCAAATTTCTTGTTTGAAACATTGTAACATGATAATGTTATTTGATTCATTTACTTTTCATCTTATTTTAAAAATTCCTTTTTTAATTTTATTGCAGAGTTAAGGTGCACAAAAATACTTTTAATCTTTATTAAGAATAAATCCAAGGTTCTTGTTTAACGGGGACCAAAAAGCACCAAGAAAAAATTTCTCCAAATTATAAAAATATACTCAGTGCTTGACCACATGCTATATAGCTTGCTCTGTTATCGTGCTATATAGTTTGACGATTGAAATCGCCAAATTGGCGAAATTTTATTTGGCACTTTCTGGTCGTTGTTACTATTGACAAGTACCAAATCCAGTAATTATTGTAAAACGATAAAAAGTATTGTTGAAAAATGTTTAAATTAAAAAAAAAATAAGTATACATTTTATAGAAATTTAAATTTTATAACAATATTTAAAAAAAGTTTTTGAATTTGGGAAAAATTGTACGGAAATAAAATTAGGATCACTAACAAACCTTTTATTATTTAATTTTAAAGAGGTGTAAAAAGTTATGCAGTGATATGCTGAGAAATTATTGAAGAAAACCATTAATATTTTGATTAATTTTTAACTAAAAACCAATTAAAATTGTGAGAAAACTTTCTATTGAAGAAGTAATTATAAGTTAAATGTGGTTGCTGTCTGCTTTATAGAAGGTTTTGAAGGGTTTTTTTTTATCGCACATGTCGCAATTTATAGATAATAATAAGCCACCATAAAAACATTGCTATAATAAAATAAGTATTTTGAAACGTAGATTCAAAAGTGTCATTACTTACTCTGTGAAAGTGGCAAGCGCATTTACCCTGCAGGAAATCTTTGTATCTTGGCACGGTTATGTTGAAAGTGTCGATCACCTCGAAATTGTAATGCTTGGCGAAGTCTGCTAGACCCATGCTGTGCAGTAAAAGTTTTCGCTGCTCGTCCTGGAAAACAAACAAGGCATATTTTAATAAAAAGAAATGCATTTTGTTAGCATCTAATTCATGGGAATTCTGAAAGATATTGGGTTGTAAAATTTCGAAAAGGAACGAGGTTCTTCTTCACTGTTAGTTAGTTCGCTTACGATCATTTATTTTGAAATTCGTGATTTCTTTGCAACTTTTATATTAGGTATTTGGCGTACTTGTGCATACTCTAGTAGTTGCTGTAGCAAAAACATATTGTGCGCCAAAATTTATGATTGTGCATTAACTTCTATGCCAGCGATTAATTATCAAAACAGTCGCCAAATATATCATCTTTACTCCAACCAGAGATTAATCGCCAACCATATAATGTTAGTTTTGATTAAGTTTGTCAATGACATGCGGCTAAACGTAAAGTTCGTCAATAATATGCAATATGCAGTTATTACATAAGTACCGGACATTTCATAAATGATGTTTAAAAGAATACAAATATACATCATGTAATTTTAAATTAATTATGAAAAAAAAAGCCGAGTCGTTTTTTAAATTAATCGTAATTATGTTTATCCGATTCTACTAGCTTCGAATTAGATAAATTCTACTGTATATCTTTTTATTCTGCTTGCTTAGTTTAGTTTAGTTATATTAACGTCCCGTTTGAAGCAACACTAGGGCTATTTTGGGACGGACCTCGTAAGTTTGAACCGCGGTCAGATGACGAGGACGACACCTGAGCTGGCACCCCCCTCTCCACACCACACCACACCAGCGGGAGGACGTTTGGTCATGACGGATTTAACGTGCAACAGACTCCCTTACACGACGGTTCTTCGGTGGAACCGAACGAACCTAAAACCCTCCAGTTCCGAAGCCGAGACCTTACCACCATGCCACCGCGACCCCCTTCTGCTTCTTAGATCGATAATGATAGATAATGCTGATAGATAATGAAAATTCAAAATTTTAATTAACTATTTATAATTAATTATAATTAATAGAATTCTATAGAGCTCTTTTCTGAATAAAAAGCACAATCAAAAACATATTTCATATGCAGTTGTTTAAAGGACATTCCACTACTAATAAGACAACGTAGCTGTCATCCTAAATAAGCAATGATTCATTGCATTAAATCACATTAATTCAATTGCTGCGGAGCATTCAACTTTATATCACATCGAATTTGGCAGAAACTATCGTTGAATCGTTGCCAAACTAGTCTCGAAAGCATTTATGTAATGGGCGTAGCTACGTGTTATCTATAATAACTCAACGGACCATTCTCAATAGCCTCTACACATAATGGGACTTTTTTTTAGCGAATTAAAGTACCGCATTTTTCATAAATGCTCAAAATCTTTCAGAGCCTATGAAAGCTTCCCAGAACCGCTAACACTCAACTTAATTTAAAGCATATATTTCCTTAAATGTCTTTTAAATTTTGTTAAAAGCAAGAAGATTAAGGTAATTGAGAAATAAAATTAAATTCTGCAAAAAAAATGCCTTTTTATTTTTTTTAACTATTGAAAGACTGATAGGAAATTGTTTAAAAATTATATATATATATATATATATATATATATATATATATATATATATATATATATATATATATATATATATATATATATATATATATATATATATATATATATATATATATATATATATATATATATATATATATATATATATATATATATATATATATATATATATATTTGGCGAGCCTTTTGTTCACCTAGATTATTATTTTCGCTGTTAAATGATTGATATGGAATGTATTTTTTAAACTCCTTTCAACCTTTTATTTGATATAATTGGAAAACGCGAATTCAACTGAATCAGCTTAATGCAAATTAACCCTTTAAAGGGCCATTTTTTTTCTAGTCATATTATGTTAAAATATTTTTAGGCTTGAAATTAAAATAAGAAAAGGGATTCATTTAGCTTATTCGATAAATTTAAGTTGATTAATTAATTAATTTGGTTCATTAATAATTAAGTAACAAATCAAAACACATCATTTTGTCTGAGACAAAGAACTGAAAGCATCTAAAATTCTGACTTACTAAAAAAATTGTCAGAACTTATGCCAACCAACATAATTTCATACAAAGACTGAAAAATTTCGTGGGAAGCATACTTCCCACGGTTCCAAAGGGTTAAAAAGTATATGCCAAGAAATAAAAGCAGAAATAATAATCCTAGTAAGAAGTGTTTGGTTGTTAAAAGCAGGCGATCGCATTTTTAGATGTATGAGTTCGAATTCCGTCATAAAATTAAAAATCATTTTTGCAGTTAATGTAAAAATATTTTACAGATAATGTTTATTTTTACATTTTTACAGTTAATAATAATTTTTAAAATTTTTATAAAATTAAAAAAAAAACTGTAGGAAATAAACTGATATAATTAAAAAGATAATGCTTTTAGTCTTAAGATAATACAAAGATAATTTTTGTACAATAATTTTGTTTTGGAAGATATGAATATCAATATACACGAGCAAGCCATAACGTATACCCATCTGATGACGATTAAGCCTGTTTTTGCGTTTGATTAAAAATACTGCTTGAAACCTATTTCTTGATTCGGTTATGCCTTCTTTTCGTTATGTATGGATATTTTTTTTTTGTGGAGGGAGGGGCATGGAGAATCTTCTCCAGAATATTTCTAACGATATTTTACCATTTTATCAATTAGCTAAACAAAACGTTGAATTCAATGAAGCTGTAAATGTGGCTGTAAAAACGTTCAACGAAGCAGTTAGAAATTCGACTGCTTCCATTCGACAATAAGTAATAAGAACGATTTCTATGCCACATACGTTAGAATATATATATATATATATATATATATATATATATATACATATATATATGAATCGTGTGTATTTTTAATGAACGTTGTAATAATTAGGGATTTTATCTCTTCACTCGGAACGTGAGAAAATGCTAAAGTCATTAGTTTTTTAGAGCATACGTAGAATTAATTAAATAAAAAAGTGGAACTGGATCAGGAAATATTAAGGCATTTTAGTGAAATTAATATATGCTAAATTAAGACGAAAATTAAAAAATTAATTAGAGTTTAAATTTATATATATATATGAAAAAATAATAAGAAATAAAGGAATAATTTCGAAATCCTTGCATTTCAAAATAAATCAGCAAAAAAAAAAAAAAAAAAAAAAAAAAAAAAAAAAATCAAAAAAGATCGACAGTTTGACCTCAAAATCTGGCTAACAAGTGTTACTTGCCAGTTGAAAATAGTTCATAAATTTGTAAATATATATTGACTTGTTATATAAAGCAAGGGAAAAATAAATAAATAAAACGCATTCGGTTTATTCACGGAGGTAAAATGCAACTGTCCTATAAATAAAACTGGAGCGTTAAGGAGTTAAATTCGTTAAAAATTACATGTAAGTTTAATTAAAAGGACATATGTAACAAACCATTTATTCTTTTTTCTATTTTCGTTAGCTAACGCGTTCAATACTTACCATGGATAAAGTGTGCACTCCTTCGACAGGCAAATGGAATCCGGCTCCCAGGGTCTTCATCACAAGCTTGATACCCTGAAGTCGCTCACTAGAAAAAGATTTTGATTTCACGTAAAAAGAAGTTGTACAAGAAAAAGATTTCTGAGTTTCGTTCATTAAAGTATTTTTTTAGAAAGTATTATTGTGAGTATTTATTTATATCCCAAAGATATAATAAAGCTTATTTCTAAAGAATATTTCCAAACTATGTACAGAAATTTGCGAAATTGGGTGTTTAAAAATATTTAATCATTATTCATAATTAAATAAGAATGTCAATAATATTATTTATTTTATATATTATTTTTTCATAATATACAAGAATTTCATCGCAAATAATATTAAATTAGCGTTTACTTTTCAGGTAGGATTTATATTAACAGCATTTAAAAAATTATGCTGAAGCTAATATTTTTCTGAAAAAAATGGTGATGATAACTTATAAATTAATAATTAAGCTCAACTGAATAGTTAACAGAAATTAGAGTTTGCATTTAAACTAAAATTTAAGGTGTTAAATTTGGTATCTAATTTATAAGACAAGTTTCATTCTTTTTAAAGAGAACGACTCTAAACTGAATCGAACTTTATACTACTTTGAACGCATTCTCCATTTTCTCTCTTAATGAATAATTTTTGCTCAATATCATTTTCTTAAAATCTTTCTAATAAATTAATAATTTATTTGCAAAGGCACTTTAAAACTTTATTCACGTTATTAAAATCCCGCTAAAAATGTGTATTATTTGAATACAGTATGGTTTCCAATAAATCATATCACTGACTCTCCGACCAGCCCGAAAGAACACGGATAAAAAATACTGAATGACCGGACCGCAGTAACAGCAACATTGGCGGGAACTGTGGTTGAGTCCTAAGGGCCATCACCGGCCACGGTACAACCCTTCCCGAAGGAAGTAAGTCCCGTCATCGATGGGAGGAGCCAGATCCCTCACCTATTTATGCATTCAACCACCATACCGGAAGCATCTCATCCTCATTTCGAGGTGTCCCCCCCCCGGGGGTATAGGGGTTACCGATAAAGAAAAATACAGTAGCTGTATTTATTTCATTTTTAAAAGCAATCATCTCGTTAAAAAAATTTTCATTCGATTTTGCAATTCTGAGAAGTTTTATAATTTTGATTTCAATTGTAATAAATAATTTTTATACAGTCTTTTCACTTTCTCATATATGAAGTTTACAAAGAGAAAGTACTGTAATTGTCACAAAAAGTCGAACACGATATTTTGAAGAATCTTCATGCTTAAGACGTTCTTCAGACCAAAAGACCCATTTTTGGAATTAGATCTAAGCGTCTTTTTATTTGCGAATGCGACAACTCATAAGCGCTTTAAGCTAGACGGTTTAAATTTGGTATATTGTCTCTACTCCAAATTTGTAGATTTTTACCGAATTTTGAACGAAACCTATTCAGAATAAAAATGTCCACCGTGCTGTCCGAATATAACAATAACTACAAAACTAAAAGAGCGATAATATTCGGTGCACAGATTTTACATCATAAGTGTTGGTATGGATGAAATTTGAATTTAAATCGTTCAAGGGGTTGACGACCTCTGCCTGTCTGTCATTTCAAGAGTGAATTCTGCATACCTGTTCGTGAACAATATAATTAAGAAATGCTTTGATATAGACAATTGAAATTTGGTATGTGGATTTTACACCGAATTTATAGATGTTCGCCAAATTTTGAACGAAATCTATTTTTAAGAAATATATCTAGCCCTTATACAAATGAATCCTATAATTACAAAGTCTAAATAGCTAGATAGATAAAAATGAGATACATATCTTCAGCATGTAAAGTGTGGATACAAATTTTGAACCAATTCCACTACTGGGTTGACCATTTATCGGTTTGTATTTCTGTATGCATGTAAACGAAAGATTTAAGAGAGTGAAATTTATATGTTATCTTGTTTATACTTTTGTGTCAAATTTTGATTTCAATTGGTAGGAAAAAAGGCCCCCAAAATGCTTATTCGGTAGTATACTCATCAGAAAATTCATTCCGACTTTGAGCGAGAATGCGATAAACTTTCGGAAAGACCATTCCTGCATGTTCATTTTACAATACTTTCTTTCATAAGAGTTTTACTCAGTTTCATACCGCTTATATGAAAGATAAAACAAAAAAGAATATGCCTTTCAAGTAATGTAGTTACTTACACTCGTAGAGCTCGCAGCATCATAAGCAGATGTTGTGTAGCCAACCACTGAACGCCACCAACTATCAACACAGTGTCTGTGTTGTTTTTCAAAGGGCGAGACCTATAAACATATCAAAGCAACAAACATACTGATTAAAATACAATACAAATGAATAAATATCAAAGGATGTATTTATAGAATTTTAATTTAGAATTATGACAGAACTTAAAACATAGGAATATTATATTACTACGTTCTTAAAGTAGCTATCCTGTAAAAATATACATTTTTGACATTTTTCATATAATGATTTAAATGCAGATTGTAAAACTCCTTCAGCATCTTCCTCATTGATCGCTGCACTTCTTCCGAACTTGAGAATCGTTACTCCTACCTGAATTATCCAATTTGTCTTTTAAAAATGGCCTGGCAATTTTCAAAATAAATGCCAACAAATTCTTAAATCTTTGTAACAATTTTTTGTCGAATATTTTTTTTTAATGTCCTACACAATAATGATTTGTAAATTCGTATTTTACATGTCTTTTTTTTTAAATTTTCGATATTACCCATAAATTGAATTTTAGCTTATCGTTGCCTCACCGTACGCTGACTTAATCATTTGAGAAAAACTTGAAAAAATATTTTCCTTAGTAAACATAAAATTGAACACTAAATCAAAACGTGTCTAAACAACAAATTCGATGTTTGGATACTATTAACGCATGCTAGGAAATGAATCGCCAAATAATTTACCAAGGATCACACGATAGATTCAGTCAAAATGCTAAATTCAAGCCAAAAGTTAACATTTCGTAACCATTGTACGCCACTGCCATGTAAGGCATTCTCTATGACAAGTTTATTAGCTAGTACGCGAGAAAGTTTTGAGGGTACTAATCCTGCCGGTTATTTTTATATATTTCCTTCTGCATCAGATAAAATTCTTTTAAGTATGCTAGACAAGATGAATCATGTTCTGGAGTCTAAGCCGCAGTAGAATATCACAAAAAAGAAGTGAAACTACTTTTAAAATATGATTTTAAGAAGAGATATATGATTCCTACTTTTGTATAAGGTGGTATAGTGCCTTATCGAAGACGGGCCGCTGATTGGTTGGTAACCAGAATTGCGGATAATAAGCGAAACTGACAGCCGTTCTCCCATCGTTCACATTCTTGTACACTCGAATATCGTGGGTCTTGTCCCATTCGTTCAGAGAACCGTTCAGCCGTTCGATCACGTAATGCATCATGCCACGGTTAGTAGAATCCCCGATAAAAAGCAACTGCAAATAGAAATACATTTTGTTCTTTAATCTTGGTTTTAAGTGCAGAGGAATCACCATTGAGCCTCTAGTTTTACATACCTTTTTCCCAGCCAAACATCGCTTTAGATTATCAGTGGATAAGACCGCATGCCTGCAGCCGTATGGTTGCCACACAGCTTCTCTCCAGAAACAGGTGTTTCTCTCTGCACAAGATCGACACGGCAGAACCCAACGACCTGCATAGAAAAAAAATGCGAATTAAAGACGAAGAGATAAGTAATATATCTCCTTTTATGTTTAAAATTTTTTAACAGCAAGTCTTTATTGCTAATACACGCGAAAGGTTAACTTGTTGTTTTTGCAGTTCTGCTGATTCACTACTCATGCTAAAATTTCTTTTCTTCGGTTTTTCAATATGGCAGTGTGTTTGATTTAAAAAAAAGCATGTAACTTCTCATTTACATCTGAATACCAAGATGTACATAAGAAGAACTTGAAACATTGATTGTAAAATTTTCTAGAATTGAATTTAATGGCTACATCCAACCTCATTAGGGCAAGATATTGCACTATATCTCCATGATTTTATTTGATATTTTTAATGCGATATACTAGAGTGAAGATATAATAAAATTATTGTCTTGCATTTAGTGTTAATAGGAAGAACTACTGAATTTTTATGTTACTTTGTTTTAAAATATTAATCGATAATACAAATTCCAGAAAACGACTCTATTTTTGTTATGGTGTAAGAATAAATCTAATACCAAATAAAATTGAAATTCTTTGGCACATATTTTCTGCTATTTATTATGTGGTAAGAAGAGTTTGAATAATCCATATTAGTAAAATTATTTAATTAGTAGAAATATTTATTTAATGTAATTTAAACTCCACCAACATCTCCTCTTATATTTTTATTGAAACAGTTTACAGCCTCTTAATGATGAAATAAGGAATATAAAAATAACTCAAAAATATAGGAGATCTCTAAAAGGTTTAGTTGGAAAAACGTAAGTTATACCATAGCAAAAACACAGGAAAAGTTTCATAGAGTTATCTGTAAAATTGGCGGAGATATTTGAATTAAAATCATCAATTTTCCACGACATGGAAAAGGGTTTGTCCTAAAATTGAAAAAAAGGTATTCTCCTGTATCCTCTCTCCTACTCCGAGAGCGTTTTTCAAAAATTTTGTTTTTATTATTTTTGTTTACTTTCATCGTTGATTAAATTTCATTGCCACTTTGCTTAGTTAAAAAAAACATATGATAATATACTCTTTTCAATTTAGGACGGTCCCTTTTTCAAATCATGGAATGCTCAGAAGATTTATCGCAAATAGCTCTGCCAGTTTTACAATAACTAACTGCATGGAACTTTTTCCTATGTTTTATTATGTATATCATGCATTTTTCTAACTAAACATTTGATCAACCTCCTTTATTTTTTGAGATTTTTAATAACTATATTATTTCACTCTTAGGATTCTTGCAACCTGTCTCAGTAAATTCAGCATAGCCATTTTGCTACAGGTATACGTTAATTTCATCTATACGAGACGCCATTATGGATATAAAAGGTTTAAAATGACTTTATCGATCAACCTGTATTTACGTATAAAAATGTAGGTGTAAATATGTATATAAAATAAATGGGAACTATCTAAAAATGAAGTCAGAATAATTAAAAAACCTGACGGTTGCCTAGCAACAGACTATTTATAAATTTCAGAATCGTCTGTATTTTTTTTTTGCGAATGTTTATTAAATGTAAGGAAAAATAATAAAAAGTGAAAAAGAAAGAACTGGGAAATAAAAATGAATTACTGCAAAATTAAATTTTGAATTTTAAGACGATATAAAAATGTTTCGTATGGGAAAATTTGTTCCGTAGTCCCTACGGGAAAACGGAAGAATTTCTGTTAACTTCTAATTAAATGTCTATTTAATTAACATTTGCACTTTGAAAAGTTGATAATATTATTTCTCTAGTCTGACATAATAAGTACTCAAAGTTTGGTAAAACTCCTCTCAATTATTTATAAGGGGATGAAGAACACCCATACATCATAAAATTTTCACAAAGTATTCTAAAACGCCTCACCTTCCTTACATAAAGTTTTGATTTTTATTTTGATTCCAAGAAACATAAAATTTTTAAGTACCAATTATCATTTGGCAATCTAATGAAAGTTTGATTTGCATTTCCACCTCCTGGTAAGATAGTAGATTTTTTTTAAACTTAAAAAACAGCACATAATTGGCACTAACACAAATCTAAAACATCTAGGTAACAACGATCCGTTCTATATATGCGCGTTTCTTCGTTAATGATTACCGCTACTCATTTACACTAGTTATATCTTTTCTTGAAAAGCAATTAATTCAAGAGATGATGGGGCAATAATTACACCGTAATTAATTATTCTGATTCCAACTCGTCGCCTACCTGACGAAAATTTAGCAAAAATCCATTTAACTGCTTACAGACGAAAGCGATACATTAGTCGAAAAGAATCAACAAAAAAATACCCATGTTCCAACCAAGAAAATTTAATTACGGTATCTCAAATTAAAAATAATTATGTTAATACGGCGATACAATCTAGTAAAATTCCGTGGGGAAATGCATCCGACTTGAATACGCGCACACACACGGGCTTTCAACCCTTAACGACACATTTCGCGTGCTGTGGTTCATAATAAATGCGTTTCACGAAGGAACTCATTTAAATAATTATGCGAACATCAAAGATATTTCTGCTACAGTAGTTAAAAACCTTTTCTTCTTTCTTTATTTTCTCCAGTCATTTTTATCGTGTAAAGCTTCAGTCATCGCTGAATTTTCTTTTTTCGTACCCTTCTTTTCTTTTTCTTTTTTTATTCTTTTCTGAAGTAGTTATTCTCCTGTGCGCATAACGATTGGTTGGCACAGCGGAAATGGGTTCTAAAGATAGAGTTTCATAATAAGAGTTAGATTAGATTGCATGCAAGATTAAGGACAAGGGATTGACGGGAAAAAATCTGGTTATGTGGAATATTCTTGTTTGATCTAGGAAAAAGGAATTTGTGGCTGCTCTAGGTCGGAAATGTCCCATCACGACGTACGTCATTTGAAGAAAAAGAACGAGGAAGTGTTTTGTTGGAGGAAATAAATGCGCGTCTGGAGGTAAAACCATTGATTTGGTTAAGCAGTAAAAAGCGATTGGAAGACATTTCCGAGTATCTAGTCCGCGACTATGCGGGCCAGTTTTTCAAAAAAGCTAAATACTGTAAATTTAGACTTTTATCTTAGGGTTACCTTTCCATATCTATATATCATTTATCAGTGAAATTTAAAATTTGTTTTAGTCATTTTTCTTAAGAATCAAGCCTATGATTTACGTTAATATTTTGTTTATGTTTCCGGCATTTAAGTTAGGCACTGCAGAATTTATGTGAAAATGTGAAAAATTTATATCCTTTAACTTAGTTTTTCTTTAATAAATTCTCGAAACAGGCAGTGCTATATATAAACATATATAAACCATCAGTACAGAGCCTTCTATTTTAATTCGACACGTTACCGACGACGGCTTCTATGGTTCACCTGGCCGCGGCCACGTCCACATTCTACGTGGTTTGAAATAAACGGAGGGCTTAGTACTAAATAAAAAGAGAGAAAATACGTATTATAACAGTGAGTTTTTGGTATAAAAACTTCTGGTATTGGTGGGCAAGAAAACGAGTTCATAGAACTCCGGCGTATACTATTTTTTTGTTATCCGGCCTACTTTCCGCTACATTAGGCCGGATACTCGGGAGTGTATTGTAGTTAGAAACAAAACCTTAAAAAACTTATATTTTTTAAAGGAAAATTCAACTTAGAATTGATTTAAATTTAAATATAAGTGTTGTTTTCCCTATATATATCTGAAATTTAATTGTAAACAGAATGGCAGATAAAGTTAATTAGATAAATAATAATACAGTGGAACTTCTTTAGTACTCTATTTTGGGTACAATTCGGTTTTAACGGCGACCAAAAACCGCCAAGAAAAAATTTCGTCAAATTATAAAAATATACTCAATATGCGCGAAACACATGCTATATAGGTTGACGATTGAAAACGCCAAATTGGCGAAATTTTTTCTTGGCGCTTTATGGTTGCCATTACAACCGACAAATACCCTATTTTGTTTCAGTCCCGATTCATTTCTGTTCATATAAATGTTTTAAAAAATAGCGTCGTAAGTATTCGATAATATGTCGCTTAAAAGTATAAGAGAAAAAAAATCAAGGATATAGTTCGAATCTGTAGTGATATAATTAGAATCGAAAATAAAATATCATTTTTTTTTCACATTTTCCACCGAAATAAAATTTCTATGCAATCTTCTCGAAAAAGAGAAACGTCAAGGAGAATTGAAATAATAATAAAAAATATCTCCATTATAATTAAAGGAACTTCAGTTCCACAATATGTTGTTACGAATCTGTAATGTTGTTTCTCAGCAGAGTTAGTTTCATCGTAAGAAAGATAATTTTATGGGCAGCTCTGTTGGATGCTAAAGATCAATGACTACGGGCTTGGTGGGTGACCGTTTGGCGATGAATTTGGCAACAAGATTGAACATTCTTGAATCTTCAGAAATTTTGAAGATAGGACCAATAGGAGAGAACTATGTTGATCATTTGAGAATCTCCTCTGACCTGTCTTGGAAGTTATAAAAAGCTGGGAGACTGAGTTGGAAAGGATCAGTTGAGTCTTTCGGACCAGTCCAGCGAAGTGCAAGCGTTGAATGGATTGAATCGAGCGTGGAATCTTGAAGTCAATTATAGAAGCAGCATCCAACTGTGTACTGAGTAGCCAGTCGTATAGTACTGAGTCGGCATTTGAGTACAGTCAAAGCGAGGAGATAGAGGTGTGGGGGGCATTGTAAATTGTTGTGTGAAATCTCTCTTGCCGCTGAGCTTTGTCTGATCACATTCTGTGCTTACTACCGTTGTGGTTGTTTACTACCGATCCACAACTATTGTGCTGCTGTTTGTTGTAAGTTATGTTCTTGTGTACATCTCAGCTGTGTTTTTGGTATTTGTATGTTGTGTCTTTCTGTATATAAACGTCTTTATTTGTCATTGTGCTCATTGGCGCCTCATCGTACCCCCACTACAGCGAACCTGTTGACTGTCATAAGCTTTAGGGAGAATTTTTCGTAACAACATACAATAGTGAAAATTCTATGATAAAAATTCAAAAAAGCAGTATTATCTGTATAATGTCACTTAAGGGTGTTTATTGTAATAATAATGCTGTAAAAATTATTGCAAACATTATTATTAATTCTGTGCTTTAATTATTAAATGTAACACTTTTTAGTTAATAAGGCACCAGCGTTAACGCCGTAAAAGCGGACGCCAAGACCTGGTTACTACGTTCGGCAACTATTTATACTATGTTGTCTCCAAAACTTGGCAATAACAGGCACCAATATTTTAGTTGATGACAAGTAGTTCTATGTTTGTCTGGAGTCAGTACGGATGAATCAAAATCTAATATGAATATTTGGATGATATTTAAACTGCATTGATACTGTTTTGTCAAATATTGCTGCTTGGTCACAACTGGAGCCGGAATTTTAATTTGACGACGTCTAAAGCCATACTAAAAAAGCACCAATTAAAAAAAAATTAAATATTCGAAACTTTGATAGTGTTGCCTAAAATTATTAATGTTAGACAATTAATATTATACTACATGTCTAAAGCAAAAATGTGTAAATTTTATCACATTTTCAAACATGGTTCGATAATCGTCGTTTTGATCGATATCATTAAACGAACTACAACAAAGGCGTCATTGTTATAATAAAAATAAGCTCATTCTATAATTCCAAATACTCTGTGACTGAAAAACATTAACGGAACTCTTTGGCTATGTTACCTAGTCACGTGACCTCAAACTGCTTGAAATTTTGAGAATATATACGGATATATGGGAGGAATTATTTGTATCTTAAATCATTATTTGTATTTAAAAGTGGTAATGCAGTTAAGTAACACCAGCATAATTAAAAAGGCATTTATCATAATTTTAATTATATTTGATTTTAGAAATAATAACAGATATTGGGTTAAAGTTAAAACTATTTATTATTTATAATAATGATTTGAAAATAACATATTTAAGCAACTACTACATACAGTTTCGCAAAGAAAAATGATAATAAAAAAGCCTTTTATTTAATAGACATATTTTAAATCTGTGGCGCGTCTAATAATTTGGCCACGACTTGTTTGCTTTAAAAAATAAAGAAAATCGAACATGAAATTGAATCCATTAGTGAAAGACTAGAATTTTTGCTAATAATCACTAGTTCGAAGATAAATTTCTTTATTTGCTGATCGATCAATTTTGTTGTCTACTCAAATCTTATAAATAAGTAACATAATATTTACCAACAAAAACTACCCACATACATAAGTATACATTGAAACATAATATCTGAATATAACAATGAAATTTCTTTTCAGTTCTGTATCTTTAATAAAATAGAAAAATTCAATAATAATTTACTTCAATTATTTTAATTTAATAAAATATGTAGTTTCATTATATATTATCAACAATTTACAGAAAAATAACGATATTTCCCCCTCGTAATTCAATTATCTATCCATTTCAGTTATACTTGTTTTAAGCTTTAAAATGAGAAACAATCCCACCAATTGAAATACCCAGCCTTTATTGAAACAAATGTTTAGTTTTCTAGGTGCAGCTGCGGGAAAAGGGTACTTTGTAAGGGGGGGGGATTATCTCACCTGGGGCATCTCCCTGTTTGCAAACGGGCATGCCCGCCACTTCTTCCGAATAAGAGACCCAGTCACGTGAGACGCCCGCATCTCGCTGTATTCCACACAACTCGGTGGGCGACACCCGCATCTCGCACTCCTGAAAATGAATAACAGCTTGTTAGCAACACTCTTCTATTGTTACTGAATTTCTCTGGAGAGAAATTCATTTTAAATTAGAAAGTATTGTTTTGCAGAGTGGAATGTAGAAACATTACACAATTGTTAATAGCAGTAAATATTGATTGTTACAGAGTTACGACAGAAATCCTGTAACAACAAAGTTCTTTCTTGTATATTTGACTTTTCCTAGAGTAAAAATAAGGATTTTGTGTTATTAATTTAAATGATTAAAGTGTAACGTATTATCTATTTATAAATGTAAATTAAATTTTATTAATTTGAAAGCATATTAAATCTTTGTATGCAATGTTTATTTTTATATGATCTTTTAATCTCAAATTACTTTTTATTTACTTTTCTGGAGCACAAAAGCATATTCATTAATAGAATCTCATTTTTTTTCTAAAACTTAAAATAGTGGAGATACGATTTGATTTATTCGATGTCTATATATCTCTATTTCCTTCTTTTTTATTATATATTTCTCGATAAATCCCTTAATGACTATATATCTTTATTCATAGCTCTTAAAATATCTATCCATATATCTTTTATTCAATATGCTATATAATAAATCTCTCTCTTTATATACATAAATATAGAAAGTTTAAAAATTATACTTTAGAAATTAGAAGGCAGCTTTACACTGTATTGTGGTATACATACAATTAAAAATATAGATGCTAGCCGTCTTTAGCAACCAGCTTGTACGTCTAGAAAATACTGACTTTTCTGTTTGTTACATTATTGATAAAGAACTGATTTATTTAAAATTTTACCTTGTTATTTAATACGGTTGAAAAATGTGAATTTAGCGAAATCAGTCTACTACAAATTACTAAGAGTGGAAATTAGAAAATGTATATACAGGGTGTTTATAAAGTCCCGGACCCATTTTGATGTTTAATAACTCATAAAATAATAAAGATATAAAAACACTTATGGAATTTATTGATGGAATAACTCATATATTTTCCTTTTCAGGTTTGAATATTTTTACTTTTGTAAATATCGTCTGCGCGTGTGGTTAATTTCAGATAATTTCATTTTCCAGTCTAAATATCTGTACTTTTCTAAATATTGTCTGCTTATTAATTGCATTTTTCTCTCTTTTGTTTTTGGCAACTATTGCAATGTTATGTTTACTTTTGATGTGTTTGTTCTATGTAGTACTTTTGTATGTGATGTTTTATTCGAGCGGATATTAAGGAGAATGCATACACCACAAGAGAAAGCACAGATTTTATGGTGGTTCATAGAAACGAAATCGATAGTGCAAGCACAGAGAAATTTCAGAAGAATTTACCAAAAAGATCCTCCATCCAAAAACAGCATCTTGCGGAGGAAAAAGAATTTTCTAGAAATTGGAAGTATCGAAGATAAGAAACGTTCCAGACGTCCTTGTACAAGTGATTTTGATGTTGAGCGTGTCAGAGAGACATTTTTACACAATCCTAGAATATCTGTGAGATCAGCGGCAACAGAATTGGATATGCCAATTTCGACGATGTACAAGGTTATTAAGAAAAAATTAAGACTGCATGCATACAAAGTTCAAATTGTTCAAGTTTTGGAACCAAACGATAGGCCTAGGGGGATAGCCTTTGCAACAGATATGCTAAGGAGGATAGAAGATGCTGCTGATTTTCTGAAGAGCATAATGTTCTCCGATGAAGCATCCTTTCATGTTTCTGGCATTGTTAATCGCCATAATGTGCGCAAATGGCTCTGTGGATGCCGACATGCTTGTCGCTACCTGGCGTGAAATTGACTATCGACTTGCTATTCTCCGTGCGACGAAGGGGGCACACGTGGAAGTTCATTGACAAGGGTCATGAAACTTTTTGAGTCAATTTAACCATTTATGTTATTAATTTAAATCTATCTTTATTATTTTATGAGTTATTAAACATCAAAATGGGTCCGGGAGTTTATAAACACCCTGTATATTACGAAATAAAAATGGAAGTAAAAATTCTATTTCGGAATTAATGTAAGAGAAAAGCAGTTTATTTTGTAATCCTAATACGAATACTGGTAAAAGCACGCGTTTCATATAGTTTGAAGGAACAATGAAATTAAATTTCATAATAACGACAAGAATATTGTTTCAGATTGAATATCAAACTGAATTTAAAAATATTAAAATTAAAGAGAAAATGTATTGAAATGGCAATGTTTTTAAATTTGCGAAAAAAGCCATTTTTGTGAAATATTTTCTTAAGATATAACTGAAAAACACTAAAAACTTATTTAATTTTTAATTAATATATTCTAATTAACTTTTGGACCTTAAAAAATGACAACGACTTTCTTCTTGTCTTAATGAGTGCGTATAACAGCAAGATCCTGCATAAATGCAGAATTATACTTTTATTAATTTACATTTGTTCATGACAAATGACATTTAAATAAGTATTCTTATTAGATTCCTATTTAAATACTTTCAATACAGAAAACTTGAAAATTTCATTAAGAAATTTCTTGTAAAAATCCTAAAAACCGGAAATGCGTCATTTTTCGTGTTCAATCTTGTCAACTTACTTAATGACTACGTACGAAATGAATAATTTCGTTTGTGTGTAACCGAAATTTGGGGAAAGAGCTGCTTAATGTAATAAAAAATGCTTGTAGAAAATTTATTTCAATGACAACGATTATTTTTTTTTCATAAAACATTTTGATGTGTGAGTCAGACCGACATGTTTCGTTAAAAACTCAAAGATGATCAAGTGTTAAATACAAAATTGAAAACTGAAGCGTTAATATAGTACAAAATTGAAGCGTTTATAAAAAAATCAAGCATTAAATACAAAATCTTTAAATTCATAATATTTTAAATAAAAAAAATGCTAGAGATATTTATTTTTAAGTAAAAATTAATTAATCTTTCACAAAAATATTAAAAAATTTAGGATAATTAAAAAAAAAAAAAAACAGAATGAAAAATTTTTGAACCTTTTCCTAGAAATAAAAAAAAATGATTGCTTCAACTCCTTTTGAGATTTTTTTTCAAACATTTCTTATAATATGTATAATACATACTCAAAGAGATGTCTTTGAATTAATTATGCCTAAGAATTCTTTTACATAAAAGAAGTCATAAATAATAAATGAATTTTGCACTCGAATTCTCTTTATGTCACAAACACATTTATTTTGCTTATTTCCCTCACAAATCAAAATATTACACGGAATAAATTTCCTGTCATGAGAATTCGATGCTACTTTTTTATATAAATCGCCAAAACGAAAACGACAGCGAAATCTTTATGAATTTTTTTTAAACTATACAACGAAACGTTAGAAAAAAAAAACCCGATTATGTTAATTGAAATATAAAAGTCCAATTATTACTTTTGACGAAATCTTATTTTAACTGATGCATTACATAAAAAAGAGCATAGAATACCACAACAAATTCATTTAATAAAGATTTTCTTTTCGTTTTTTTTTATTTTGCTGTGTGCGAAGTACCTAAAGAAAAAGTACTGCAATTATCAAAAAATGGTGAGATTTTGACGTATCGCCAAGTTTCAAACTTTTTCGAGTCCGAAAAATAAGCTTTTGGAGTTATGTCTGTCTATCTGTGAATATAATAATGCTAAAAGATTTTGGCCGAGGGATGAAATTTGGTATAAGGGCTTTTACACTAAATATGTAGATTTCTATCAAATTTTGATTGAAGTCTATCCAAAGGAAATCCTTTAACCTCGTTGTAGGAATACAAGAAAACACAATAATTACAAAACTTAAAGAGCTAGATCTGTAAAAAGTGGTACATAAATTCAAAATTTAAAACGTAGATTTGTATCAAATTTTGAACGAGATCTCGGAAAAGGGTGCTTTTGGAAACATACAAACACAGAAATTCAAAAACGCAATGGGCCGCGGTGGTCTGATGGTAAGGTCTCGGCTTGCAAGCCGTAGGATTTCAAGTTCGAGACCCATTTCCACCAAAGAATCGTCGTGTAAGGGGATCTGTTGTACGTTAAATCTGTCCGGGTCAAACGTCCTGATGCTGGTTTGGTGTGGTGTGGAGAGGGGGTGTGCTAGCTCAGGTGTCGTCCTCGTCATCTGATCGCAGTTCAAAATTACGAGATCCGTCCCAAAATAGCCCTAGTGTTGCTTTACAATGGGACGTTAATATAACTAAACTAAATTAAACTCAAAAACGCAATGATTTAGATAAATGGAATTTGGTATGTGATCTTCTTACAAGCATTCTAGATTGTGTTAAATTTTATTTTCAATCGGTGGAAAGAAAAACATTCGTAACGCATTTTCAGTTTTCTTAAGACGAAGCAGAAAGCGCTCATATGCAGAACTCCGTATTTTGTTTCTACGCATAGGGTGGAAGCACATAATTACGCACACTTATTTGAGAATATTCGAGAAAATTTCGGGAAAGAAAATTACTCAGTTTGGTTTTATTATGTTTTTGTTTTATAACCAAATTTCAAACTCATATTTAATTCCTTTTTCAAGTTTATGATTTAAAAATCTTAATATCATCTTCAATGAATATGTTTGATTATATTTTCGGATCTAAACCTTTGTTCTTTATAAATCCACTGTTTCTGAACTCATATGACTTAAGAAGTTCTGTTTGATCTATATACAAAACCAGAGGGTGTGGTATCCGAAAAACGTTCTCGCATACAATATAAAAGAGGTGCTATCCTAGAGAACGCCTTGTATGGAATTAGTACAATGATAATGAATTACTAATTTTTGGCGTGAATTTAGCATTTTTAATGAATTTGTCTTGTAATTCTTTCATGAATGGGCCACGTGTTCGGTTATTTTCGAAAAATGAGAGTTGAAGGTAAATATTTTTTTGAAAAATATCGATGTAAAATAGGTTCAAGTAAACGTTATTTTCGAAACAATCAAAGCGAGTCTCATTTGAAGTGATCAGTGCTAGAAAAAAATATATCGTCTGTTATTTTTCCGATCTCTAGTGAAACACATTCTGTCGTAATTAGATTTCAGAAAACACAATAGAAATGAAAATGTTATTTTTAATTATTACAGTGTAAAAGCATTTCCAAACTTTTATCAATGTAAAGAATCATTTGATTTTGATTTTTCTTGATTTTATTGGCACAAAAGCCATGATGTTGGCTATGCTGCGCCAAACTGTGTTAGGAAAAGAGTCATGGGAGAATTTTTGTGCCAATAATCAATAATTGCAATGACTTTTTAATTGATTTTCATGAATGGAAGACATGCTTGGTTATTTTCGGAAAACTAAAAAATAAGTGGTAAATATTTAAAAACCAAATCAATGTAAAATAGATTGAAGTAAGCGTTCTTTTCGAAGCAATCAAAGCGAGTCTCATTGGAAGCGATTAAATCTAGAAAAAAAACATCGTTTGTTGTTTTCCTGATCTCTGGCGAAACGTGTTTATTTTTCCGAATGAAACGTTTTGCCATCCCTTTAGAAGCTTTTGTATTATTCTCTATCAGGATTATAAATATATGAAAATTGTTATTTGCCTTTTTCTTTTTATTTAGTCTACATGTTGCAACCCATGTCAGCGAAACCCTTTAAAAGAAAAGAAATTTTCAATTGATAAAAATAGCTGATGTAGACAGGTCCGCCGAGAGGAGTAGGAAGAGTCGCAGGTGGGACCAAATCCCCGGACTCGAGGGAGCCCGCCGGCTCGTGATAAGAAAGAAAATATACATTTCGTATTTTCAAAGTTATTTTGTTTTTATTCTTGGCAAATGGGGCTCTGGACGAACTGAACTGTATTTTTACTTTTTTGTTTATGAAGTACAAAAAGAGAAAGTATTCTAATCGTAAAAGTATTGGAATTCGAGCTTTTAACTAATCTCCATGTTTCAGACCTCCTAAAATCCAAAAAACGAATTTTTCAGAATATGGCTGTCTGTCCATTTGATAGTCCATTAACTTTTGAGCTAGCTAGATGAAATTTGACATTTGTTTTTTTATACCAACTATATAGACTTTTAACAAAATTTGCAAGAAATCCATTTCAAGGATGTATGTTTGTTCGGTTGTCTGAGCATTAGCAAATACAATAACTACAAAACCTAAAAAAGCTAGATAAATAAAATAGCTAATATAGCTAGATTTAACACCTACAGTATAGATATACATCAAATTTGAAATTAAAACTGTCAAAGGGTTGAAAGTCTGTCGATCTATATAACCACGAGAACGTAAATGTTTTAACTGAAAAAGATAATGAATTAATCCTTAACTGGGGAGGTGAAATTTTAGGACTTCACTGGGGAGGTGCGGTCTACGAGACCGCATTTCATTTACACTCAAATTAAGTTTTCTAATTAATGTATTAGTATGAAAAACTGCCAATATATTTTGCAGATATTTTTCTTGATATATAGATATATTTTAGAAATTTTTCAAAATATATTATCATTGTAAAAAAGTAAATGCGTTGGAAGATCCATTTTCTTCTCAAATGACATGTTACAATAAAAATATTCTTGAAAAAACATATTCCTTTTTACTTTTTAAATCATATTTATTTTTATAGTATATGAAGGTATATAGAAGAAAATATAACGTAAAATTCAGCAATTATATTAAAAATAAAAACAAAAAATGACGGGTAAAATTGGCCCTTTTTTTATCGGCTTGTGCGACTTTCATAGCACGGTTTTCTAGGGCATTTTAAACATACAGGTTAAGAACTAGTATAAAAATCAACCTATAAATTCTGTATATATATCTCTTAGTATATTAATATATTTCATAAATTTTTCAAAATACATTATCACTAGAAAAATTAATTATGTTTGAGCATACATATCAGAATCAGTTGAATGCGAACTTTCGTCGAAAAACTCTTCTGTACAATTATCCTTATCACTAAAAATCACTTTATGCTTCATTTAAAAGTGTCTGGAGCACTGCTTCATAATAGGATCAGTAAACTGGATGATATTTCGGGGCCCAAGTTTTAGCGCCATCTGCTAAGCCTTGTTTATCACTGGGACACTAATAGGGCGATGATGTCTTAGAGACCGCGCTCGAAGAATTAACTGAATTATTTTAAAAAGCATCTGCTGAAATCAGTTGAAAAAGTGCACGTGTATTCAAGGTCACAAAACAGGAAGCTGCAGGTTCAATCCATTCAATTGAGCTAAAATTAGAATAGGGGTGACAGAAAATCCATTGCTAGCGGTCTCACAGACCGCACGTCCCCAGTTAAGGGTTAAATATATGAAATTCTGGATCAATCGGTCGAGAAAAAAAGCATTTAAGCAATGTAGTTGGCGCTTGTGTGTTAACTGCCTTGTAGCGATTCATCGCCAAAGATCGCACTTTAATAACATTTTCGTAACTATCGTTCGCCAATGGCATACATTTCTAACATACATAACATACATTTTCTAAAGAGTATTTGAGAAAGTTTCGGCGAGACCATTTCTACTGGTAATATGAATTTTTTCTGAATTAAAAGCTGCATACATTGTCATTATATTATTCAAAATTATATTAGGTGACCAGAAGTCAGATTTTCCTGGATATGCATAAGATAAGTAATATTCTCTCTTCGAAAATATTTTATCTTTGATTTTTTTATAATGCTTGGGACATAAAAAATCAATATAAGAATGAAAATGAAAGAAAAGTTTGGATAAATTAAATGGTAAAGACCATAGATTTGAAATTTTTTTCTTTTTCGAAAAATGTAAGGGGATGAAGGTTTTAATACCCAAATACCTACCGTGAATGCTTTGTCCAGACGCGAAACTGAATCCACATCACTACAAATTACAGGCAAAATATATTTTTTTCCTAATATTAATGGTAAATTATAATGTTTGAAAGGATGAGTGAATGGATGTGAAGAGTGAATGGCGAGGAAAAAGAGTGTGCATGAGGTATGTTATAAAACTTGTGGTTGGTAAATCGTTGGATTTGCATCCTTTGTGTTGTAAGCTCTAACCCCACGGGTGGAAGAATCACCGTGTACATGGTGGCTGGTGCAAGTATAAATTTGGTGGCTGGTTCAAGTATAAATCTGATGGCTCGTGCAAGTATAAAGTGTCGTAGCCACAAAATCCTCCAAGTTGAGACCATACTGGATCAGAGGGGATCGTTCTCTGATTCAGCTCTAAATTAGTATCTGTGGATGAGTGAATGAAAAAAATAACAAAATGAGTGAATGAATGAAGTCCGTCCAATGAAAAGGGCTGTGACACAGGAGTAGCTAAGACGTACTCTTGGCCCTAGAGGGTGCTAATGAAACAAGAGACGCTAAAACTCGGTTTCAAATCGTTGACTCCGTCAGAGGGCTTGTATATGACAAGTGCCATAAACAACAAAATAAAACTCGTTCAATTTCAAATGAACCTCTACTTCAGAGTCCACTATATTAATTAATAACTAAAAATTATGTAAAAATCTATCAGAAAACTTTCCTAACGAAATAAATTCGGTGTCAGAAATTATGGTCCTTTCAAACCTCACCCCCACCCCATCATTGTTGTACTGTTGTATTTCTTTTGAAAACAGAGGGAAAAAAATTTAGTAGTTACTTTTTTGCTGAAGAAAGGAAAACTACTACTTTTTTCATTTAATAAAGAGTCATTTCCACTAATTAGTTTCTTTTTTTAATATCTAATAATTTTCAGGCTTTTGAAAGCTTACCTGATGTAAACTGCAGACTTGGTGAGGCATGGAAGGATCGAAAGGTGGCTCTCCGTGCGTGATGGTCAAGCGATGGACGACCAGTGTATAAGTGTTGATCACCCAGGGCTCCGTGTGGGTGATGTCGACCACCAGAAAACTGATCCGATTTTCGCCTACACCCAGGGTGTAATTTGTAGTTCTACATAGAGAAAAATAAAGGAATATTAAATTAATTAAAAATGTTAATTAATATACATAGATATATGAGACAGTTTTGGTATCAAATGGCACAGCGTCAATACAAAGCTCAAGAGTATGTTCATACTGATAGTAACATGAATCTTTATAAGGTAGTGTGTCTTGTAGTATCGATGTGAAACATCGCAAAATGTTATAATGCAGTTTTTGGAAATAAATGTATGTATTTGCCTGAGATTGCTTTATGGAAAGAAATATTTGAACAAACAAGAGAATGAGAATTTTTGCTTCAAACTGGATAAACAGCCGAAAAAAGAATTAAAGTCTGCTTGCTATCGCAAATTTCAAGTCATAATGTGGGAATATTATTTTCTTAAAGTCATGTGGTACCAGTCCGGCAGAAAAACATCATGTTCTCATATGACTTATATTTAGCAATCACCAACATTTAAAAAAGTGGTGGTTTTTGACAATCTCAATCGAATTCAAATTTTTTTTTCTTGATGCTAGAATTTTTTTCGTGAAAAACCCATTTAAACCGGTTTCAAACAATCACGTAGCTATTAGATTACGTCGGTATTTAGAAAATGATGATGTTTTTCATCTCAAAATTGTTTTCGTGCTCCAAATTTTTTTTTTGACAGTTAGAAATATGGAAAATTAACATACAAATATATATATGTATAACTTTCAATACTTCGCTGTTTCGCATTCATTTCCATTTTCTTTCCTGTGCTTCTTCGAGCGATAACATTTTACGACCTTGCTCATAATTGGAAAGACACTAGAATCGGGTACATGGCGGACATTCACATCAAGTTGTAATTTTTTGTTGGCGAAAGCCGTCAAATGTGACAACCTTCTTTATCATTTTCTAATAACTCTTAAAGCGAAATTTAATGCATCAAAAGCGACAAATCGCCTAATTTTTGGTCGTGTATTTTGTAACTTCAAAAAAATATCAAACCAAAACGATGGTAAACCTAACATGGTTAAAAATTATCATCCATGATTTCAAACTGTATGACGACAATACATTGAATTGCACTCCAATTTCGCATGGCATTGATACAAAAATGCTCACAGTGGTTTTTAACATTCGCTACATTGCTCATTGTTAATCGATCATTAACTATGAGCTGTATATGAGCATTGTAATATTTATAAACTATAAATATTACAGTGAAATCGTGTAGTGTTAGAGGCTAATTTAATCAGAACTGAGACTTGCAAAGAACTGGATTCTCGAAAACAATGTTTCCAATTGGCGAGTACTCTTGAATTGTGAACTTATCCCCGAAAAACTTCAACTTTTGCTTAAGATACACTCTACAGTCTGAGCGTATTTACTCATTCAAATATGATAATGCATATAAAAGAAAGCTGCTTTCAAACCAGTGCTGAGATTGAAGGCAAATGGAAAAAGCAATAGGCAAACAAACTCGAAAAACTTCTGGTAACGCATTTCAGCAATCTAAGAATTTTGAAATCTCTGCTTTGCTTTAGAAAGTTGCTATTTTAAAGAAAAAGATGATCATATTATGGCAGATAAATTACTTTTGTTATTTTCCTATATACGAAGTTTACAAAGATAAAATGTAAATAAATAAATAAAAGTTCATTTACTGTCGTAAGTAGAAAATATGTTCTGATAAAATAAATCATATAATACATTTATAAAATATACATTATATCCGTCAATGACACAATAACTGAAAAATGTCAGAAATAAGAACTGGAAAAGCGAAGAAATTTGGTATGCGGTCTTTACACCACTACAGCAAATTTATCTTTTTATTTGTCAGTGTCATCTACAGCAAAACGATCTGCCTACTTGTCACAGACGTTACACGTAAATGTAGTAATTATAAAAAAACACTAAAAGCTACATGAGTAATATGTGATATATTGTTTTATCATTTGATTTGCAGATTTCAGTATAATTTTGAACTAAATTACCAAACTGCTGACTATTTGTTATTGTTGGATATTCAAATCAAATAGGTTAGAGGAGTAACTTTATGGGTTCGATTGTAACCGGTAGTACGGTGTACTTCCGGATCAATTGTAATTGGTTGTTGCTTAGTTGAACTTTGATATTAATTATTGTGTTTTAAATGAGAAGAACTTACACTGACTTGGTGTGTGCTGTACACGCTGCAAGATGCAGAAATTTTAGTTCATTAAAGAACTTATTTTTAAATCTCCTGCTTGGTGTTTGTACACTACTGATAAATATATATCTCGTTGTCGTGATGTGCGCCAAAAGCTATAGACTTTTCCTGCATGCGAATAACTTACAAATCACGTTACGATATATCAATCACATTCGTTAAAATTATGGCCTTGACACCAAAATTGTACATACGTATCAAATCTTGGCCTCTATCATTCAAAGAGCATTTCCGCTTTTTCTCACTACAGTGAAAACTTAAATACAATACGCGCCATATATGGTAAGTACTGTTCGTTTCAGGATCCTGAGAACTTTTTGTCGATTGTACTTCGTTAAGGGGTGGCAAGTAGAAAGGTGAGCAACTATTACGCCTCTCCCACGAATAATCTGAATTCACCTTACTGCTAAATGCGAACATCTTCTCTTTTCTTTTTCCCTTTCACCCCGTTTTTCACTAAATAAACGCGTCCTGAGGCATGCGCATAAGCGTGGAGGGTTTTCGAATCTGAAAATGAACAGTATAGAGAAAAGTAGAGAGAAGAATACTTCTGTTGCTATCACACTGGAATGTTTCGAAAGCATATATCTAAAATATACAAACAAAACTAAAACTTCGTGTAGCGAATTGAATAGAAGTTCTACGTTGAACGTACCTTGTGGGTCCATATTTGTCATCTATCCGTACTTCTGTTTGGCAGTTTTGCGCCTGAGCAGAAAGACTCATCATGAGTTGCTCATAGCTGACATTGGCGACGTAGTCAGTGACCAGTGGGTTGAAGGGGGGACTCAGGACAAGTGGTGGATACACCGAAATTCCGGACAAGTAAGGCATCGTTGTTGGATCTGTAAAATGCAATGATGTACAGTTTACGTATAATATGTTTTGAAAGTCAATGACATTGAATTGACTCAATGAAATGATGTTTGTTGCGAGACACTGATGAACTGGACTCAAACTAGCATTAAGCTTAAATTTATTGATGCTTATTAAATAAAACTGTAAAAGTGCATGTTATTTAATTAATTTGACTTAGAATAATTGTTAAGTATGATAAGTTTTATGTAAGATATTTTACCGTTTAATAATCTTCCAAACGAGTATTGAAAGAAAATTTATAATTAATTAAATAGAAGAAAAAATACTAATGTGTATATATATATCATATACTTTTCTGATATATATATTTTTACTAAAATAAATCATTTTGAAATCTTTTTAACGTTTTTAGGAATTTTTTAAAACATATTAATTAAAATAATAAAACATTAAAAAATAACATTAATAATAAAATTTAAACATTTTAAACTTTCAGTACGGAAAAAAAGATCTAAATGTAAATAAAAGTCTTAAAATGCAGGGGAAGTGTTAAATGAGATGTAAATCTGAATACCACATTTTATGGAATTTGTATTTTAGACAAAGCAGAACCATTTCAATTAGCAACTTCAGTTAAATAAGTTGCAAAATAAACTTATTTTGTCCCTGAGATTATAAAAAATTATTATAGCAACTTGTTTTAATACTGAATTTTTGGCTTAAATGCTTTTGTTTTATCAAGAAAAACTCGTCATTTTGAAAAGCATTAGACTTTTCTGAAAACTCATAAATGCAATAATCCATTAGTAAAATTTATTATTGCCTATTTGAATTATAAATTTAAGTTTCTGAGAAGCCATCCCACTCTTCTCCGAATCTAATTTCTGTGATATTAACTGTAAAATGTTAAGCCGCAATTTCAAACGGAAACAGTATATTTAAAATAGATTTAGAGTGAATCCTCTTTCGAAACTAGATAAGCTCTGAATGATTTTAACATCTTTTTTCCTGATCTTTGCTTAGCTAATTGAATATACCACTCTCTAGTTATGAAATTAATTAAAGGATTTTAATATCTGCTAAACGTTGAGCATTTTCAGGAATAACGAAGAAAAAGAATGAAGTTCTCATTTAAAATGAACTATTTACTCGTTCGTTCCTTAGAATATTTAGAATGCTACTTTGTTCAAAAAAAGTCTTCAAAACTCTTTAATTATTAATACTTTTCAAATGATGAATATGTAATAAACTGACATTTCTGAATTTATTAATGGAGCATTAAACCGAATTTCAATTTTTTTTTTACATTTTTGTATACTTAGTATAGAAAAAGTATAGTAATCGTCAGAAAATTCGAACTCGAGATTTTGACGGATCTCCAAGCTTTAGACTTTCTTGAGTTTGAAAAAAAAAACAACATTTTCATAAAATATACATCTGTATGTCTGTATGTAACAAAGATAACTCAAAAACGATTTGGGCTAGACGGTTGAAATTTGGTATACGGTCTTCACAACAAATTTTCAGATTCCTGTCAAATTTTGAGTAAAATCTGTTCAGAGGAAGTCTGTCTGTCTGGTTATTCGAATATAAGGTAATATAATAATTACTAAAAGATAAGAGCTAGATAGATAAAAATTCGGCACACAGATTTAACATCTGTAGTGTATACATCTGGCAAATTTTGAGCTTGATCCAACTGCAGACTGACTGTCCATCGGTCTTGAACTTTCAGAAATAAGTAAACATGATAAATTTAAATCGCAATGAATCGTATATATTAAATTTTGTATGGAATTTTGTTACTACAAATGCAGTTTTGTGTCAAATTTTTATTTCAATCGATTGAGAAAAACACGTCTAAAACACAAATTCGATTTTCGGATAATATAATCCGCGAGACAGCAAATAATCGCCAAAAAAATTCGCCAAGTATCACACGATGAATTTAGTTAAAATATTAAATTTACGTCAAAATTTAATATTTCTTAACCATTCTATGTCAATGTCAAGTATAGCGCTCTCTACGATGACAAGTTTATAAGGAGGGATGCGGGAAAGTTTTGGGGTGACCAATCCCGCTGGTTTCATTTAACCCTTTAAAGGGCCATTTTTTTTCTAGTCATATAATGTTAAAATATTTTTAGGCTTGGAATTAGAATAAGAAAAGGGATTCCTTTAACTTATTAAATAAATTTAATTTGATTGATTAATTAATTTGGTTAATAAATTAATTTGGTTAATTAATAATGAAGTAACAAATCAAAACACATCATTTTGTCTGAGATAAAGAACTGAAGCATCAAAGTTCCTGACTTACTAAAAAAATGTGTCAGAACTTATGCCAACCTACATAAATTCATTCAAAGATTGATAAATTTGGTGGGAAGCATACTTCCCACGGTCCTAGAAAGGGTTAAAGAGCTTTTCCAAAATATGTTCAAAAATTTTTTTTCCATCGATATCTGAATTTTTTTTATGAATCAGTGACAGACTTTGTAGCATCTATTTACATCCAATTTGTAGACAAACATTATAAATTTATTCTTTAATTTTTTTAAAAATAACTGAAAACTATAAATGAATGATGTTTTTGAAAGTTGCTTTATTTGGGTGTTTACGTGTAAATTAAATTCGATTTAATACTAGTTTTCTTTGTAATATATTTATTTGGGTTATAATGAAAATTGTTATTGAAACATTTGATTTATTAAGATTCAATAATGCATCCTATTTATGTTCTCCCTGAATTACTAGAGTCAATAAGAATTCTTAAACTTTAAGTTCAAGATGCATATTTTTATTATATTGATCACGTTATATTCAAAATAAGGAAAGTTAGTGATAGAAGGGACTCGAGAACTGCAATGGAAACAGGTATGATTTAGAATCAATCTACTCTCTCAGATAAAAATCAATGTTTGAAAAATATTCTCTGAGTTATTTTTAAGAGATTTTATTTCCATAAAGTGGATAAAATTCCAATAAAGATCAAAGAATACCTGTCGCACGCTCATATATCTACACGACTAACAAGTCCTTTAAATCATTAAAATTTTAGTTATCTATAATAGATTCTGAGTTATAACGATGCTTATGAAATCCCCGTCGAACTTAAAATGGCTGCTCTCACGTAAGAGTTACGTTGATTTCACTCACGAAAATGAAGTACTTAAAATATCGCTCTAATCCAGCTTCTCATGTGATTTAGGTAATAAAAAGTAAGAGTTCGCTGGAAATAATTATTTAGCTTTCTTCTGATTTCATAAAATAATTGATATACTGATTGTTAATAATCAAACTGATTGTTAATATTATAATATTAAATATTTTTAAATAGTCTAATAATATGAATCAATATATGATAATCTAGATAAAGATATGCAAAAAATATAAATAATATGATTCTATTGCGTTTTAAGTCAATTGATATATTTGAAAAATATTTAGTTTTAAAATACACTTATAAATAAATTCCTATATTTAAAATGAAAGTTGCTTTGTTCATGGAATTCTTTTTATAGACTCGAGATAAGTTTAGACTTGTATGACGTCATCCCCTAGTCACCTGGTCGCTCAATATACATTTGTTAAAATATGAAGACAATTACAGTTTCAAGAAACTGTCACAGGTTAAGTTTTTCAATCTTTATAGAAGTTGGAAAATTTTTCAGAAAAATATACATTTTTACAATACAGCGACACTGCTCTTTATAATACATCAATAATTAGAACAAAATAAGATTGCAGCAAATATTACGTTTTGCAAGTAAGAATGTACATAAAAAATAGAAAAATGAATAGAAAAGTTCTAGTTATTGTTTTCCCTCGTTTTTTTTAAATAATTTACGAATATCTCATTTTTATAATTTAAATCACACATTTCCGTTTAACGAATTTTCTATATAACGAAATTTTTAATTGGTGCAGTGAAATTTCGTTAACTATAGATTCGACTGCATTTTAATTAAAAAAAATAAACAATTGCCATTAATCGTAAAGCCTTTATTTTGTACTGAATTTCAAGAAAATGATGTAGATAATATTTTAAATTGTTTAAGAAAACTACACTCATTGAGGAGATCTCTGAAAATTAGAATCTCTGAAATGCACATTTCACGAATTATTTTGATATGATTACAGCAATATACATAATACACAAATTATTTTGAAATACTTGTTTTCTTAAATTTTTTTTAGACTGTCATTTTACTTTACAAATTTCAAAATAGAGCATTTTTAAAAATTAATGCAGAATTTTAACATAGCTCTTTCGATTTAAAATTTTCTTTTAAATTATTACATTCATTAATTGTTAAAAACAGATTTAACTTCTTCGAGTATTTCGTTTTACATTTTATTGCATTGACACTATTTCTAATTGCATTTGAATAGTATAATTTATTTTATACCTCTAAATATATAAAGAAAGTTTTCCACAAAGTCTTTTAATTATTGAATACAAATGTCTTGTTTTAAAAAGAAATAGACAATTTTCCAAACAAATTTCTGTTAAGAGGCTAGAATGCTGCCGAGAATAACTGGCAAACTTAAATGATGTCACATCCATATTATAAACATACATTCACATGCCATCAATACACCTGATTGCACTTTGTTTACATTGTATTTTAATGTCAGTTTCTTTCTTTCAACTACAAGATTTATAATATATTTAAAAATCGATTCAATTTTTTTCAGACGATTTTTCATTATTAAAATAACTTATGCATTTCCAGTTTCTTTTTATCGTTTGATTTTCAAAATTAAGAACACAAATCTTTCACAAAATGTGTAAACTTCTTCGCTAATTCCTTTTTTAATTTCTATGCTGAATTATTTTCCAAAAATTGTTTTTTACAACGGTAAAATATCATTGAACTTAGTTTTGTAAAAAATTTCAGTTTTTAAATCATAAATAAATTATCACTAAAGAATCTTTAATAGTTTGCAATATTTCAAAATGGGATAAAAATGAACTTACCATCACTACAACTTGGTAAAAAAGGTTCTGAAAGAAAAATGAATACAGTATTACAGATTCTATCATATATTCAAATTCAGTGAATTTTGTTTTATGTTCAGAGAAATATCTAACAGAAATTTACCTTTAGAATCTGAAAATCGCCCAAAATTCCAGTGTTTAACAGGTTCCGAGAAATTACTTTTCCTGCTAAAAAATAATATGAAAATATATAGTATAAGTATTATTAATTTATAAGAATTAATTTATACTATTTCCCAAAATCATGTTTATTTGTATCATTTATCTTAAAAGTTGAATTTAGTTAATATATTTTATACAGATTTTCCGAAATATCTGTTTATCTTTTAAAGTAATGATATTCGGTAAAATAATATTTGATAAAATTTCTTTTATCGTATCTGTTATTTAAAATATATTTACATTCATTTTAATCTATATGATATGAATTTTTAAAATGGCAATTTCTTTAGATAAATAATTATTTTATAAAAGACATTTTTATTAAATTTGATAGCAATACAGTAAAACAATTTGTATTTATTATTACATTAACATGTGTATCTATTTGCGTAAACAGAAAAAAAAAACTCTTAGCTGTTTTGAAAATTTTTCAGTTTTATTAAAAAAATAACAAAAAATGCTTTTATTAACACCGGGAAACAAAAAATTATAAGTTTGGTTGCATTAATTAAAACAACCACCAGAAAATAATTAAAAATAAACCAAAAGAGTAAAAAAATATTAGAATGTAAACATTTTATTAAATTTCACAATACAATTTTAAATAAATGTTGACATCATATATAAAACCATTATTTATATCATAAATAATACCATAATGTATAACCATAAATATATCAAAACATTAAAAATTCACAAACATTATAAATAATTATGAAAACAATGCAATTAAGAACGTTAGTTACCACTACAACTTTTATGTTCAACAGCAACAAGAAAAGAAAAAAAAAATACCCAAAGCACAAAAATTTTTCAATATGAATAAATTAAGTTTGTATTTCTCATAACAAGAAAACAAATTTAAAGCAGGTTCATAATTATTAAAATAAATTACATGTAATTATTAGAATATAAACATTTTAATTAGATTTATATGTTACTGAAAATCCACCATTGTTATTATAGAAAATTTTTGTTCAATACTTCAGTAAATATGATTCTACAAAACAGAACTAATTTCGAATATAAAAATAATTCTAGAAATTATAGATGTTCATAACGAAAAATTATTGAAAAGAAGAAAACAAGTTTTCTGCGATTTAAATGCTTATAATATAAACAAAAAAATATATTATTTTAATTTAATTTAAATCTTGCCACTTAATACTTTTCGCAAGCAAGTTTTCTAATTTTTAATTATAATCAAATAATTAAATAAATGAGAAACAGTAGCTTTCTAATACTTATAAAAGAAGATTCCAAATATCGTTTGCTCTTTAATTTTTGCTCTAATTAAATGCAAACAATTTCTAAACTCTCGTTTGCTTCTGCAGATCAGTATCGATTAGAGTTTTTGAAAACATTTTCATCGGAATTAGGAAAAAGAAAACGATTCCAACGAATTAATCGACAGAATATTTCTAAATACAGCGACAAATCTGATGCATTGTTTGGAATAAGAGACTTCCATCTCTTTTGTCGCTTCTTAACAAATTACCTTGAAGTAAATGCGCGGGAGTAAATATCTACTCTAAGTAATTGAAAGCTTTTAGATGGATTTCCAAGGACTTTATTTTCCTTATTTATCACTTCATTACCCAAAAGGGGGAGGGATCTGACAAACAATTGTCTCCCATTCATTGATTAAAGAGCGGCCGAGATAGAGCGGAAGAGTAATTATAAAAGAATGTCAAACAATTCTCCCTTTCATAAAGAAGCATGCATTTCTAATAAAAAAAAAATATGCACATACAAGCGGAAATTTAAGCATCGTTGAAAAGATTGGATGTCGAGATGGGGTGTTTTTTTCCCACGTGGATTGAAAAAGACAATTCATCAGATATATTAGCAAGACCGTTAGGATATAAAGGAATAATGGAGTAGTAGCATGGTGTTATTTGGCAATCATTTAATGGCTTTAAAATGATTGAGTCGTTTTGTCCGATGAAAAAGTTATTTAATACTTTCAATTGACATGGTTTGCTTCTATTGTTTAAATAAACTGGTTCTAATACACATAAAAACGTTTAATATTTTAATCCTCTAAATTTCCTGCTCATTTGATAGTCATAGTAAGGATTAGATAGTAAGGGTAAAATTTCTGAAATATTAGTTTCTACAATTTTTACCTACTTTTAAAAAACTTTACTCGCATTTCTGAAATATCATGCATAATGAATTAGCAGATAAACTTTTAAAACATTTTAAATATGATGTTCCATAGTGAAAAATTTCTATATGATGATGTAAAGTAAACATTTCTTAATATAATGGCTAAGCTTGCATCTGCATTTTGATTTCGCTTAAAATTATTAGTTTCGCAATTACTAACAAGTTGTTAAATTTCCGCCTATAAAATAAGACGCAATGTTTTCTGTGGGACAGTGAAAGCAAATTTTTTATCATATGGATATAAACAAACACACTCACACAAAGATATCTAAAATTTATTTTGTGCATGCAGAGAATAGTTATATCGAGATAAGATGCATAATTTATTTTTATTTGAAGGAAGTTTAGTTTAGTTTTGTATAATTATATTAACGTCTCGTTGTAAAGCAACACTGGGGCTATTTTGAAACAAACCTCATAATTCTGAACCCAGTCAGATGACGAGGACGGCACCTGAGCTAGTACCCCCCTCTCCACACCACACCAGAGGGAGGACGTTTGGCCCTGACGGATTTAACGTGCAACAGACCTAGCTGTCACGTAATTAAAACAATTTTTTTAAAGTTAGAAAACAATTTTTACCAATATTTTCCTAATTATATGTCATTTTCAATGACATCTGATTATAAAATATTCTTACATACAAATTGAGTAATTAGTTAGGTAAGACAAGATTAATGTAGGAGTTCTCGCCAAGTCCATCAAAATCGTGCCAGACGCTCAAAAACAACTCTAAAAAGTTCGCCAACTTCGATAATTACCAAATGTGGTAACAAACGGAGTTTGGGGTTGTCACGATTGTATTTGGCCATAAATAAAATAAATAAAAATATAATTGTCAATATTACATTATATTTGTCCCGATAAAATAAAATTATCGATTAAATAAATAAAAACTGTCACGATTACATTTGGCCAGAATTCGCCTCAAAATAGTTCAATATTGACGTCTATACGTAAAAATCTATCCATTAGTTATTAGCAAACATAGGCAGATTTCTTTTAAAATTTAATTTCTTTTATAATTTAAATCAACATCCGTTAAATTTCATGTCTTCTTCGACAAGTTATGAATCGAAAATACTTTTAGTTACTAATTACATAACGACATAGTTGTTATAAAACTAAAACAGATTTTAACAAAAAATTAGAAAATATAATTTTTACCAGCATCCCCCTAATTTCATGTCTTCTTCGACTAAGTTTTCATAGGACTTTTGGGGACCATATATCTTTTCCAAACTGGTCACTAGTTGATGCAGATGAGCTGTTTTATATGGGGAAGAGGCACTAGAAAAAAATAAACAAAGTTAAAATCTTAACCAATGATAAAGTATGATAAATTATTGTTTTAAGCAGACCGGTTAGTTTGTTAATTGGTTAATTTATTGTGAGCTATTACTACATATTCAAATTATTAATGAAAAATGTTAAGATTTCAATTAAATTTTCATAAAATATCGAATTAAAATTTTTAAAAATTCATTTTTAAATGTTAACTATTATTCAAGAAATAATTAAAAGTCAAATTTGATAATCCTAGATCAAACAGTCTATCTTGTAGTGTATTTAAAACTATATTTTTTGCATTATGTATGTCATATTAAAAATTTATAGATGGTATTGAATCTATATATATTATCATTTTAAAACATGAAATGGTTGAAACTGCAGAGACATATAAAATTTTGTAGTTGTTTTGGAGACATTACAACTCAATACCTGTTTCTCTTTATTACACTACGCAGATAATCTCAAAATGTAGACATAACATATTAAGCAAGCATAGCATAATGTCGAGAGAACAGCATTCCAACTACTTTACTTCATTTTTTCCAAAATCGTTTGGCGACATAAAATCCAGATAATTCACAAATCTGTTATTCTTTTTTAAAACAATTTATGAACAAAGTTGTCAAAAATAATTAAAACATTATCAAAATATGCTAAATATAGGGGCAACGAGGCATTAACTTTATCGCATTTTTGAGTAAAATATTTTAATAAATGGAGTTATTTTTTAACGCAGACGATTTACATGTTCGAATGTAACAAGAAAAGAAATGCAACATAATCAAATAATGATTTATTTTTTCCTAGTCTCTACGTTAAAATAACAATTACTTTTGCATCACTATATCTAAAATTCTCTTACATGTTCTCTCTAGTTAGGTTGAAAAAAAAAGTCGTCTCTTTACTAGTTAGAGGCAAAAAATAAGGAATAAAAATGCTTTTACTATTCATAACTAACAAACAATTTTCGAATAGTTTCTTTAAAAGAATAAAGAAAAGATATACGTATCAATGTGCAATCCCTTGTGCATTTTTAATGCGCTTAGCTTTTAAATTTTTTTTCAAAATTTTATGCTTGATCATTATATACTTCGAAATATAGCGCAAATAATTATTTGGGTAGACGTATATGCCTAGATTCATTTTTTTATTACAGAAACCACATACATATCTTATAAGTTGTGAAATATTTGATTTCCTAAATTTTTCTCATCTCAGTTTGGTTTACAGCAATTCCTTTGGTATTTGAACTTCATTTAAATTCTAGAAGGCCATTTTTTTGCAGCTGTTAATTTAGTCGAGACAGAATTTTCTAGATATTTAAAGAATTCGCGAATGGAAACCAAATTTTCTCTCATTAAAAATGCAGAACACGATTTCTTTACTTGGTAAGAAATAAAGTAGTCAATTAGTGTAAATGACATGGATTATTTTTTATTAACTATTTATTAAAGCATTATAAACACTAATATAAGAAAAAAATCAGATAAAATATTTAATTGCAGCATTTATACAGGGAGTCTATCAGAAGATTAAGGGAAGCAAAGTCAATTTTTTTTTGTTTTTATGTAACTGCTGATGAAAATACAGGATTTTCTTCGAGAAATATTGGATGGATTGCAAAATTATATAAAATAAAAACTGTAAGATAAAAAATAAAATAAAACGTATTACTATAGAATTGCTAAAGTTAATAAATCTTAATATGAAATACTTTGATTATACATAGTACGTTCAAGCCCTAATTCTATGATATTTATTTACTAGAACTTGCGGAATTATAAATAGAATAGCGTCTGTGGTACGCTATTTTAAGCCTGGAAAATTAATACAAGGCATATTATTTACACAATATTTACATAACCCCATGAAAAAACAGAAGGAATTTAATTTTGAAAATCGTATGATATGACAAGCAAGTGAAATTTTTCTCAGCCAATTCTTTGTAATATCTATCAGATTCTGAAAAATAACGATTTCAAATAAAACTTTGTGAGCCATGTTAATATGTTCCATAATAGAAACACTATTATTTTTAATTACTCCTTTACATAAGCTTGTAATGAATCTAAGAATACTCGAATATCCAGCATCTTAATATTTTTTACAGTTATTACCTATAATTTTAAGAATTTTATAGTTTGTGATTGATAAACGATCAGATCAGGGAATAAACAAAACTAAGAGCATATTTGTGAAATATTTTTGATATCATAGTGTATATAGGATGTATACAACGTACATTAAGCAAAAATCGTCCAAAACACTCTACAGAACGCATTGTTGGAAGTAGATTTATCAAATTGCATAACTTCTATTTTAGAAATGGGTGCTCAAAAAGAATGAATTATTCGAAAATTAATTACATTTTTAATTAATTGAGCTGTTAACGTTTTCTCGATAACATCTGACCATAATGTCCAATAAAACACATTCTTATAGCAATTTAAAATCTAAAAAAATAAAATTAGCCTTTCAATGATGGCAATTTATTATTTGTGAAGTGCATTCGTTATTTTCAATAAATAATTTAAAAATAGCTTTTTTAGCACAATTCTGTGGCAATGCTTTTGTCTTAAAATTATTTGCAACACAATAATAAGAAAATAAATATTTAAAAAGTTCTTGTGTGACCAAGTTAAAATAAATGTCACATTTTTTTTAACTTGGTTACTAACTAATGCTTTAACTTGTTTTGAATAATTGGATGAGTTTTTAATACATTTTTAGACTGGCGGTTTTTTTTAATAAACTGTATTATGTAAAAATCGTTAAGCTCAGAATATAATAAATGGAACAATCAAGCGAGTTGAAGACAGAACAGACGAATTAAGCTAATAAACATTATTATGCAATGTTATTTCTGACTAAATACTGGAATCTTTTTCAATGATTATTTTTCTTCTACTTGTGGGTTTCCTGAATTTCAATAGTTTTGGAAGGTAACAATTGATGGAAAAATTCAGAATTTTAGTTGAATGAATTTTTTAACTATCAATCAAACATGCAACGAACTGAAATCAATCATAACATGATTAGTTAATCATCAATATTTACATTAAAGTTCGATTCCATGAAATCTTCCGTATCGAATTTTAATTTCAAAGAAAATTGCTTTGCACTGAATAAATTTTTTTTTGTAATAAATCTTTTATTTGTAAAATAAAAAAAAAGCTAGGAAAATCAAAATCAAAATATATTGAACTTACTTTTCTCCATTTGAAGATTTCATTTGTTCATTTAAATATTCTTGAATTTCTTCGATGACTGGCCCGTAAATGTCACCTTGGACGGATGGATACAGCTGGAGAGAAAAAAAAAGGAAACAATGCGTTAAATCTTGTGAAATTTCGAATAAGCGCACCAAAAATGTTTTTTCATACGTATAGCTAAATTTCGGTTTCTCTGATTTTCCATCAGTGCAATCAGTGAAAACAATTTGTAACAAATTTAAGTGAAATTCCTGCAAGTTTCTAGCAAACATTTAAGTACTTAAACTAGATGTTCTACTATTGCTGTCAACATGTGAATAGCTTATGAACATTTCGTGTTAAAGAATTTTTAAAATTTTTTAAAAAACGAGGTAAGAATGCTGATTTCCTGACTGAATTCCAAATTTAATTTTATCACCACCACCGGAAAAAAATCTATAACTACCAAACTATTTTATAAGATCACGAAAATGATATCGATTGCAAACTATAAAAATGAAATGAAATACAAACAAATAATAATAATAATAAACAAACGATTTGGATAATAAAAATAAAAATAAAACCAACAATCTCAAATCTGGAAACAAGAAATGTTATTGTGTTTTATATTTGATTTCTATTTTCTTATTTTCGTTCGGCTTGCTGTATCATCAGCTTGTTGGATTATGTGTATAACTATGAAAACATAACAAAAAAAGGTAAGCCAATCTTAAAACATTTTCACGTTTATAAAAACAGAAATGAAATTTATGTATGGAATTAAATGTTCAAAGAAATAATTTTAAAAAAAATCATAACATTAACATTGACAAAAACACGCTATTACAGCAAAAAGCATCGTTAGATCTAGTGCTTAAAATTATTTCTGAATAATTTATAAAAATTAAACAAAACATTGCATAAAAATAAAATTGATACTATTTTAAAATAAGTAGAAAGTAGTGTAAAAAGGGTTGAAGTAGTGTAAAAAGGGTTTTAACAAAGAAGAACTGTTGAAAAAAAATTATGTTTAATTTTTAATTAATAAAAGTTTAGATAGAATTTTTTAAAAACCCTTTTCATAATAAACACATAATATCTAAGAAGTAACTAAGAAGGCCAAATTTGATCACTCTTTTTGAAAACGAGTGTCGCATTTTGTGTATTTTGTGTATACCACAGAATTTTTAGATAACATGGCAGTATAAAAACGCTATCAGCTTAGCATAATAATAACAACTCTGGAAAATTAGAAAAAGAAAGCTAATACAATGTTTTATTACGTCATTCATTTCGCATAAGTAAATAATGACAAACAGAATATATTTAATTTAAAATGTGATTGCAATTACGTTTTCCTAAAAAAAATATTTCTTCTCCTACATGGTTCATTCAAAAAATATTTTAAAGTTAATTTTTATTTTTAAAATGATATCAATTAAATTAAAAGTAAATTTTAATAATAAAAATATATTATAAGGAAATATTAATTAGTTACCTAAACTTTACTAATTTAAATATATTTTAATAGAATAGTTTTTTAAATTATTTAAAATAAAAATATTCACTAAATTTTTATTACCACTGTCATTGCTTCTTTAAATTATTAAGAATTTTTACAAAATGGATTTATGCTTAATTGATTAGAATTTTTTTGAACCATTTTTTTTGTTCAAACATTCTTCTAATTTACAATTTATATTTAATTTCTGGAATAATGAATCTATATAAATATGATTAAATAATTTTTCATTAAAAATGTTTTTAACGTAACAACGTGAATGCATATTTTTAGATATCTTAATTCTATTTAATGAAATTTGAGAAGCAGTGTAATTTGAAAAAACAACACAAATATAATTAATAACATGATAAAACGGAAACTGACGATTTTTGCTAGAATATTTTATGCAAAAATATATGCTCTAAAATAAAAATTAAATTAGGAATTTTTTAAACACAATAACACAATCAAAGAAGAGCCGAAATGTTGCAAAACTATTCTGAATTAATATAAACTATTTTTAACTAAAAAAAATTTTAAAAAGTTTTCTAGATTCAATTAATTTGTAAAAATATGAATAGTTATGATTATAAAAATTATTTTCAGGAGAAATAATTAAAAAAATTATAAAAAAATTCTATAAAAAAGGAACGACTTACTTACAAGAAGAGCAATTGTTTTCAAATTCATGAATATGTTATTGATCAAAATAGTAATTAATTTTCATTCTTTAAAAAGTGCCAAACTTTTTATGGTTATAGTAAAATTTTAATGCACAGAAATATATTGTATAATATTAAAAGAATATGGCAGAGAAAATTTAATTTATGGTAAATAAAAAAAAAGAATCAAGCTATCATACGAAATCGGAATCTTTTCATAATTTAAAAAAAACATTCCGGAGAATCTGGCAAGACAAAAAACAGCTACTTAATTAAATAAAGAAAAATAAATAAAGATTAACATATAAAAATAACGTACTAATTCCTAAAGAGAGTTTTAAATTTCAGAACTATCATCATGATATACCTAAGATTTTTTTAAATAAAAAATAATTAACATTTCAAGACATTATTTCTTTAGGAGTATAATAAAATCCAAAAAAAAAAAAAAAAAAAAAAAAAAAAAAACTTTAAAAGATGAGCTTCCTAGTACGAGAAAATTTAATGAAAGTTATAAAAATGTTTGAAAAATGATCCGATAAAAAAGTTATTTAAATTGAAATTTTTTTTCTAGGAGGGAAGTAATTTTTTTTCCTACAATAAACTGGTTTTTAAGTAAGTCAGGCAAAAAAACTGAATGTAAAAAAAAAAAAAAAAAAAAAAACAATCTTTGATATATGGCTTTTTCTTATAGAATAATACTCTATTTTCTACAAATAGATGAATTATTTAATTAATTTTTTCAAAAATGGAGAATGCTCATCTATTTTTATAAATATATTTATTTTTTCAAGAAAAATAATTAAATAAAAGCACCAGAGAGTCACGGAGACAATTTTAATTAAGTAAAGATGCAACTAATTAATCAGTAGTCGAATGAAAGTCCAATGATATGCAAATTGCAATATATTAGAAAAGGACTTTTTTAAGAATATTGTAATACTGAAAAAAAAAGAAAAAAAAAAGCACTGTTACAGAAATTTAAATAAATCAAAAATAATAATATATGGTTACTACAAAGTCAATATTTAAACAGTTTTTAGTTAAATATAAGCCATGTTTATTTCTTTTCTAATTAAAAAATCAAGATACCAAAAAGAATTATAGTTAATAGAATATGCATTCATTCATTTTGGAAAAAAAATCATTTGTGACATAACACACATAAAAATAATTATGATAATAAGTATTTGAATACTATTTAATAATATCTCGTCTTGAGAAGAATTTTTAACAAATTTAATTAAAATTTGCAAATGCTTCGCCTCATGTATAAACTATATTAACATTAGGGAGAAAAAAATAATACCATAGACAATGCATTGTAATGTATAAATTTTAGAAAATGGGACTAATTTTCAATCATTGCTAATATAAGATACAACATCAGTATCCCCCTTTATAAAATATCATAATGAAAATCATTATTATCATTTTTGTTAATTTTGGGACTACTAAAAAAAATCCGTTTTTCAAGAATTCTTTTACAATTCTCTATTTAACTGCAAGCTATAAGGAAACGTTTAATAAATAACGATTCGATGGAAGTAATAAATATTCGTTGAAATATAAAAAAATGATTTCCCAGCAAGGTGCTAATTGAACAATAGTGTTCTCATGAAATTCTTAAAGTTGCTCTAACAATTATTTTCAAACCTTCATGTGAACGGCGCATTTTAACTCAAAATATTTTTTAGCCAATGGAACTGATTCGCTGCGAAATCGCATGGCGAAAAGTCTGAACTATAAATAGATGAAAGAAATAATTCTCCTGAATTGGATGTGTATGAGGTAATAATGCATTGGAATAGAACAAAGCCAATAGAAAATTTCTCAAGCCGCTTTGACACTATGAGCTTACAATACTTATTTTATAAATTATTAATTGTATATCAAATGCGATGAAAGTGTAATGAATAATTGGGATGCTTTAATCCGCAGACTACATGTCTATCTTTGTCATAAGACTAATTTTTAAATTTAAACATCATTATATTCGAAAATCAAATTTTATAATAATATGTTTTATTATAAATCTAAAATAAACCTGAATAAAAAAGTGCACAAAATTTCGATTTTCATGACCAAAAATTCGAAAATTTATTTTGAACTTCGTCAGTATCATTTTTCTAGTTTATTCATTTGGACATCAACAATTATTTGCAACGTTCTTATGAATTCAGACAAGGTTAATAACGAAGATAAATGTTAAAATGAAGACATTTTTATCTCTTTTATTTGGAGATGTAGACTTCAATAATTTTAATTAAAGGATGCTAAAACAATTAAAATATCTCTTTTACGTTTCTTCATTGACTGTATTGACATAGTATAGACGGGCCGTAGAAAATATTTTACAAACATAACAGTTAATGGTCTATGAAATCTTTAAAATATCATAAAGATCGAAGCATTTGTTTTTAACAGTGGACAAATAAATTCTGCAGACGAAATATCAAAACTGATTCAAGCTAAAAGATCTGTGGAAAAGATACTTTTATAAGACAGGAACCAGCTACCAGAAAAGGGTAATGATAGAAAAGGCTTACTTAACTGGCTAATTCAGCATTTTTGAAGTGTGGGATTAGGATGAAAACATTCTATTAATGTTCACTTCCTGTCAAAATTCCAAAATAATGTGAATATTAAACATTCTTTCTTTAACTGTCTGCTTGCAGAGTTTGGACAATGACACAAGTATAAAACAAATATGAAGTAGTTGAGACTTCATTAAAGAACATTGCTTTAAAGATTAAGACAGAAATACTAAGATGAAAACCTTCAAAAATAAACAAGGTATTGAGTCAGGATCGTATATTTCAAGTTTCCATGTTAAGTGAAACCGATTGAATTAAATGATTAATCCAAAAATGAGGTTCTATCAAAGGGAAATACAGGCATTAAAGCGTTACTGGAATCATACAATAGGTCAGACTCATTTTTTCAAAAACTATTAACATTTTGATTTACGACAGAATAATAAGAACTATAATAATAATACAACTGCATAATTATATCGTTATAAATACGAACAATAATACTGAAGGATTCTGATTTCAGCAACTGTTTTGATTCAGCAATTTTTCTGATTCAGCCATAAAGAACAGAAATAATTATTTACAATAATATATCATATTAGCATAATCAAAGAAGTAGTTTGATTTGAAGGTTAGATGCTTTGAGAATTAAAATATTTAATTATATATATGAAACAAAAAAATTAATATTGGAAATAATATATTTTGTTCAAGAAAAAGCTTAAATGCCTTAAATATATATAATATATTTAGCAATAAGGATTAGCGAGGATTTAATTTTTTACAGTTTATTTTTCATAAATTATACGGCATCTATTGTATATATTTAGCATTAAGTTATTTAAAAATTCGTATAGTCTCAATCGTAGTTTTAAATAATCGCAAATTATTTGAAAAAAAAATCATTTTTGTTTTTGTAAATATATTCTGAAAAGAAAGAACACTTTGAAAGCAATCTTAATCATTGCTATTTTACAGAAGGTTAATGTAAGGTAAAAAACAAATGAGAAATACATTTAATTAGTTTCAATTTCCTGGATTCACTTTTATTGAAAAAAAAACTATTAATGAACTAGGTACGACAAACTTTGAACTATTTTAATTAGTATAAGATCAAATCTCAGTTTAATAAAAAAAAAGAAAACTGATTTGTTTGTGCAGAAGTCTTTATTTTAAATCTTAAGACAAAATTAAAAAAAAAGTCAGGAAAAAAAAACTCAGAATTAATATACCTTCATAAATCAAGCAAACCACAGAAGACTATTATTTTAAGAAGTGGGGGAAAAAAGAACTCTCTTAAGTCATAGGCATGCGGGAAAAGCATTTATTAGCCACAGCGAAGTGTATACAATTATTCTTAAAAATTCATTAATTCAGAAAAGTTACTTTCATTTCCCGAAATTCTATTCATTACATTCTGTGTACAAAACGATACATATTTTAAAAAGAACAAACAAACAAACTAAGGGATAACATTACTGCTGAAAGGAAAGTTATTGAAAATTGTTCCAAAACGAAACGCGAGGTTATTAATTAGTAGACTTTCATACTTAATGTTTTTGGTTTGCCACCGAATAGAAGAAAGCAAAGAAACACTATTTATTGAAGCTAATTAACTGTTTTCGGATGGACGGAAATTTTAATCAAGCGAAAGGTTCTGTTTATCTTTTGGAAAGTTAAAAAAAACATTCTTTTTTTCCCCCTCAGTATTATTAACAATATTTTAATTTGGTTTATACATGGGAGATAATTTAAATCTACTCGGGTTTATTATTATTTTTTTTTCGAGCAGGTGATATTTTCTGATATTATCGTTTGCTTATATTTACTTTTCATCTATTAATGGTCACAAAAAATGTTTAGCCAGCTAATTTAAAAGAAAGAAAAAGTATTTCGTTGGATACGAAGTGTTATATATAAGACTACTTTGTTACTTGATCCGTATCTTCAGTAACAAGAAAGGGAAAAAAATCGTTTCAAAATAAGAATTTTATCTTCAAGAAAAGAAAAAGTTCCAGTTCCAGTAAGAAGATTATTGAAGCGAGAAAGCGTCCTTTTTAATTTCTTAGAAAAACAACTTATTCTTCATTCGTGTCTTTCAGAGGATTATTATTTTTTCCTCTTTTTTTCAAATTAAAATAAAAAAATAATAATAAATATAACTTTAAAATCAGAAAAAAAAAAAACTAAGCGATGAAGAAAAAGATCGGAAAAATAAAAAAGAATTTCTTCGATGCAGTTTGAAACCATTCCGCTTCTCTTAATTTTGAACGCCAATTAAAAATAATTCTGGTCTTGACACTGTTTTAATTCTGTATTCCTCATTTGTGTTTTGTATTAAGACTTTTCATGAAAATAATTTAGTGGCTTGAATTAAAAGCTACTAAAGATAATAATCAATTTTTTAATATAAATTTTGCTTTTTTTAAAAAATATTTCTGTTGGAAAGTCAACATTTAAATTAGGATTTATACTATATTTTTAAAATAATAAAAATATTAAAATAATTTCGAACCTCTAATCTGAAATAACATTGTATGATAATATTATTATATTAAAAGTATTGTATATTTTATCGTCTGTGTTTTTACAGTACTTTTTTCACAATCTTTCTAAATCAAGTTTAAAAATTCATAAAAATATATCAAAATAATAAAAAATGCGAGATACTTCCATGAAATTTATAAGAAAAGTATGCAAAAGTAAATTCGAAAACTAAATATTTTAGAAATGCAAATTTGCCAACATTTTGAATTAAAATTTATACAGTGAAAGTTTATTTTAATTAAATAAATACAGATTATTTCAATGAATGGCAAAAATCTATGAAATCAAAATCTGTCTATTGCACAGTAAATTTTGAAAAATCTTCTAAAATTAAGGGAAATAACTGCAAGAAGAAATAAAATTGGTGTAACTGAAAATCTAAATTTTTTGAATTTTAATGCGATGTAAAAATGGTTTTCGTCGATGATATCTCAGAAGTTATTGAAGTAAACGTTAAAATTTAGATTAATTTTTTATTAATTGAATTTTTTAAATTAGTTAATTTTTTAAATATAATTTTTCATATAAATTGTAATTAATTAAAATTTTAGTTTAATTAATGTTTAATATATAAAAATCTATAAAAAAATTGTTGAAAAAACTTTTTTAGGGTGCATTTACTATCCAAGAAATAATTAAGTATTAACTTTGGTAATTTTAGATTTAACGTTCAATCGACAGAATGTTTTGAATGATTTTGCATTACGCCATCTGCAAATAGCATGTCGTCTTAAAAACATTATGGTGTTTAATAATATTAAATTTACATTAGGAAAATGCTGCTTTATAATAATATTGGGATGTATAAGGTATTTAGAAAGAGAGAATTGGAAAAATAAATTTTGTTTGCATTTTCTAACCTTACTTTAGCAGAAATATTTGTTTATTTGCTATATGTACTTTTTAAAAAATATATATATTTCAACATCTAATAACAGTTCTTTCTATATAAACATATAATAATAGATTTCTTACTTCGACAATATTCATTTTTCAATATCATATGATATCGTAACTGTGTCGTATGAATTGTACAAACGCATTTCAAAAAATTGTATAAAACTACATTATAGAAAACTATATTTAGATTTATCAAATTATAAGTTACAACTTGATTGTCCAGTAGCTTTTCATATTTGCATTAAATTTCGAGTTTACTTCATTCTGATATACTCAAAAATTCTCTTTTAAATTATTTCTCATACCTGAAGGAAAAAAAGTTTATTACCTTATATATCAGTTTAAATTATTATCTGAAATATCTAATCAGCATATGTTTAAATAATTAACTAATCATTATCATGGAATGATCTGAGACTCACAATTAAAACGAAAAGTGAACAAGCGTCTGGTCACATTTTGAATATTTTATAATTTTTTCTGCTGGTAGTAGAAAATAAAAGCTTTGCTTTTAAATAATGATTGTTTATTGATTTTTTATACTTTTTAGTACTATTATTTTAGTTCTTAGTTTCAAATTCAAGAAATTTTTAGTTCTTAAATTCTAGATGCAGGAAATATATTTCAGAATGCCGAGAACAGTACGCACAAGCGAGGTCTTACCGAAAAAAAATGCACAATTGATTGGAATTTGAACATTATAGGAACAAGAGGATAATTTTGAATATTAGAGTGAAACAATTATATGGCTTGGGTTTAGATAATAAGTCACCATGAAAGCTTAAAAGTTTTCACAGGGACTTGATTTTAGTCTGGTTATTATCGGTTTGCTGTAAATTTGGTTTTTATTGGGAACACATTTACAAAACAAACAAAATTTTAAGATTTTCAATTACCTGCCTAAAACCTCCGGAGTTGAGAGCTTCTCTCCTGGATTGGAGAAGAAACAGAAGATCTTGATGGCTGAGACACAAATCGTGGCTGACTCTGCAGTTTACTCCCTGAAATACAAAAAAGAAATTGAATCTATTTAAAATAATATATTTAAAACAATTTTTGGCAGCAATGCAGAATTATATGCACCAGGTTCACAAAAGATGCCAAGTTATTCCAATGCCAATATCAGTCAAGAAATAAAATTTATCTTTGGATCTACTTCCTTGAGTCTCTATGTAAATCTCTTATTAGTTTCCTTCTAAAAAAATTATTCATATCAAAGAATTAAGATATAATCAATTAAGTGATTAGCCACAGGAAGTGCGAAGTCAATGGTTGAGACTTTTTTATTTTCTCGCAATCGAAATACAGCGAGAATATTGTATGTTACAAAAAATTCGAGCTCGAAATTTCGATGAATCTTGAAATTTTAATGTTTCAGACTTCCTTAAGTTCGAAAAATACATCCTTGGTATTATGTTTGTCTGTCCCTCTGTACGATAACTCAAAAACGCTTTGATCAAGTCGGCTGAAATTTTGTATGTGGAATTATGACCAAATTTGTATTGCTTGCCAATGCATTTTAAAACACTCGGCGCTTTTGCGCATGCGTTACGTGGGTTTAATTCGGCAAAATAAGGGTGAGAGGAAAGATGAAAGATGGAGATGTTTACATTTAGAAATAAAGTTAATTCCGGAAATGCCCACATCTTTCCTGCGATGATGATGATGATGATGTCGTGTCCGAGTTACCACGGTAAGGGGGTGCAGTAGCTTCTGACGGTAAAGACCCCTGAGCACCCGAGGGCAGAAGTCTGACTTCTAGCTCATATGAAGATGAAACTCACACATTCGCTTGCACAACCCCTTTTTACAGGGGGGCACATTCACACACCTCACAGATAGAACACAGATGAAGAACAACCATGCCCGAACCGGGATTGGAACCCGAGACGCCCAGATTACGGGGAAGACGAGCTACCCCAAGGCCAGGACGCCCAGATTACGGGGAAGACGAGCTACCCCAAGGCCAGGACGCCGGCACATCTTTCCTGTCTCACCCCTTAGTGAGATAGAATCATTGAAAAGGGTCTTCTCAGGATACTGAAACGAACAGTAGGGTTTGATGAAATTTTGAATGAAATTCGTTCACAGAAAGTCTGCCTGTTGTGTGAACTCAATAACTACAAAACGCTAAGAAATTTTATACATGGGTTTAGCATCTAAAATGCAGACTTTTATCAAATTTTGAACCAAATCCATCAAACAATTGATCATTTTTGCATACATGTAAACGTAATAGTTCATAAATTCAATAAATAAAATCAATGAAATTCTATACATGATTTTGTAATTATGTGTAACTGTAGCTTTATGTCAAATTTTTGTGTCAATGGACAATTTGGATATTTTATGTTATAAAAATTGTCTAAAATATATAGTCTTGCGACAGATACAGGAAAAAGTCTAGTCGATGTCAAAGATATATTTTAACTCTGCCTACGATCCACAATTTTATATGGAAGAAGGGGGGGGGGTAAGACTTTTATTGGAGAGTATAATAAAACGTTTCGGGGTGAGTATTCCTGCAAATTTAAAACATTTTACAGCCCAAAAATTTCTTTTTCAAAACAATAGATAAATTATACTGACCTCCCTTTCAGAAAATTTACTAAATATAAATTATATTTAATATTAAGCGGAATTTACAATAATTTCTGAATTAAATTATGCTATTGTCATTTTATAAATATCTGGTTTTATGTTATTATAAATTCATAATTATGCCTAATAGTTAAAAATACTTTGCTATTTACAATTTTATCAATTTTGAACAATTCCACTCAACTAACAGCTCACAAACTAGTCTAATTTTGAAGATTATAATATTTTTCAAAAGAATCATCTGACCAAAATGACACATTTCGGATTTTTTAAAAAAAATTTTGCATTCTCAATAAGTAAATTTAAAAAAAGAATTATGCTGTGAACTTTTGGATTCTAACAAGAAGACGCAATTTTTTGGAATGAACCACTTTTTCTACATTAAAATACCGTCATGTGTTTGGAGCGGATTGTTATGAGCGAGGATAGAATCTGGGACCTTGCGGTTCGCAGCCGAGTAACAAGACCTCAAGACAAAAGCAATTGCTCGTGTTTCGTAGCTGTTATCTGGCTTATGAGCTTTTCACCACATGTTATTCAAATTCTGTTTTATTTAATCACTTCCAGTTTTTTATATAATTAATTCATTTGAGAAACATTAATGTTAAATTAAGCATACGCATAAAACTGCTTATAAATTGTTTACATTACACATTTTAAAATGTACATTCATAAATATAAATTCATACAAAATTATCAAAAAATGCTCATTTTTCTTAGTTCTTTTTATTTGTATTAAGGACTGTTTTTAATTTACACATGAAATGGTTTGGATTGGATCTAATAATTTTGAACCATGGTTAAATGGGAACACAATGATGGCATTTAAGTAGACAGTTTTCTCTTTATATTTTAACATCTATCAGAAAGTAATAGTTGAAATGTGAGAAGTCAAACAGTCAAATATAATTAATTCCACAATCGAAAGGTCAATGATATTAATGTGAATTCTGATAGTTAAAAAAAGATGAGATGTTTACGAATTACCAAAATTCACTTTTGTTATCATGACTATGACTAATTTTAATATAAATAAACTAATAACTTAATAAAAAAATAAGACAATTATCTTAATGAAATTAATACTTCAATGAATGTTTGAAACGCAATTATTTTTGCCAAACGATTTTTATGATGCATCAAACATTAAAACACAAATTGAATATTATTTATTCTTTATCGGTTATAAAGAATTATCGAATTCGCAATACTATTTCATAAAATGACTAAATAATTGCCTCTCAAAGTAAACAATTTGCTAATGTTATCAAATTCAGTCAACGTATTTTTTTTTATTAAGCAACAAATTAATGAGTTGTTCATAAATAGCTTCATTCACTGCTGAGGTTATTTGATTTATTCAGTGACCTTTGTAGGTGTCTCGTTAGTTAATTAGGAGTTTAAATAAATGCGACCTCATTTGTTATCCTCTATAATTAAAGCAAAGTTTCGGAATACCATGAATGGATTTAGCAGTCGGGCCACAGCTGCAAACGATTCTGATACAGGTAAGCTTTATGCGTTCTAAACTGGATTTTGATTTTATGTTCGTGGAGTTTAATTATATAAAGATGAAAAAAAGTGGATGTTACTTTTTTCTGATTATTTTTCAGATCATAATGAAGTGTATTTTGTATCATCTATTTTTTATATATATATATATATAAGAATTTAGAATTTTTATTACAACAAATTACTTTCAGCAAATTTCATATGGGTATCTTTTGCTAGATTTCAAAGATATACACAGTTCTATTTTCATAATTAAAAAATATAAAATTCTAATAATTTAATAATCATTATAATTAAAAGAAATAAAACTGAATAAAATAGTTTAATTTTCAGCAATATAACGTGACTATGATTCCTTTAATTGTATTTCTCATATTTTTCCATGCACCAGCATTCTGCGTTTGTGTGAATTTAACCATTTTTAGATAATTCTCATTTGGATTTCTATGCAAGCTGCATTTTTCCTTGTGTCTTGTTGTCCATTGGATTTGAATAAAGTTTATTTACTTTTTTTCTAAAGATTTAATTAAATTAAATACTATCAGATATATACAGTGTTGCTCAGGTTTAAATGATTATCATCATATTTATTAATGAAAATTTACGCATTTAATTAATTGCCACGCACCATTTATTAAAATCTTCTTTTTTTAAATAATTCAGGGTTGGTAAGAAAAATTTGAAGTACTTATAACAAGTATTTATAGCAAAAGTTAAAAACATCACATTTCAAATCAAATATTGAAAGTAACACAAAATACTACGTACGAAAAAAACACTACGTAAAGAACAAATTTCGTAAAATGATTCAGTAGAAATTCTAAATTACACCGAAGTTTATTTTTTCGTAACTATTATAAGTCAATGCCATGCTCTGGGATAACACCTTTATTACAGACTAAGCGAGAAAGTTTTCGGGAGACCATTCTCACTTGTTAAATTTTAGTAACAGAACCGGGTACTATATAAGATTTTAAACTTCGAAATTTCATAAAGATATATTTATTAACTCAACCAACATAAAAAATTAATACTTTACATCATTTTAAAGTATTTTCCAACTGTGAAAATGTTTTAACAGTAATAGCTTTGAAAATTGAATTCAATGAAACGATTCCAGTGGATACATATTCGAATAAAATCTAATCAATTTATTCAGCGCCAACAAGAACAATGATTTAGATTACCTAACTATCGAGTATCCGAAAACAATTTATCACTTTTCGATTACAATTATTCGATTCAGATAATCCTTTCTCAAAATCGATACTGAATAGCGGATTACAAACGAACTCCGTTTCAGCTGAGGTACGTTTTGCTGTGTACTAATTACCTGGAATTGTGCCGAAAGATTCGATTCGAACTGGCTGTAATTGCTTGGTTTGCAATAAGCAATCAATGAAGATTTTTCATTTGTTGTTATTTTTTTTAAAGTAGCTAATTTTCATTCATAAGTTAAGATATATTCTAAGACAAAAAATGATGCATTTTTTCAAAAATTCTTTTTTTGGTTGGGGTCCAAAAAGCGATTTTTTTATTTTCTTATATACTAAAGTATACAAAGAGTGATTTTAATAAAAGAACAAAGCATAAACCGAAAAGTTCGGTAATCGTCGAAAAGATCGAACTCGAGATTTTGACGAATTTCCAAGTTTTATACCTCCCTCAGTTCAAAAAACACATTTTTGGAAAATGTCTGTCTGTCTGTGACAAAAGTAACTCAAAAACGCTTTGAGTTAGATGGATTAAATTAGGTATACAGGTTTAAAACCAAATTTGTAGAATTATATAAAATTTTGAACTACATCCATTCAGTGCAAGTCTGTTTGAATATAAGTTAGCACGATAGCTACAAAATGAAGAGAGCTAGATAGATGAAATTCGGTACACAGATTTAAAATATTTATTATAGATAGGTGCCTAACAAATTTTGAGCGAAATCCAACAAGGGATTGACTGTCTGTCAGTATGTACTTTTAGAAACATGCAAACACTATAACTCAAAAACGTAGTGACTTTAATATATCAAAATTGGTACGTGATTTTTGCAAATGTAATCATAGTTTCATATTAAATTTCTGAGTTTCAATCGGTTGGGAAGAACGAGTCTGAGACCCAAATTGGACTTATTTAGGTGCTTTTCACCGCATGCCAGGAATTAACCGCATCGCCAAAATATCCGCCAAGGATCACATGACAAAAAAGTACATTTTTGGAATTTTTATCTGTTTGTGAACATGGTAATTTTAATGTATTTTGAGGTAGAGTTTGAAATATTATATGTGATACTAACGATGACTTTATAAATGTCTATCAAATTTTGAACGAAATCCATACAAAGGAACTTGATTCTCTACTCTGTCCAATTGCAAGTGTAACACGTTTAATACAATGCTTAAAAGGCTAGATAAATAAAAATTGGCTCAGTTTTATTATCTTAAATACATATCGGTATCATATTTTGGTTAAAGGCCATCGAAGGATTGATCGTGTTCGTCTGTATTTATTTATTAGCAACAATTTAATTAAAATAAATGAAACTTAGTATATGACTTTGCTATTAAAATTTTAGTTCCGGGTCAAATTTTCGTTTTAATCGGCAGACATAAAAATGCATTTAAAATGATGAATGTTTGCAGTTTTTAGTGTATGTTTACTTTGTGAAACTACGAAGCACAAAACACTCACGTGCGGGACTATGAAAATAAAAATCTGAGTATTTGACGTTCACTGCCTGGTTTAAAGTCTACGATGCGGGGTGAGAAGGGTTATGGGTTTAATAGAAGTATGCGAGAAAGTTTCGGGGAAACCACTGTTTCTAGGAATTTATTTAAGGAAACTTGTTTCATGATTACATATGTTCACATTCGTTGGAAAATAAAAACCCAATTTATCAATATTCGTCACAGCGAGACACACGGGCACTTTCCCAAAATAAGTTTTTCGAGCCCAGGGTGATCTAATACGTGGAGGTACGGAGAGAAGTTTCGAATTCGAATTTTTTGACGATTATTATAAATTATTTATATTACGTATACGAGAAAGTGAAAAGAAATTTTATATTAATCTGCACTTTCCAAAGTTTAATAAAATTTGTCTCAAGTCTCTCTCAAGTCTTTTTTCTAAGTTATTGTAATTAATAAGTACAGAATGATTATGCAAAAGAGTTCACAGTGCAAATTACGTTGAAAAAAAATGTTTTTCCAGACAGCAACAGTTTTGTAATAGATGTGCTTTTTTTACTTTTTCGTATACAAAATATTTAAAAAAAATTACGTAAAGAAAAAAAAATCAATCCCAGATTTTAAAAAAAAATCTACATCTTTTAACTCTTTTTTAATATTTAAGCGATCCTAGTTTGTCCAACTTACCAGGATTCCCATGTTGTGATCTCTGGCGACGTGAGCAATGGCTTTGGCGAGCTGGTTGGCGACTGAAGTAGCGGAGATGATCAGAGCGATGGTGTCGTCAACCACTGCCTCCTTGACGCTGTTGATGAAGAGCTCTTCGTCCCTGGTGGACTCTTGGACGCTCGGCTGACCGTTCACCTCTACGATCGATGCGCGCAGACTGCCGTTCAGCATCACGTCCACCCCAAGTAGCTGGAAGCAATGCACACACCTGTTGAAGGAGGAATTTCAGTTATAAATATTAAAGGCTTTATCACTACATATTTTATTTGAATATTTATCAAGGGATAAAATTAAAGGAGATTCGAACCTTTAATCTGAAAATCATAACATGCTCATAGCTCATTTTGAGCTTGATTAGTTAAATTTATATTATTTTTCGAAATTATATTATAGCAACACATAAAAAAAATATTTAATATTGCCGTAATGAGTGCGAGTATAAATATAGAAACCAAAACAATGTAAGGTTATCATAAATCAGGTTTAAAATATTTTTTAAAGTTACTATTTTATTTATATATATTTAAAGTTACTATTTTACTATATATATAAATTACTATATATTAAAGTTACTATTTTATATATATATAAATATTTTTAAAGTTCTAAATAGTCACAAAACTGAAAGAAGAAAAAAACTAATATTTTTAAAAAGCTAAATTTTTGGATTTTTTAAAAAAAGTGATGTAGAAAGGATTCAGTATGATAATATATTTCGAAATTATTAAAAAAAAACCTAATATTTCGATACATATAAAATTAAAATTGTAATTGAAATTTTAAGATGCCCATTCTTATTGGAAATGGATGAGCTACGAAGTAATTAAATACCGAATTTGGCAGCTCCAAGCCCATGGGTAGTCTTGTAGATCGTTTTGAATGATTACTGAATTATATATGAAGATTATTTTTGCATATTGTAATTAAATGATTGCATATAACTTATGAACATTATTGTGTTAAAAACAACTTAGTATCGAAAAATTTATCATTAAAAAAATGAGGAAACAGGCTAAAATTTTCTTTATCTAATTTTGAAGTTCTTTTTGTTATCATAAAATGAATGGCTCTTGTGAATTTCAATATGAACATTTTAGAAATTCTGTAGTGGGGTAGAAATAATGTTTTAGGAAAAGATTATCCCCTCTATCCCAAGAAAAATAGGGAAAAAGCAAGTGTTCTTTTCTTTTCTTTCTTTTTTTTCGTGGACCTCAGCAAAGACTAAAACTGGTACCTTGAATAACTTAGATTTGAAACTTGTCAAGTAATATTTATTGTTCGATCTTTTAATATTGAATTTCAAATCCGAACATCTGCGAATAATGTACTAATATCTTTTAATAGATCAAAGTGCTAATCTATTTTAATATTTAGGAAAGAAATACGATGTTTAAACCCGAAGAGACAGACCATATTTATTCAATAAATAGTTCTTAATCGAAAATTCGGCAGTATGAGGTTAAATTAATTCTGTCTACATTTTTTGATATCATATAGTCTCAGGTTACAATACAATTGTGGATTTTACAGCAAGTATAAATTGTAACTAGAGTACAAATCGCATCTTCTAACATGATAAATTAATTTCACCTGCTTTATTATCATGTGGGAACATGATGTTGTTTTGGTTAGACGGTTTGAAGCTCGAAATCGCGTAGGCAATGAATAAAGCATAAATAGCAATTTTCATCATCTTCTTTTAATTGTATATATTTTTTTTACCTGCTTTTACCAGCATTGCATTATTATTATGTATGCTTCTTAGACAGCAGATGCGTTTTTAAAAGGCTGACCTGCTTTTGCCAGTATTGCTTTATTATTACGTATGCTTCTTTGACAGCAGATGCGTTTTTTAAAAGGTAGACGTAGAACTATGACATCATAGCTGTTATTTCGTCTCAAAATCGGTTGAGCTCCAAAACTTTGTTTATCAGCTAGAAAATTTTATATATATATATATATATATATATATATATATCTAATATATAAAATTCTCGTGTCACAGTTTTCGTTGCCATACTCCTCCGAAACGGCTTGACCGATTTTGATGAAATTTTTTGTGCTTTTTCGGTATCTATGAGAATCGGCCAACATCTATTTTTCATCCCCCTAAATGTTAGGGGTAGTCAATTATTAATTAAAAACTAACTTTCCCGCCAAAAAAATCTTCCATTTTCCCACCGCCAACTTTTCCGCCAAAAAAATCTTCAATTTTCCCCAACGCCAAATGATTTAGGCTTTAGTTCTTTTTTTCTCCCAACAGTAATGAGGCTAGGGTTAAGATTTTTCGGCGGATTATTTCAAACGATTCTGTTTATTTTCTTAATGTTTTATGCATTTAAAATTAAACATTGTTAATTAATCCATGTTTCAGATTCATTCTGAAGTACTTTTGAATTAAAATAGCACAGAATAAAGGAAATTAAAAATGTCTAATCTTCATAGCGTTACCCCAACTGGCGTAGAAAAATTCACGCATTTGCGTTACGTAAAAGGCGAAGAAAATTCACGCATGCGCACTGTGTTCTGATCGTTGGCATGGCAACCATTATCAACGGACGATTTAAATTACTTTTAGGTTAGTTGTATGCTTTTGTAAGTAAATTGTATTTATGTTATATATTTTTTGTATATGCTTATAGTTTAGCACAAAAATCGTTTACAAAAATCGTTTACAAAGTACATCGTTTTTTAAGTAGTTTTTTTTAACCTGTTTACAATGATTTAAATTATTTTTAGGTTAGTTGCATGCTTTTGTAATTAAATTGTATTTATGTTAGTTATATATATATATTTTTATATATGCTTATAGTTTTAAGTACGTCGTTTTTTAAGTAGTTTTTTTTAACCTGTTTTCAATGATTTAAATTATTTTTAGGTTAGTTGCATGCTTTTGTAATTAAATTGTATTTATGTTAGTTATATATATATTTTTATATATGCTTATAGTTTTAAGTACATCGTTTTTTAAGTAGTTTTTTTAAACCTGTTTTCGACAGATTATTTTAAACGATTCATTTTATTTTCTGAGTGTTTGATGCATTTAAAATGAAACATTGTTAATGAATCGATCCATTCATGATGAATCTGAGAAAATTTTGTTGACAAATGCTTGAGATATTACATAAATTAAGAAAGATATTCTTTAGTGCCCATAAAGTTTAAACGCTCAGTGACTCTATTATCAGTAATCATATTATTAAAAAAAATGCTTTGTTTCAGTAAAAAATATTGTTATATTAATTGCAGATTAATCCTTTACACTTTAATTTAAAGCATAAATTCTACGAGGGGTAACAGAAAATTAGAGAGATACATATCACGTTATGACTGAAGGCCTTTATAATATTATGAGTGAATTATATGACTATCAAAATTTGAAGTTTTAAAATATTTTGCTGAAGAATAAAATATTTTGCTGAAGAAGTTGGAATTGCATAAAATATTTAATTATTAAAATTTTAACGAACACTAAGATTGGCGAACCGGCTGGTCGCCAAAGGCGGCTAGTATATATATATATATATATATATATATATATATATATATATATATATATATATATATATATATATATATATATATATATATATATATATATATGAGAGAGAGAGAGAGAGAGAGAGAGACCGATAGAGAAGTCTCGTGATTATTTCAAACCTTTTTAAACTGGTTAATGCCTTAAATTCATTAAGACAAAAAAATAATAATGTTCTCACATGATAACTTGAAATTTTCGATCGTAGATTTCATTAAAATTTTTAGTTTTCTTTTTTTAGTACTTTCTCGCATACGAAGTATAGTAATACAAAATGATTTTTATGATGGTGGATATTCGAGATTTTCCTGAATTCGAAAAACACATTTTTGGAAAAATGTCTGTCGGTCTGTGACAAAGATAACTCAAAAACGCTTTGAGTTGAAATGAATTTGGATGAGAATGAAATTTGGTATACGATCTTCAGATCAAATATATAGATTTCTATTAGATTGTGAGCAAATTAAATTCAGAGAAAGTCTGTCTGTCCGGCAGTTCAAATAAAAGTGAACATGATAACTAAAAAAATGAAGAGAATTAGATATATAAAATTTGGCTCACAGATTTAACACCCATAGTGTAGACATCTAAAAATTTTGAGCCAAATTCAACAACGGGGTGAACTTATCTCCATGTCTATGAACACGGTAATTTAAAAAACGCAATGAACTTAAATATATTAAATTTCGTATATGATTATGTGGCTACAAGTGTAGCTTAGTGTAAAATATTTGTTTCAATTAGTTGGAAAAAAATTTGGCTAAAAACGCAAATTAGATTTTCAAATACTATTAACCGCATGCCAGGGAGTAATCACCCAAAAGAAACTCGCCAAAGTTCACACGAAAATGCTAAATTCTCGCCAAACGTTAATATTTATTGTGCGTCAATGACATGCAAGGCGTTCTCTTTGATAACACCTTTAGTAGAGAGTATACGAGAAAGTTTGGGGGTAACTACTCCGGTTGGTTATTTTGTTACTTGGCAATTTTTGTTTAGAGAATATACTGTCTAACGTAAATCAATTATGTATACATAGGTATTAATCCATTATTAGATATGTTTATGGGTTATACGCAATTCTTATGTTGAATTATAGAATCTTTGAATGATTTAATTACAGCTTATAAGTTATAGAAGCAATCATTCATTATTCGTATGATGCAAAGGGCTTAATCTTTTGTTTTATGCCTCTACGAAAATCGATTAGTCAATATGTAAAAACTCATCAGGAAAAATTTAATTACTTATTCTCAAATAATTTTCCAGGTTCTGCGTTTATTGTGTTTAATCACACTAGATCTCAAAGAATTAATCATAATGCTGAACTAGAGCATAAAAAAAAAAGAAAAAAAAAAAAAAAGAAAAGAAAGAAAAATCCATCTTCTCAAAACTTTTCTTCATATTCTCCCTTGTTTGTTTGTTTCTTATGGCACTTGCCACCGACAAACACGCTGTTACGAAGACAGCGATTTAAGCCTGAGGGGAACGTCTCTTATTTTTTATAGCAGCGCCAACTAGGGCCAAGAGTACGACTTTGCTACTCACGCATCACTCATTCGCTTGCACAACCCCTTTTTACAGGAGGGCACATTCACACATCTCACAGATAGAACAACAGAAGAACAACCATGCCCAAACCGGGACTCGAACCCGGGACGCCCAGATCACGGGGAAGACGCGCTACCCCTATGCCAGGACGCCGGCTATTCTCCCTTGTAGCGGATCGTTATGAGTGAGAATAGAACCTGGAACCTTGTGGTTCGCAGCAGTGTAACAAGACCACAAAATACAGGCAATTGCTTTTGTCTTGTGGTCTTGTAACTCGGTTGCGAACCACAAGGTCCCAGGTTCTATCCTCGCTCAAAACATATCGCTACACCCCTATAGGTCTTATTTCCTTTCCTCCGCATAAATTTTAGACCTGAGGTAAGGTCGTGAATACTTAGCATGGTATTGGTGAAAGATACTTACAAACCATCAAGACTGGTCTTATTCTCACAATTTTCTCGCCTACTCTCAAATAAAATTGTTCTCACCGAGAATGCTTTGCATGGCATTGGCATACAATAAATAAGAAATATTAGCCTTTGGCGTGAATTTAGCATTTTTATTGAATCTTTTGTGCCATCCTTGGCGAGTATTTTGGCGAATATTCTCTGGCATGCGATTATAGTATTTGAATGTGTTTTAGACATGTTTTACCCTACCGATTGAAACAAAAATATAACACAAAACTCCACTTGCAGTCGTAAAATCTTTGTATTTTTTGTACTTGGTGTATTTAAGTCATTTCGCTTTGAGTTGTCACGGTTACATGCTTCTGAAAGTACCGATCAATAGACGGTCAACTTCTTTTTGTATTTGGCTCAAATTTTAGCAGGTGTCTAGCAGTTCTTAGATTTAAATCTGTGCACTGAATTTTATCTACATATCTCTCTTCTTTTTGTAGTTACCGTGTTAACATATATTCAGACGTCATTCCTGTGAACGGAGTTTGCTCAAAAAATGATAGAAATCTATAAATTTTGTATAAAATTCATATCCAAATTTCACCAATTTAACTCAAAGCGTTTTCGAGTTATCTTTGTGACAGACAGACATACTAACGTTTTCCAAAATTGCGTTTTTCGAATGCAGTGAGATCTAAAACGTGGAGATTCGTCAAAAGGTCGGTTCGAATTTTTTGATGATGATAATATGTTCTCTATATACTACGTATACGAGAAAGTAATACCGATCTTTGACGTAAATGCAGCATTTTTATGGATTCTATCTCAAAATATATATTTTGAATACCTTTTTACCCACCGAATGAGAGGAAAATTTGACACAAAATTACAATTGTTTTAACAAGATAACATACCGAATTTCATTGATTTGAATCGCTGCGTTAAAGCCTGCGAAAATATAAAACGGCAAACTGTCAACTGTTTGATGGTTTTAGTTAGAAATTTGGTAAGTATCTAAATATCTTTGATAAGAATTTTTTATATTAAACCCGTGTTCTAAATTTTATTTATTTAGCTCCTTGCGTTTCGTAGTTAGTGAGTTCTTTTTTATGCGAACAGATAGGAAGACAGAGTTCCTGGGAATGAATTTCTTTCAAAATTTTATCAAAATCTATAAATTTGTTCGCATTCCATATGTCACATTTCAGTTATATAGCTCACATTTTCTATCTAATTTTTGAGTTATCGTGTTCACGGACAGACAGACAGACTCAAAGCCAAAAATGCATTTTTCGGATTTAGTGAGGTTTGAAACATAAATAGTCACTACAATCTTAAGTTCGAAATTTTTGGCAATTAGAATACTTCCTCTATACTTTGTACATGGAAAAGCAAAAGTAAAAGCTATAAAAAACATCCGAAGAACAAATGATGTTCTACAGTGATCACGCTGCTAAGCAATGATTCAACAATTTATTGTTTGTTTGCCATAATCAGATTAGAACTGGCCATTCCAGCAAATAATGTTGCGTAAGTATAATATCTATAAATAACATGTCATCTGCCAGTACAGCATCTTTGATTATGAATACAGTATTGCAAATAATGGATCTATATTTAACATATTTAAGAATCTTATAAGATTGCGTATAACCTGTATGGTTTATGTACACATAAGTCATATTAATCTTATCCAAACTTCAACGCATTCTATTCTTTTTGTGCTACGCAAATATAAAGACAATCTTTTTGTCCATCTACAAAAATATCACCAAATCAATAAACGTAGGCTGTATAGAAAGAAAGCAAAACTCGTCATCAGAAATAAAACTACATACCATATACAATATCAGATATCTACCCCAATCCCTACTCAAAATATTCGCCAACCAATATTCCTTTTCCACGACAAACAAAAAAAGAATTCCAATCAAGCGAGACCCTTCTATTTGTCCTTCGTAATAAAACCTATTCCCCAATCACACCGGATGCCCTTCATTTAACCACATGCTTCGACAAAAATAATTCCCCCATCCAGGCCACGCGTTCTAACCTTGCTGATCGGAACTCTTCATAAAAGAAGAATAACATGGAACTAGCCATGTCCCATTGCTTCCGACGATAGTTCTGTTCCTTTGTGGTGGATAAGGGGTTGCCATGACGATGGCGATGTTGGCGGTCAGATCTGGCGCCAGATGCAATGATAAATTTTTAGTGAAATCGGTAAGGGAGGAGAATCTTTCCGAGGCACCCACTTCAGCGATTTGGGTCAATTAATCGGTGAATGGATATGGGGTTGCAGATAGGCTGAAAAGAACCAAATGGCTTTTCTGTGCGAATATGATCTGCTAATAGTCAAAGCCAGTAGATTTCAGCATTTTAGTATTTGCAACTGGGATAGTTTCTTTTTTTAATGAATTTACGATAGTTTAAATAATTAATATCAAAGTGTGTTTTGTAATATTAATACATTAATCAACGTTGATAAGTCTTTAAAAAGATTGACGTAAGATGAATTACACATAAAAAGATGCATAATCGAAACTTTAATTAAACAAATTTGATTATTATAAAATCTTATACGAATTTGAACCAATTCTATAAAAAGAATGACCATCTATTAAAGCAATGACCATCTTTGTGCCTTAACAATTTTATGCATGCAAACACAATAACAAAAATGAATAAAATTTGGTATATGATCTTGTAAATACAGCTATAGTTCTATTATCAAAATTTGTTTTCAATCGGCCTGAAAAAATGTCCAAATGATTTTAAGGTATTTGTGCATTAATTATACGTTAAGGATTAATCGCCAATAGCGGCATAATAGATATAATAAAAATGCTAGATTTTAGCCAAAGATCTATATTCCGCAACTATTTTGGCCAATGAAATGCAAACCATTTGCAGCCTTATCCAATGTCCAGAACTTAAGACGAAGGAAGAGACATCTTTATTAGAGATTATGCGAGATAATTTTAGGGTGACCATCCCGTATGGTTGTTATGATAGGCACTTAATGAAGAAAGAGGTTTAATCATTGTCAATGTACTGATTGTTTGTAATAAATACAGCATTATGAAAATTGAATTCATTGATGTTTTTCAGTGGTTCATTGCATTTTTAAAGTAAATACAATATTCAAAAACGCAACAAGACGAATAAGATTTTGGTGCAGTCTTTCAATGAAGACAGTAAATTTCTATGTATTGTTACGAAATTTCCGGGGTTCGTTTGGATAGTGGGAGTTATATGGTGTGAAGAACGCTCAATCAGCAGGCGGCAGTAGAAAAAAAAACAACGACGTTTATTTACACGAAGACACACAGGACAGCACAAAGACGACAACTATATACAGCACAGACGACGATTCTCTTCAGCCGAGACGTGCAGCGTACAACAAGACTCTACTGAAGACAGTAGCGCACAGCTTAGTTCAGCACTAGCTTGACTCCGTCGCTGCTCCGCTAATCCCTGGAAGATCAGTTCTTCACCATCGATTCCAACTACTCTACCCTGGCAGCTGCAGCTGTCTCCTTTTATAGGTCTCAGGAGGCGGGGCTAGAAGCCTCTCAACCAATCAGGAACGTGTATCTTGGTCCCTACTGGACGGATCGGGAAGATTCTCAATGTTTCGGGTATAATCTATTTTGGCACCAAATTCGTCGCCAAGTCGCCAAATGGTTCCCAAGTTTGTCGCCAAGCTCTGGAACATCCGACGCGACAGCGGACTCCGTCCAATACAGATGACTGTAAAATATTTTTTCCGATGGTGGAACCAACTATGCTGGGAAGCAGCATTACAAATTCGTAACAGTATGAAACCTTTTTATAGCAAATGTGGTAACTTGACTGTCTGTATGCATATGAATATGATGACAAGTAAATTTTGGTGAGATGAAATGATCGGTTTAATCACTGGCATTGTAAATATATAAGTCGAATCTTGGACCAAAATCTCTGAAAGGATTAACTGTCAATTGCTTATTTCTATGTATATGAATGTGATAAGCTAAATGCACAAATGATTATAATAAAGCAATTCGGCATCGTATTGGCATCACGATTGTTTATCTATATCAAAAGTTGAACCAAAATGGTCAACGGGAAACAGTTCAAAATTTACTTTCGATCTTCTTTACCGTAAAGCAGGCTTTTGCTGAACGATAGAGAGAGTTAGTCATTACTACATAGCACGAACGGCAAAATCGATATCGGCTTAATGAACTTTATAGAGAAAAAATATCTTCAGTATACTTAAAACTAAGAAAGTAGGTATAAATGACAATGGCTGATGCAATTATATAAAATTTCGTTGTAGGAGAGCAGAGTTTTTCCGATTCCTTTCTTAAAATAATCTCTTTTTTCCCAGTAAACAGATCTCCATTGCAGCAGAAGACAGTCCTTGCACCTTTTCTAACAATTCGTTTGATCTCTTACAAGCTAAAAGAGTCTTATCTGCACCTTCACTATCGCTGATTTCACTGTCGTCCAATGCTACAAGATCAACTTATTCTCCATTTGAAATTTCTCGATTAATTCTTTGACTTTCTTTCTCCATATCTGAAATTTCATCCATATTTTTTTTTGTGCCGTTCATGGAATTTTGTCGAGCTAGAATTAAATGGTACCTTACAATGCTGGGTGGTAGAATGATAGAAAGACGAAGAAAGAATGGCCTCATCGGGATTATCTATATTTATAAAATAAAACTTCAAACCTTCCTGTATACATTGTTGTATTGTATGTGTCTAAATCTATTGCCATAGATATACAACAGACAGACAACATGTTATTCTTTATGAATAACTCTGTATAGAAGAAAGAATGGTCTTATCGGGATTATCCATATTTATAAAATAAAACTCTGAATCTTCCTATATCTAATGTTGTATTGTATGTGCCTCAATCTATTGCCATAGATATAGAACAAAGAGACAATTTATTCTTCTTTATAAATAACTCTGTACCCAAGGAGGTCGAAGAAAAAATGGTCTTACCAGGATTATCCATATTTATAAAATAAAACTTAGTATCTTCCGATATCTAATGTTGTATTGTATGTGCCTCAATCTATTGCCATAGATATACAACAGATAGACAATTTATTCTTCTTTATGAATAACTCTGTATACAAGAAAGATGAAGAAAGAAGGGCCTTATCGGGATCATCCATATTCATAAAATCAAACCTTCCTGTATACATTGTTGTATTGTATGTGCCTCAATCTATTGCCATAGATATACAACAGGCAGACAACATGTTATTCTTTTTGAATTACTCTGTATACAAGAAAGACGAAGAAAGCAGGGCCTTATCGGGATCATCCATATTCATAAAATCAAACCTTCCTGTATACATTGTTGTATTGTATGTGCCTCAATCTATTGCCATAGATATACAACAGGCAGACAACATGTTATTCTTTTTGAATTACTCTGTATACAAGAAAGACGAAGAAAGAAGGGCCTTATCGGGATCATCCATATTCATAAAATCAAACCTTCCTGTATACATTGTTGTATTGTATGTGCCTCAATCTATTGCCATAGATATACAACAGGCAGACAACATGTTATTCTTTTTGAATTACTCTGTATACAAGAAAGACGAAGAAAGAAGGGCCTTATCGGGATCATCCATATTCATAAAATCAAACCTTCCTGTATACATTGTTGTATTGTATGTGCCTCAATCTATTGCCATAGATATACAACAGGCAGACAACATGTTATTCTTAATGAATAACTCTGTATAGAAGAAAGAATGGTCTTATCGGGATTATCCATATTTATAAAATAAAACTCTGAATCTTCCTATATCTAATGTTGTATTGTATGTGCCTCAATCTATTGCCATAGATATAGAACAAAGAGACAATTTATTCTTCTTTATAAATAACTCTGTACCCAAGGAGGTCGAAGAAAAAATGGTCTTACCAGGATTATCCATATTTATAAAATAAAACTTAGTATCTTCCGATATCTAATGTTGTATTGTATGTGCCTCAATCTATTGCCATAGATATACAACAGATAGACAATTTATTCTTCTTTATGAATAACTCTGTATACAAGAAAGATGAAGAAAGAAGGGCCTTATCGGGATCATCCATATTCATAAAATCAAACCTTCCTGTATACATTGTTGTATTGTATGTGCCTCAATCTATTGCCATAGATATACAACAGGCAGACAACATGTTATTCTTTTTGAATTACTCTGTATACAAGAAAGACGAAGAAAGCAGGGCCTTATCGGGATCATCCATATTCATAAAATCAAACCTTCCTGTATACATTGTTGTATTGTATGTGCCTCAATCTATTGCCATAGATATACAACAGGCAGACAACATGTTATTCTTTTTGAATTACTCTGTATACAAGAAAGACGAAGAAAGAAGGGCCTTATCGGGATCATCCATATTCATAAAATCAAACCTTCCTGTATACATTGTTGTATTGTATGTGCCTCAATCTATTGCCATAGATATACAACAGGCAGACAACATGTTATTCTTTTTGAATTACTCTGTATACAAGAAAGACGAAGAAAGAAGGGCCTTATCGGGATCATCCATATTCATAAAATCAAACCTTCCTGTATACATTGTTGTATTGTATGTGCCTCAATCTATTGCCATAGATAAACAACAGGCAGACAACATGTTATTCTTTTTGAATTACTCTGTATACAAGAAAGACGAAGAAAGAAGAGCCTTATCGGGATCATCCATATTCATAAAATCAAACCTTCCTGTATACATTGTTGTATTGTATGTGTCTCAATCTATTGCCATAGATATACAACAGGCAGACAACATGTTATTCTTTTTGAATTACTCTGTATACAAGAAAGACGAAGAAAGAAGGGCCTTATCGGGATCATCCACATTCATAAAATCAAACCTTCCTGTATACATTGTTGTATTGTATGTGCCTCAATCTATTGCCATAGATAAACAACAGGCAGGCAACATGTTATTCTTTTTGAATTACTCTGTATACAAGAAAGATGAAGAAAGAAGGGCCTTATCGGGATCATCCATATTCATAAAATCAAACCTTCCTGTATACATTGTTGTATTGTATGTGCCTCAATCTATTGCCATAGATATACAACAGGCAGACAACATGTTATTCTTTTTGAATTACTCTGTATACAAGAAAGATGAAGAAAGAAGGGCCTTATCGGGATCATCCATATTCATAAAATCAAACCTTCCTCTATACATTGTTGTATTGTATGTGCCTCAATCTATTGCCATAGATATACAACAGGCAGACAACATGTTATTCTTTTTGAATTACTCTGTATACAAGAAAGACGAAGAAAGAAGGGCCTTATCGGGATCATCCATATTCATAAAATCAAACCTTCCTGTATACATTGTTGTATTGTATGTGCCTCAATCTATTGCCATAGATATACAACAGGCAGACAACATGTTATTCTTTTTGAATTACTCTGTATACAAGAAAGATGAAGAAAGAAGGGCCTTATCGGGATCATCCATATTCATAAAATCAAACCTTCCTGTATACATTGTTGTATTGTATGTGCCTCAATCTATTGCCATAGATATACAACAGGCAGACAACATGTTATTCTTTTTGAATTACTCTGTATACAAGAAAGACGAAGAAAGCAGGGCCTTATCGGGATCATCCATATTCATAAAATCAAACCTTCCTGTATACATTGTTGTATTGTATGTGCCTCAATCTATTGCCATAGATATACAACAGGCAGACAACATGTTATTCTTTTTGAATTACTCTGTATACAAGAAAGATGAAGAAAGAAGGGCCTTATCGGGATCATCCATATTCATAAAATCAAACCTTCCTGTATACATTGTTGTATTGTATGTGCCTCAATCTATTGCCATAGATATACAACAGGCAGACAACATGTTATTCTTTTTGAATTACTCTGTATACAAGAAAGATGAAGAAAGAAGGGCCTTATCGGGATCATCCATATTCATAAAATCAAACCTTCCTGTATACATTGTTGTATTGTATGTGCCTCAATCTATTGCCATAGATATACAACAGGCAGACAACATGTTATTCTTTTTGAATTACTCTGTATACAAGAAAGATGAAGAAAGAAGGGCCTTATCGGGATCATCCACATTCATAAAATCAAACCTTCCTCTATACATTGTTGTATTGCATGTGTCTCAATCTATTGCGATAGATAAACAACAAATAGAGAACATATTCTTCTTTATGAAAAACTCTGTATACAAGAAAGGTGAAAGGAGAATAATCTGACTGGTTTTGAAAAGGATTTGTACAAAAATCCTGTCATAATTCAAAAAGATAAGAAGAATTCGTCCTGAATTTTATAACACGATAATATAAATATTAAATTACTGAATCAGTCTCAACGAAAGTGTGAAAAATTTATTTCCCTTGACCCTACTTCCTAATTAGTGATAAAATCTTCCCTCAAATGCAGTTTCAATAGATTATAATAAAGTAATATCAGAAGAAAAATATTTGCTTTTGAAAACAGAGAAGCTTGTGATAGCATTACGTAATAGGCTTTATCAGAGCTTCTTGCCGAAAAGTTTCACGAAGAAAAGGGGAAACAAATATTTGACTGGCGTGCCACTTTCATAATTTAATACATGTGCTGCTTCCTACTTTGCACAATGCTATTTGCTTTTGTATTTTTTAGGGCCTAAAAAAACTCCGAGAGTAGCTCGCAGCAAAGTTAATTTCGGAAAAGTTTTCTTGGAACCTAGAAGTTTTTTTTCCCTTTTTTCCCCAAAAAACCTTATTTTTTCTTCCCTAAAGCTTCTGGTTTAAGATTATTGCTCGCCCCAGGAGGAATTAATGTTTCATGTTTCATATTTTTGGCAAATCTTATTTCCCCGGAAAAGGGCTACTGGAACGTGTGCGGCATTTGAAAAGCAGCGAGATTTTATACGAGGAGTGAGTGGGTGTGATTTTGTCATGGGTATTTCGGTGCCTTAGATGTAGACATGCTTTTGGACTGGTAGAAGTCGAGTCTTTTGATTAAATTTCTTCTTATTTCTTATATTATTGCATTATATTAAGAGATGAAAACAGAATTTTCTTGTTTGTGTTTTCGAAAAAAGTTCTTGTGAGACAATTTTTATAGACAGTTCGAAATGACAATTGGTAAAAGTAATGAAATGATCTATTTATTAGAAAGTGATATAATACGTGTTTTTAGTTGTCTTAGGACTTTAATAGAAGACTGTTTTTCCTTCAAATTTTCTCTATATTACAACGATTGTTATGCCTTGGATTTGTTTCTAGAAGTTAAAATTGCTTCCACTTCTTGTTTAATTATACCACAAAAAGTCCGGAACTAGCGCTGACAGCAAATCAGTTACAGTTACAGTGGGAGTATTCTCTTTTCAATTTTACATATTTAATACATTTTGTGTGTAACTTTGAGGTGCAATGAGCAGATTAGTATATGCATTTGGACCTCTTTTAATTGATCAAAAAGTGTGCAATATTTCATTGAATTTGTGGCGAATTGTTATGAGCGAGGATAGAACCTGGGACCTTGTGGTTCGCAGTCCAGTAACATGACCACAATACAAAAGCGATTGCTCGGGTAGAGTAGCTGTTAACTGGCTTATAAGCTATTCACCACAGACTCTCCCTCCAGTGAGTCGGAGGTGAGACGAACGATATGGCTGTTGAGTGGTGATGTATTTAGCTGTTGATTCTAATGCGCCTGTACCCATTTGAGTAGCGCCAAGCGTTATGGCGAGTGTGTGTGGGTGAGTGGTTGCTGATGCTGTTGCTGCGTCAAGTGAGTCTGACGACTTTGCAATGCTGCTGCCTTTTTGTGTTGCTGCGTCAAGTGAATCTGACGGGGTGGTAGTGACTGTGGGTAGATGGCGCCACAACAGCGGTACGAAGGTTGAAGGTTCATCGACCGAGATCACCAATGTGGCGAATTGTTATGAGCGAGGATAGAACCTGGGACCTTATGGTTCGCAGTCCAGTAACATGACCACAATACAAAAGCAATTGCCCAGGTAGCGTAGCTGTTAACTGGCTTATAAGCTATTCACCACAAATTCAAGAGAGCATGAATATTTTATTTATCTAGTTCATTAAGTTCTTAAGTTTCCTTTTGAGACTTGAACCAAAATATGATATTTATCTACACTTTTTATCTCAGATATTATATGTGAGTTTTATTCAACTTAATAAAAACGCTTATTTATATGCGCAAAATTAAACAGGCAGATTTCCCTTAGATACATATCGTCCATTATATTTGATTGATATGTAAATTTTGGCATATACATACCAAATGTCAATCTTCTGGTTTATTTCATTTTTTAATTATCATATTCACAGACAGGCATAACACCTAAAATATTTTTTTCTGATTCAAGGAGTCGATTTATTACAGGATTATTTATTACGGATTATTTGATAATTAAAATGACTTATTTTTATATGCTTGAGAAATATCGCAAATATTTAGTAATATCTGCTTAAAATTTGCATGCATATAAATGCTATTTCATCTGTAAATAGTTTCATCACATGAAAAAAAAAACAGTAGGAGTGTCCTTTCCCAATCCTACTCGCATATTTATTTAAGGTGTTATTCCTAAACTTCAGTATCATATGGCAAGTATGAATAAGTATTGTATGAATTTCATATCATTATACTGAACTTCAATATCATTTCAGTATCTTAGGGCAAGGCCGAGAATGTCACGAGTGTTCAGATTTTTATTTTCACCCATGATATTTATGTTCGCCAGAATATTAAAAAAATAGGTATTCACATATTAACTGCATGCTATTGGCGAACAATAGTTAAGAAAGATCGATGTATGGAGAGAATCTTTTTTATAAATCTAGCTCGACAATTTTGGCGATTTTTTTAACGGATTAATCGCTGAAATGTAGTTATATACCAGAAAAATCGAAAATTTATTTTGGTGTCTTTTTTTTGACCAAATGAAAACAAAATTTGACCTCGAACTGCAAATGAGTCTCAAGATCAAGCTTTTGGGTTGTTGCATTTTCATGCTCATGACAGTACAGATTTGCAGACGACCAAACCTTTGACAAATTCGTTTAAAATTTGATAAAAATCTATATTTTAGAATGCTCAAACGGTGCACGAAATTTCAGTTATCCAAATCCTTCCACTCTATATGAATATAGTTAATATTTAAAACTTTCTTTGTATCTTCAGTATGATTTTACATCCTTTGGGTAAGCTACCTTGGCTGAAGATTTTTTTTTTTTAAATTAAGGTTCATAAAGATTGGATATTCTTTGAATATCTAACTTTAAACTAAATTCAAAAGATTAGAAATTTATCTTTTTCGAATTCCGAAAGGTGAGAAATCATTTCATGCTCATGTGATAAATGTAAAAAAATGAAGCGCCATTTAATGTTGGAATTAATAATTGCGCAGGAGGACTAATATGGATTCTGTAGGGCATATATGGATCCTTCAAGAGGATAAATATGGATCCCGCAGGGGAATAAATATAAATCCTGCATGAGGATAAATATGGATCCTTCAGGAGGATAAATATGGATCCCGCAGGGGAATAAATATGGATCCCGCAGGGGAATAAATATAAATCCTGCATGAGGATAAATATGGATCCTTCAGGAGGATAAATATGGATCCCGCAGGGGAATAAATATAAATCCTGCATGAGGATAAATATGGATCCTTCAGGAGGATAAATATGGATCCCGCAGGGGAATAAATATAAATCCTGCATGAGGATAAATATGGATCCTTCAGGAGGATAAATATGGATCCCGCAGGGGAATAAATATAAATCCTGCATGAGGATAAATATGGATCCTTCAGGAGGATAAATATGGATCCCGCAGGGGAATAAATATATATCCTGCATGAGGATAAATATGGATCCTTCAGGAGGATAAATATGGATCCCGCAGGGGAATAAATATATATCCTGCATGAGGATAAATATGGATCCTTCAGGAGGATAAATATGGATCCCGCAGGGGAATAAATATAAATCCTGCATGAGGATAAATATAAATCTTTCAAGAGGATAAATATGGATCCCGCAGATGAATAAATATAAATCCTGCATGAGGATAAATATGGATCCCTCAGGGGAATAAATATAAATCTTGCATAAGGATAAATATGGATCCCTCAGGGGAATAAATATAAATCCTGCATGAGGATAAATATGGATCCTTCAGGAGGATAAATCTGAAGCAGCATGAATTAAATGTTTGATGACAGTAGAATCAAGTGGATTGGTCTCAAAGTCAAAAATTCACAACAACAAAAGAAAATAAAAGTTGTCTTCTACCTGGATTTTCCACAAATTATATCCAATATCTTTTCTATCATATCTTATGCCCGAAGTTTACTGCAATCTTTGACGTGAATAATACCACATATATTCATGAAAAAACCTTAAAAAGACATTGATCGTCCCACCCCCTTATCCTATATACAATCGCCAAGCCTTCTATAAACACCTTCTCATGTGAATAAAATTAAAATTTATGACCAAATTTAGAGACGAAATTTTGTAAATGAAATAACTATCGAAAAAATATTTGCTTTATATCAAATATTTTATTAAAGAAACACTATGAATGAGAGTACCTGAATGAAGCAAGAAAACTCCTAGTTATTTCAGCTACTGAATAATTCTCGAAATAATGGGTAAAGGTTTTCGAAGGTATTGACAAAAATGAATTGAAGCCAAGCATATATTAGATTGAAACTCTTCATGCAAAATAGTACCTTGGTATCAATATATATATAAAGCATTAACTGTGGACTTTGAAAATCCAATCTCCCCCGTGTGCTGTGTATTCAAAGCAAATCAGATAAAAAATCTATACAAATGCAAAGACCAAAAATTTTAAAAATTATATAAAGGCCACTATTCCAGAAGTATTTACGTTGATTATAGATTTTGCTGAATTGTAACAAGAAATAGAGTATTTAGAACGAAAAAAGATATTTTAAATAAAGATGTAGCAGACAGTGGTATTGAAAATTTGCTTGAGGCGGGTTACAAACTACTTATATAAAGTACACAAAAAATTTTCATGCAATAATCTGATTCGTTGCCTATCAAGGTAACAACTGTAGATGGTATTTATTTTATTCATAGATTGACGGCAAGGCAAATAATATATCCTTTTGAACATGTATATCTTTACGCAAATAAAGATTTTTTTTAATCAATAGCCTTCTGACTAGAATAATCATTTTACAATTTTTTACTATTTAACCCTTTAAAGGGCCATTTTGTTTTAGTCATATTATATTAAAATATTTTTTAGGCTTGAAATTAGAATAAGGAAAAAAGAGATTCATTTAACTTATTAGATAAATTTAATTTGATTAATTAATTAATTTGGTTAATTAATAATTAAGTAACAAATCAAGACGCATCATTTTGTGTGAGATAAAGAAATGAAGCATCTGAGTTTCTGCTTTATTAAAAAAATTTGTCAGAACTTATGCCAACCTACATAATTTCATACAAAGATTGATAAATTTGGTGGGAAGCATACTTCCCACGGCCCTAGAAAGGGTTAACTTAGTTTGATGTTTGATAAAGTGCCATATCTCTCTATGTTAAAATGAATGTTTGTGAGCCTTTTGCACAAATCTACAATTCTAGTTCGATACTGATGAAATTAAGCACACGTGTTCTTCAAAGAAATCATTATCAACTTTTCTAATTACAAAAAAATTTAATCATAAGCAAATTAAAAATTAAGCAAGTTTTTTGTTTTGTTTTTTAATTACATTTTACGAAAATAATATCTCACAACAATTATTTTTTTACATCGTATTAAAAATAATATATCTTTTACAGTACCAATATCATTTTCGTAAAAATTTCATTTCTCATTAATTTGTAATAATTTTTAAAAATTTAGTTTGATACATAATCTGAAATCTGAAACGATGCTTTTATTATTATGATGAAATTCAAACTAGTCTTTGCTCTTTACAATCATTGCCAGTTTTAAAGTTAAGATAAGAGATAGTTTTCTGTTTGGACATTATATTCCAAGTTAGAAACGCTTCAATCAGTAAGTTAGGCAAGTCAGAAATGCTTCTGGAAATTCTAATTTTGATTGTTCGCATATTTCAGTTTGCTTCTCATATCTTTCAGCATATTCTGATTATTTGCGGGCGGAATATTCGTAGAAACTAATTCCAAAATGTTGCTAAAATGTATTAATTACAAAAAAAGAAATATTTTAATATGGAAAAAGTAAAAACAGTTAAAAAATTTATTAAAAAAATCTGCAAATTTGTAAATACAGAAATCTACAGTTTATTTACGGCTTCCGATTGCAGGGAAGAAAAAAATATTAAAAAACTTTCATCATTACTTGTGCCTTTCTTCGGTAATTTTTTGTAATTATTCATGGTTTGCAATTATACATTCAGCTCTGTGGAATTAACTGGAAATTTTCTGTATCTATAAAATATTTTTTTAACATAAATATTTACAGCAGAGCTGAAACTTTTTTCAAACAAAATTCTCTCACAATAATTCGTTTCTGCTTTTGAAAAAAAATGACTTACAGTAAGAGAACAATTTTATTTTTTAAATACTCCATTAAAATACAAACCGACACAATGCTCTTCTCTTCACCAATGAAATATGTAAACTGTTCGATGGTTTAGAATATCATACCTTTCATAATTAATATTATTGCTCATTTTATTTATTTATTTAAACATTTCTTCTATATATAAAATATGACCTTGCAATTTATAAATAACATTTTGACTATTTTGCCCTTCATTTGTATAGAATATAATGCCACAAAAGCAGAGTTGGGTATTGTTTTGCTCCTTATTGAACATACATAAACTCCTCAATAGTTTAGAGCATTATCAATTTCAAAATAAAAATTACTTTCCATTTTTTATTTGAGTAAATATTTCTTCTGTATATTGAGAATACGACCTTGCAATTTATAAATAACATTTTGACTATTTTGCCCTTCATTTGTATAGAATATAATGCCGCAAAAGCAGAGTTGGGTATTGTTTTGCTCCTTATTGAACATACATAAACTCCTCAATAGTTTAGAGCATTATCAATTTCAAAATAAAAATTACTTTCCATTTTTTATTTTAGTAAATATTTCTTCTGTATATTGAGAATACGACCTTGCAATTTATAAATAACATTTTGACTATTTTGCCCTTCATTTGTATAGAATATAATGCCGCAAAAGCAGAGTTGGGTATTGTTTTGCTCCTTATTGAACATACATAAACTCCTCAATAGTTTAGAGCATTATCAATTTCAAAATAAAAATTACTTTACATTTTTTATTTGAGTAAATATTTCTTCTGTATATTGAGAATACGACCTTGCAATTTATAAATAACATTTTGACTATTTTGCCCTTCATTTGTATAGAATATAATGCCGCAAAAGCAGAGTTGAATATTGTTTTGCTCCTTATTGAACATACATAAACTCCTCAATAGTTTAGAGCATTATCAATTTCAAAATAAAAATTACTTTCCATTTTTTATTTGAGTAAATATTTCTTCTGTATATTGAGAATACGACCTTGCAATTTATAAATAACATTTTGACTATTTTGCCCTTCATTTGTATAGAATATAATGCCGCAAAAGCAGAGTTGGGTATTGTTTTGCTCCTTATTGAACATACATAAACTCCTCAATAGTTTAGAGCATTATCAATTTCAAAATAAAAATTACTTTCCATTTTTTATTTTAGTAAATATTTCTTCTGTATATTGAGAATACGACCTTGCAATTTATAAATAACATTTTGACTATTTTGCCCTTCATTTGTATAGAATATAATGCCGCAAAAGCAGAGTTGGGTATTGTTTTGCTCCTTATTGAACATACATAAACTCCTCAATAGTTTAGAGCATTATCAATTTCAAAATAAAAATTACTTTCCATTTTTTATTTTAGTAAATATTTCTTCTGTATATTGAGAATACGACCTTGCAATTTATAAATAACATTTTGACTATTTTGCCCTTCATTTGTATAGAATATAATGCCGCAAAAGCAGAGTTGGGTATTGTTTTGCTCCTTATTGAACATACATAAACTCCTCAATAGTTTAGAGCATTATCAATTTCAAAATAAAAATTACTTTCCATATTTTTTATTTGTGTAAATATTTCTTCTGTATACTGAGAATAAGACCGTGCACTTTATAAATAAAATGTTGGCTATTTTGCCTTTTATTTATATTGTTTGTTATAGCATAGATGGTAAAATATATTTGTACAATGCTCTGCTCCGTATTAATCAAAGACATAAATTCCACGATAATTTAAAGCATTATCGATTTCAGAATAAAATTTGCTGCCCATTTTTTATTTGTATAGACATTTCTTGGACATATAGAATAAAATAATAGTTTATAAATACAATTTTGGCTATTTTTTTCTTTGATTTGTACAATTTGTTATGATCTATATGAGGAAAATAAATTTGTGCACTGCCTTTACTCTTTACTAATCAAAGACTTAAATTACTCAGTCACCAGAATGTAATTGATTTTTGAGTAAAAGCTGCTATTCTTTTTTAATTTATGTATTCATTTATTGTGCACATTTTAGGCATGTGCGGACGCCATTTTGTGCCTGATAAATAAAACCTTCTCTCTTCCGTCCTTCATTAGAATGATATGTTACGGTACAGATATAAAATCAGACTTGTGCCATGCTCTGAGCTTAATTCCTAGCTGATTAGAATGTCATCATTTTTAAAGTAAAAATGACTGACCTTTTTACTTGTGTAGATACTCTTTCTATTTATTAGATACAAATTTTCATATCATAAAAAAGTTTTCACCGTCATTCCTTTTAATTTTTCTTCCACTTTCTGTGCATTTTTATGAGTTGTTTTGAATTATACATTAAGATAGGATTTTTTTCCTTTTGAATTCTGCTCTTAATCAATCGAATACATAAATTACTGGGGGATTTGATTGCCCTCATTTATAAAATAAAAATTATTTAGCATTATTTTTTATATAGACATTTCTCCTACATATAAAATTTTGCAGTTTATAATTTTTTTCTCCTAATTTGCATGATATATTATAATATAGAACGTCTTTGAAATATAGATCTCTGCTTTTATCAACCAAATACATAAAATACTTCGTTTTTAGAGCAAAAATGATCGTTTCTTTATTTATTTGCGCCAGTGAATGCAAATTTATGGCTCATGAATAAATAAAAAAAAGCTTTGATTGTAGTGACCCTCATTTGTAAATGTAATTAATCCTATCCCCAACTACAAGACAGTAGCTACCATTCTGCTTGATTGAACTCGGCCCGCTTGTGCAAAGCCAACTACTAAAATCCATATCACGTACAACGTATTCCCGCCAATTCTTTCCATAAAACCCAGCGAATCGATAGAGGCGATCTTCGCCAAGCCATTGCCGTGGCATACACCACCGGCCGGACTGGGGCTGGCGACAGTTGGGCGCGAACACTGGAACCGTGCCTGTCTCCATCCCTATCAACCGCATCATCAGCTACAACGAGTTGGGCAACGTTCCTGGGGTTTTCAGTTAATTACGAAGTCAAACAAGGCTTGCAACGAACTCCAAACAGAGAGAAGGGGGGTGCTTTAGGGGGTGGGATGTTCTTTTCCACCACATCGTATCTGGCAGAAAGGTATTTGAAGGTGGATTCCCCGTTTCCGTTTTACAAGAGCAAAGATAAAGAAAGGATATTTTTCTTTTCATTACAAATTTAACGTTTAGTTAGGAGGAAATTTTATTTGGGAATCTTTGGATGTTAAGAGATTCGTTTGTTTGTGGAAGTTAAGCAAATTAGAATTTTTTTATTCTTTTTTGAAAGAATTTAAAACTCTTGGTGGATTGATGATTTCTGTAAATAATAAAGATGGATGCATGAGTATGTGTATAGTAAAGTTCACTAAATGAAATTATTTGATTTAAAGCAATCAGACTCGGCACATATATATTTTGGATGGTAAAAATGTGTCCCTCGGTGCAATATATTTTTGAAATTTTGATTGGAATTTCAATTAAAAATGAAGCGAATTTTTGCCCTTTTTTTTATACAAGTTTCGAAAATGATAATTATATCATCTTAAAATTCAAAAAGCTATCGTTTCAATGATTCCAATTTTTTTTGCTATAAATTTTAAAAACATATTTTGAGAGCATTTTACAATAATATATTTCGTTATTTAAATAAAACAAATTGCTTACGTTGTTGGTGCTAGTATTTAATACTAACTTTTTTTTTATTGTTGATCATCAAGATATAAAAATTTGACATCACTTTCCATGTTAAGAAGGTTTTAATAAAAAGCATGCATTAATCTTTTTTGAAATCTTGTTGAATTTACAATTGAGATGTCATTTCAGAATCCAGAAATGGTGAATTTTTTTTTTATAGTATGTCTTCTTTGAACCACTACTTCTTCCCTATGATACAATTGGAAGTATAAAGATATAGACAAAAAAATTAGAAAAGTACATAGGACAATAAACAAAACTGCGTAACCCTATAAAATAATTTGAGTTATATACCTATCAAAATTTGGACTTTAAAAATGTTTTAAGTTACCAAGCTGATCAAGTTTCTCAAAAATTTTTCTGTTTTCATTGCTGCATTTGCTGTATATATATTGAAAATTGTTAGCAGTCATTGATCCCGGTGAACAACTGATCATTATTTACAGCTAGTTAAAAAAAGAAAGGATATCAATTTAGATTAGATTTTATACGATTCATTCCTTATGAATTATTCATAAGGAATGAATTTATGAATCGTAAAATACTAATTTAGTTTTATTTATATACAAATATTGGCGGAACATTAAAGCCTGAGAACAAAGTTGCTCAAAAATATTAAGTAGAATCTTATGAAAACGTATGATAGAAGATTTTGTCATACTTTAGATATAAATGACGTAGCTATAAAAAGGATAAAGTGAAAAAAAAAACGATTTCATAATAGAAGTACTTGTCCATTTTAAATGTGTAATGCCATATTTATAAATAATATCTTTGAAGTTTTTCTTTTATCACTCATTATCTATATGATGGGTGATAAAAATATTTATATCTATAATATAATCATCTAGCGCCATCTGTGAAGCTCGGCGAAGTTAAAAATATTTCTATGTTTTTAGTCCGTATTATTATAGGATGCGAAATCCGAATTTGTTGTATTCTGTACATAACGAATTTTATATTACTGTTTTATAGAATAAAAAATATTATTGTAAATTTTTTGTTTTATTAAAATTAAAAAAGAAGTCTTCACTCTATTCCATTCTATTTTTAAAATCATTCGTTGATTTGATTTCCAAATTATTTTTATAAGTTTTATACAGGGTATTCTAACATTAGATAGACATATTTTAAGTCTTGTTAATATACATCAAAAGAAATAAAAATTGCAATGAAACATAGTATCGCAAAATACAATGTGAGGTTGAAAATCGAGAAAAAAAAATAAATAAATAAAATTCATGCAATTTCGATGTAAGGTCCAAAAGGTACAATAATAATTACAAAAATATTTATTTGATTAATTATTGGAAGAGCTGTAAGGAAGCGGTGAACGCTGATTGCACAGTCCATAACAACGTGAAAATCGATATCCGGACGAGTTCAAGATACCAGATATGCTTGTGACGTCTGCTGCAGCGATCCTACATTGTGTTCATATGTATCGCATAAACTAATAATTTAAGGTAATCCCATAGGAAAAAAATTGCATGGATTGAGATCAGGAAAATGTTGAAGCAAAGCAACCGGTCCGCGCATCCAGTCTACTAATTAGAGTATGCAACATTGAGATTGCGCCCTTTGCGGGAAAAAATGTGCGTACTATCATACACGAACCATTTATATTTCCGGGAGGACGTGTTGTAGAAAACGAAGTAAATTGTTCCATCGAAGTGCTCGGGCAGCAAGAACGGCGCTAAGAGATAATAATCAAGGATTCTTGCCCACATTGACTCTAAACTTTTGTTGAGATTTACATAGTGCACAGACAACTGATAGGAAATCCCAGAGATTCCAAATTGAGGGCGAAATGATGGTGTGGCAAAAAGAAAAAGTAACAATACACAGGCATGGGAAATAACCATTGCCTACCTGTGTGCATTATGTATGTTGAAAATACCTTCTGTACTCTGAGCCTGCATTCGGTTTTCGCAACTTTCACCCTCCGGACGTGGTTAAAGACATCATGCTCTTTTGCAAATTTCATTCTTCTTGATGCTTACGAACTGCTATCTAAGTCTGACAGTTCAGCATTACAACACCATGTAAAACTATTGTTAATAATTAGCTCTCAATTATAGCAATATTAATTGCACACAAAACATTTAATATTGCTACAATGTGCATGTGTGTAAAACTCAGTAACTGGAACAATGAAAATATTGTCTTAAAATATATGTAAAATATTTAGGTTCCCAATTTGGGGAACTTACAGGGGAAACTGAGACTTGTTTGTGCACTGCTTGGAGGAAAATTCTGGAAATCTTCAACAACTAGCACCTCACTCACCACCACTTCTTCTTGTGTACAGCCGACCACCCCGCCACCACTGAACGAGCAGTATCGGCAGGATTTGCTGTGACCGATTGCTGTCTTTAGCATAACCCGTCCATAACACCGGTCAATTCATCAAACTGATATCCTCTTCAAGGTGGTCTGCCCCCAGCTACAAAATCGTTAATCTCTGACCTTCCTCCTCGTCTTCCCATACATCTATCATCATGTTAAACAAGGAACAGGTCACCACTTAAAAAAAATCTCTTCAAAATTCCCATTATTCCTCCAAAATCTCATTTCGCAACAAAAGAAATCCAAACACTTTAAATCTTTCAAATAGCTTCTGGCAAACTGACAATTTTTAATGTCATCACCCACCACACTACAAGCTAACAGCACATCAGCTAATTCATGGCAAAAAAGCAGATCAACTAACTAATTTCTGAAAGATTATAGTTAAAAGGATAATATAAATAATAGACTTATATTCTTATTCTTCCGATTCAGGCTATTCAAACATTCCATATCTGTATCCATTATGCCACTGTTGGGTATCAATTTCCCATTAAAAAACAGAAATGAACTGCTTCATTTCAGGAAAATACGAAATGAAAAATAATTCTTTAATTAACTACTGTGATCCTTTAAGCTTAATTTTGCTTATTAAGGGAATAATAGTATGTAGGCACACATATGTACGAAAAAAACCCTTGAATAATAAAGCAGTGAGCCTTTAGTTCTTGTTTATTTTTTATTAATGGCGGAATATTCCGTGATTAAATACAAATTACTTTCTTTCGCAGTTGCTCCTAAATTAAAAGACAAAAAAAAAATGAAAGGGATTTGTGAGTTTTTGCCGTAATTGCGTATCGATCACAAACAAGATTAAAGCTATCTAAAAATGATTTAAATGAATTGCTTTTTCAAAGAAAACCCACGGAATGGTTGGAAAAATCAAATTACCGTTTCTGGAAAAGTCATGTCAGGGCAATCGAGATCAATAAAGACAAAAAAAAGTAAAAGAAGAAAAATTTTCGTTTCAGTTCTTAGCAAAAGTTCCGCCATTTTTTATTTGTTTGAATAAATGACAATAAGAATTTAGAGATAGACATCTTTTCAATTGAAATGCAAACGGAACTTTTATTTTCTTTGTGCAATCATTTTACTTAGTTTTTTTTATCTATCTATGAAAAGTAATCGTTTCTGCAGACGGTTTTTGGAAATAATGAATAGTTTTCAGTAAGAAAAGAAAATGATACTCTCAAATTGTTTTGACTGCTTGATTTGGCGAAGAAAATGGATTCTTGAAGTCAAATGTAATCGAAAAGGAATCTCTATTAATAATAAAAGTGGATATGTTTGTGTTTGTTAGTCTTTTATATGGCAGACTGTTAAAGAGAATTATTAAATGTACCCTGACAGGGGGAATGCACAACTTAGAATGATGTTTCTCGAAATTTAAATTAAATGGCATTGAGAAAAAAAATTTGCATTTACAGGCGATATTACAAAAATATTATTATAGGAATTTATTTTACTTTTTGATATTTTTTTTGATAATTTTAACATGTAAACTATCACAACAAAAAATAGATTTTAAGCATTCTGAACTGCGATAAACAATTGGATCATCATGCTGATAAAATCAAAAATATTCACAAAATATTTGTGGACAAAATTATTTTTGATAAAACTGTAAGAAAAAATGTTTTTAAGTGTGATGCAAATGTGTGTTACTTGGATTCTGAAACCAAAACTTATTCTAGATCTAGGCAGATGTGTTCCAGGCAAAATTTGTTCTAGGCCGATCAATAATTGTTATTTACTGACATTCGCAGCACAGCAAAGAGCACAATTGTATATTATGAAATTGATCATATCACATATTTCAATAATTAAAGAAATATTAGTAGTAATTAAAAAGAACAATAACGTTTTCAAAATTTAATAATATATTACTAGATGAAATCAAAATCCAAGTTTCCATAGGTAAATGCGACCCCGAATTTGACACCAAAGAAGTCATCAAGTAGCAATAAACTTTCATTTAAAGCATAAAAACAATATCACAGTATGAAAACAATGTTCGAATAGCTTATTTTGTTCGGAGGACCAAAATTTATCAGTTAATTTGCATTTATATGGTTAGTGTTAATCTTGCTAAATGATGGTTAAAAAAAGGCAAAGTTTAGTTAGTTATATCAATGTCCCGTTTTTTAAAGTAACGCTAGGGCTATTTTGAGACGGACCTCAAAATTTTGAATCACGGTCAGATGACGAGGACGGCAACGGAACTAGCACCCCCCCTCTCCATCCCACGCCACACCAGCGGGGGGACGTTTGATCCGGATGTTTAGCGTACCCCAGACCTTGCTTACACGACGGTTCGGTGTAATCAGATGTCGAACCTGAAACCCTCCGTTTCCGAAGCCGAGACCTTACCACCAGGTCACTGCGGCCTCCAAAAAAGCAAAAAATCACATGTGAAGAACGGGTGATTCATATGAGAGGACAAATGCATTATCAGTTGAATACTCTTGCTTCAAGTACCAATCACCATTTTAATCATTAATTCAATTCTTCCCTTGATATGAATTTAAAAAATATACATAATTTTTGCAACAGTACTTTGCATTGTTGCAATGAAATTCATACTGCTTCCATTGTTAACAGAAATATTTAATATCCTGCGATTTTTACCCATTGTTGAGATTTAAGATTTAGCTATTTTTCATATTCTTTCATAATATCATTAGGCATTTTATTTTTTTTATTTCATACATTTTTTTGTGACCCTCTATGATATTAAATACATTTGGAAAAAGTCCCTTAAGCAAAATGACTATGGCTGTTATTTTTGAAAAATTTGTTTAGCACTTTTTTTTCTGTCTAAAGTGGATGCATTGGATAGTATATTTGTATGAGGAGTAAAAGCGTTAAATTGGTGCTGGAAACCTTCAATTAAATGTTAAATAAAGCTGTCAGTTACACCATGGGGTTTTATGCCACCAGGGATGTTCATATACAAAATGAACAGAATAAGAACAAAGTTATTATAAAAATATGGCTTCAATATTCATTATAATTTGAAGTTTAAAATTACAATATTAAGGAAACTTCGAATATCAAATTATGCATAAGATATTTAAATAAAATATTAAGCTCTGTCACTATTACCAGTGAATAAACTGATCATAAATGGTGGCTGGTATTTCATAATACATAATTCATAATTGAACAATATCGTAAATAATTTTGTGCTAGTTGGAACTATTTCTATACAAGGCACTGATTCATCACCATTCAAAACTTACTTTTCAAGACTACTGAAATAATATTATTCATTTGAAGTTCAAAAATATCAATCTTTCTATTAACATGTTGGTCTCCAAAGGCAGCTAGTGTGGAACATATGAAGGGCATTACTTTTCTATACAAAATAGTAAAATAGTGTGTCTTTTTTTTACTTCCAGGATGCGAATTTTCACAAAAAATGTAGTTTTGAAACTTAAATTTGAGAAATTATACATATTAAAAAATTTTAACTTTAAAGGTACACGTACAACAGTTTTACATTTAAGATATTTTATTTGTGAGGCTTTTGAAACACATGTTTTTGTTGTTGTCTAAAGCACACCAAGATGTTATTGTCTAAAGCACGTGAAATGCTCAAAATCTTAAATGCAAAATCATTGAAAACCATGGGGTTTCATGATTTTCTTCCGGAAAGTGTAGTGTTAAAATTCGGTTTTGGTTTGTTCATTCTCCAATTAATGACCTACTTGAGATATTTATTGCGGTTTGGTTGTGTCAAACCAAACAATAATAGGATCAACAAATGATGTACCAATACATGATTATTTTAAATTAGATTAAAATAATTTTTTTTATAAAATCTCATTTTGGTATGTGAGTCAAACTGACTCAGTTCCTACGCAGCTAATCAACAACCATAAATCAAATTTTAAGCAATATATATATTTTCTTCCCATATTTGTCAAGAATTTATCACTCAGAAGGACCTTATACCCATGAATTGTCAAAATATGCTTATTTTAATGTATCTATAAAATATTTTGAAGTTTTTTCATGATCCCAGATGCAACCTATATGAAAACAACATCAAACCATTCAGCAGTTACTTTTAACAAAATAATTTATAGAATAAATTTCTTTGAATCTTTAAAACAACTATTTTCTGCAACTCTAAAAAATCCAAACCGAAAGTTGACCTTTTATACGACAGTGGCATTTAAATTAATATTCGTTCGGACGAATCTGGAACAAGAACATCAAAGAAAACTCTCTCCCTATCCTTTTCCAACAAAGAACGATCCATTTCATTTCATGGTTCCCGTGTTCCATTGTGATTAAAATGGCAGGAAGTCGCAGACGCAAAAGAAAATCACTTACTTGAATCGCCTGCTATTGCCAAGTCCAGCAACTATATCGTCTGAGGGGTTGGCCATCATGGACAGTTCCGCCAGCAAGAGCAAATGCACTATCGTCTGGTGGACGTGATGTATAGCTGAAGTGACGGCATCGAATCCGTAATTCTTTGAGACGTATTGCCAGAACTGGGATAGAGGCCAAGTCCTGCCGGGGATCTGGAAAAATAGAAATCCCTTCTTAGAAAGATTTCGATCCAGAAAATTGATTGGTATTCTCAGAAAATGCTTTTCTAAATTGTTTATTGCTTGAAAAGAAACACATGGGAATGGATTCAAGGTCTTAAATATAAAGACATTGAATACTGTTAAGTTATATGATTGGATGATGAACATAAAAACAAAATGGCGGCATTAAAAATTGTTGTGGCATGATATTTTTTAAAGGTTCTCAAAATGATCGTCATGAGTGATATTTCTTTTTAAATCAATAGAAATTTTAAAAACTTGATGACTCTAAAAGTTTGATGTTATCCTAAATTTGCTACAGGCATTTTCAGGAAACTTTTCCCAGAGCTAATTCTTATTTTGGTAAAACTTAAGGAAATGAAATGAAAATTTTAAATGCAAAGTCATAGAATTCCATGAAGTTTTATGATTTCCTATAGATAAAAGAAAAAAAAAGTAGTTTGATGATATTTTTAGTGACTCTCAGAATGATATTCCATCTTCAATAAATCGATAATTTTGAAACTTTCTTTTAAATATGTTACCAAATACTTTTGATTGTTTTAGTCGATCATTTTAATACAATCACATTCATGTATAGTATTAAATATATTTTTTGCAATAAGTTGTAGTTACTACATAACTATGAATAAAAAATTTAAAATAATATAACAGTAGACGAATCAAGCCCAAATCATTATCATTCGAACTAAAAGTTTCGAATTCCTTTAAATTCATTTTTAAAGAAGTGAATGTGCTTGTGAGAAGTGTTTAGTTAATATTAATTAATGGAAACACCTTTAATTACAGACAACTCGCATAGTTGAAACAGTAATTGAACAGTTGATACAAAGTTTAGAACTGAGCTATATTTATATATAAAAAAAAATTCTATTATTTCTTGTAAAATCGAAAATAAATCCCTTTTCTGCCACCTCCAATTTGTTTCGGAAATTCTTAAGCAAAAGCTGTTCCAGTCGTTTACAGTAACATACCAATTTGCTATTCTTTTAATAACAGGAAATTACACTTCAGAATCAAGGCATGTAAGAGAAAGCTTATTTTACACACAAAAACAAGAGCTTGATATTACTCTTTGAGAAATAACATGGAACGGCAGCAAATATAATGAACCTGGCAGACTGCGAGTAAAGCTCTTGTGATCTGGAGCTCTAATGAGCTTACTTAGGTTTGATACTCAACATCGAGAGGCCGTCTCGTTAAAATTTTCGATTTCTTTTCTCATTTTTATCGGCAGATTCTTTTTTTGTTGGAAATATTAACTGAGTTAAGATTTTTTTGCCAGTTTTTTTTTATGTGAGTGAAACAATGGAATAAAATTCTTAATAACCTATTTTTGAATTATACATTTCCGTATTTCAAAGAAGCTTTAATTAAATTTGCTAATATTTTGATGTAGGATATTTGATGGAATAGAACTATGATTTTAACAAATATTTCTGAAAAATCAATCAGATGAAATTATTAATATTTTCCAAATGATTATTATTTATTTTTGTTGGAGTAACTGAGTTAAGACTTTTTTTGCCAGCTTTTTTTATATGAATGAAACAATGAAAAAAATCATCCGTAATAGAAGCTTATTTAAATTAAATATTTTCGTATATCGGCAGCGCTTTAATTATATCGCTAATATTTTGACGTAGCATATTTGATAAAATAATGTTTTTAATAAATATTTCTAAAAAGCAAATTAGATGGAATTATTAATTTTTATTCCAAATGTTTATTTGTTTTAGCGATGATGCTTTAATAGAAATTTCATTTAAGCTGTTTGCAATATTTTTTAACGAAAAAAAAATAATTGCATAAAATGTTATTAATGCTAAAATACCTCAGAACAGAAGTACAGAAGAAAAACGCTATAGATGAAATCTATCGGTGAGTTGTGAGTCAATTTTTAAAGGATTATGGCAAAAATATGGAATGCAGAAGCATATTCATACAATTTGCAAAAATTTGATGTGGGCTTATAATATTCATCAAGTAAACCCCCCGGGGGCACCTCGAGATGAGGATGAAATGCTTCCGGCATGGTGGTTGGATCTCGCCACCCTAGTGGGTACATAAATAGGTGAAGGATCCGGCACCTCCCCTTAATGACGGGAGTACTTCCTTCGGGAAAGGTTGTACCGTGGCCGGTGATGGCCCTTAGGATTCAAACACAGTTCCCTCCAGTGTTGATGTTACGGTGGTTCGGCCATTCAATATTCTTTATCCGTATGCCTTCGAGCGGTTCGAAGAGTCAGTGATATGACTATTCATCAAGTAATGCATTAGAAATATATTTTTGTAAAATATATAGAATTATAAATACTTTTTTTCTACACAAAAATCCTCTTTGACCTATAAAATCTTTCTCAGAAAACATGTATATTATTTGTCTCAAAAAAGAAAAGAAAAAAAAATCCTCCAGGCGCCAAGGAGGAAGTGGGTTGCTATAGATTCGTTTTCTGAAGTAGGTCACAATGTTTGAAAGTGTAAGTGATTCACTTAATATTTGTTCTCTAAAAAGTAGGTCAAATTGTTTAAATTCTTGAAAGTCTCTGATTTGGAGCAAAATTATATCCAATTTTATTTCACAAAATTAGACATATAAAATATAAGAACATCCTAGAGTTATTACAAACTTATTGTACGAATTGCTAGAGGAAGTAATAAGCACAAAACAAGAGAGAATATCTTATGAATGTATGATAGGAAACGCCAACTGAATGAGATAGATGGGACATACACAAAAAACAAAGACGGCAAATTAATAATGAGCGTCATTTACATTAATTTAGCTATGTTTAGGTTGCGTCTCCTAGTCACATTAAATCTATTTTAAAATATGAACCTCGTAATTTCGAATTGTAATCAAGTCACGAGGACAACGCCTGAACTAGAAAGTTTCCTCGAAACTTTCTCTTGATATTTTGGGGAGACATTTGACTTCGAGATGTTTAACGTGTACCAGATAATAAGGCTATTCTTCCGTCAAATCGAACCTGGAATCCTACATTTCTGGAACTGATGTTATTACTATGGTCTGAAAAATCTTCAGGATTTTTTACATTTGCGTAATACATACACACATTCAGCTTTACATTAATTATTTACCTCTTTGATTGATAAATGGTGAAAAAGCTGTAGCAAAAGGTTTTTGGAGTGCAAATATTAAATAAGTAGAATATGTAGGAAATATATTTTTATTTGTGTTTCTAGACTTCTTAAAATTTGTTAATTAATCAATTCTTAAAAATTCATTTTAATTATTACCCACAAATCTGTGTACGAAGGAATGTTTACCATACCCAAGTAAAGAAATTGGAGTTTAGATCTCCTGTAAGAGCCAATGGAAACATATTACCATGCCAAAATTAAGACCAGATTAAGTATTTATCATATACACGATCGCTTTAAAGCATAAATTGGCGGACCATTTCGAAAATATGATATTTTGTAGTTATTTCGGCAATGATTGAATGCCTTGTTAATGTGTTCTATATACGCAGTCGGGGATTTAAATGTCAAACGTTGAAAACTAAATACAACGTTGGCGAGTAGTGCTATATATCTCGTTCATTTGACATTGTTATATTTTCCATTGCTATTTTGGCTTGCTGTTATGTTTCCGACAATCTCTTTTGGATTGTATGTTGAATTTTGTTGTTTAGAAAGACAAGATAATTAAGTGCCTTATATGATTAAACATGATATACCAACAAAAGCTATGCAGTAAATGATTTTAACCACTGAATTGATTATCATACCTTCTTGAAGTTCTTGCTCTCGTTGTAACGGTGGTAGACAATGCCTTGGGAGTGGACGTAAGCTCTGAGGGGCAGCATCGAAGTCACCAGGACGTAGAGGCGGATGCTGACCGGTTGTCCGAACACGTTGAAAGGGTTGGTCACCATTTGCTGGGCCACCGCACGACGTCGGCTGAACCTACGAAAAAAACGCAAACCTTTTATTTTATTTATCTTCATAACGTCAGCATCATGAGAGTGTTTTAAGTATATGCCTAACAATTTGGCCATTTCGTTTCATTTATTCATTTGTCTTCGTGTTACTCATATAATATGAGCGCCCTAGACCGATGTCGAGGAACACAGCCGTTTCATTTCATTTGTCTTTGTGATATCTCCATTATGCAAATTTCCTAGACAGGAGCTGCTGGGTCACTTCGTTTTATATACTTGATGCCAGTAGTTAAAACGATCTACTTTATGCCAGTATTATGTGAGTGTCTTAGGTATATGCCGAAAAGCTTGGACGATTTGTTTTCATTTTATTTCATTTATTAATTTGAAAATTATGTGAGTGTCCTAGACAGATATCGAAGAGTCGTTTCGTTTGATTTCCTTTGTTTTTATTATGTCATTATTATGTGAAGACCTGCACAGACCTCCAATAGTTTGGTCACTTTGTTTCGTCTACTTGATGTGAGAATTATGTGAGTGTCTTAGGTATATGTCAAGCATACCGACCTCCTCGTCTTCTTTTTATTACATTTATTAATTTGTCTTCGTAATATCCGTAATATGAGAGAACCCTAGACAGACGTTGAGGAGCATGGCCATTTCATATCATTTATCTTTGTTATATCATCATTATGTGAGACAGGAATAGTTTGGTCACTTTGTTCCGTCTACTTGATGTCAGCATTATGTGAGTGTCTCAGGTATATGTCGAGCAGACCGACCTCCTCGTCTTCTTTTTATTACCTTTATTAATTTCTCTTCGTAATATCCGTAATATGAGAGAACCCTAGACAGACGTTAAGGAGCATGGCCATTTCATATCATTTATTTTTGTTATATCATCATTATGTGAGACAGGAATAGTTTGGTCACTTTGTTCCGTCTACTTGATGTCAGCATTATGTGAGTGTCTCAGGTATATGTCGAGCAGACCGACCTCCTCGTCTTCTTTTTATTACATTTATTAATTTCTCTTCGTAATATCCGTAATATGAGAGAACCCTAGACAGACGTTGAGGAGCATGGCCATTTCATATCATTTATTTTTGTTATATCATCATTATGTGAGACAGGAATAGTTTGGTCACTTTGTTCCGTCTACTTGATGTCAGCATTATGTGAGTGTCTCAGGTATATGTCGAGCAGACCGACCTCCTCGTCTTCTTTTTATTACATTTATTAATTTCTCTTCGTAATATCCGTAATATGAGAGAACCCTAGACAGACGTTGCGGAGCATGGCCATTTCAAATCATTTATCTTTGTTATATCATCATTATGTGAGACAGGAATAGTTTGGTCACTTTGTTCCGTCTATTTGATGTCAGCATTATGTGAGTGTCTCAGGTATATGTCGAGCAGACCGACCTCCTCGTCTTCTTTTTATTACATTTATTAATTTCTCTTCGTAATATCCGTAATATGAGAGAACCCTAGACAGACGTTGAGGAGCATGGCCATTTCATATCATTTATCTTTGTTATATCATCATTATGTGAGACAGGAATAGTTTGGTCACTTTGTTCCGTCTACTTGATGTCAGCATTATGTGAGTGTCTCAGGTATATGTCGAGCAGACCGACCTCCTCGTCTTCTTTTTATTACATTTATTAATTTCTCTTCGTAATATCCGTAATATGAGAGAACCCTAGACAGACGTTGAGGAGCATGGCCATTTCATATCATTTATCTTTGTTATATCATCATTATGTGAGACAGGAATAGTTTGGTCACTTTGTTCCGTCTACTTGATGTCAGCATTATGTGAGTGTCTCAGGTATATGTCGAGCAGACCGACCTCCTCGTCTTCTTTTTATTACATTTATTAATTTCTCTTCGTAATATCCGTAATATGAGAGAACCCTAGACAGACGTTGCGGAGCATGGCCATTTCAAATCATTTATCTTTGTTATATCATCATTATGTGAGACAGGAATAGTTTGGTCACTTTGTTCCGTCTATTTGATGTCAGCATTATGTGAGTGTCTCAGGTATATGTCGAGCAGACCAACCTCCTCGTCTTCTTTTTATTACATTTATTAATTTCTCTTCGTAATATCCGTAATATGAGAGAACCCTAGACAGACGTTGAGGAGCATGGCCATTTCATATCATTTATCTTTGTTATATCATCATTATGTGAGACAGGAATAGTTTGGTCACTTTGTTCCGTCTACTTGATGTCAGCATTATGTGAGTGTCTCAGGTATATGTCGAGCAGACCGACCTCCTCGTCTTCTTTTTATTACATTTATTAATTTCTCTTCGTAATATCCGTAATATGAGAGAACCCTAGACAGACGTTGAGGAGCATGGCCATTTCATATCATTTATCTTTGTTATATCATCATTATGTGAGACAGGAATAGTTTGGTCACTTTGTTCCGTCTATTTGATGTCAGCATTATGTGAGTGTCTCAGGTATATGTCGAGGACTAACTTCTTCGTCTTCGTTTTATTCCATTTATTCATTTGTCTTCATGATACTTGTATTATGTGAATATCCTAGTTAGGAGCATGGCATTTCATTTATTGTTGGGAAATCGTTCATTATGTATGTGTCCTAGACCATCCTCGAGAAGTTTGGTCGCTTCATTTCAACTACTTGAAGTTAGCATTAGGTGAATGTCTTAGGTATATTCGTTACAGGTATATTTCGTTTTATTGCATTTATTTATTTGTCTTCGTGATGTCTTATTATGTGAGTACCCCAGACAGATATCAAGGAGTCGTTTCGTTTTATTTCACTTCCGTCATCATTATGTGAATGTTTTACATAGACTTCGAACAGACCTCGAATTTATCTTCGTAATGTCAGCATTATGTGAATGTCTTAGCTATATGGCGAGCAGACTGACCACTTCGTCTTTCTTTAATTTAATTTAACTTAACTATTTATTTATATGATACCCTTATTATGTGAATGCCTAAAAAGACGTCGAGAGGTATGGCCGTTTCGTTTTATTTCATTTATCTTTGTGGTGTAAGCATTATGTTTGTCTCATAGACAAGCATTTGGGTAGTTTCGTCTTCGTTTCATTTTATTTGTCATCATCATGTCAGTATGTGAGTGTTACAGAAAGATATCGAGCAGCATGACCGCTTATCAAAGCTTAATCACTTTCTATGCGTGATTCATTTGTTGTGTGAATATTTTGCAGAGACGTTTTATTACAAGTATTAACATAAAAAAAGCATTCAATATGTGAGTGGAGCAGGAAATTAAAAAAAAATACCTACTTGTGCAAGGGGAAAAGTATTGTGAGACCTTCTGTATTGGAAAGTACGTATTTGTGAGATTTAGAAACTCAGCGCGGGAAGTACAAATTTAGAGCCTCAAGTACTAAATTTGCAAATGATTTGGATAGCGATTATGAAAAAATTTGAGGTCTATTTCTTGTGGGGATAAGCAAAGGACATTCCTTATCATTTTCCCTTATATTTGACTGATCTTAATCAACGCAACATAAAATATGTTAAAACTGTTGATACAAGTCTGAAACGTATTCACAAAAATTGTTCAAATTGCTTTAAACTTTTATATGAAATTCCAAAATAAAACAACTGCAGCTCATCCATATAAGCTTCAAAACTTATTCTTTAAATAATAAAACATTCCAGCCATGCTATTAAGAATTTTTCTCAATGGAAAACTTTAGAAATGAATAAAATATTAAGACTAATCCCAGATGAATTATCTTTAAAAATAGATAAGAATTACTTGATATATTTTTACAAAGCCAACATCTGTTTTTGAAAACATCCCTAGCCAAAACAATAAGTAAACGTATGTGGATAAAAATAGAAGGCATAGAATTCATTGTAAGCGCTTCAATTTTGCTTTCATAGATTTGAGAATATTTTCATTTTTCATGAAGATGGTAACTTAAAATGGAAACTAGTTAGATGTGGTTTGTAGTAGTACCAAAAATGTAGACGAGTATTTGACTTTTGTTGAAGTTCAGAAAGAGGTAACTATCAGTGAACTTATTTGTTTATGGTATGGGAACAAGGTAATTCAAACAGCTCGAACTGCATAAATAAAATTTAGAATGTGGTTTTGCCACACAAATGTACATCTGCTTTGACTTTTAGACTTAAAATAAGCGATTATCAGATCAGTCCAAAATGCATATTCATCTCTTGACAATACAGGGTTTATACTAAAATCCTTCTATTTCATATTAATGTGAAAACGATAACAACTATTGCCAATATTTAGAGTCCAGGTATAGTAAAGTGATCATGCAATAGAGATGAGATAATTCCAATGCCACACAACAGATGGCACACAACAGAGTTAATATTCCCAATTCGAAAAATTTACAAATGTTTTTCCAAATATTTTATGAAACAGCAGTTTTTCCAAAACCAAATTTAAACAATGAAGAATATTAATTAAAAAAATATTGAAAAATGCACTTTGAAGTGATTTGAGGATACATTTTTTAGTTTTAGGATGAATCCTTTTCCAAGTCCCGGAATATTCATAACTTTAATCCCCAATATCGATGCCAGTTTTATAGACAACTAGGTGAATGTTTTTCTTTCTTCATTAAGGTATAGTGCACATTTTTTTAACTGGAGTTTTGGCATCCTTTATTTTTTGAGTTACTCTTTGTAACTTCTTTATTTTGCCACTAGGGATATGTTACCTCTCTCAATAAATTCAGGACAGTTACTTTACTACATGTACACATTACTTCCCTGGCTATAAGTGACACAGTTTTGAATTTAAACGACATAAAAGGACTGCATTGATCACTTCTTATATAGATATTACAAATCGTTTTTTTAAGCATGGATATTTTACATTTGGTATTTAAGAAGCTCTCTTCTTTTGCATTGTACATCACCCGTCTGAATTAGAAATTCCCACAAGTGATAGGCATGGATATCTGAAATGAACAGTAATATTATCAAATAAACAAATATATTTAAACTTTGCATCTTGTTTAAAATTTACTTTTTCAGATTTGAGCAATAAATTTTGGACCTTTTAATACTAAATAAGTTTAAAACAATTTTTAAAAAAAAATTAACTGTGTCAGAATGGACAAATCTGCCATTGAAATTCAACAAAAATACGAAAATTCCTAAGCACCTATATTTCGAAACACGGATGGAAGACAATTTAAATACAATAATGACGATCGATTTTTTTCTATATGTTTAAAGGTAATAACATATGTAATAGATATATAGAATAAAAAATAATAACTAGAAATCTCTTACAATGTCATACGTTTATTATGAGAATCATTATCCTCATTGGTTTCGTCACGTATATCCCCCGGAGGCAAAAACAGTAATTTTCAAGTCAACAACCGTTCTGTTAATGGATTTCGGCAGAAAGTAAACTGTTTCCATTTGTTTTATTGCTACTCCTGAGTATACATAAGTTGAAAATCACGTGGCTAGTAAGTAAAACAGCTAATTATAAATACATTGCATGTCTGCTTTATATAATACTTCAATATAGCAGTCATAGCAGCAATTTCAATGGTCTATTAGAGAAGTGCACCAATTAGTCAACTAGCCCATGATTCATTTGCAGTTGATTCCTTTCATAATATTTATGTACAGTGTATAATATATAACAACTGATGCATTCATTGATTAATAAGAAATGTATTGCAGGTTATGTATTAGTTACTGATATATTTCCAGTTGATACTTATCCCAATATTTGTGTACAGTTTTATATAATATTTGATACACCCATTGTTACATTGATTGATTGATAAAAGGAGTATATAATTTTATATGCTGGTTCTTGATTCATTTCTTGTTGATATCGTCATATTATTTATGTGCAGTTTTATATAGTACTCGATGTGGCAGTTGCTGCATTCATTGACTGATAAGAAGAGTATACAAACTTATGTACAATTCCATGATCCAATTCCGTTTGGCACCTATTATAATAGTGCAAAATGTTATATAACATTCGATGTACCCATTTCCGCATCTTCCTTAATGTATAAGTAGTGTATGCCAGCTGGTATATTAGTATATGATTAATTTTTGATTGCTTCTAGCAGCATTTAAGTATAGTAAACTATTGCTCAACGCGGGGGTTATGTGGTTTTACGGTAAAATCGCCGCCGCTGAACCTAGCAGTACCGACAAAATCGTTGTAAGTATCGGCGTCGTATTGTATTAATTTTCTAAAGAAAATTGTTTTACAGTAACTCAAATGCAGAAAGTATGTATCATTTAAACAGACCAATCTTGTAACAAGTAAAAGGGATAAAAGAAGAAAATGTCAAATGAAAGGGCTTTTTTAAGCAGGCAGGCAGTAAAGTAGTAATAAGCAGTTAAGTACAATAAGCTTTTAAGTACAGTAGTAATAAGCAGTTGTAGACACAAAATAAAACGATTTAAGTTATTGCGTTGCATGAATTGAAAGCATAAACCAACAGATGGTTAACCGTTTGACGGATTTGGTTCATCATTTGACAAGTACCTATATTTTTAATGGGAAATCTGTGTACCAAATTTTATATACTTAGCTTTTTGCGTTTCGTAATTATCTAGTTCACTTGTACGCGAAGAATCTGTCAGGCAGATTTCCTGCGAATGAATTTCAAAATCTGATCGAAATCTACAAATTTGATCGTAATAGCATGTACCAAATTTCAGTCGTCTAGCTCATAGCGTCTTCGAGTTATCGCATTCACAGATATAATGCTAAAAATGCATTTTTCAGATTCATGGAGGCATGAAACGTGGAGATTCGTCAAAATCTAAATAGGAATTTTTTGATGGTTGCAATACTTTCTCTATGCTTCGGGCCGATGGCAGTAAAAAGTGAATAACAAAAGATTTAAATTCCAGCTCAATATTAGAAGAGTTTTTTACTCAAATTGTAGCGTTACTGATCAAGCAATATCAAAATTCTTTATCAGCCTCTAAATGCATCTAAGTCCGGGATACTGCATATTGTTACGAATCTGTGATGTTGCTTCCCAGCATAGTGGGTTCCATAGGAGGTCCCAGAACTTGGCGACAAACTTGGCGACCATTTAGCGACTTGGCGACGAATTTGGCGCCAAATAGATTATACCCGAAACATCGAGAATTTTTCCGGTCCGTCCAGTAGGAACGGAGATACGCCTCGAACGTTCCTGATTGGTTGAGAGACTTCTAGCCCCGCCTCCTGTGACCTATAAAAGGAAGCAGTCCTGCCGCTACCGGGTAGTCGTGAACCAGTGGAGTCGAAGAGTAGTCGGAATCGACGATAAAGAACTGGCCTTCTAGAGATAAGCGGAGCAGCGACGGAGTGAAGCTAGTGCTGAACTAAGCTGTGTGCTACTGTCTGCAGTAGAGTCTGTTGTATGCTGCACGTCTCGGCTGAAGATAATCGTCTTCTGTGCTGTATATAGTTGTCGTCTTTGTGCTTGTCCTGTGTGTCTTCGTGTAAATAAACGTCGATGTTTTATTTTCTACTGCCGCCTGGTGATTGAGTGTTCTTCACACCATATAACCCCCACTATCCAAACGAACCCCGGAAATTTCGTAACAATATATTGAATTCGTGAAATATTTTACTCAACAATATCGAATGCGCAAGAATTTCATATGATATAGATATTTCTGAAATATCAAATAAAAAAGAAAGTCCATTCAAGCTTTAGATTTAATCCAGTATTAAAAGAGTCCTCTCACAAAAAATGTAATGTTGTTGATCAAAAAACATCCATTACTTTTTATTATCCTCTATCTACATCAAAGCCAAGTATGTTGGCTAAGCCACACATGCTGAATTCATGAAATCATTTATATATTTATATCGAATCTGTAAGAGTTTTGTATGATGTATATACTTTTAAAAGAGAAATAACTAAAGAAATGGCATTAAAACTTTAACTCTAGCTTAGTATTATTATAAGAAATGCTTACTCAAATTAAAATGATAAAGATATATCAATCATTTTTTATTGTCCTCAAGTTACATATAAATCAGATATACTACAGATGTAGAATTTATGAAAAAAAAATTATACGAAGGATTTTATATGACGTAGACATTTCTATAAGAGCAGATAAAAAGAGAAAGACCATTAAAGCTTTAGATTTTACTCAGTTTTAAAAGAGTTGCTTAATCAAAATGTACTGATGTCGATCGAACAATATCAATCACCCTTTCGTGTTCTCAAACCATATCTAAGCCAAGCACACTTGAGATGTTAAATTCAAGAAACCATTTATACAAATTATATCGAGTTTGCACTAGTTTTATATGATGCAGAAAATTCTAAAAGAGAAAGAATCATTAAAATTTTAGCTTTAGCTCATTATTATTATCATAACAGTTGCCGATTCAAATTAAAGTGATGTTGGCCAGACAATATCAATTACACTTTATCGTCCTGTAACTACATCTAAACAAGGCATATTGATCTTATATAAGGTATATTATAAAACTATAGCGAGTGTAGGGAAGTTAGATGTGGTTTGGATTCTTACTCGTCTATTTCTGCCTGTCCGACGGGAGAGAAGATGTCGACGAGACGAGGGCCCGAAATGGCTGTCAGCGGTTTCAGAAGCCACTGCGTCGTGTAGCCCAGTGCTTCGGCCACATTGACGAATTCTTGATACTGCATAGGCAGAACGAAGCAGGGAGGAGCTGGCTGCAAACTGGTCAGTGCTGAAAAAAACAAAAACTACTCAGTATTCTCAAAAATAACTGACATGTGAAATACCAACACAGTTTATATAAGTCAAATGCTTATTCGTTTAGTATAGGAAGTACAATTTGGGGACATAATTCCAGTTTAAGCCTTAGGGAGGAGTTTTAAATAATGTGTTTCGAGATTTTTTCAGTTTCCCTCAAATAATTTTATTTATTATAATTTCTATCTAAGAAGTTTTTAATAAATGTATATGGTCATATTTCTATTTCATTTATCTGTAATCAGGAGTTGCGTCTTGCTGAAGTCACAGTGCCATCGGTGATGTGAGGAAACTATCTTTTTTGTCTCTGTGAGTGAAAGTTGTTTGTAGAAAATCCCCCAAAACAGCGGTTTTCAGTTTAAAGAGATTAACGTATTTATTTAATTTTTTCTTCCTTTTTTTTATAAAGTCGAAGATGCAGCTTTTGACCATTTAAAATAAACACTAATAAGTATGTTAGCAAATTTCTTTCAAATCAAGATGATTGAATGGCATAGTACTAGAAAAATATTTAAATGTGACATTTTTTTTTTTTTTTTTTTTTTTTTTTTACTACAAACTACTTTTTTTGTACTACAAACATTTACATTTCTAAAATTATTTTTTACATCTCAATTTGTGATAGGTACCTCTAAATTTTAAAATAAATACATTATAACAAATATTGTTGACAAAAGTTTTATATTTTGTATGTGCACAGATGAACACTATGAAAAAATTTTACTTTATTTATGAAAAATAAAGTAAAATTTTATTTTATTTATGAAAAATTAAACACTATAAAAAAATTTTACTAACTGAAACTTAAAAAAAAATTGGGAGTGTAAAAATAACTTTTTAACTTTTTATTATCAACCCTGACAGAAACCAAACTGCATCCATACAATTGGTCACCTTATTTGAGGAAACTTTTTAATTAGAGGTATGCCTCTAGGTGTAATATTTACGGAAATAAATGTTTATTCAATTTCTTTTAATATCTTGTATAACTTATGTACTTGTGTAATATTTTCAATTTTCAAGACTCACTAATTCTAATAATATTTTTGCATGAATTTCCTAGCTCTCCCTGCCCCCCCCCCCCAAAAAAAAATCAATATGACTATATTCCAGTATCAAATATTGTATGCAAACAAGTACTACAAAGCATTGATACTATTACTTTTAAGTATTATATTCATACTATTACGGGGTTTCATAAATTTGAGAGGTCTCCAAATTAATTTTTTTTCTATATTTTAATAGTACTTAATTTAGCACTATTGCTTAATTATAGAAGCCGCGCAAAAAAACTTACTTAAATTAAAAACAAATATTGTTTAAGTTAATTTTGGAGCATTATGCCAGTACCAATCCCAATAAACCAACGTTTGCAAGTTTTATATTTTGTTATTTTAAAATTTAAAAAATGTCAGTGCTTTACAAATTAAAAACAATGTTCGACCCTATTATTAAATATTATCTGCTTCATTTCAAATTACTCTTAAATCTCACTTCGATTTTTTTTACATACACGAATAAGCGAAAACCCTCGTTTCAGAAAATGATCTGCAATTAAACGTTTTGCTATTTCAGTTCATCCAAATTTGCTACTTAAGACTACTTATATAAAGATTAAATTAATATCAATAAAATATTTGAATTTGAAAATTTAGAATGGAAAAGGGTCTTGAAGATTTCCATTACCCAAGGGCAACTAAAAGGCATAATCCGATCCTGCATGTCATGAAGCGAGTGGAAGGTTGAATGAATGGAATTTTGCAAGCTTTATTGCTTCCTATTTTAAATCTAATATGATAAAATAAATAAGCAGGATAATGAATATATTCAAAATAAAATGTAATTTACATGAGTCTTTCTACAAAATCAATCTAAGTAACAAAATAACATCTACTTTTTTGTTAATATCTACTGAAAATAATATCTACTTTATAAATTACAATGTCTTCAAATCTAATTTTAATAAGAAGTTCGGTGTAGAATTAATTAACATGAGAAATGAGTATATATTTATCTAAAAACCGCTAGAATACAAGCATCGTCGATGTAGATTTTGTAAAGCTTAGTTAATAATGAAATAAGTAAAATATAATGAATTCTTCATCTCCGAAATGGATTAAATCTTTGTACAAAAATAACATAACGAATTCCATCAAACTAAAGTTTATTCTTTTATTCTGTTTGTAGAAATAAAGACAGAAAAAAATTGGCAAAAAAATGAAGCACATATGGAAAAATTAATAACTTATTTAATACTTTTTAATTATTTTAATACTTATACTTAATTAATAATTTTATGAAATACTTTTCCTTTATTTCTTAATTTTTTTCAAAAATAAGTTATGGCTTCTTTAGTCAGACAATTGTTTCTACAATATTTGTAAAGTAATGGCTGAATCTTACTACATAATTTATACCCTGGATAAATTATTGAACAAAAAGAAAAAAAAAATCCACAACACAAAATCCCTTCAACTTTTTGCGGTAGTTGCGGTTTATAAAAAATTTATGACACCGAAGTTTATTATTCTAAGCAAAGCAACCTTAAACGCCTTCTTAATCCAATTAGGCTTTGTAATGTGGCAACATAAGCGAACGACCAATAGGAGCTCTTTATTCAGTCAGAACACAGGCATAAATATTTAGTTTTTATTCTACGTTCCATTTTAATCGATTGTTCCAAAAAATGCTTTTTTTTTACTGCTCTTCGGACACATTTGCATAAAAAAGCTGTTATTCTTGAATGTTTTATTAAATATTCAAAAGAAAAATAAACTTTTATAACTCTCGAAATTGCTATGACGACAAACATTCTGAAACAATGCAATAAAATATTCGTAGATGCCAATGAGAGAGAGAAAGAAAAAGAAAAAAAGATTTCATGGCATAGTGCCGTTTGTTTACTTTGTTCGGGATTAGATACACCCATTATTATCTAGGGTATAACCAACTGAAAACTCAAAGACAGAGAATGTCACGAATTTTATGGTGGGGACCGCTTTACGCTTACTTTTATTGCTAGATATATAGCGCACAAACGATATTGATGTGGGAAATAAATGGTTTCTTATTACTCATAAGTATTTTTATAAGATAAAATTACGCTATCGTGCATATAAAATGTATATAAAAAAAGAAGGAATTAAAATTTAGGTGTTCTTTACTAATCTATGCGAAAGTCAATTTAATTATATTATTAGTAGTGTGAAAAATTATCTTCTTTTTAAACATTATAATTTATTATTGCATGAAAGATAGTGTTATTTATTGGTTAAAAAAATATATCATAACAGAGAATTGGTTTTAAAGCAAAAACATTTCAATGTGCAAAAGAAAAATTAAAAAAACTGCTTTATTTTATGATGATTGAAAGTGTAAAACTCTTTGCTCTGTTGTGATGCTTTTTACTGAAAAAGGCAGAAAATTTTAATATTCAGCATTCGGTCCAATAAGTTTATTTTAAACAATAACTTATAAACTCAGTGAGATCATCGATATTTTCAAAAGAGAAGCTAAGAAGCTATTTTATTTTTAATTGATTTATATGCAAAAGTCGTAAAAAAGGTAAAAATTTCTTTTTTCTTCGGAGTGGCAACAGGCGTCATTAATTGTCCAATTATTGAAAAAGTTAAATGAACTTCAGACGTGTTATACCATTTTGGATATTGAGATACGGCGCGAATAAGCTCTCACTGAAGAGCAAAATGTAAAATGCAACACTTCTTTTCGGCTAAGATTATTTTAGTATGTGAAATTCACTATGAAATATTAGTTAATCAAGTTATGGTGAATATGAACAACAGACAACATACTATGAAATTATGTCACTCTTTTCAAGTGGGAACCAGCAGACAACATGCTGTGCAAAGCAGAATTGTTCACAGACAGACAACATGCTGCGCAAAGCAGAATCGTAAACAGGTAGACAACATTCTGCGAAATGGTGAGTCGTCCAAAGGCAGACAACATGCTGCGAAACGGTGAGTCGGCCATAAACAGACAACATGCTGCGAAATGGTGAGTCGGCCTCAGGGAGAGAACATGCTGCAAAATGATGAGTCTGCCACAAACAGACAACATGCTGCGAAATGGCGAGTCGGCCTCAGGGAGAGAACATGCTGCAAAATGATGAGTCTGCCACAAACAGACAACATGCTGCGAAATGGCGAGTCGGCCTCAGGGAGAGAACATGCTGCAAAATGATGAGTCTGCCACAAACAGACAACATGCTGCGAAATGGTGAGTCGGCCTCAGGGAGAGAACATGCTGCAAAATGATGAGTCTGCCACAAACAGACAATATGCTGCAAAATGGTGAGTCGGCCTCAGGGAGAGAACATGCTGCAAAATGATGAGTCTGCTACAAACAGACAACATACTGCGAAATGGTGAATCGTCTACAGGAAGACAACATGCTACGAAATGGTGAATCGATCGCAAACAAAGTGAAAAGCTGCCATAGATCACATGTAATCAATCAAGTTCATTAACGAAAAATATACAGCCACCTCGTAATATGAGTTGATGAAATGATTTAGAACTAACAAAGAATAATTCTTTCTATTTTTGTCTTCGAAATGATTCACAACTACGGCATTGACCAATATATTGTTACCGACAGATGCGTTGTGACACAGAAAGTTTCGTATTCGTTGGTTACTAAACACCTCATTTGATAAGCCAAAAGCCATACCAATGATGTCATATTTCTTCAATGTCATGGTATTGAAATTTAACACTTCTTTAAGATCTTATTGAGATAAAAAGAGACCTATTAGAATATGAAAATATGTCACCGAACCATTTAAGTTGACGCCCTCAGCTGGAAAGATGACGACTACGTATTCTGTTATTTTGATGATGTTATTCTATGGGAATTCCGAATGGATCATTGAGCTTTCATTAGATCCTTTTGAAGACGTTCCATGACTGACGAAAATGAGTTGATATGAGGACTAAAGATATCAACCTGTAGATGACAATATGAGGATCTACTATCTTGAATATGCCAAATTCAAGATTTGACGTGAAACTTCTTGTGTGAGGTGTGGTACTATCTTCCCATATTCATGACCTCACCAAAAATTACTTTCAAGTCCACAAATGAGACAGACAGAAGGAATATCAGAAGCAAGATTCAACATGGCTACCTAAAAATGGCCAAACATATAACTTCTTTACAGCCGCGATAAATATATTGCTTTTGCGTTTTTGTAAAAACCTCAATTGATTTGGAAATTTAAATGAAAACACAATTTTCATTTGGGTTGTGGATAAATAAAATGTGGATAATTTTTTAATTATCTACAAAATAAAATTGCCATTTATGAAATATTTACTGCTAATATAATTTAGTAATAGTACGCACAATAATGTGATCAGGAAACGATGACGATATATCTAACGATTTATAATCGATAGCACGAAAAAAAACTATGATGAAACAAACAAAAATAACATGAAAATATATTTTCTTTTCAAATATTCAGAAAGGCATATTTACAAGGAATTTTCTTGGCATAATTTGTTGTAGTGCACAGCGAATCTTTCTGCCACAGTACATTTCGAATGCCCGGAATGCGATTTACCTAGAAAAATAAAGCATAACTATGTTAAATGCAATTGATATAAAAAGGAAAAGAAATGCGCAAACATTTTATGAAATGAACAAAAGCATAAACGGAAATAAACTAAACTTGAAATTAAAATTGTCAAATGCTGGCGCTCAATGCTCAAAAAATTGTCAAATGTAAAATACTACTTTATTATATTAAAATATCTTTCAGAATCAACGAGAGGGCTATTTTGGAACAGATTTGGTGGTTTTAAACCATGTTTAGACGTGGTCGATTTGTCTTTTCTCAGCTTGCCACCACTGTGGCGGAAGGAAGGATCTAGCACCTCAACATATTAAAAGTATACTAGGTTTGTATTCAAGGTCATACTATGGAATTCAGTATCCAGACACCCATAAATACGTCTTTATTTCTTAGGTTAGAAGCATTTTATAATAAAGTTAAGAAGAAACATCCTCAGGATAATACAATACTTTTTACAGAGTAAACTTCGGCATAAAGAGACTTAAAAAGGAAGCAGAAATTGCCCGCTTAGAGTATTTACTTAGTCTTGGAATAGAAATAAGAAGAAATATTCCTTAATGTGTGAAAAAAAAACTGTAATGAATATTGTTCAGTTTTAAATAAAGAAATGCTTTTGTATCGGGTGATTCAAAAGTCTATTAACTCTCCAGCTGCGTATCCCGCGATTTCCGCGGGTTGGCGTTTGGTCCATTTTCTGTTGCATCCTGCGTTTTTCGCAGTTTAGAGTGTTTATTTTTACGATTACAGATTTTTGTTATATTATATTATTATCGTGTAACATATATTATCAGTTCACTTTCTTTGAAAACAACATTTGAACTTATTTGGAAACATTGCATCTAAATAGTGATTTTAAAGAATTACACAGCCATAGGGTTAACATTTGAAAATTCATTAATTCACGGATAGGTAAAGAGGTGGTAATGTAGGTAGAGAGGTAAAAATTGACACACATGCTTGGAAAGATATGGGTTTTTAATGAAAACGAAAAAAAAAAAAAGACTGCAAGAAATAGGAAAAGGTGATAATTGTTTATGTTGTGAACCGCCGAAGCCCATTTCAAACTCCGAGGGTCAGTCAACTCCCGCATCTGCAGAATTTGGGCTATAGAACATCTTAGAGCTCTCTTGGAAACCCGTTGCATGACTTGGTTAGGTCACTTGAAGCCGCAAGTCTACCGCGATCGTCCGACCACATTATGGATGTTAAAAGACAACATCTGAAGACAATTTCTCACCACACCTACAGATATGCCGTGTTGCGCTGTTCACAATATTGTTCCTCGACTACAGGTATTATTGACAAATGACGATCGAGATGTTGAGCATTTGAATAAAAAAAAAAAAAAAACAATTTTTTTCTAAAAACCATTTGTTATGCTAATTATTACTTTTGTTATTATATGAAGACCCATGTATTGGTGTTTTTTGCACTTTTTTTGGTTTCAATAAAACCTAATGTCATTTCAAGCATGTGTGTAAATTTTTGCCTCACTAACTACATTATTCCGTAAATTATTACATTTTCAAATATTAACAGACTTTTGAATCACCCGGTATACTTGATTATCTTTTCAAAACTCTATGATTGATTGCTTATTTAAACTCTTTATTTACCATTAATTTTTTAAGTTTATTTTTGCGCCTTTAGACAAAGTTTGATACGGAATAGCACCAGGAAATAAGAAAATACTTTTTGACATAATTAAAATAATTAATTTAAATTATAATATAAAATTCTTAATTTCTGATTTTAGCTGATATCTACTTTTTACTGTTATGCTGTTACTCGTTTTGGATGCCATGAAAGCAGACAATTTATTTTTATCAAAAACATGGACATCAAAGAAACATTACAAAATATGAAGCGCTGTTAATAGTACTATAAGGAAATGAAAGTTTATTAAACGTCATGCGATGGGAAATTATTAAACAATTTACAAATATTTTGAAATTCCAGCTTGCTTAAGATTATTTCTAAAAATATCATGCATTTTTATGACTTTTTAGAATAAAAGTACGTTTTTTAAATTTATTTATTTATTTTTACCTAGCATTAGTCGCTGCAATAATCATTTTAAAAAGCAAATAAAGGAAATGTAACAAAAAAGTAACTAAAAGAAATCAACAAATAAGGATAAATTAAACAAATTAAACTAAACAATAAGGATTAATAAAAAATAATTAAAATTAAAGAAATAAAGAGATTAATACAAAATAAATAAATAATCAATATTTAAATAAATAAATAAAAAAGAAATAGACGAAAAAATTCAATCAAAAATAAACATTCCTCTATGAAAAACTACTTCGAATTTTTACGACATTTTTTGACATCCATATGTTTGACAAAAACTTTTTCATTTCCTTAGTATACAAATGGAAACGTATTTTTTAAAAATTATTTTTATTATTTTTTAGGAATTCGTTCTAATAACCGTTTTATAGAAAACAAATAAATGAAGCGAACCAAAAACTAAATAAATAACTGAAGTATATAAGAAATTAATAGTAAAACTAAATAAGAACTAATAATGAACAAATCAAGAAAAATAATTAAATTTTAAATAAATAAATGAACAATAGATACAGAAAAAAAATCAAACAAAAACAAATTTGCCTCAAAGAAAAATAACTAAATTATATTCTTAAGGTTTTAAACACTCACTAGTCACTTCTAAGCAAAACTACAGTGGCAGCTCAGGGACGGTAAAACAACAGAAACACAAAAATCAAATAAAAAAAAATGTCATTTCTACGTCACAAGTAAATCAAAACGGTGGTTTCTCCCTTTTTCAATTTTTTTTGGTGCATCTCCATGGAGAACTCATTAAGCCGTTGATGACGCAAAAAGTCATCTTGCGACCTAAAGAAGATAGAAGCAGGATAACGAGTCGATCTAATTTGCACAGGATGTGACTTTCTTATTCATTAAATGGTCGTTCCTTGTGTTTTCGGGAAACTCATAATTTGCCTTTAATTAAAACGAATTCCCCACTCTTTGGCCCGGAGAAGCGCGTCGTATGAAAGGAGTATTTATTTCTGAAAGCGAAACCTCTCCCCAGGATGTATATCAAATGATATTTTAAATAATGAGAATGCTCTATTTTGTCACTTAATTATTTATTTGTTGATTATTTGAAGCCATATTTTATTTGTTATTTTGATATTTATGAGAAATTTGTTCTTCTTCTTAGCTGTAAATGAAAGCGTTTTCAGGCGATGCAGATTTTGAACTTTTAACCTTTAAAAAAATTCTAGAAACGGCTAGAACAAAAAAATTCGAATATTCTCTTAACACTTATCGGTTGCGAATCCCGTGATCTTCGTGGATTGAAAGCTATTCCATTTACTGTTACGTTACTTGAATTCCTGAGGCTAATGTTTTCATCTTTTATTATTAAAGCTTTGAATCATATTATCATGGCACTGCATATAAATAATTCACTGAGTTTTAGGTACATTCGAACGTAAATTTGGAAATTAGACAATTTGTTGCTATATCATTTTAATGCCAATGGTTAATGTATTCATATTTTACTATTAAGATTTTGAATTTTTAACAGTTAAAAAAATTCTAGAAACGGCGAGGAAAAAAATTCGCATATTCTCTTAACACTTATCGAATTGCGAATCCCGTGATCTTCGCAGATTGAAAGCTATTCCATTTACTGTTACGTTACTTGAATTCCTGAGGCTAATGTTTTCATCTTTTATTATTAAAGCTTTGAATCATATTATCATGGCATTGCATATAAATAATTCGCTGAGTTTTAGGTACATTCGAACATACATTTCGAAATTAGAGAATTTGTTGCTATATCATTTTAAGGCCAATGGTTAATGTATTCATATTTTACTATTAAGATTTTGAATTTTTAACCGTTAAAAAATTCTAGAAACGGCAAAAAAAAATTTCAGATATTTTCTTAACACTTTTCGTAACCCGTGATCTTCGCTGAGTGAAAGCTATTTCATTTGCTGTTACATCCTGTGAATTCTGATGATTACTATGTTCATCTTTTAATATTAGAGCGTTGAATTATATTATAGCATTGGATATAAATAATTCGCTGAGTTTTAGAAATATTGGGATTTACGTTTTGAAATTAGATAATTTTATAGTGTATCCCTAGAACTCCGTTGGTAATACATTCATATATTGCAATTTAGCATTGAATTATACATCGTACTATCATACCATTATGAATAAATAATAATTTGTCGAGTTCAGAAGTATTCGGCCTTGTATTAATTTTGGAAGTTAACCCATTTTCTACTGGCCACTGCTGCGAGGTCTGAGGAATATTGCGTTTATCTATTACTATTATTGCATTTAATTGTATTATTACTATTATACATTGCATTATTGTACTATTATAGCATTGCATATAAAAATAATTCGTTGTATTTTAGAAATATTCAAACTTTTCTTTGGAAGTTAGTACATTTTTTACTACATCCTGTGAATTCTGATTACCAATGTGTTCATGTTCTATTATAGCGTTAAATTCCATTATACTATTGTAACAGGGCATATAAACAGAATTCGCACCTTATCAAAAGTATACGGATTTATTTTCTGTTTGGAAATTAGTCCAATTATTGCTATATTCTTTAATTTCTGTGAACTAATTTTCCTCTTATTATTATTTTGTTGGATAACATTATATATATATATATATATATATATATATATATATATATATATATATATATATATATATATATATATAAACGTTTAAGAGGTATTTGGACACATTGTGTTTAGAAGTTGATTCACTTTCCGTTGCGTCCAGCGATTTCTATGAAATAGTCTGTTTACCTCTTACCCTTATAGAGGTGGATTACAATATTACTGCATTGCATATAAATAATAATACGCTTCATTTAAATGGAATCGAAATTCTTCGTTATAGAAGTATTCAGCTGTAATTGCAAATGTTGCATATAAATAATAAAAAAATAATGCATCTAAAATATAAAAAAAAATTAAATACGAAAGTTAGAATAATTAATTTGCCAATTACCAAGGGCTATTAGTTTTATTTCGTAAGTTATTGGTAATCGCTTAGTTATTAGTATTAGTTCGATTTTTCTTTAATATTACTTTCTAACTCCCGATTATCCGCGGAATTGGGTGACGCGGCCGCCTCGGATAACAAAGATCGCGGTTAATCCGAAAAAAGCTAAAAACGGGTATAGCAAAAGAGAAAACAGTCATTCCAACTTTGAAAAATCGTTTTATGTACAATAAAACGTAAAATAAACAGCAGGAAATGTTTAACTAACGCTTAATATTTTAATATATGTCACTCAAAACTAACCTAAAATGCATTTTGTTAATGAAAACAGAAAAGTGCTTTGTACTTACGCGAGGCGTCAAGGATACATAGAAAAATTAATACATATGTACTGTTTTAATACTATAATGCATTATGTAATTACAAAAGCATAACTGTAAAACTACACCTTTTTGAAGACATCAGTCATTTGTGTTTGCTTCTTGCTTTGGAAGCATTTTCTCTTTGCTTGGAAGCAAAAAAAAAAAAAAAAAACCTTAGTGCGGCAGGCGCGGATAATCGGGAGTCTACTGTATTTTCTATAATATATAATTATAATATTAAAGAATTATTTTTCTTTAATATTTCTTTCTTTTAAAATCTATCATAAGTGACGGATGTAATACAATTCTAATACTCATGCGATACTGATGTATTCAGTAGTCTGTTATATAATTATAGAGTCTGTTAATTATAAAGTCGACTTTCACAGTATAGTTTTTAATTGAAAATTAAACTCAATATAAAAATATAACAATTTTGAAGATTTGACTCAAATTCGATGGAAATATTACACAAACAGTATCACTTTGATATAATTTTATAAACTTATAAATTTTATTCAGAATCAGCGACAAACGAGAAATATGAGAATGCAGACGATAAAATAAACAATGCGTTTTCAACAGAGAAAGAGAAATTGTTTCGTTTACTTTACATAAAATAAAATAATGTCTGTAAGCTGGCATTTTCCTTTTGCCTCTAAACTGTAGGCATATTAGGGCTGTGACTTATCTGTAAATATTGTTGCAAAAATTGTTGCGAACAGAATACAATGGCTGATGCAATAAAATGCAACAGTGATGAATTAAGCCTTAAAACATTATCATACTATGATATTATAGACTAGACACTTGAATTTCCTTAATTTCGTGTAGCAGTTATTGTATTGGATGCCCACCTTCATTAAAACGGTACGAATTTTGAAGTTTTACTTTTTTAAGTTTCCCGTTCCTAAGAGAATATACTGAAAATTATATTCTAGATAGTTCTTTATAGAAAATACAACGCTTTAATTTAATTTAACTGAAACTTACGATCAAAGGATGTTTTAGAAAATTACTGCATTCAACTTTCGTCGACATCAGTATACTTTATGGAAATTCAAAATTTCTTCCGTACGATGAAATAGTAGCGAAAGATAAGCTGATTAGATGTGAAAGAATTTTACATACGCATTTTTTCTGCAGTACAAAAATGCTGAAAAGCTAATTATATTTAAGCTTGAGAATACTTAAAACACGTTGCAACTTATTAAAGAGTTCACAAAAAAAATTTACTTTCAGATCTACGGCAGCTGCAGATTCTAATAACTTAATTCCAGCGAATTCTAGAAAAATATGTTTTAAAACAAATTAGATTACAAAATAAAAATATCGTTAAAAATACATCTACTTTAATAATATCTTCTTTTAAGTACCATGTTTACAATTAAGATTATCAGGATTACCAGCGGACATCAATCTTAAATTACCATTTTTTTTCCTCGCGAAAATTAAGTTTTGGTATTTTGAGCTATTAACTAAGAAGTCCGATGGGAATACCCTAAACAATATTTTCAAAAAATAATTTCAAACTTTGAAATAAGGTGATTAAATATTGTATCGCAGGATATATTTTCTTAAAATTCAAGAGAGAGTTACCAGTAAATTTTCTTGTTATTTAAAAGAAATATGGTAGAATCGAATAATGCAATGTAATATATATATATATATAAATCTAGATTAAAGCATTTTATAACAAATAAATTAGGACAATTCAAAATAAAAGTTTTGGAGTTAAAATGGTGTAAAGATTATTTTAATGAGAGAATATTTTTGGAACTTGTTGCGGTGAAACATCAAAATCTTACTTATTTTTTTTAATTAACTGAAATTTCAAAGAGCAACAACTTCTCCCTGAAATACACATTCTCACCATCCAATGTATATCTGGGCCAAACTTGGTAGCTTTAAATCCACACACACACACACACACACACACACACACACACACACACACACACACACACACACACACACACACACACACACACACACACACACACACACACACACACACACACACACACACACACACACCACTATTATTATAAGACTTAGAAATTAAGACGTAAAAATTTAATATATAATTACAATGACATGTATATATTATATAAATATTAGTATTATTATGTTACAGTAAAAATTGCCACAAATTATTATATAATATAGTAATTTATTTGGCAATTATTCGTCACATTAAATAGGCGGCAAAGTTTTGGTTTGGTTGAAATGACAATTTTTTTTATTTTAAGCCAACATAAAAAATGATTTTGGTAGCACAAATATTTTTTTTCATTATAATTATTAATATAATAAGAAATTATTTTGATTCCTCATATTTTTTTTAAATAATGTACACATTTTCGCACGATAATGTTTTCGGAAATTAAAGTGGAAAAATGTTAAAATCGAGCCTAATCTTTAGATAATTAATATTTTCGGAAAACTTTCTGGTATGACCATTCCTGTTCTCCAAAGTAAATCTGTGTCGAATTTCGTAACTCTAGATGAAACGTTCCGTCTTATATAATTTCGCTAAACACAACTACAGTCTTCTTTATTATTATTAGAGATTAATCATACATGGAAATAAAGGAGGGCTAAATGTAAAGTCAGTTGAGTCCTAATTTATAATATTCCCTGTTTTTTTCACACGCATGCGTTGGCTTTGATCAATCCTGTCATAATCGCGTTTGTGTGTGAGACTCACCCAAGTGAAGGGTCGCAGACTGGCCAGCTCTTTCCAGTCGAAGCAGGAGGAAGTGTCCCCGTCGGAGAAAGCCATGCACAGCAGCATCAGCCAATCGTGAGGCTCCGTTTCGTCTGGACTTAGCTGGTACTTTTCCGGCTCTGAAAAGAGACAAAGAAAAGGCTTAGCACCGTTCCTTTTCAAATGTTTGATGAAATTAAGAAATTAAATGATTCATAAAAAGTATTATGAACTTGCCCATATTTATAGATAATCTTTAGAGTGACGCCATAATTACAGCGTGGTTATTGTTATCAATATATCTTTATTATAATGGACTAAACTCGAATTTTGATGTTCCAAGTAATTTCTATACGCATTTATTGATAATTTGCCTTTTTTTGCTGCCCTTTTGAATTTTTGATTACCATAATATTAAGACATGGTCTGAAATTCGTATTTATTTATGACTATTTGAAGTTAAAATTAAATTATAATTTAATAATTTATTAATTATTAATTTTAATTATGTTTGTTATTAATTAATGGTTTATTCAAAAATTTTAATTGTTCTTGGTAGTTAGAAATGTCTGTATCCTCACATGTAAACAGTCAGATGCAAAAATCTGTAGACACAAGATAGTGTACGATGCCTCCATGATGTTTTTATATATTCCGAATGCCGTACAATATCATGAAGATGTCTTAACAGTATGGTTTTGCCTTTTATGCTAATAGCGAATACTATATACTCAGTGATTATAAGTAGATACCTTTTGTGGTCTTTAGTTTATTTTTAAAAATAAATGTATTCTTTAACTTGACAAATGCACGACGTATTCAATCAAAGCTTTCACAAATATTTATATTTCTGTCTACAGCTCTGAAGTTATTTTATGTTATTGTATTCAAAAAATGGTACTTTTCCGTTAGCCGAGCGCAAATGTCGCCAGTTGTGAACCAAACGTGAATTTGGCGGAATTCTGCATTACTTGGCGATTTTTTGCTTGCGCCCGGCTGAGGAATTGTGAACCAAACGTGAATTTGGAGTAAGAAATTTGGCGGAATTCTACATTATTTGGCGATTTTTCGCTCGCGCAGGCTAACGGAAAAGTGCTCCCCCCCCAAAAAAAGTGCTGTTTACTAAAAGTATCAATATTTTTAAATCATAGATAATATTTTCACTTTCATCTTATTTCAATTTCATTTTATTTCTTTAATTTTGGTATACAGAAATAAACACAAACCGACAAGTGTATTAAGACGTGACCTAGATCATGGTAAACAGAGCAAATGTTAAACACTGACAATCTAATGTATTCTTCTTGATTTTTTTTGTATACTTATTAAATCTTTTGTAATTAACGAAATTTGATTTGAACTTTTCATTCATCGTTGTAATTATGCTCTTTTGCTTTAATTTTCGTATCATAAACGATAGTCTGTACTCAAATCAAACAATTTTGAGCTGTCAGAGGAGGAAGTTGTCCAGTTTAAATCAATTTCGGATTTTTAAATTGATAATAATTATTATTATTCCTAAAATAGTAAATCCTTATAATTTATATGCTTGTGCTTCTATTATATATAATGACAATAATAACTGCTTCCAATTTTTACTTAATAATAGTAATAATATTTATAAGTTGTGTTAAAAGGAAAGCAGACAGCAGATTGAACTTTTAAAAATTTACATGGTTTTCGAAAGCACAATCATTCTAATATTCAAGAAGTGAAATTAATTCAATAAGTGATCAAAGCTGAAATTATATAAATGATAAAGCTAACACAACTCAATAAAAGTAAAAAAAAGTAGAGTAAATATAATCTTAAAGATAATGCAGTTATGTATAATCTATAAACTATTTATTTACATATAGTTTCCGGAAAAAAATTAAATTCGGAGACATTATTTCGATAAGTAAATATAATGAGATTAATGAAATTCATTAACATGTTTACGAAGAATCTCTATAATATGCATATAGAAAATTGAAATCAAATAATACATGTTATGATTCGTTGAATAAAAATGACATCTTTATTTAGAGTGTTAAAAGTATTATTTGTTTGAAATTAAAAAAAAATCAAAATTGATTTATTTTGACGAATTTTTTTAATGTCCTGAAATTTTGATGTAAAAAGTTTCTTAGAATAATCTAATTACAAGTCGAATTGTCATTTTTTAAAATTTCGTATTCTCAATTTTAGAAACTTGAAAATTTATTTGAATTTGAAAATGATGTTTGATGTCTATGAATGTTTATCTTCCATTTGCAATAGATTATCAATTATTAAATCAATATATTTTTAAAAAATCTTAATTTAAAAAAGTGATAAATTTTAAATTTATGTTATGTTTCTTTTATGTTAATAGAAAGAAATTCAAATAAACTTCTTAATTACAATATCTCTCATGGACCTTCATTCTTTTTCAAGAAATATTTTTTTAAATACATTTTAATTTGTTTTCAAAAACATTTTATAAATTAGCATTGCTATAAGGTTTGATTTGAAATGAAAAGTAAAACATTCTATTCACAAACGACTACTCTGACCCGTTTTAAGGCACATGCAAAAATCTTAATGACCAGAACGCCACAATAGCAAAGGTGAGAACTAAGGCTGAATCCAAACAGCCATCACCGGCTACAGTACATCTCTTCACGTTGGAGGCATGTCTCGTCATCGGTAGGGGTAATCATCCCGACACCATTTCTTGACCTATTAGGCTGACGAGAATTAACCAGAAGCTTCTCATCTTCATATTTGAGGTACCCCTCCTCCGCTGGATGTTGAAACACTATGAATAATATCTTAAATTGTTATTCTTTTTATAATTTTAGTATGGTAATTATAAAAGTAAGTTCTGTGGTGGTAACTTCATAAACCAGATAACAACTTCCGGAGAAGAGTGTACACTTTTGTCTAGTGGCTTTGTTACTCGGCTATGAACCCTAACGTTGCGAGTTCGAATCTCAAACTTGCACAGTTCCATTTGGTAATCAAAGTCAAATATTCAATGATACAAAACTTTTTCTACATATATATATTTGGAAACTATAACAGGATATTATTTTTCGATAATGCCTATTTAAATTTAGGCACTTGTTATAAATTTTACAGATTTGAAATTCATCCTTAAAAAATTATCGCCAAAAATGAAGCAACATTGTAATAACATAACGGTGTGCATTATGACAGTCGAAACTGTATGACATAGGTTATTGTTGTCTGGGTATCATCAAACACATTCCGACGGAAATGCTATAAAATCTCTGGTGCATCTAGTGGTACGTGGATATTATTTTAAAACAAGATTACATGATGACTTTGTATACTCCACGCCTGTTTTAGATGATTTATGTAGCCACAAACATCACAAGTTTACGATGACTCGCAACTGCCCAAACAATTTTCTTAAATCTTAATACTCTAAGAATGGTGGAACAAATATGACGGGATTTTCTTTCGAGTAACTTATTTTTGAATTGTTTTGTCGGATGATTTAAAAGCAACAAAGATCTCTATTTCACATCTCTATTCTTTGAACACCTGTGGACAAAGAATAGAGATTATTCTTTTCGATTTCTTGCTTTACCACAAACAGACTTTATTTCAAAAATTAGTTTCACATGCGTTCAGACAAGGTATCTAGCATTTGCAACGGCATAATAGTTTTTTTAAATAATGAAATAAGTAGGAATGTATCTGAAGACAATACGATATATACAAAAGAAGTTTCAATAAATATTGTTCGTCGTTCGGAAAATTGTGCAGTAGAAGCTTGTTTCTCCGGTAGACGGAGATTCAGGTAGTAACTTCGATAACAGGTAATGAAATTTTATTTTATCAGAAAAACTCGAAACACAAGTAACAAAACACAGCCAAAGCGCTTACAAAGATAGTACTTGCAGAAATCAATAATACAATAGACGACAGCAAATTGCTGATGAAATAGCAGCAAAGCACTATTGCGTTCAGCATAAAGCAACTGGAGAACAAGCTTTGAAATCGGCAAACTTAAGATAGAATTACTGCACGTGTGTCCACCTCCACTAGCATAATCTCCATAAAAAGATATGGAATTTTCTAGAAGATTGTAAGATTTTATTTCTTTATAAAGATATCGCCGAAATTCTAGAATTTTCGGTAAACATTTTTGCACTAAATTCATCTCCAAATTATAGGTTGGTGATTGAACTTTACATTCATTCAAAATCCATTAAAATTCTGTAAATATCTTTATCTTACTATAAGACTAATAGCGCATGGAAGTGATATTACAAATTCGTAATAATATTAAGATAATACCTATTTAATTGGGTATAATGACATGTTACATGAAGTCATATGTAACATGTCAGAGACATTATTGGATGCCTGAGACATTATGGAGAGTTCGTTAAACGTTGATTGAATAGGAATGAAGCAAGACAAAGGAAAAAATAATTTAACGAGAATTCTCGTCCTCGTTAATCTATAGTTTGTCTTTTGTCATACAATACAATACATTACATACAATACAATACATATAATTCAACTAGCCGCCTTTGGCGACCAGCCGGTTCGCCAATCTTAATGTTCGTTTAAATTTTAATAATTAAATATTTTATGCAATTCCTATTTTAATAGCTTCTTCATCAAAATATTTTAAAACTTCAAATTTTGATAGTCATATAATTCTCTCATAATATTATAAACGCCTTCAGTCATAACGTAATATGTATCTCTGTAATTTTCTGTTAGTTTCGTAGAATTTATACTATAAATTAAAGTGTAAAGGATTAATCTGCAATTAATATAATAATATTTTTTACTGAAACAAAGCATTTTTTTTTAATAATATGATTACTGATAATAGAGTCACTGAGCGTTTAAACTTTATGGGCACTAAAGAATGTCTTTCTTAATTTATGTAATATCTCAAGAATTTGTCAAAATTTTTTTCTCAGACTCATCATGAACAGATTGATTCATTAACAATGTTTAATTTTAAATGCATCAAACACTAAGAAAATAAAACGAATCGTTTAAAATAATCGGTTGAAAACAGGTTAAAAAAAAACTAAAAAAACAATGTACTTAAAACTATAAGCGTATACAAAAAATATATAACTAACAAAAATACAATTTAATTACAAAAACATGCAACTAACCTAAAAATAATTTAAATCGTCCGTTGACAATGGTTGCCATGTCAACAATCAGAACACAATGCGCATGCGTGAATTTTCAACGCCAGTTACGGTAACGCAAATGCGTGAGTTTTTTTACGCCAGTTGGGGTAACGCTATGCAGATTAGAAATTTTTAATTTCATTTATTCTGTTTTATTTTAATTCAAAAGTACTTCAGAATGAATCTGAAAGATCTATTAATTAACAATGTTTAATTTTAAATGCATCAAACATTAAGAAAATAAATAGAATCGTTTCAAATAATCAGCCGAAAAATCTTAAGCCCAGCCTCATGACTGTTGGGAAAAAAAACTGAAGCCGTCCTCATTTGGCGGTGGGGAAAATGAAAAGATTTTTTTGGCGGGAAAGTTAGTTTTTAATTAATAATTAAAATTCTAATTAAAAATTCAAAAAAAGGGCTATTCTATCTTTTAAGTTAGATCAAACTGCACACGATGTTCAAATTTGATTAAAATCGGTTAAATAGTTTAGGAGTCCATCGCGGACAAACAACGTGACACGTAATTTATATATATTAAGATTTTCTGCCAATAAATTAAGTTAAATATTAATTACGAATGAATTAAGCTGCATGTTACTTAGCTTAATGTTATTACGAATAAATGTATATTAAGATCAGATTTAAAGCTATTTTATTAGATGTAACCATGCACTACGTACTGCATAACAAAAGGCATTATTCTTTAACATTTAATTTCAAACCAGTTCATGAAGTTCTACAACTATTTCACTAATATTCAAAATACAACTAAGCCCCAGACGAACTCAGCAAAAATTAAACCTCCAAACGATTTTCCATTATACGAAATAAACTCTGGAATTCCTAAAATACAATAAAATTCGACGAAGATCATTTAATGAAAGGAGGAACTCATGCATAACTGTTGATCTAAACGGTTTCCATTCCAAATCTTTTCAATAAGAATGCCTTCCGTTTTATGCAGCAGATCGTTGGAGCTATTTTGTTCGGTTTCCTTTTAAAACTCTTTCTGAATTTTAATCCACAAATAGTTTCAGTCGTCGCCAGAGTTAATTTCAAAATGACTCTCCGTCGGAAGACCCAGTCCAAACAAAATTTGCATAATCTTCGACGTTTTAATCTCGGAACAATTTGAGGAGATCATTCTGGGTTGCAGTTAACTTTTTCGAAAAAGATATCTCCCGACGATAATTAATTCAGCTTTTGCCAAAAATTTAGCATAATCGTTAACTGCGGCTTCGATTAAAAGAGATGGCAACGCTTATGCAAGAAAATTTCTTAATGTTCTTTAGTATCAAGAAGAATTTTGTAGAAATGCAAAAGGCATGAAAGCATGAAGTTTGCAAATGGCAGCATTTGATTGTTGTAGCATTGTTTCTTAGCATTATGCTGGAAATACAATGAAAAATAGTTTGATTCTGAATTCTATTAATTTTCCAAGACTGTCTGGAATTGGTGGATTTTAGGATTGTTGATAAAGAGAAAGTAAACCCAGAATGCTGATTTAAGGCAATTAAAGATTAGGCGTTTTAGAATTCTATAATCTAGTTATTTATCTAAAATTATGCAGAAATTTTGAACATGATGACTTTGTATTGAGCATCGTGTTCATAATTTCATGTCGATATTTGGAGTTTAAAAAGATTCATTAATAAATAATGAACCTTCTTAAATTCCAAAATAAATTTCATATATAAAACGATGTGCAATGTCAATAAGTATAAAAGTAGTTAAAAATTTAATTTATTATTTTTTAATGTTTTACAATAATATAAAATGCAAGATTTATGAATCGTTGATAAAGAGAAATCATATTTAACATTTTTAATTTTATGCAATTACAGTTTTGACTTATTGGAATTCTATTAATTGTTACAGATGAATTATTTTTAATTTAGAATTAAATCAAATAATTCTTTCTTTAACACTTTATAATACAACTATCTTAAAATAACGAATTGTAAAGGGGTTTATAATTTTCCATAAAAACTAAAATACGTATTTTTTAGATTTTCAAAATTTTAAATAATAAAATTTAAAATTATTGAAAAAAAAGAGTAATATTGAAATTGTATTTTGTTGTAATGTTTCTAATGTTTCGAGAAGTTTTAAAAGTATGAAATAATTTGAATCAGTTGTTTTGCATATTGCATCATTATCTCCAAAACAGAGGGCACCTCAGAAATATAAATGAGTAGTTTCCGGTCTGATGGTTGGTTCTCGACACCCTGATGGGTACAGAAAAAGCGAGGGTCGGCTAACTTTTATTGATGAAGAGACGCGCTTCCCATTGGAGAGGTTGTATCGTGATCGGCATTGAAATTTAATCCGAATGCCTTTAATAAGGCGGGGCGGAGTAGTCAGTGTGGTTATTGGATTATTACACAAAAACATGTACTAGTTAGCATGCAATATTTTTCAATTTTCGCGATGTTCATAAACACGTCATAGTGAATAAACTCAAATGAACTAACTAACGGTCAGCGCCATCTATTGTTGAAGAAATGTACTTAACATTGCATAGAATGGTGCTTAATTGCAATGCAACATTGATTTAAAATAGACTTCAGTTTTTTTTGGGGGGGGGGATTTAGTAAGCGTTGAAATGTAATAAAACAAAATTATCAAAATCTGAACATAAAAGGATTAAATTTTCAAATATATCCATGTTTTCATATAGAATTTTCAATAATATCGAAAATAGTTGTATGAATAGCAAGAAGAATATACAATATTACAGTAGAATTTGCAAGAAAATGTATAATTATGCTAAACCCCCATAGAATAATTATGATTTTTAACTAATGCCTTAATAACTTTGTCTTTTAACATCTTATTCTGAAATGATTTTTAATTATTGACAGTCGATTTTTTGGGAAACAAATTACAACTTGAATAATCTTTACAAATAGCTTTTGCAACACAACTATTTCTGCAACACAAAGAAATCTTAAAATAATTTATTTATCTATTTTTGCGAACTACGGGTTCACTTGACAGTTTCAGATTATGCAAAGATCACCAAACTCCATAAGAAGCCACGATTTCACAAAGATGGTTGCCTTCCCAGATTTACTTGGCGATTCTCTGATTACATCAAGATAATTGGTTTAATTGGCGATTTTCCGATTGCGCCAAAAAGGGCCAAAGCTGAGTTACCAATCTCCAAGTAAGTGGTTTTGGATTTCTTTTTATCAATTCTCAAGAATTGATTGTCAAATAGTGAGGAATTTTTATTCCAATATATATGATTGAAACCAATGGGATTTGGTTTTATGGCTATTTAACTGCCACAATTCAGGCTGTTACGTCATTTTTTCTAATAACAAAAATACAAACTTTTTTCCCTTTGCAAAATTGATTTTCCGTGGTCACTTTTACAGAATTTGTGTATTTATGATCTCCATATTAAATATAGATGTCATTTTTTGAAATCTAGATCATAATAAGGAATAAACTTGGGTACGACCGGAGTTTAACCCCCTGGTTGGCACAATTTTCAAAAATCGCCAACAACAATCTTGCGTCGTGTTTTGCGAAATGTTCAAAAGCGAGGGAGCATATGTCCAATCATAGCGCATAATAAAGGCGAAAGATAGAAATAAGGCCAGTCTAGAGAATACGGAGGCAACTTGGCGAAGAAGGGGTTAAACTCCGGTTCACCCTAAACTTGTTTTTAAAAAAAAAGACTGCATTTCTATCATTTTAACTATAACAAAATATTTATTTTAATCAATTGCCGAAAAGCAGAGCATATGAAAATGCAAGCGAAGCTGGAGAAAATAACACAGTTAAGTTGATTGCTAAGTAGAAATAAAATTAATACAGTTAACAATACAAAATTAGCAAAATAAAAATTACGCAGTCAAATAAACAACAATAACAAAAAAAAAAAAAAAAAAAAAAAACCCGCACTGACAAATATATCAAATTTGGTATGAGATTGTGTGACCATAAATGCATTCACATTTTTGTTTCAATCGGTTAATAGAAACGAGTTTAAAACGCAAATTGGATTTTTGGATACTATTAACAACACGATAAGGATTAATCGCCAAATTACTCACCAAGGATGACATGATAGATTCAGTAATAATGCTAAATTCACGCCAAAAGTTAATATATCCTATTATACACCAATGCAATGTAAGGCGTTGTTGTTGTTTCAAATGGCACTTGTCATAGACAAGCCCACTGACTTTAGAAATCAGTGATTTTTAAGCCAAAAGGACGTCTCTTGTTTTTTAAGTAGCTCCATCTAGGGCCAAGTATAAGTCTTAGCTACACACACGTCACAACCCTTTTTACGGGGCTGACTTCATTCATGCATTTCATTCACTTATCCACAGATCGTAATTTAGACTTGAATCAGAGAACGATCCCCCCTGATCCAGTACCCCCTAGTGGTATTACTTTCGACATGGAGGATTTTGTGATCACGACCGATTTATGAGTGCGCCAGCCATCACACACACGGAGAGTCTTCGGCCGACGGAGTTTGAACTCGCAACCCAAGGGACGTGAATCCAACGTCCTACCAACCAGACTATCCCGTCCTTTATATAAGGTGTTCTCTGGCATGAACGATTTATTAGAGAGTATGCAAGAATGTTTTGGGAAGACCCCTCCCACTGGTTTATCTAATGGTTTCGATAAATATGAAAACAGACGAATTTTATTTAACCAAATATTTCTCTACTATTTCAATTTTGCTGTTGTCAATCCACTATAGATGCATAGGAAATGGCGCGGTTAGTTTCGTTGCATTTGTGTTATAAATAGCGATTTTTTATTTATGATCTTTCTATAAATGATATAATTTTAAACAACTTTTATATTAATTATATATGTAATTATATAATTTAAATTCGAAAATGCAAACTTATTCAGTATATGTTAATAAATTAGTCTGGAGAAAAACCGCATTTTAATAACTTGCTTATTCTGTTCATGATATATCACTGCTACCCTGATATTAGAAATCCATTCTCTCAGTCAGATTCTTTGGTAACTAACTCCATTTGTACAGACGGTGTTTAGCTTTGGTCTGACCAGCGGGTATCTCAAATATTAACCGATCGCCCGCATCTTCTAATATCAATAGTAAGAACATATTCTTTGCTTATTGGATTCTGTTGACATAAAGGATACACAACTTCGGATAGAAGCTAATGGACATTCGATTCTCCATTAAAGCACAAGAAAAATAGAAAGCAAGAAAAAATCGCGATAATAAAAAATTCTATGTAGTAATTAAATATTAATTATAATATGTTTTATACTTCATACATGTGTATTCTTAGCATCAAAAACACTTTGTTTAAATAATTTTATTTTCTCTCATATGTGGTAAAGAACAAGTATAGTAATTGTCGAAAAACTGGCTCGTGATTTTTGACGAATCTCAAAGTTTTGTACCTCCCTTAGTTTGAAAACCACATTCTTGGAAGATGCCCATCTGTCTGTCAGTCTCACTGTGACAAAGATAACTCGAAAACGCTATGAACTAAATGGTTAAAATTCGGTATATGGTCTTTACACAAAATTTGCGGATTTCTATAAAATTTTAAGTAAAAATCTGTTCAAGTCCGTCTGTTCGGCTGTTCAAATATAAGTTAACACGTTAATTACAAACTGAGGTGAGCAGGACATCGCTGCTCGAAAACGTTGGGTGGGATAAAAATAAGTGAAAATTATTGAGTCTTTTAAGTAAAAATCTGTTCAAGCCAGTCTGTTCGGCTGTTCAAATATAAGTTAATACGTTAATTACAAACTGAAGTGAGCAGGACATCGCTGCTCGAAAACGTTGGGTGGGATAAAAATAAGTGAAAATTATTGAGTCTTTTAAGTAAAAATCTGTTCAAGCCCGTCTGTTCGGCTGTTCAAATATAAGTTAATACGTTAATTACAAACTGAAGTGAGCAGGACATCGCTGCTCAAAAACGTTGGGTGGGATAAAAATAAGTGAAAATTATTGAGTCTTTTAAGTAAAAATCTGTTCTAGCCCGTCTGTTCGGCTGTTCAAATATAAGTTAATACGTTAATTACAAACTGAAGTGAGCAGGACATCGCTGCTCGAAAACGTTGGGTGGGATAAAAATAAGTGAAAATTATTGAGTCTTTTAAGTAAAAATCTGTTCAAGCCCGTCTGTTCGGCTGTTCAAATATAAGTTAACACGTTAATTACAAACTGAGGTGAGCAGGACATCGCTGCTCGAAAACGTTGGGTGGGATAAAAATAAGTGAAAATTATTGAGTCTTTTAAGTAAAAATCTGTTCAAGCCCGTCTGTTCGGCTGTTCAAATATAAGTTAATACGTTAATTACAAACTGAAGTGAGCAGGACATCGCTGCTCGAAAACGTTGGGTGGGATAAAAATAAGTGAAAATTATTGAGTCTTTTAAGTAAAAATCTGTTCAAGCCCGTCTGTTCGGCTGTTCAAATATAAGTTAATACGTTAATTACAAACTGAAGTGAGCAGGACATCGCTGCTCGAAAACGTTGGGTGGGATAAAAATAAGTGAAAATTATTGAGTCTTTTAAGTAAAAATCTGTTCAAGCCCGTCTGTTCGGCTGTTCAAATATAAGTTAATACGTTAATTACAAACTGAAGTGAGCAGGACATCGCTGCTCGAAAACGTTGGGTGGGATAAAAATAAGTGAAAATTATTGAGTCTTTTAAGTAAAAATCTGTTCAAGCCCGTCTGTTCGGCTGTTCAAATATAAGTTAATACGTTAATTACAAACTGAAGTGAGCAGGACATCGCTGCTCGAAAACGTTGGGTGGGATAAAAATAAGTGAAAATTATTGAGTCTTTTAAGTAAAAATCTGTTCAAGCCCGTCTGTTCGGCTGTTCAAATATAAGTTAATACGTTAATTACAAACTGAAGTGAGCAGGACATCGCTGCTCGAAAACGTTGGGTGGGATAAAAATAAGTGAAAATTATTGAGTCTTTTAAGTAAAAATCTGTTCAAGCCCGTCTGTTCGGCTGTTCAAATATAAGTTAATACGTTAATTACAAACTGAAGTGAGCAGGACATCGCTGCTCGAAAACGTTGGGTGGGATAAAAATAAGTGAAAATTATTGAGTCTTTTAAGTAAAAATCTGTTCAAGCCCGTCTGTTCGGCTGTTCAAATATAAGTTAATACGTTAATTACAAACTGAAGTGAGCAGGACATCGCTGCTCGAAAACGTTGGGTGGGATAAAAATAAGTGAAAATTATTGAGTCTTTTAAGTAAAAATCTGTTCAAGCCCGTCTGTTCGGCTGTTCAAATATAAGTTAATACGTTAATTACAAACTGAAGTGAGCAGGACATCGCTGCTCGAAAACGTTGGGTGGGATAAAAATAAGTGAAAATTATTGAGTCTTTTAAGTAAAAATCTGTTCAAGCCCGTCTGTTCGGCTGTTCAAATATAAGTTAATACGTTAATTACAAACTGAAGTGAGCAGGACATCGCTGCTCGAAAACGTTGGGTGGGATAAAAATAAGTGAAAATTATTGAGTCTTTTAAGTAAAAATCTGTTCAAGCCCGTCTGTTCGGCTGTTCAAATATAAGTTAATACGTTAATTACAAACTGAAGTGAGAAGGACATCGCTGCTCGAAAACGTTGGGTGGGATAAAAATAAGTGAAAATTATTGAGTCTTTTAAGTAAAAATCTGTTCAAGCCCGTCTGTTCGGCTGTTCAAATATAAGTTAATACGTTAATTACAAACTGAGGTGAGCAGGACATCGCTGCTCGAAAACGTTGGGTGGGATAAAAATAAGTGAAAATTATTGAGTCTTTTAAGTAAAAATCTGTTCAAGCCCGTCTGTTCGGCTGTTCAAATATAAGTTAATACGTTATTACAAACTGAAGTGAGCAGGACATCGCTGCTCGAAAACGTTGGGTGGGATAAAAATAAGTGAAAATTATTGAGTCTTTTAAGTAAAAATCTGTTCAAGCCCGTCTGTTCGGATGTTCAAATATAAGTTAATACGTTAATTACAAACTGAAGTGAGCAGGACATCGCTGCTCGAAGACGTTGGGTGGGATAAAAATAAGTAAAAATTATTGAGTTTTTGAATAATTAATCCATATAATAAGAACTGTTACTAAGCAAATATTGAAATACTTAATTGCAGAAAATGAAATTTCAACTTTAATAAACAACATAACTGTATCCTTCAAAGAGAAAATTGAATTCATTTTGAACTCGAAGCATTTTAGAATGGCATGCTGTAATCTCTTTATTATATAAATTTTTTAATGTTAACATTGCATTTTATTCTCTTTGTGAATGGTAGATGGGAGTTACCTGACCCATGACAACTGAGGTTTGTTTGCCATTTCTATTTGAAATATTTAAAGGAAATTATCATTACCTTATAATAAGTATTTATACTGCACTTGACGTTGAAATGGGGACAAAGAAAAGGGAAGTAAAGTTTTAATTAACAGCAAATGAGTTGAAAACAATAATATTTGTTAATTCTACTTATGAGCACACCGTTTGTGGCAACACTATGAATAGCTTTCCTATTTAACTTTTTCGAGTAATAAACGTTTCGTCTCTTGGTTAACAACTGTCTGAATATCTAAATCAATACTGTTAAACCAGCATTGTTTTTTAAAAAATAATAATGGTGCGTCCAGCGATATCAAATGAGATGAGATTTCTTCTGAATTTTAAGTAATTCTTAATATTTCTTTTTATAAATTTGGCTTTGAGCTGTTTTGTTCACGACATTTTAAAAACAGAATGTTTCCATTTATTTTTGTTGTCTAGAGGGAGGAAATCAATCTTTCAGGAAATCCCATTAACATGGGAACATCCATGATTCGAGAACAACATCGGGGTAGAGAACGAAAGCAAGCAGGAAGCCGAATCCCCCTAGTTATATATAAAATAATATTGGATGTTTTCGGTATAACCAAAAACAGCGGAAGTGGTTGCCTCCAAATTTTTTCGCATACTCTTTAATAAACGTGTAATCTCACCCCCCCCTCACCCTCAAAAAATTGTGGACTTTGGATAATGCCGAAAATGCTTTATATAGCATTTGAGAACAATAATCCCGAAATAAAATGTTTGGCATGAACTGAAACTGTCGTACGATGTTTGGTGATATTTTTTTTGGCTATTATTTTCTAGCATGGTATTATTACACAAGTACCCGAAGATCGAATCTGTATTTTTGACTGCTTTTTTCGACTGAATTGAATAAAAATTTAAAATAATTTTATTCGCAAGATCGCATACCAAAGTTCATTTATTTAAGTCAGTGCCCTTTTGTGTTATTGTGTTTGCAAGTATGCAAAAGCACAGATCAACAGATGGTCAAACCCTTGACGGTTTTGGATACACATTTGATAAAAATCTGTATTTTAAATGTCAAACCTGCTTATTAAATTTTATCTATCTAGCTACTTATGTTTTGTACTTATTGTTTTTATTGTACTCGGAAGAGGCAGACCCCCTCTGAATGGATTTCCTTGAAAATGTATTAGAAATCTGCAAATCTGGTCTAAAATCTATATATCAAATTTCATCCTTCTAAAATAAGGGAATTTGAGTTATCATATTGGCAGACAGACAGACAGTTCCTTAAGTCTCACAACTCACGGATGAGTGAAACTTGGGGATTCGTCAAAACTTCGAATTTAAATTCTTTGATTATTGCAGTACTTTCTTTTTGTGTTCTTCTTATAAGAGAGAGAAAAAATGTTATCCGAAACCGGGGTAGTGCTATATATCAAACTATAGTCGAATATTTTGACTCCCATATCTTCACATACAAAGAAATGTTACATCCCACTATCTTCCCATACAAAAAAAATTCACCCCACTATTTTCCCATACAAAAAAATGTTCCATCCCACTATCTTCCCATAAAAAAAAATCTTCCATTCTACTATCTTCCCATACAAAAAAAAAATCTTCTATTCTACTATCTTCCCATACAAAAAAATCTTCTATCTCACTCTCTTCCCATACAAAAAAAAATTCATCCCACTATTTTCCCATACAAAAAAATGTTCCATTCCACTATCTTCCCCATACAAAAAAATCTTCCATCCAACTATCTTCCCATACAAAAAAATCTTCCATCCAACTATCTTCCCATACAAAAAATCTGTCTCACTATCTTTCCATACAAAAAATATTCATCCCACTATTTTCCCATACAAAAAAAATGTTCCATACCACTATCTTCCCCATACAAAAAAATTCTTCCATCCAACTATCTTCCCATACAAAAAATCTTCCATCCAACTATCTTCACATACAAAAAAAATCTATCTCATTATCTTCCCATATAAAAAAAATCTTTCATCCCACCATCTTTCCATACAAAAAAATCTTACATCCCACCATCTTTCCATACAAAAAAATCTTTCATCCCACCATCTTTCCATACAAAAAAATCTTTCATCCCACCATCTTTCCATACAAAAAAATCTTACATCCCACTATCTTTCCATACAAAAAAATCTTTCATCCCACCATCTTTCCATACAAAAAAATCTTTCATCCCACCATCTTTCCATACAAAAAAATCTTTCATCCCACCATCTTTCCATACAAAAAAATCTTTCATCCCACCATCTTTCCATACAAAAAAATCTTTCATCCCACCATCTTTCCATACAAAAAAATCTTACATCCCACCATCTTTCCATACAAAAAAATCTTTCATCCCACCATCTTTCCATACAAAAAAATCTTTCATCCCACCATCTTTCCATACAAAAAAATCTTTCATCCCACCATCTTTCCATACAAAAAAATCTTTCATCCCACCATCTTTCCATACAAAAAAATCTTTCATCCCACCATCTTTCCATACAAAAAAATCTTTCATCCCACCATCTTTCCATACAAAAAAATCTTACATCCCACCATCTTTCCATACAAAAAAATCTTACATCCCACTATCTACCCCTAAAAAAAATCACTATTTAAAAAGCAAAATTTCCAAATAATGCCAAACAGACAATCACATGCATCTTCCAATTCCATATTAATTAGATTCCATGTTCCACATAAAGAATTTGGAATTCTTCAATAAGTCATTATGGACTTTTCATTCATCCCAATCTGCAAACGAAGCTCCTTTGACTCTTTAACTCCCTTTCTCACGTCCTCTTTTCACACCTTTTAATTACACGTCAAAATCTTTCCCGAACGGGTGAATGAATTTCCACTGCCTCATCTGCAAACTCGGCGTCAACCCTCCTTTTATTTACCAACCCCATCCTCTTTTGAAGGTGAAAAATATTTGGGATTTCTTCCCCTCCCCCCCATTCTTTCTTTGGAATAGTCATTCAATTAGATATCTCGATCCCAGGGTGGAAAAAAAAAGGTTTTGATATGTCTGTACCATAAAGATTTTTGTTCGTTGAGGGAGCTTCTGTTAATTATAGACTCACTTTTTAATATATTTAATTATGGTTCTTCTATTCTCAGGAGTGTTGAAAATAATTGGTTTTGATTATGATTCTCGGGTTGTGGGGGTGTTTTTAGACGGACACATCAAAGAATTATGAAATGAATTAGACAGCAGTTCCCCGGAGATTGCTAGATTACAGTAAAATATCATTTGAAAATGGATTCAGATATTAGAAGTAATAAAAATTGTTTTTAAAGGATTTTTTCTCTTTATTAACACATTTCCAGATGAATGTTTTTAAAACGCAAAAACTAATGACATCCTCCCTCACATATATATATAACAATACAAAAAAATATTAGGGTATTTTCATTAAATGCAAACTCTTTGGGTTTTTTTCCCCTTTAGAATATATAACAATAAAAAGCCTTCAGTTAAAATTCATGTAGGATTTATTAATGTATTAATTTAATTTTAATTACTAAATGGAATCTCTATAAGAAATTAATTCGAATTGAAAAAAAAGATAACAGCATCGCTTGTTTTAGTATTCAATTCATTATATAGAATGAAAAAGCGATTACTTTTTGTACTAAAGGAATTAAAAAGTAATTTTATGAATTATATGATGAAATTGAATACACAAATTAATCATAGCAAGTGTTTACTTTTTTTAAAATTCTTAATTGAGAATCAGCAAAGAAGATTTTCATTTGAAATAGAAAAAAAAGGGGGAAAAAAAAGAACATTTTTACGAAACATTTGCTCATGTGGGTACATGATGAAAAGTCCAACAAACTTGCTAGAGGTTCTTTAAAGGTAACAAGCCAAAGCGAATCTCTATTTTGCTTCTAATAGAGATATGGCTAGAAATCGTGTACTTATAAAATCTTTCGTTTTTGTCACTAAAATCACCAATTTTATCACCAAAACTCGAGTTTTCTGACTTGACATCTATTTAGCATCCATTTAAATAATAATATAGATTGTAACAAAGAAAATATCGCCTTATAATAGAGGTATTAAGAAAACTCACGTACTTTCAAGAACCTTAGATTTGGTCACGAAAATCGCCAAGTTCGACGTCAAACCCGGAATCACTGACTTGGCATCTATTCAGTCCCCATTAAAACATCTGTAAAACTTTCTTCTTTTCTATGAAATTAACTGCGCAGGAAAGAAATATTGTATATTTCTAACAATATTTAAAAAACAGGTAGTGCCGGATTATTAATGCAAGATTTTTTGAGCATTCGTGTGAACTGTTTCACAATTTCAGTGTAGAATTTGGATATCAAAACAAACACAAGCGATCCTTCTCAGAAGAAATATGATAGAAATGATATGTATTAATTTCAGAGGTGTGTTAATGATGTGTGTTAATTTCAGTAATGTTGAGCATTGCACGACTTCTTCTTGTGTACAGCAGACCACCTCACCACCACTGAACTAAACAGTAAAGACAGGATTTCTTTGTGGCCGATTTCTGTCTTTAATATAATCCATCTATATCATCGGCCAATTCACCAAACTGGTGGTCCACTTCGAGGCGGTTAGCCCACAATCACACAGTGGTCAATCTCTAAACTTCCCCGTCCTCTTCCCCTACATCTCTAACCCTTTTTAAGAGGAGCAGACCACCACTTTGAGATAATTCTCCTCAAAATTCTCTACATGCCTCCAAATGTGCGTTCCATAACAAAAGAAAGGCAAACAATTTTAAACTTTTAAGTAGTCGGCAAAAACCTGCCAATTTTCAACAAGATATCTTTCAGTGTTTTAAGATTTCTTGGTATTATTAATTTGTGCTTTAGTCGTTATTTATAACTTTTAGAACACTTCTCGTCTACTTGAGAAGTAACCATGAAAAAATTTCTGAAATGTAGCAAAATCATTTTTTGGAATTAACAGTTTTTATTTAGGATGGTTGAAGACCAGTCATTTGTCATTCAATAAAATGCCTTCTAAGCCAACATTTCCCAGATAAAGGAGCTCATCCGCTAACTGCTTCCTGCTGTGTGACCATCATGATAGCTGAACATATTTTATGTCATTTTTAGTTTTAAGATATGAAATTGCTCGCATGCATCGATAATGTTTGAAATAACCTTGAATGATGGCATTAGACGGACTTACCAAATATGAAGAATGTCAAACTCAAAAGAGTGTGATGTAGAGAACTGTTATACATCAGAGGCACTTCAATGTGTACAGAGACAACGGAAAATAGACTATGTGATATATGATTCTGATTACTAAGCGACTAATTATCGTAATTTAAGTCACATAATTTATCTCTATCAATTGGAAGTTTATTTTTGCAAAGTACATATTAAAGGTGATTAGAAAGTACCAGTTATACATCAGTTATACAGTACCAGTTATACCAGTTCTTAGCTCCCAAAAATGATTCGATTGCTCCAATTTTCATTTTATATGAAAGCTGTTGACACCTAGATATATCATCAATGGCCAATTGTTCCCTATAGCACTCTGTTTTCTAAAGGTATCTTAAAAACTTTATTTCACTGTACTTAGTTTAAGGGGGAAAAAGCATGAAAGAGGTCTCCAGCCTCAACCACTGGTTTGATTTCACCAGTTTTTATTTCATCCGACAGTTAATCATTAACGGTGACATTCATCCACCAGCCCCCATTTTGAATATAATTTCCAACATTAATTCATTGCCCATTCTCTATGATAAAAATCCCCGACAGAGCTCCTCAGCTTCAATCATAGAAAAGATGTCGTCAGTTTTTATTTTTTATGAAAAATAATCATACCTTGCTACGACATTAAGGGTTTCCTGTACCCCTTTTCCATTTCTGAGAGATGTATCAAAATAAAACTTTGAGAAGATTCATTTGCCTCAAGAACTGCAAATTTAACTCGCCAATTAATTTCATCATTTAATAAGCATAGATAAGTACTCAGAACGCTCTATGATTACTGTGAAAGTATAGTTTAAAATAATACGGTCTATTACTGTGATAACATGAAATTCATCAAAGCTAGCTGATGTGACAAAATTAATACCATTAATATGGTAGGCAAGTTGCTACTTATCAAAAGATGGCTAGTCATTTTCATTACAAAACACTTATCAAACTGCAATGTGACATCTTCTTTTACTTTGCGGTAAGAAATTTGATAAGTCCATTGTTTAGCACTTGATAGAAATATTATTACTGTTTGCAAAAACGACAGTATCAAAATTTCCTTAATAGTGACAAGTTAACCCCCGGGTGGGCACTCAGAAATGAGGATGAGATGGTTTCGGTATGGTGGTGGGATCTAGCCACCCTGGTAAGTACATAAAAGGCGGGTGATCTGGCTCCTCCCATCGATGATGGGACGTATTTCCTTCGGGAAGAGTTGTACCGTGGCCGGTGATGGCCAACCACAGTTCCCGCCAATGTTGCTGTTGTGGCGGTCCGGTCATTCAGTATTCTTTATCCGTGTGCCTTCGAGCGGGTCAGAGAGTCAGTAATATGACTTAATGATGACAAGCTGCCTTTGAAGTCCAGCTGGTTCGTTGTGGATATTGATTATGTGTGCTTCCAATTAAATCGTTTAGATGTATTTTCATGTCTATGATTTCACAAGCATTAAGGCCTTGTTACTTAAATTGTACTATTGATGCTCTACTCATTAACTACAGAAGCCTTTCTATTGGTGACCAGTTCTATGACGTAATATGCCTGTTAAAAACGTAAATATCCAATTCATTCATTTTCTAAATGTTGCGGGATTGTAAATTAATTTTTTTTATTCATTAAGTTAATTGAAAAGATAATTAACAAAATCCATCACTTTTAACAATAGTAGCTTAGCTCTTAACAATAGTAGAAATTGTCGCGATTCAATTTTTGATGAAACTGTGAAAACGATTTGAATTTCAGAGCAACAATGTAATCTCTTATTGAAAGTTCAGCAAAATAAAAATTGTTAAAATTCAGTAAAAATTTGCATAACTATCAAATTAGTATAATTAAAAAGACAATTTTTGAATTTTAAGATGATGATAATTGATGATAACTTTTGTGCTGTAATATTTTTAAAAGTTAGAAGGGGAAAATGTCAAAATTTAGATTAATTCCATTCCTACTATTAGTTCACACTCTCTCTATATATCTTGTTCAAATTTTCAATCCTTAAAAAAATACTTTTTATTCATCCACTCAAGTTCAAATACATTTTTTAAAACTTTTAGTGGATGATACTTGAAGTAAATATTTGTCTTTCAAATATTAATTCATTAATTAAATTTGTCCAGTAATTAATATTTGGTCGCCAAATCCATCACCATGTCGCCAAGCTCTGAAATTATTGACGCTACACCCGATTATAAAGATATATATAAATAATATAAGAAAATAAGTAGGAATTTTTGCTACTTAATATTGTAATTCTATCATATGTATATACATATTTATATTAATTGTAATTATTTAATAAAAAGTAACTAAAAATTTTTTTGTTGACATAAGTAGGAATTGACTTAATTTTTTTTATATATATTACTTGTTTTAAGTTCATATTACAAAGGAACTCGTGCCGAGATGCATATTTGTCACCGTTTGGTATGCGCCAAGTTTAGTTCTCGATGGAATGGTCTGGTCTCTAGAGCGGTAGCATATGCATAAACACACAAACTTCCATTATCAGTAGAGATTTTTGACTCTTATTTTTTCTTCAGAATATATCTTCTTAAAGTCTTCTATTAAAAATCTGTTTTTTAATCGTCCATTAGTTTGAACTATAGATATCTAGAAATAAATAAATTTATTTTTATAAGAAACTTCCTGTATTGCTTTAAAACTCGTTTGTTTTTATATATTTTAACGAATTTTATAATGTAGATAGAAAGTGATTTGAAACTGTCAAACATATGTTTATTAATTGCTTGCTATTCTTCTTGCAAGTGTTGTATTTTATGTTAAAATAAATATCAAAAATTACGATCAACATATGTGTAAAAATTAAAAGCAGAACTGATAAAAAACAATATTTAAAAAAAATATCAAAACATTAACTACTACAGAAAATTCTGTAAAGTACTTTTGAAACAAAGGGGGAAAAACTGCGAGTTCGCAAATTGTACAGACTAAGTCTATGACAAAGGACACCGACGTGCTCTGATTGGTTTAAGTCTTGGCATCTTTTTGGCAATGTTTTGCACTCATAATAGAGAAGTTTTCGCTTATTTGGCTCAAACCTTGTACCTTTCATTAGTTTTATGGAAGATATGAGTGAATATCAACACGATCTAATTCTTATTAATATAATTATTTTCTCTAAATATTACTAATAATACTACTAATACTAATTAATAATAATAATAAATATTACTAATAATACTAGTAATACAAGTAACTAATGTTGTTTGTGCACAGAAGTATAAAAACTATTTGAAAGTAATTACTCAACATATGATGCAGCAATTAAATAATTCTAATTATTCTATTATTTTCGTGCCTTTATTAGATAATTTATGCAGTCATTGAAACTTGTTGCTGAACGTTTGTTACTTTCCCATCCACTACATATGGGGAGATGATTACTTAATGCCCAAAACGTATAAATATGTAAGCTTTAATGGAATATGTGATTTCGTAGCTAATATTTTTAGTTATATCAAAATAATATTAAGAAAAAACGCACACACAAAATATTTTTAATAAATTGTAATTTTTATATTTCCTGAATTTAGGTTTCAGGATTTGATCTTTTCTGCTGTATATGTGTTCCAGATTAATATTACATGTAAACCGTAAAAAATAGGATGGGGGGATAAATTCACAATTTTATTTATTTTCATAAAAATATATTTCAGTATGGGATCTTTTTGGCAAAACATTGCCAAAAAGATGCCAAGGCTTAAACCAATCAGAGCACGTCGGTATCCTTTGCCATAGACTTGGTCTGTACAATTTGCAAACTCGCGGAAAAACTATCCAGTCCAAAAACCCAGTTCATAGAAATCAGATTTTTTTGATGTTGCCAGGTACTTCTTAAAAAATTACGAATTTCAAATACTGATAAAATATTTCACTCAACAACTTTACTACAACTTCGTTTTTCCAATTTTTTTTTCTTCAATTTTTCCGGAACATTGTTCCTTCAAAAAATTTATTGGATGTATCACTTTTATCCGCAAAATATCGGTTTCCCGTGGCGCGCTTATGATATATTCGAGGTTAGTTTTATTACTTGGAAAACATCCAAGTGGCATCACTCTACATCAATAGAAATTCGAAAGTTTTTTTTTATGACCATAAGTCACTTCCAAAGTTGTTTGATGCACAGCAGAAAACGCTCCGTTTTTTGGAATAAAAAAAGATAAATGTTACCTTGAACTACAAAACAAACAATTTCTATCCAAAAACTAATAGAACTTTCGTTTCCTATTAAAAGTCAGTAGCTTTATCCATTAATATATTATAGTATTTAGGGTTAAGTTTTGAAATAGCTGTATGCAACTTTTTATAAGTAAACACTTTCATGAAAAACAATTTCCGTTTTCTCCTACAGCAGAAAATGCTGCCATCGTTCAAAAAGAATTAGACATTAAAGATTGAAGAATAAAGAATCTTCACAAATCAGACTTCTCTGAATCCGGAAAATATATTTTTTCCAATTCTGTCTGTCTACCTTTCAACTTAACAACGTGAATCGGGATTTGTAACCAGGCAAACTAGGCAATTGTCTAGAGTCAGTTAGATGTAACGAGGTTACAAGCAAGGTTACAAAACTGTATTTCCCTAGTTGACAAATAAATAAATTCGTAAAAAATACAAATTCCGTGCATGATCAAATATTTGGATAAAATCAACACTTTATCAAGTATAATTGGTCAGGCCGCCCTATTATTATTCATTACATTCACTTGGTTATCAGAATATTTCGAATACCGAATCTTTTCTCCAATAATATTATACACAAATACAGATTTCGGCAGCCCGGAATCGTACTATATGTTGTAGTGTGACTATTTTAAGCCAAGTGTTTTTGCAGTAGCTTCTGAGGGTAAAGATCTCTGAGCACCCGAGGGCAGAAGCCTGACTTCTAGCTCAAATGAAGATGGCATACACACACTCACGCATCACAACCCTTTTTACGGGGCGGACTTCATTCATGCATTTCATTCACTCAACCACAGATCGTAATTTAGACCTGAATCAGAGAACGATCACCTCTGAACCAGTACCCCCTGTGATATTATTCTCGTCATGGAGGACTTTGTGACCACGACAGATTTATACGTTCGCCAGCAACTACACATACGGAGAGTCTTCGTGCGGCGGGGTTCTAACTCACAACCTAAGGGATGTGAGTCCAACGCTCTACCAACTAGGCTATCCCGACCTTCAATCGTAATATATGAACATATATATTTTAATAAAATAAATCAGCTCTAGCGGTCTTCCCTACATATTCTCTCACGCATTCTAATAAGGATGTTATCCCAGAGAACGTCTTGCATAACAATGTCGTATAATAGTCAATAGTTACGAAATATTAACCTTTAGCGTGAATTTAGCATTTTCGCTGAATATTGTTACAAATCTGTAATTTTGCTACCCAGTACGAATAGTGTCATTGTAAGAAAAACCGATGTAAGATCTGTTCTGTGTGTGCTGAGCTTGGCGACTAAATGGATAATACTAGAAAGTTCGAGAATTTTCATGATCCATCCACGAAGAACGGAGATACACCAAGGTACACCCTGATTGGTCAGAAGGTTCTAGCCTCGCCTCCAGGAACTATAAAAGATGGTCACTCTGAAGCTGCAGAGAAGTCGTGTGTGAGAGTAGTCGGAGTCGCCGATAAGTAAGAGATATTAGAGGATTAGACAGCAAGCAAGCTGCTGAACTAGCGATTAAATGCGCTGCATTATTACGATTGATTGGTGGTATTTGTAGAAAAAATTTTGTAACAATATGTTGTGTCATCCTTGGCGAGTGTTTTGGTGATCAATCCCTGGCATGTATTTAATAATATCCAAATATCAAATTTGAGTTGTAAATGCGTTTTCCCCAATCTATTCCAATAAAAATTCACACAGGACTACATTTATTGTCATAAAATTATATACCAATTTCTATATATTTACGTCATTGTGTCTTTGAGTTATCGCGTTTATATTGTACAGACCAACAGACAGTCAATCTCTTGTCGGATTTGGCACAAAATTTTTTAGGTGTCTAGACTGAAGATATTACTTTTGTGTATTGAATTTCATTCATCTGGCTTTTTTCGCTTCATAGTTATCGCGTTAAATTATATTCGAACAGCCAGACTTCATCTGAGTAGATTTTGCTCAAAATTTGATAGAAATCTACGAATGTTGTGTAAAAACCGTATACCAATTTTCATCCATCTAGTTCAAAGCGTTTTTCAGTCATCTTTGTCACAGACAAAAGGACATTTTCCAAAATATGTTTTCCAAACTCAGGGAGGTCTAAAACGTAGAGATTCATCAAAATCAAGAATTTTTTGGCGATTACTATATTTTCTTTTGGGTTAACCGGAGTTTAACCCCCTACTTCGCCAAGTTGAGATAACGCGCCAAAGCTGGCAACCTCCAGACTGGCAAACCTATTTTCTTTCGTCTTAATTATGCGCTATGCGTGGACATCTGCTCCCTCGCTTTTGAACATTTCGGAAAACACGGCGCAAGACCGTTTTTGGTGAGTTGGCGATTTTTGAAAATTGCGCCAAGCAGGAGGTTAAACACCGCTTGTACCCTTTCTTTATATTATGTATATGAGAATGTAAAAAATAAATTAATCTACAATAAACCATTAACATGCTATAAATGTGTACAAATGTGAAACTTAATTGTTTATCTGGTACTTGTCGGTTGTAACGGCGACCAAAAAGCGCCAAGAAAAAATGTCGCCCATTTGGCGATTTCAATCGTCACTTGCAATTCACTTGAACTTGAAAGAAGTAGGATTGATAGCAACAATGGCTGTTATCCACTGTTCCCAGATGAAGTTTCAGTCAGTTAACAGTAACAAAGCAGTTCCGGTGATGCGATTTAGTTCATATTCGAGATTCTAAAGTTCCTGTGAAAAGAATAGGTACAATAAGGCGGACAGTTCCCGCAACACGGAATGATGATAAAAGTCTCAAAAAATGTCTCAACAGAAGGTGGTCAATAAAGTTGGTAGACATTGAAATGCTTCATCGCTTGAAGAGAAACTTGCAGATTGGTCTTGTTTGCAGTTATTTTACGCAGAACATTTTTGAAGGAGATATCTTGCTTATCCAACTGTAGAAAAGTCCACAATTTGTCTCTATAATATGTATACTTTTTGGCACGAGAGAATTATGTGTTCAATATCGTTAATGCTATTACATTCCTGACAAAGAGGATCATTTTATAGATTAAAACGATTCAACAGTCCTGGTGTTATAATTATTTTGCTGATTAGTCTGGTGAAGACAACATCTTCCCGCCGATTTTTGGACCAGGAAGATAGTGCTTCAATGCTAGGGATGTCACCTAAGGAAATGAAATATTTACTGTTTCTATAATTATTGATTGTGATCTGATGCAACACTTTTTTGAGGCTTGAGATTATATCTTCAGGAGAGATTCATTCAATCCAAGGTGTATTTTCTGTCACTTCTTTGGCTAAGCGATCTGGAAGCTCGTTCCAGATTATATTCGAATGACCAGGTACCCACAAGAAGAATATTTCTGTTTGATTTAGTTTGGTTAAAGTTTCAACATTGGATGCAATACGTTGGATAATTTTTGGCGATTGGAGAGAAATATTCTTCAACGATGTGAGCGCAGAGTAGCTATCCGTAAGAATCAAGCAATCCTTTCCCGGAACAACGAGGACATCTAATGCTTGACAAATGGCTAAACTTACTGCAGTAAAAATGGAATTGACAAGATGAACTCGAAGCATGCAATTCGCACGTTCAAAATTTTTCATAATAAATATTAAAGCACTTGTGTATATTTCTATAATTTGGCGAACTTTTTTCTTAGCGCTTTTTGGTTGCCGTCAAAACCGAATTGCACTGTTTATCTCATTAAAAGCTGTCTCATAATGTACATTGATTAAGACCCCCAAATACGTACATGTGCCATTCCAAATAACTAAAAAAAGTAGAAAATTAAAAGAAGTACATTTTGAATGTAATCACTGTATCAAAATAATACATTGAGAGTTAATCTGGGAAACTGACGAATTTATTAGCGAAATTTATTAAATATCGCCAACGTTGGCATGGAATAGTTACATTGGTAAATTTGAATTTTTGTTTGAATTTTCATAAACATATTTTCAAACGTGTTAACTAAAACTAATCCAAAGAATGACTCGTAATAACTCACATTTTATATACGCATGCTTTGATTAAGATTTATTAGTAAGTAGAAGACAGATATCTATTATAAAAATCTTTCTATTGTCCTTCCTAAGTGGCTATTTCACAGTAAAAAAACTCTTGCTTCTTTTACGAGCAAAGCACACTGCACTAACTTTTTCTACTCTCTATGCTGCTGCATGCAGTCTGAATGATGTACAAAAAAAATGAGCCACCTGAGATGGAAGAACCATGTTTTCTTCAACTGAGGCATCAAATATTGACGGTTACGATTATGAGACGCAGAGAACCACTTAGCGTCCAGGAGAAGGAATAAACAACTTCCGGTTGGACTTAATTGTCTGTCCACTTCATTGTTTGAGCAGCAACCGTTTCTCATCCAGAGAAGAAAGAAAGGTTGGTGGATGTTGCAAAGTGATTAGAAAAACCAATGGACTGGCTGACAGAGATAATTCGAATCGGAAACGATAATGCATTTCTTGTGTTTGACCAAATGGTGGTTGGAAATGTCTTTCTGTTTTCAAAATGAAGTGCTTAATTATCTTAGAAATAAAGACTGAAATAGTATCTATATAAAATGATAAAGTACGTCATAGAAATCCTTCATATTACTTATTGTGGACTGGCAACGGTTTAATGTTAACAAATCGATATAAGAAAGTTCTAGACTGCTTCATATTATAGCTGCACATAATTGATGGATCTAGAAAATATTATTCTAGATGCTACCCGTTGGGTCGAATACTTCATGCGGTCAGAAGAAAGAAGATGTAAAAAAAATTTAAAAAAATAATAAGCTTTAAACAGAAAGTTTAATTGAGTTCAAAAATATGTTGAACGTCAGTAGATGGATAATCTCTAAAACTTACCTAATGAAATAGATGACCATATTTACCAGAACCATTGATCTCACGAAAATGGCTTTCGAATCATATTAAATTCAAAAAAATACTTCTTTAATGATATCTTTTTCATTTATCCTTCCATTTTTATCATCATTTTATGCTCATTTTTACTTTCTCGTATAAGTAATTTAGAGCAAATATAGTAATCGTCAAAAAATTCGGATTCGAGATTTTGACGAATCTCCATGTCACAGACCCCTCTGAGTCCGAGAACCAACTGAGTTTCAAGAAAACCTTCTACTTTGACTGTTTATCTCCTACTACAGGTGTAAATAATTATTTATTTAACCAAGATTAGAACAAGTTGTTCTTTGTATATATAGGGCTGTTAAAATAAAGAATTGTCTGGAAATTTTGCTTCGTTATTTGATCAGTCTAGATCAAGACATTACAACGCTTACCAGGGATTCATCGCCAAAATTCTAGCCAAGAATCACTTGACAGATTAAGTAAAAATGCTTAATTCATAGCAAAGATTAATATTTCGTGACTATTGTACGCCAATACCATGCAAAGTGTCCACTGGGATAACATTTTTATTAGAGAGTGTGCGAAAAAGCTTGAAGAGATCATTACCATTGGCTTCTTTACTTTTATAAATTTTTTCCAAGCTTAGAAATTATACGATGCTTTAAAGTTATTATTAAATCTGAATTCATCCATCAAAACATTGCATCGCGTGTTTTTGCCAATGTCAAAATTAAGACCCAAAAAGAAGGATTTTCACTTCCACTTTTATTTCACAGTATCTGCATTTTTAATTAGTGCCCACAATTACTTACTGCAGATCGATTAACTTAAATTCATAATTTTAAATCTATCTAATAAACAGAAATTAAAAACAATTGCATTCTATAATAATAATTTACAATCTACAAAGTCAATAATCTGGAGAAAAAACCGCTCGATTATTGCGATTTGCATTCTTAATGACATGGACACGCAAAGAGCGTCTATCGACATTGTAAAATAAATATTTCACTTCACAATATTATCCAACTTATATATACTACAATCTTTAATTTTCACACTTTATATAAGAAGCATAAATATAAAAAATATTATCCTGTTCTTATAGTTTTAAAGGATCAGAGGAGTAATGGTGGAATTCGGAGGAGTTTATATTAAGACAGACAACATATTGTGATTTATTCTTAACCCTTTCTTGACCGTGGGAAGTATGCTTCCCACCAAATTTATCAATCTTTGTATGAAATTATGTAGGTTGGCGTAAGTTCTGACACATTTTTTAGTAAAACAGAAACTAAGATGCTTCAGTTCTTTATCTCACACAAAATGATGTGTCTTGATTTGTTATTTGATTATTAATTAATCAAATTAAATTTATCTAATAAGCTAAATAAATCCCTTTTCTTATTCTAATTTCAAGTCCAAATTTTTTTAAACATAATATGGCCCATTAATTTTTTAACATAATAAAAAATGGCCATTTAAAGGGTTAATTTAAGACATCTAACGGGGATTTCCATATAGGCAACTGCCTAGGTTGCTAAAGTTGAGAGGGGGCCGAAGCAAATTAATTAAGAACTTTATTTTTCTAGTTGCCGAATAAACATATTTGCAAATAATAAAATAAGTAATTTTTTAGAATCCAAAAATTAATTAAAAATTCTAATTTTCAAACACTAAATAATTTTTTAAATATTTTTTTCAGCTATATCTTCCAAAATATTATCTTGCAAAACTGATTTTTACATTATTTTAATATTCAAAACAATATAAATATATTGATACCAATTTCACTTCTGTCGAATTTTTTTTCTCTATTTTTATAATTATTTTAAAAATTTCTGCCTGATATGCAATCTGTAACAATGTTTTTTTTTTTATTGTTGTGGTAAAATTTTAATATTTTAATTTCATTTTTTCGTCAAATAATAATTAATTATTAAATAATTACACGTCATTAAATAATTTAATCACGTGTTCTATCCCTTTTAAAATTAAGAAAATGAGTTGTTTTCTTTGGTATTAACTTCAAAACAGGAAATGACTCCCGCTTTTATTTCCCAATATATACTTTTTCATTCGCAAGGACAATAAATTCTTATAGACTGATTTCGTTAAATTTATATTTTTCTGCCTTAAATCAACGAGAAATTTTTTTAAAGTGTATTTAATACCCAAGAAACTGAAAATAAATTGGTCCCCAAAGACGTCTAGTATAAAATAATTAATGCAAATTAATGTCTACGTTTAGCAAACAAATAAAAATTAAATTCTAATCTTCAAAATATGTGTTGAATGCTAAACATGAAAATGAATGAGATGAAAAGTATTTAGTTATTATTGCAAAAATGGCGCATTAAATTTCAAAATTAACATTTAATAGCTTTCTTTAAAATGTCTGATTATTTATTTATTTGTAATGAAAGTTATTCTCCAAGTATCTACGTAGTTTAATCCGACGACTAAGTAACGTGTATAATAAAAAATAAATAACAACTTTCAAACTCCAGAATTGATGGAACGTGCATTTTTATTGCAAAATTCCAATAACAACATACTTTTAAGTTTTTCCATTTTGAAATTCTAGCTTAATCAGCGATTGTTTTCACAAATAATTTTCAAAATAACGTATGAAACATTTTTTAAAAGCTTCGAAAAGAAAAATTCATTTTAGCATGAATTTAAAAGCTCGACAATTATTCTTGTAATAACGATGACAATAATCGTTGTAGCTTCAATAACCATTTTGTTTCTATTTAAATTCAGTCGCCGAATTAAACGGGGTTTTAAAGCGATGCTCAAACAAATGGAAATGGAAATTGTTAAATTAAGCGGAATTCTGTTGCCGTTCAATTAAACTGAAAGAATTGAAAAAGCTTTCTATTGCGTAATTAAAACTAACGTTACATTGTTCGAAACAAAGGAATTGGAAAGGCATTAACTTTTTTTTTTATCGTCTTTGACTATTAGAATAGGAATGATGGCATGATTAAAGAAATAATTTCGATTTTAACTATCACTCTTAGTGAAATCAAGTGAAACCTTATATTTGGAATAGTTATATCACCAGAAAGTTAAGAAATGCAAATACAAAAAAGGAAGAAGCGAAGGGAATGAGAAAGAAAAAAGATTCCCTAATTTGAAGCATCGCAGAATGATAATATTTTAGATTAAACTCATCTGTCTCGTCTTGCTTGATTGCATTAACAGCTGTATTCTGTGTATAACGGTTTTTAAATAGTAATTTACAGAAAGAAATGCAGCCTAAAGACATAATCATTATTAAATGGATACTGAATATTTAGAGATAAATTTAAGATCGGTTTAGCATTAAACCGAAAAATCTAATGTTTATTTTTGATATTATATCTATTATAAGCATTTTTACTATTTTGCAGAAACGTTATTAATTTATTCATACCTATCAGTAAAAATCTTGTTATTTTTCGCATGTGATCACCTGCAGGAAAAAAGTTGTTCACAAATTGTGTTTAAAGTTAATTTTGTAGTGCTTATTAAAATGGTATAAAACTGATATCACTAAAAATATAATTTTTTTTGAAATTTAAAGTATGAGGCTATGTTGATAAATCCATTTTTGAAGAAACTATGAAATTTCTTTTAATACTTTTAATGTTTGAACAGGCGTATATATAAAATCGTTTGAATTTCGTCTATTTTTTAAACACATTTTTGTCTAATAAGTCTATTTTATGGGAAGTTACACTGATTTTTATATTTGGAATTACATATGTTTTAATGCTACTTCACATCTTTAATACTGTTCTCTCAAATATAGAATATGATTTTCTTATGAGAAACTTCATAAAATAAAATCTAAAGGATATTTTTTTATTAAATTTGGTATATTCATTTCTCAATATATTCTACAGTTCTTGAACTAGAGAATAAGTAGTCTAATCATTTAGAAATATTTCATAGTTGTTTTAGTCCTTCATAATACGATAAAATTGAAAAATTAGCATTATTTATCAGTCGAACCTCGTTACTTAAAGAATGGATAAAAAGGCAGCTGATGTTTTACTTCAGGAACTAGATAATATATTTCTTCAGCTATCTGTAAAATTTTAGGCAAATCATTTGATAAATCTTTAAACTAGAAGATTCTTCCTTTATACCTCTTTTTAGCAAAAAACGCCCTTTTGACCAATTTAAAGAAAACCTTTGGCACTTAACTGGTATATTTAGGCTTCATAGAGGTTTCTTCAATCTTTTTTATGTAAATACTAAAAAAAATATAGCAAAATTCAGCCCAAACGTAGCCACATATCTTAAACCAGTTGGAAATATATTTTATTTAATATTTGCCATGAATTTTTAATTAAATTTTTAAAAAACAATCTTTAACGGGCATATATTACACAAAAAGGAGATATTACCAGCAATAACATATCAACAATGGATCATCGAAGATAGCATTCTAAGTTCTTTCGAAACAATTGTGCATCAATAAATTGGTGTTATTAGTATTTAAGTATATACATTAGAGAATAAACGAGAAAGCTTTCAAGAGAAATTCCCTGTTGATGTTTACATGATTGTGCCCACAGATAGGCATACTATATGTGAACTGAATTTTGCGAAAGCCATAATAAGACATGCATTGTGAAAAAAAAAAGTACAAAGCAAATCTACAAGGCACCAATAGCAACTAGAGATACCATTTTGGCTGACAGTCTATTTCTGTGTAACCATCTTAGAAAGGAAATCTCAAAATTTTAATTAGATTTTTAATTAAAAATTGGTCATATTGTTAATAATTTTTCCTTAATAACTTTGGAAAGTACAATTACATGGACATAACTTTAGCAAAACACTACAAACACGTTTCAAAAAAATTAATTTTCAGTGATATTAATTTTAATCCCTCACTATTTTTCTTTTATCTCAATAAAATTTAAAAAACATTTTTAAAGATGATTTACAGCAATATTTTGTTTTTGTCTATGGACATAAATAAACCCTTGAGATGCAAGAAAATATTTTTAATTTAATATTATTAATAATAATAGCAATTTACTTACGGAAAAGTATGAAAAAGACACGAAGTCGAAATAAGAATATATTCAAAGAATAATGCAAAATTCCAAACGATTAGATTTTGATATGAACGAGAGTTGAATTGGGAACTGAAAACGTTGCCAGCTAGAGAATAGGAATTTCTCTTCGGATTGTAAATAGGAAAAAAAAAAAGTTAAAGAACGACATTAAATAAATGATATAATTTTTTTGGGTCCAAACGTTTTAAATAATTGTTTTTTTACACACGCTTCTGGAATTACATTCTGTTCATATTATCGCTCTTATATAATTTATAGTAAATTTTAAAAGTAAAACAATGATAGGTGAAAATTAAATCTGATAGTCGAAATTTAGGACTTAATAAGTCTACGGAAGTTGAACATGTTCTGAAGCGGCAATTTAATTTTATTGCTACACCCAAAAATGTTACATTCGTAGATATACAGAAAAAAATTTGAAAGGAGAACCCTCATTTTTTCATGTTAATATTATTTTTAAAAGAATCGGACAACATAATTTGAAGATATGAAATTACTATAAAATTAGGTTCAGACTAGGAACGTTAAGGTTTTTCGAAGTCTCTTATAAATTCTGAAATTATTCTACAGAACATTATTTGGATAAATATATTTCAACTTCCTCCTATGTCCATTGTGACTGAACATATAAACGGTTGCACCGAAGAACGAACTGTTGAAGTCCCGTTTATTTTTTGTGCAATATCCTATCTGTCAGTTCATGCCTCTATTCTTCCTTTCTAGATTTTCAAAACTAAACAAACTCTCACATTCTCAAAAAGAAAAAAAAAGTTATCATCGGCAGTTTGGGTAGACGTCTGTGCCCTCCAGGGATCTCTTCACTTCCAATTCTTAGTTCTTGGGTTTGATCTTAAAATGCCGGAAGTAGGTATTTAATTTTTTTTTAAAATCTCTCCAGTTAATCGGATTGCTCATATTTTGTGAATTTCAACTTTTCGCATATTTGTACATGCGTAGAGAAAATATTTTAATCCTTAAGAAAAATACGAATTCGATATTTTGACTTTAAATATCACTGTAAAATTTTTTGGAAGTGATATTTTTATATATTTTAGAGTTAAGGAAGTAAATTATTAAGGAACCTTCCAAATTTTGAATAATTCTGGATATGTTGCAGATTATAAGTTTCTAAAAAACGCAATGAATTATCAAATTCTGTTGTAATTATCTTTAGTATTTAAGATTTACAAATAAAGTCCATCATAAAAATATAAGAAAATAAAAAGTATATATTCGTCTAATATTAATGCAAGAGAAAAAAGTAAAGAAACTAAAAAAAACCACTCACTGTCCATGACGAAGTAGACGGTGCTGTTCTTATCTGCAATCCTATGCTTCCTGTACCATGGGGGATGGTAAACTTGGAAACCATGCCGCTCAAGCGCCTTCTGGTACATGGGAAGGTCTCGAGTGACCACATTCTTTTGACCACGGACGATAGTCGACTTGCGTTGTTGGCGGAGAGCTCGGAGAGATTGATTCTCGATCTAATAAATGAAAGGAAAAAAATTTCACTTAGTATTTATGACATTCAAAACAAAATTTCCAAGATGAAAAAAAAAAAAAAAAAAGAAAAAAGAAACCTATTGCAGTTTGTTTCTATATGAAAACTGCAATAGAAAGAAATGTGCCTAGGAAGAAATGTTCATAGAAACCTATTATAGTTCAAAATTTCCAAGTTGAAAATAAGAAATCTATTGCAATTCATTCCCAGATGAAAACTGCAATAAGAAACGTTCTTAGAAACCTATTGTAGTTCAAAATTTCCAAGTTGAAAATAAAAAATCTATTGCAATTCATTCCCAGATGAAAACTGCAATAAGAAACGTTCTTAGAAACCTATTGTAGTTCAAAATTTCCAAGTTGAAAATAAGAAATCTATTGCAATTCATTCCCAGATGAAAACTGCAATAAGAAACGTTCTTAGAAACCTATTGTAGTTCAAAATTACCAAGATGAAAATAAGAAACCTATTGCAGTTCGTTCTTAACTGAAACATATGAACATACACTAGGATTATTTTGAATGTGAAAATTAAAAATATTTTTATAAATTTCGTAATGATTGCTGAAACTATGAATTTAGTTTTTTAAAAGTTTTGGCACTACAATGTGAACTTATAACCAATTTATATTCCTATTTCTGAATAAAATCAATGGTTGCATTTTGATAGCAAGTAAGTATACATAGTTTTTATGCTAAAATGTTTGGACATTTTTATTCGATGTAAAGAAATTATATTCGATATATAGAAATTGTTTTTTAATTGAAATATGGGAAATCCAGAAAAATAATTTAATTGTAATTTTCGATACATGCGAGAAAAATTTCGATACATTAAAATTTTCAATAGATGGAGTTCTACTGTTTATAAGGTTCAATGAATTTTTTTAGCCTCGAGATATTTCCAAAATGAAGGAAAAAATCTAAAATAGCGTGTACTTAAATATACAAAAAGAAACAGCATTTATGACAAAATAATAAAAAAAAATATATATATATTTTTTATATTCTCATCATTTATTGATTTGATACATCAGCCAAATTCATTTGATGGTGTAATGCTATATTTACGAATTTCCTAAAATAGAAGAGATTCGTTTTACAGTTGCAGTTATAACAATCACTTTTGAATAAACAATGAACACTTCTCCAGTACAAAATTTAAAAATATACCAAAAATGAATTAAAAAATTAAGAATTTATTAGTTAATTTTGGCTTTAAAATGTTTTGAAACATAATCTGGTTGCTCGATTACATCATGAATTTACACAAAGAATTATCAGTTTTTTATCTCTTTGTTCTCATTGTATTCCAGACGATAATTTGCAAACGATAAATACCCAAATATGCTAACTGCATCATTTTCAACAGACTACAAACCATCGATTTCTTTCAACACATTTCTGCAAACGATTTTTTTTTCAAAAAATACATATCGTGCAAAATCTCAATTTCATGCAAAAAAAAAAAAAAAAAATATATTCCATTTCAAACAATTCAGCCGACAAACTGACTATAGAATTCAGAATGATCGCTTCAACACATTGGTGTCGCCATGAAAGAAAAAAGAAAGGGAGAAGAATAAATCGCCCCATAAAATAAAATCAGTAAACATTCCATTTTGTGCCAGACCATTTGTGCACTGGCACAAGTTTGCAGATGAACGCCATTTCGACCTAAAATAAAGAGAGAACCGCTGTCATAAAACAAAAGCACGCCCAGTTTTATGTATTCCATTGTGCATATAAATCAAAACGGAAAACTGCCCTGAATACATTAGAGAAATAAAATAGCCGATACAGTAAAAATTTGTTGTGAGGAGTGAAAATATTATAATGGGATAGAAGAAAATATAATATTGTTCTTGATCAATAATAATATCTGTAATTTGTTTAATTAGAAAACCGAATTTAAGGTTTGTGATTTATTTTATTATTTTCTCATACAGGATTAGAAAATATTGTGATCGGTGAAAAATTTGAAAAGACTTTAATTGACTCAAATTCCACGAGTTCGTAAAAATTCTTTTTCGATTTATATCTTTTTCAGTTTGTGAAAACCATGACTCAAAAAATGCAATTACTTATAACAATAATATTCAGCATGTGGTCTTCAAATTATAACTAATTGCCTTTGATGGCTAGCTGATACAAAAAGGCAGATTTTAGTACTAATAAATAACTTATATATAACTTATGTTCATTATCATCACAAGAAAATATTTTTTTATTTATCAAAACGTGACAGATATTAAGACCATATAACTTTTATATTCTTAAAATTGCTCTGATTATTGTGTACATGGACTTTCTCAATGAGGTCAGGTCTCTTAACTCAGACAGCGATTAAGAGTCTAAGTAATATATTTTAACCCTTTAAAAGGCCATTTTTTTTTCTAGTCATATTATGTTAAAATATTTTTAGGCTGGAAATTAGAATAAGAATTCATTTAGCTTATTAGATAAATTTAATTTGATTTATTAATTAATTTGGTTAATTAAGAATTAGGTAACATATCAAGACACATCATTTTGTCTGAGATAAAGAGCTGAAGCCTCTAAGTTTCTGACTTACTAAAAAAATGTGTCAGAACTTATGCCAACCTACATAATTTCATACAAAGATTGATAAAGTTGGTGGGAAGCATACTTCCCACGGCCCTAGAAAGGGTAAAATTGCGTATTGCCTTCTAAAGTAATGTAACTATGCTGTTGATTTCTCTTTTAAACTGCACAGATAATACTTGATATCTTCTTTCCACAACTTTCAACAATGAAAGAAAATCCCACCATCAAATATTTGATGAAACAGTGATAATGTTTTGAATTTTACTGTAACAATTAAATGTTTTGTTAAAACTTACGCTGAAATATTTTTAAGAAATCGCTAACACTAAGGAAATATCTACGTAACCAGTTTCGTATTCATAAAAAGAAAAAAAAAATAATAATAAAATTTTAAAATGGTGTAGATATCCTGTTTGCCGTTAATATGGTTGGCAGTTATCGGTAAGAATTTCGATCCATTTTAATTAAAATTAAAAAAAAAACAGCTTCGAGATAGTTTATGTTGATCATGGGACGAATTCTTTTGTCGCATTATATCGTTATTTAATTACCAACTTTCTGATTGTGTGTGTGTGTTACTGATTTCTATTTCTATTATTCTGGATGCTATTTATTGTATATTTCGTCTGTGTTATGCGCCTGAGTTTATGTTGATCATGGGATGAATTCTTTTGTCGCATTATATTGTTATTTAATTAGAAATTTTCTGATTGTGTGCGTGTTACTGATTTCTACAAATGCTATTTTTTGTATTCTTCGTCTGTGCTATGCACCTGAGTTTCATGTTTTCTTGTACAGTGAAAATTCTTTATTCATTATTGAGATAGTTTATCCATTATTCTTGCATCAAACACAAATAGGATGGATTTCCATAATATATCTTTTTATAGACGCATCGAAGTCAATAAAGAAATTTTAATTCATTACATAGAATTTGAATTTTCCTTCGCTCATGAATATCATCAATTAAATAATTGCCTAATCAGAAAAATATCAAAAACAAATCTCTTTAACAACTGAATCTTCTCGCACTGTCCCCCATACATAATTAGTTCTTTCTGTCTAAACCAGCATTCAAAACCGTGTCAAACAATTGAAAAATATCAAAATAATAACTAAAAAATATAATGAAATAAACTTTAAGGAAGGGAGAAAAAATTGGAATCTAAGAGGCAGGTATGGGGGGGGGGTAAGGGGATGGGGAACAGTTTTAGATAACGAACTTCCCGTACTTCTCTTTCTTTGCTGCCCCGGGGGTGAAAAGACAAATTTTTCGGGAAAAATTTATCCGACTTTTCCCGTTTCGCCCTCGGGTAGATATCCGTCACGAGACACTCGCCGATTGGTTGAAAGATGGGATGGAGGGGATGGGAGAGTGTCGAGAAATGAAAAGTGGTAAAGAGTAACAACTGGGCTCCCCACTGATGATGACAAGTTGGAATAACCACCAAAAAATAATAAAAACCGGCTTCCCTTTTTGTATTATCTTTGGGATGGGAAGCTGTCGGATGTTTTGTGCAGCGAGTTTAAGACTTTTTGCGGTTTATTTTCTGTCCGCGGCGATCGTAAAATGTGGAAAAGTTCGGATTAAATCTCATCACATGGAACGAGTGCTTTATTGGTATATTCTGATACCAGATGAGAGTATTTAATTTTTGAAAAAAAAAGTAGGAACTCGACATTTTGTGATTTATTTTTTGTGCTTTTATGAATTCTGAATTGAAGTTTTTTTTTTTTTTTACCAATTTATTGCTTTTTAACTATTTTCTAATAAGTAAATGAAAATAATTAATTTTTTTATTTTCTCGTATATGTAGTATAGAGAAAGTATTGCAATCTTCAAAAAATTGTAACTTGAGATTTGGACAATCTCCACATTTTAGATCGCCCTGAGTTCGTAAAATACATTTTTTGAAAATCCCCGTCTGTCTGTGAGAAAGATAACACTAAAAAGCTATCTGTTAGATATATGAAATATGGTAGACAGTCTTTAAACTAAATGCGTAAATTTCTGCTAATTTCTGAGCAAATTTCATTCAGAAGTCTGTCTGCCCAGTTGTTTGAATATAAAATAACAGGGCAGCTACAAAATGAAGATGGTTAGACGGATAAAATTCAGTAAACATATTTAACATCTATAGTGTAATCAACTATTAACTTTTAAGCAAAATTCAATGAAGGTTGACTGTTTGTTGATCTGTACTTTCAGAAACATATGAATGCCATATTCAAAAATGCAATGACTTATCTATATACATATATATAAAATTTGGTTTGGGATTTTGTGATTACAAGCGTAAATTTGCGTCAAATTTTTGTTACAATCAGATGAAAAAAAAAACATGTCTAGAAATACAAATTTTAATTTCAGATACTATTAACTGCATAGAAAGGATTAATTATCAAAAAACACGCCAAACGTGACACCATAGATAGAAGCCGTAACTATTTTACGCCATAAATGACTTTCGTTTGGATGACACCTTTATGGGAAAGTAGGCGAGCTTGTTTTGGCGACATCAGTACGCGCTGGTCAAATTGAAAAATGTGAACAACGATTCATGTTTTATTTTCAGTTAATAGCACACAAAAAATATGACAAAAAAATTATATTAATACTCATTGTATGGATTTTATTGCTTTTTTGGGCTATTTTAATATGCAGATGAAAAAAATTGATGTTTTAATAAATGGAGAAGGAAAATGTTCAATCTTTTACGATTCATTTTCAGAACGCGACAATGCAAAATATGAAAAATCTGTATTAGCACCCACGTTACTAGAATGCATTGCTTAACCCTTTCTAAGGCCGTGGGAAGTATGCTTCTCACCAAATTTATCAATCTTTGTATGAAATTATGTAGGTTGGCATCAGTTCTGGCAAATTTTTTTTAGAAAGACAGAAACTTAGATGCTTCAGTTCTTTATCTCACACAAAATGATGCGTCTTGGTTTGTCCCTTAATTATTAATTAACCAAATTAATTAAGTAATCAAATTAAATTTATCTAATAAGCTAAATGAATCCCTTTTCTTATTCTAATTTCAAGCCTAAAAATATTTTAACATAATATGACTAGAAAAAAATGGCCCGTTAAAGGGTTAATTGGTGCATTCTGACGAGCAAATGAATGCAATTATTTTTAAATTGAGAATGATAACTCTCTACTTTTCTGAGTGTAGAGATTGTATTATGATTTATTCTCTGAGTGTAGAGATTGTATTATGATTTATTCTCTGAGTGTAGAGATTGTATTATGATTTATTCTCTGAGTGTAGAGATTGTATTATGATTTATTCTCTGAGTGTAGAGATTGTATTATGATTTATTATCTGAGTGTAGAGATTGTATTATGATTTATTCTCTGAGTGTAGAGATTGTAAAATATGGAAAAAATGTACACTGTATTGGACTAATTAAATACTTAATCAGTTTATAATTTGAGTTTAAATTACACATCAAAACTTTTTATTTAATATTTCGGCATATAATTCATTTTTATATATAAATTGCGTGTTTGGCGATTACTTTATCAAAAAATTTTATAATATAATACAATGCAATTTTCTTGAAAAGCTTAGATATTTTCGTTGTCATTCCGATATGAAATTAATAGAAGACATATGGAGATGAATCCACACATGCACATGCACGAACCACTAATCCCGGTCACGTAGCAACAAAAGTTAACATGAAGTTAAATTTAACATACATTAAAATATTATATAACTTCTAACCTTATCTCAATGCAGCTATTTACTGTATATTCTGTAAATTTTTTTCAGCTGCTAGTTCAAACGTGTGTCGTAAATAAAAACTACTGTAAATAGAGAATGATATAAAAAATTTGCGTAGGTGTATATCATTCTGTGAGAATGAATGTGATTTCTTTCATCATAATTAAGAATACTCCGCGTCATATTGCAATTTGTGAGAAGCACGCATTTAGTTCATTAAGAAAGACTATTTTAATTACTGAATGAAACAGTTCAGCTATTTAAAAAAGTCAAACCCGTTTTTTGTTCATCATTTCTTCAAAGAAGAATATTTATAAATAATAAACAGATTTCTTTTGGATTTATTTTAAGAATGGCTTTTTAAGAAGCATTAGAGAAGAAGCAAGAAAAATGCGAAACAACAAATATCCATTAAGGGATAAAATGAAAAACAATTTAACTGTCGCTTAGAGTAGTTACTGAATCATTGTTTCGAAATTTAATAAAACCTTTGTTTCAGAACTTATAGTCTTCCGTGATTTCAGTAAAAGAATGAAAATTTTTAAAATATATTTTAAGCATTGTCTACTGTTCTGGTTTAATGCTAATCTGCCTTGATCTGAAATGCACCTATAGTCTGTGTATTTTCTGTAGGCGGTTCAAGGTTACATTTTCTACCTCGTTATTGGTTGCCTGGCACCAGTAACGCGTTAGAGAATGTGACCTTGAACCGCCTACAGAAAATACACAGACTATAGTCTAGTTTTCTACTAATTATAAAAATAAACTTAAATCGCATTGACACATAAATCATTTGGAGTGGTGCTACCTTAATAGAGTTGTTATTCCTTCCCTTTCTCTCTCCTCATACAATTGTGAAGCTTGGGAAAGGGCTTTGAGCATCAGGAATGCTCAGATTTTTATTTTCACTCATGAAAGTTATGTGTTTTGTGGTATAATACGATACCCGATTCTTGTGTATTAGCTATATGATACTGGTGAACAATAGTTACGAAAGATCGACCTTTGACGCGAATTTAGCGTGGAATATTAGACGATTAATTGATGACATACGGTTAATACACAATTACAAAGAAATCGGATGTGTTAAAGACGTTTTTTCCCAATAGAAATAAATATGACGCAGAAATACAACTGTAATCGAAAAATCGCATTGCAAATTTTATTTATCCAAGTCATTGTATTCTTGAATTATCGTGTTTGTGTACAGGATAAAGTACAGACCCATAGATGTTCATTCTTTTGATAGATTCGGTTCAAAATTCAGTATGAATTTGCAATTAAGTGCTAAAACTGTAAACCCAGTTTGACTTTCTTAATTTGTTGCTTTTTTGAATATTTCATTTACATACATGTAAAAGCACTGATAGAAAGATAGTTCATACTTGATTCCAAATTTATAACGGATTCACATAAATTCTAAATCAATCTACCAAATTTTATTTATCTAGCTGTTTACATTTTGTACTTTACGTGTTCACTTGTACTTGGAAAATTGGTCATCCTCTGAATCGATGTCGTTAAAAATCTGTTAAAAATTTACAAAATTGGTGTTACGTTCGTATAATATCCGTGTGTCTTAAAGAACCTGTAAGTAAAAACTGTCGCACGAAATGACAGAGAGATGTAGTTCTAAAAATGCATTTTTCATACTCAGCGAAGACTGAAATGTGGAAATTCGTCTAACTATGGAGTATGAATTTTTTTGACAGTACTTTCTTTCTGTATATTTCGTGTATGGGAAAATAAAAAAGAGAAGAACGACAAAGAATGAAAATTTAAGCACACCGAAGTTCATTTTTCTGTTTTAATTGTAGCCGGCTCTAGTTTCCTCACTCGTTATGAAGCCCCTTAACAATTCTTAGTGCAAAAGAAATCATCTTAAATATAGTAAAATAACCAGGTGAAGTTATAAATGTGCCCTTTTTTCAGATTTGAAAATTATATATTCGTACGTATATTCAAAGTAATGTCATGTATAAAGAAATAGCCATTGAAAGTTGTTGAAAGGTGTTGCTTCCAGGCGCAGTTGATTCCGACATAAACAGGCTAGATAGTTTTGACGAATATTGAAAGAATGCCAAATAAATAACGCACGACCTTAATGAAAACCTTAGCGATCATTTGCGAAACTTGGCAATGAATTTGGCGAATTTGACGACAAAGTAAAAAATTCAGAATCTTCCGGAATTTCGGCGATAGGTCCATTAGAACGGGAGATATGCCGACCTTTCTGTTCTTCTTAACAGGGACTATTAAAAAGATGGGAGGAGGGAAAGCGATTTCTAGTACTGAACAGCACTGAATAGTAGTCTTGAAGTCGAATCTTTACCAGCACTGAATTGTGTGTCAAGTGTTGGAGTTGAGAATTGAGGCAACATTGAGTTATGTACTGAATAGCTAGTATCTATCAAGTTAGTTAGCTGCGTTAGTGGTGAGTCGACAATGGAGAACAACGGACGTTTGACAGACGTGAATAATGAGTCTATAATCTCTAATAATCGAATAATAATCTTTCTGAGTTTTTTATGCTATAACGGTTGTTTACTATCGGGTTGTTTCTTGTGTGCTGCTGTTTATTGTAAGTACTGCTTATGTGTACTCGTCGACTGTGCTTAGTGGTCTGAGTGTTGAATAAATCGTCCTTATTAGTTATAGAGCTTGTACTGTTCCGCCGAACTCGTTGTTTTTGCAATTTTTTGAATTAAAAGTTTTCATAACAACACAGATTTTCATAAGCTTCTTAATATAGTAAAGAGGTTTGAATATTCAGTAAGTAGAATTTCCAGTTGAATGATTGAATTCGATGAAGTTTTTAAATATTTATGTAAGAGACATATATTAAAATTCTCCCGTTTAACCTATAAGCTATTTTAGTTATCAAGTTCAAATACAAGTAAGCAAACAAAGGAAATAGAACTAATACACTGACGGATTTAGCAAAGCGATTTACTCATATCTAGAATTTTGGAGATAAAACTATAAACCAAATATTACACATCTGGCTTGTCGTCGTCAATTATTGCTCAAAATGATGGACAGAAGACTTCCTGTAGATCTTACCTTATAAAAAATGTGATGTAAATCTATGATTTTGATGCCTTAATCATGTAATATCTAGAAATTCCTACAGCTGTAGTTGGCTTACTCCATCGAGGAATTTTCTATTATCGGCTTATTCCATCGAGGAATTTTCTATTATCGGCTTACTCCATCGTGGAATTTTCTATTATCGGCTTACTCTATCGAGGAATTTTCTATTATCGGCTTACTCCATCGTGGAATTTTCTATTATTGGCTTACTCCATCGTGGAATTTTCTATTATCGGCTTACTCTATCGAGGAATTTTCTATTATCGGCTTACTCTATCGAGGAATTTTCTATTATCGGCTTACTCCATCGAGGAATTTTCTATTATCGGCTTACTCCATCGTGGAATTTTCTATTATCGGCTTACTCCATCGAGGAATTTTCTATTATCGGCTTATCCACATCGAGGAATTTTATATTATCCGTGAACTTGGTAAACTATTGTAAAACTTGGTTAGAGAAAAAGCACCATTTATGAACTGGACACATTTTCCGACGGACTTAGTGGAATGATTACTGATACATAACAGAAATGGATTGGAATAATAATAGCGTATACAGATGAAGTATTCGATTTCTCTTGTAAATGTGCAGATGTTGCAATTAGACAAGAATTAGATCAATTAACTCTTATCGTGGCAAAATTGCTTTTTTGAAGAAAAGCAAAAAAAAAAAAAATGTATATAGATAGCTTCTTTACGCTATAAAAACATCAAAAAATAAATAAAAAAATCGTGTAATAAAAATCGTTTAATAAAACTAAGTTAAAAATTATTTTATAGTGGTAGTATATTTTTATAAAGTTGTATGTATTGTATACTATACAATATAAACATAAGGGTTAAGTAAAATGCATTATTTATTCTATTACACGTACAAGAACTTATTTTTCGAACTCACTCCACAGTGTTCACAGAACAGACTGAGAGATTGACATTCTAAAAACGGATTTTTCAGATTCATAAAGGCCTAAAATGAATCAAATCTCTTATTCAAGTTGGAGATTAGAATACTTATTATTGGGAAAACAATGTTTTTTTTTTTAAATTATTGTGAAAAATCGCGATTTTGTAAAGAAAAAAAATGCAGACTTTCTTGAGATTTATCACATATCATTTTCTTCTACAAGCATCTTATAAATTACTAGCTAATATACCAAATGTTACTCGGAATAATATTATTTTGATAAAGCACAATATTTTAAACTTCATGGGACAGTTTTTCGCTGGGTGTCTTTTGCTAACTTTCATTCTTCTTCTACTTTATTGTCTGACCCTTCGGCCAGCAGCTAAGCCATTTCTCCTTTTTTTCTTGTAATTTGAACCATTTGGTAAGAGTCTACTAACTATTGGGTTTAATTTTCACCTCTTTAAAATTTGTTTCTGCGGCAACAGAAATTCCTCCATATCATGGTTTTTATGACTTCTCCTTTGAAGTTAATGTGTTTAAACAGCAAAACAATATTAAGCCTTCTTTCTTTTCCCTTCTATATCTCTATCTGTAGTAGGAATGGACCTCATTATCTTCGAATGGCTTGCGCATTAAGATAATTTTAAAATTTCTCAAAAAGAATGAAACATTATATAATAATTAAACAAATATTATTGGAAAGATAATTATCTTTTTCACGATGATGATTTCTTTGTCAGTTTTTGACTTATTATTTTGAAATCTTATTATTTTGATTGGTTGGATTTAACTGATATCTCTGATCTCAATAATATCTTTTTTTCTTTGATTATAATTACACAAATCTACAATTTAAGTCATTAAAAAATGAAGTCTTTTGCACTAGAGAGCATTCAAACAGAACGTTAGCAGAATTCAAAAGGAGGGGGGGGGGCATAAAAAAATCAAACAAACAAAAAGAAATGTCGGATAATTATTCACCTCTTCTAAGAGCCTCTCCAAACGATAATCGAAGGATGTAGCCTGAGGGTTCGGCACATTCGGTGGGGAGGATATCCCACTCAAACCCGCTCCTTTGTCCTGAGACGTCAATTGGGAAAGAATACTCCGCTTGAGGGCGCTGCTCCCGATGCCATTCGACCTGCTGCCATCTGCAAAAGCGGAAAACACGGTATGAGTAACACGTCAGCAACAAATTGAAGTGAAGCAAAAGGATCATTAAGCTTCAGCAAGCACTTTAATGGGCAATATTGTTGCCAGGTATGAATGCATTGGGAAAAACACGCGAAGCAATAAAAGTCTGGACTGAAAAGAGTACCAATAAAAAGATTATCGATTAAGAATGCGAATATAAGCGACATTTTTACAGACATTTCTTCAATAGTAGATACTGTCAAGGGAGTTTGAATTTAAATGCAAACCAGTATTTACATTTTCTAAATGTAACATCTAAATTTCAGAATTTTCTTTAATTTTTTTCTGTTTAAACTATAATTTGCCTTCGATTAATAGTTTCAAAAAATAGAGTTAATGCTTACTCTGACAAAGTTTTTCGTGCATTGTAATGTATTAGAGAAAATTGAATATGAAGTTTGGTCGTCTTCTTTTGGACGCCATTGAAATCAAGATTTGACATAGAATTAAAAATTTAATAACAAATTACATGCCAAATTTCATTAATTAAATCTATATGTTTTTGACATCACGTGCAAGCGAAAATTATTAACCAACAAACGATCAACTCTTTAATAGATTGGATTCAAAACCTAAAAATGATCTATACTCTACATAGTAAAATTATAAACCAAATTTTATCGATCTAGCTATATTCTGTAATTATCGTGTTCACTCGTACTCAAATAGCCAGACAAACAGACTTCCTGTGAAGGAATTTCAATCAAAATTTTATAGAAATATACTAATTTACTATAAGACCACGTGCCAAAGTTTATCAGCCTATTTCACTGTGATTTTGAATTTCGGCCACAACAAATCCTGTTGATACTGCTACGTTCAGTGCTGGCGGGGTGGTCGGCTGTACACAAGAAGAAGAAGTGGTTTTGAACTATCTTGTTCTCAAAGTGATAGAATGACCTGAGTTCAAAAATGTTTTTTTTCTTTCTATTTTTCTGACGATTGCAGTATCTTCTTTTTGTATACATGTATGCAAGAAAGTAAAAAAAGAAAAGGATGTTAAATATTTCCTCATCATCTCCTCATGACGATAACTATCCTTACTGAGTAAAGCTGTATTTTGAGAATGGGTGAAGTAATTATGCATATTCCTAATATTAAGTATATTCTTTATAGGAAATTTATGTAAATTCCTTATAAAAATGCTAGTGAGATTCCTTACTAGAATATTAAATACATATAGGTGACTTTGTAGGTAGGCCCGAGGGTTTAGATATGGAGGATTCCCAGTACGAAATTCTATATTCCTCCAAAGAATAGCTCGTTAGTTAGCTTAGTTATACTAGCGTCCCGTTTTAAAGCAACACTAGGGCTATTTTGCGATGGATCTTGTCATTTTGAACAGCGGTCAGATGGACACCAGAGCTGGCACCCCCCTCTCCATAGCACAACAGCTGGAGGATGTTTGGCCCCGATGGATTTAACGTGCACCACACCTGCTTACACGACAGTTCTTTGGTGGAATCGGATTTCGAACCCGAAACCTTCTGGTTCCGACATCTTACCACCAGGCTACCGTGGCCCATAAGAGTAGCTAGGAAGTGGGTCAAGTGTTAAAATTCGTCAGAGAAAACATTCGTCAGCTGATGTGACGCCAGAATTTAGAAAGAGATATGTATTTCAGGAGGCATCCTTGTGTTATACGATTCAAAATTACATACCACAATTAGTAAATTATTTAACATTAATTCAGCATCACTACACCGATACCATTATTTAATAAAATGGATATTTTACCTATAACCAAGTGGAGTGGTCCCTCCAAAACTTTCAAGCATACTCCCTAATAAAGGATTTCGACTAGAGAATGCCTTGCATGGTATTGGCGTACAATAGTTACGAAATATTAACGTTTGGTGTGGATTTGGCATTTTTACTGAATCCATCGTTGTCATCCTTGGCGAGTCATTTGGCGATTAAGCTCTGGCATACAGTTAATAGTATTCGAAAATTGAATCTGTGCTTTGAATGAACTTTTTACAATCGAATGAAACTAAAATTTTTAAAAAGCTTCATTTGTAGTCATAAAATACCCATACCATATTTAATATAATTAACTCATTGCGTTTTTGAGCAACCATGCAATAATGCTTCTGAGAGTACAAACCGACAGACAGTCAATCTCTCATTGGATTTCGCTCAAAATTTGATAGGTGTCTACGCTTTAAAAGTTAAATGTGTGTGCTGAATTTTATCCATCTAGCTTCTTATGTTCGGTAGTTATGTTAAAATATATTCGAACAGCCAACCAGATAGCCTTTCTCTGAGTGGATTTTGTACAAAAGGTGATAGAAATCTACAAATTTTGTGTAAAAGTCATATATGGAGTTTCAACTGTCTAACTCAAACGTTTTTGAGTTTTCTTTGTCACAGACAAACGGCCATTTTCTAAAAATGTGTTTTCCGAACGGAAAGAGGTCTAAAATGTGGAAATTCGTGAAGAAAGATCAATTTTTTGAAGATTCCTATATTTTCTTTATAATACGTATACGAGAAAGTAAAAATGTATTAAATCTCATCCTTGTGCATAGTTATTGTTACGAACCTGTGATGCTACTTCCCAGCATAGTTGGTTCCATAGGAGGTCCCTGAGTTTGGCGACGAATTTGGCGCCAAAGTCGCCAAAATAGATTATATCCGAAACATCGAGAATTTTCCCGTTCCGTCCAGTAGGAACGGAGATACGCCTCGAACGTTCCTGATTGGTTGACAGGCTTCTAGCCCCGCCTCCTGAGACCTATAAAAGGAGCTGCAGCTGCCGGGGGAGTCGACGGTGAGTTGTTGTGAACGAGTGGTGAATTGAGTCGTCGTGAACCAGTGGAGTGCAAGGTCGTAGTCGGAACCGACGGTAAAGAATGGCCTTCCAGAGATAAGCGGAGCAGCGACGGAGTGAAGCTAGTGCTGAACTAAGCTGTGTGCTACTGTCTGCAGTAGAGTCTGTTGTATGCTGCTGTGTATACTGTTATATGCTGCACGTCTCGGCTGAAGATAATCGTCTTTTGTCCTGTATATAGTTGTCGTCTTTGTGCTGTCCTGTGTGTCTTCGTGTAAATAAACGTCGTTGTTTTATTTTCTACTGCCGCGTGGTAATTGAGCGTTCTCCACACCATATCACTTCCACTATCCAAACGAACCCCAGAAAATTTCGTAACATTATGTTGGTTTTTTAATTATATGTTGTTGTTGTTTCTAATGGCATTTGTCATAGAAAAGCCCATTGACTTTCGAAGTCAGTGATTTTAAGCCAAGGGCGCGTCTCTTGTTTTTAAGTAGTGCCATCTAGGGCCAAGAGTAAGACTGAGCTACACACACGTCACAACCCTTTTTACGAGGCGGACTTCATTCATGCATTTCATTCACTCAATCACAGATTGCAATTTAGGCCTGAATTAGAGAACGACGGTGCATTATTTTAACTGCCATTCAAGACGGTGCATTATTTTAACTTTCGGTTAATTTTTTCTTTCAATTTTGATTACTTACAGTGTTGTAACAAGATGTAAATTAATTTTTCAGAGAAATTAAATATAAAACAATTATAAATATTTTTAAAGCAGTCTATAAGTCCTTGTATTAGATTAAAAATTATGTATCGAATTATTTTTACGGGTGCAAAGGGTTGATCTCACGATATGCATCGATGTGTCAAGAAAATTGCATTTATAATAAATAAGATGAAGAAATTAATTTAATGAAATAAAACTTTATTATCTAACTTAAATGTCTAGAAATAACGTAAAAAACAGAAAATAGCGTATATTTAGGAAGCACTAATTATACTAAAATCGTATTTCACATGAAACAATATTTCTTTTTATAGAAAATGTTATTTGATAAATATTAGAAAAATTTTCAGTAGTAGAAATTTCAAATTTTTTTCATTTATTTTTTAAAAAAAAAATCTATGGGAATGGTAAGTTTGTAAAATGGATTGAATATTTTGCCTCATTTTAAAGATAGAGATTTAAAACATTTCTACAACAACAAACAAACAAAGTTGTATATCAAAGGCATTTGCATAGTTTCAAAAGTGTTTGCAAGCGTTTGAATATAAATAATGATGGATGCTCCATTTATATTTTTATGATAAACGAATATAGTTATATAGTCAATAAATAAATCTATAGCTCTCATTTTGTGATACAACTACTCTTGTAAGTCATTAGGAGAATAAATAAGATACGGAAGTCTTGTTCGAAACATCTTGGCACGATTGGCGACATTGGCTTGATTCATCTATCTTTATTTTCTTTTAAAAATTTACTCTTCATTATATAGCAACTATAGCGAGAATGAAAAAGCATTCCAAATCGTATCTTCTGTATCGCGTGTAAATAAATACAGTAGCACAAGCAACGAGATCTATTGTTAAATTATGTTCTTAAATTAAAAAAAAAATGATTAATATTACAGAAAAACAATTAAACGGAATGAAAATTGGAATTGCTAAAAAGCTAATTGCTTTGCATTGTAAAATGGTATGAAAATGGCATTCGTGCAATTGTTAGCACCGAAGATATGTAGAAAAATAACAGACAGTTCGAATTTTTAATTTAAAATCTTTAATTTTTAGTGAGTATATTTTATTAAAGTATGACCATTGGCCTACTTGGTAGCCCTAGATCCAATAATTCATTCTATAAAGTATTATAATCGAATTTTTCCAAAACCAAGGTCAAATGATTCATTTATATATAGTATGCCTGCTATGAATATATCATATTAAAAAGAAAACTTGTTTACTTGTTAAAAGAAATCCATTTCGACAAATAAACAAGTAAAATAAAAACATTCCTCAACAGTTTAGTTTGGCTCAGTCATATTGACGTTCCGTTTCAAAGCAACACTAGGGTCATTTTGGGCCAGCTCTCGTGATTTTGAACCACGGTCAGATGATGAGGACGAATCTGAGCTGGCATTCCCCTTCTCCAAGCTTCCACAGAACACCAATGGAAGAACGTTTGTCCCCATGGATTTAACGTGCAACAGGCCCGTTTTCAAGGCGGTTCTTCGGCGGTATTGGGGGTCTCGATCCTGAAATTGTCCGATACCGAAACCAAGACCTTACCACCAGGTCACCACGCCCTTCATTCCTTAACAAGTAATGACTATGGGTTGATTTTGTGAAGGATATAAAATGGACTTTTATAATCTGAGAGAGTTTGAAAAAAATGTAAACCTTTCCCTTAAAACGTTGATTTCATTCAAGATATTGAAAACTATGTATAAAATCATCCCACAAAAAAGTTATATAAGCTAATTTGTGCAGCGGAATTATTGGATTATGTGATGCAATCCATAAATTACCCGACAAGAACGAAAGAAATTGAAAAAGATCCTTTTTTTTTTCATCTAGTGAAATTAGTTTGGTGAAAAAATCCAGGAACACAAATGGAAAGGGATATCTAGAAGCCCCGAGGCTTGCTTCTCCCGGGGCTGAAGTCTCAATAAAAGAAACAGGGCTTAGGACATCGAGTCCTCTTTCCGAGTAGAAAGAAAGCCAGGGACTTAAAGGAGAAGGGGAAAACAATGGCAAGCGGGAAATTTGTCAATACATCATGATCAGACCAACACTTCTAGGAGGAAAAAGAGAAGAAAAGTAAAAATGTTTTCATTCATTCTCTTCTTTAAAGAGAAAGGGTGGAAGACAAATCACCCGAGGGGGATTAAATTTTTCCGAGTCATCACCCCTACAACACTTTCTCCGATTCCATCCTTTTCTTTTTCCCTCCTTAAAAATGGGGTTGAAGGAATTTAGGGGGAAAACGAAATCGGGCGGGTCAACGATTGACTGAGTTGTGACAATAACACCTGGAGTAAGCATGGGTTGTTTTTGCTTTATTTTTTGTGGTCTAAGTGTCTTTATTGGGATTTGTGTAGTTTGTATTGTCTTTTTCAAGAAATATATTATAACAAGATATATTTCAATGGATTGCTTTTGAAGTAATAACAATAGATTTCATAACACCTGTTGATTAAAATGAAAGAATACTTTTCAGAGTGCTATAAAAAGATAAAAAATACCCAATGAGAACATTAAGGCTTGACCATTAACGTTAACGGCCATTTAACCAGTTAATTGTTTCGACCTCTTCAAAAAATGCGTATCTAAATTGTGTCATAAAAATTTATGGATATAACTACTTATTACTCTTGACGAATAAACTAATCAAAACGCAAAATGTTGTTCTTTCTCCATAACGAGTATACTCGTTATTAACTGGTTAATTCATTTCAGAACACATAAAAACAAATTACGCTGGTAATCCCTCCACCCAATTCCTTTTTTTTATTTTAATTCTAATTTTAATTAACTAAAAATTTTCCAATTTTCAATATTTTTGTTCAATACTTTCACAGTATATTACCGCATAATGCTATTCTTTTTTTCAGTTTTAAAATTACAGTTTTTATGCTGTTTTCAGTATGAAATATAGTAAACAGTTCCAAAACTTTAAATAGTGTGATGCACTTTCTTGAAGTGAGTTTATAGTAACTCACTTTAACAGCAGCGCAATGTTTTTTTTTTTGAAAAATTTTTAAACATGCAAACGATTGCTTATTTAATAAAAATATAATTCTGTAATAATAATAATTAATTAACAGTATAAATCAGAATAAAATTTCAAAAATATAACTTATTAATCGGCAGATACCTATTTCTGTAGTTTCTCCACAATTATGTTACTCTGATTGTATCAAAATAATTGAAACAAAATTAACGAAATATAGATCCGTAGACATTTATGGCACAAGAACCAAATGGCTATATTACGTCAAACGCTAGTTAATATGCAAATGTATTCTAATTACTAGATCTGCCGGCATTTTATCATCTTGTGGGCTGCATCACTACTACACCGTCTCCCTCCCCCCCCAAAAAAAAATACTAAAATACACTTAGGTAATTTCAACCCTACATTGAAATGTGCCGCTAACTTTACAATAATTCTGTAGAGTAAGAAATACCCATAATAAACTTTTGCTTCCCTAAGTAAATTATTTAAAAGTTAACTTTACAATAATTCTACAGAATAACAAATACATATAATAATTTAATAAGGGAAGCACAAGTTTTACTAAAAGATATCCTTTTAATATCCATCTGAATTCAAATAAATCTTTATATTCTAAAAATCTCAATTCGTTGAATAACCAGATGATACTAATTCCATAAAAATAATAATTTTCCAACCATCTGAATTCGAATAAATCTTTATATTCTAAAAATCTCAATTCGTTGCATAACCAGATGATATTAATTCATAAAAATAATAATTTTCCAACCATCTGAATTCGAATAAATCTTTATATTCTAAAAATCTCAATTCGTTGCATAACCAGATGATACTAATTCCATAAAATAATAATTTTCCAACCATCTGAATTCGAATAAATCTTTATATTCTAAAAATCTCAATTCGTTGAATAACCAGATGATACTAATTCCATAAAAATAATAATTTTCCAACCATCTGAATTCGAATAAATCTTTATATTCTAAAAATCTCAATTCGTTGAATAACCAGATGATACTAATTCCATAAAAATAATAATTTTCCAACCATCTGAATTCGAATAAATCTTTATATTCTAAAAATCTCAATTCGTTGAATAACCAGATGATACTAATTCCATAAAAATAATAATTTTCCAACCATCTGAATTCGAATAAATCTTTATATTCTAAAAATCTCAATTCGTTGCATAACCAGATGATACTAATTCATAAAAATAATAATTTTCCAACTATCTGAATTCGAATAAATCTTTATATTCTAAATATCTCAATTCGTTGCATAACCAGATGATACTAATTCCATAAAAATAATAATTTTCCAACCATCTGAATTCGAATAAATCTTTATATTCTAAAAATCTCAATTCGTTGAATAACCAGATGATACTAATTCCATAAAAATAATAATTTTCCAACCATCTGAATTCGAATAAATCTTTATATTCTAAAAATCTCAATTCGTTGCATAACCAGATGATACTAATTCATAAAAATAATAATTTTCCAACCATCTGAATTCGAATAAATCTTTATATTCTAAATATCTCAATTCGTTGCATAACCAGATGATACTAATTCATAAAAATAATAATTTTCCAACCATCTGAATTCGAATAAATCTTTATATTCTAAAAATCTCAATTCGTTGCATAACCAGATGATACTAATTCCATAAAAATAATAATTTTCCAACTATCTGAATTCAAATAAATCTTTACATTCTAAAAATCTCAATTCGTTGAATAACCAGATGATATTAATATATCTACAGGTTCTCGTGAAAACAAACTTACCTTGGCTGTGCGAAAATAATAGAAACAAAATTAGCCATTTACTTTCTAATCAGCAGATCGACAGGAAACTTCTCTGCTACGCTTCCGTGTCACTTACTGCCCCGGGGAATAACAAAATGCATTTGGTTCCAACCCAATATTGGGACACGTCACAAGCTTCACAATTAATTTGCAGCGGAAAATAAGTCTTCATTAACGAACATGCGTTAAGGACTGATAAGCGAAACAAATTACTTTTTAGAACATGCTTTTTTTTGTACTTGCATTGGGCAAAGAAAAAAGTTGGGAGCATTGTGTGCCTTTGAACAAGATTTATCAAGGCGTCTGGGGAAAAATTTATGTTCCGACGTAAACCAACGCAAAGAGCTTTGCTTTGTCTATTAATAAGATTAAAAGGGGCAATAAATAATATTTTGGAAGGAAGATGTATTTCATTAAGTATTTAGGAAACAAGGGATTAAATAGTTAAAGCGATTTTGTCTGGCATTGGGGGTTTGGTTTTCCGTTTTGTTTGAATAGCGGATTAAATACGAGATGCCTGTTAATAAAATATTGTACGACTCTCTCGTAATTTAACTACTTAAACCAGTTAAGATTATTTAATTAATAACCGTATTGGAAATACAGCTTTGTGGAAAGTCATTACGTTTAATAGTAAACTGTACCAAATATAACAAACACATAACTGTAACTATAACAAACTATCAGTGATATGTGGCCATTATTAGTATCATTCCTTTAGAAAAATTACAAAGGAGGCACAAATGCAATGCTAACTCTTCCATGCTATTACCCACATTTAATGGTAGAACATGAAATGTAATAGATTTATATACATAAGTACATATGTGGATTATCAGAGTACATGCTTCAATGTACAGAGATTTAGATCATTCCTTTAATGTAAATGAATGATTTAAATGTTTAATTGAATCTACCATTTAATGCCGTTAAATGTTTCTATATACAGCCATTTAAATCATTCATTTCTTCGTTCGACGAACTATCAGTTAATGCACCATTTCTATTTGCGATGTCTTTAATCTTTAATTTGTACAATTAAATTGCAATCATGTTTAATTTGTACATATAATTTTATTTTCACTATGCTGCAAAAGCATCACCAAAATATTCTGTAAATGGCTGCCGTCTCGAAATTAGTATTGCATGAAGGATACCGTTAAATTAGGGAAAAAATAAATAACTGCATCGACTTTAGGCATAATTTTAAATGAATTTTTCTGATCATATTAAATGCATTTTGTCTTAATTAGAAATGTGTAATTAAAAACAACGAGATATTTATTCTAATATTTGCATTGCGGCATTTGAAGTACGCATGTTTGGTACCCAACTTTTGAACTGGTTATTTAACCCTTTGACTGCTAAGGACGCATAAATGCATCCAGAAAAAAAACATTAGTATATCCTATTAGAGTATTTGTTTGTATGGCGAAGGCTTTGGCCTCATTTGTATGCTCCTTATTTGTATGTTATTTTATATATATGTAATGTTATTTTTGGTTAAAGGAGAATATAGGTTTGAAGACATAGACGAGACGTTGTATTTTTAATTCCGTTTTATTCTCTCTTTAATATCCATCTCGAGAAAGCAATTTATTTACAAGCAGACGCAGTGTGGCACAAAAGCAGAAGTAAGAAGAGCGCGAAACAAACGATCACTTGTCTTATATAACATAGGATTTCCGGCCACGCGCAGATGGAATACATGTTTTGATCTCTGACAAGGGCAACAAAAGTATTACTCTCATTTGATACGTAGTACTGATGGCGCATTATTTTTATAGAGGAATTAATTAAACCGAAAGTGGAATTGGATCACGAAATAAGAGAATATTTTAGAATGAAGTTACTATGGGCTAAATTAAGATAAAATCTTGGAAATTAATTAAATTGAAATAAGAATTAAAATATCATTACATATTATATATATATAAACCAAATTATCAATCCGTAGGCTGAACCACTGTTCTGATTTGACTTTGCCAATTTTCATCTCATATGAAAGATCATAATTCTAGATATGATGTCAATGGTTGCTTGTTTTCCAACATCACAAAATTTGGGAAGAAATTTCAAAAATACTATTTCACTTTACATTCTCAATACAAAAAGAATCCACGACAGAGTTTCTCACCCCATTTACACTGTTATCTGTAACTGTTATTTCATTTGAAAGCTCATGACATGAAGATACGTTATTAATGATCACCTTTTTGAATTTCTATCCTAGATATCGAAACTTAAATACATACCCCAGCCTTAACAAATGAGCCGATTTCGCCAATTGCTAGCTAATTTGCGTGTATAACAGCCGATCAGAATGCTTTATCGTGCAAATATGATTTAAAATAATATTTTCATTTGGAAAGATAAGATGTATTTCATCAAAGCTAGGCGATAAAAATTAAATTAATGCTCTTAAGGAGACAGCCGTGCAGCTGGTTATCAAAGGCAGCTAGCTAAATATTTTTACTTTAGAGTTTGCGAGTATCTGTATAGTTAAATCTTAATGCCAGTGTAAGACACTTCAAAATAAATACAACCACTATTATTATTTTCCCTCTCTTTTCTATACTAATTTAATATTGAAAGTAACATATGTATCATATATTTAATTATTTTCATAAAATTTAAATTTGTAACAATGATTCTTTCTGAATACGTCTGAAAACAACATGAATTTTTTTTTATAGAAATGTGTCCAATCTTATGATATAAATGAGTTAAACAGTGAACATTTATGTTCATTATCTTACCAAAACCCTAATGCTTAATCGTAATTATCTCTTAAGATTTGATTAATGAGTTGCATTTCTGCATTCAGCATGTCACTTGCTCCAGCACCGTGACAGAAGACTTGGAAGTTGTGGAAGATCTTTAGCCCTCACAAAGCATTTGTTAAAGCAGCCAGTTCAGCTCTAGTCAGCTAATTCGAAGGCATATGACAATGAACCAGGGGTCAAGGTATCCATTAAGACAGGGATATTAAGGAGATGAATGTGTTTTGAGAACTATAAATATCTAATACAAAAGCTGCATTATTTGGAGGACAATTGTATAGACTTGAATTCTAAGTAACTAATAGTAAGAAACACTAGGAGGTATTTTGAGTTTATTATGTAAGTAAATGTTCAAACACTAGGAGGTATTTTGAGTTTATTATGTAAGTAAATGTTCCTTACAAAGCATATCTTGCAGAAATAAAAAGGATTTGATATCACACCAGAGTGTAACAAGAGCGTACAGTTATAATACATATGTCTTCTCCTAGCAATTAAATTGGCTTCTGTTTTGGTTAAATGTTTGGGGGGGGGGATCTATGATAACATACAGTTAGATGACGATATTGCTATTACATACCTGGGGTTGGTAATAGAGAAAGAGAGTTTATTATTAAATATGAAGTCTTAAAGAATAAAGAATTTGTCATCCACAAATCTAATTCTGAAGAATTTATTTTATTATTTGAGTTGTTATTAATTTGAGTTCTAAAACTTAATTTGTGATAAAACAGATATAAAATATACTCATAGTTAAGATTAATTCTCCTAATATGTTAAGAGATATATACTGAAACCAGCGGGAACAGTGTCTCCAATATTTTCTCATATACACTCTAATAAGTGCACTTCTGAATTATTAATCGCATGCCACTGGCGAACAATAGTTCTGAAAAATTATTATTTAGTGATTAATTGCTGAGATACGACTGATAGACAAGTAACAGAAAATCGACAATGGATTTCCGATGCCTTTTTTCAACCGATTGAAACCAGAATATTAATCACTTAGATGTAACTGATACACAAGCAACAGAAAAGAGAAAGTTAATTTGTAATGTCTTTTTTCGACCGATTGAAACTAGAATATGACACAGTATTATAGCCCACATTTCATATATTTCAAACATTGCGCTTTTGAGTTATCGCATTTAGATGCTTGTGAAAGAATAGACGGACAGACGGTCAACCACTAATACGAATCTATGTTTTAGATGCTAAATCTATTTACCAAATTTTCCCCTTTGTTTTGTATCTACCGAGCTAACTAATATTCAGATAATCAGACAGACGAATTTCCTCAGAATGGATCTCGTTCAAAATGTGATGGAAATCCATAAATTTGTTGTAAAGACCACATACCAGATTTCATCTTTCAGGCTCAAAATCTTTTTGATTTATGGTGTTCAAAAATAGACATAATTTTAAAAATGAGGGGTTTTTTTTTCGGATTATGGTACATCTAAAATGTGGAGGTACACCAATTTTTTAAAAAATTTTTTGAATTTTTAAAAAACAATTGGAATATTTTCTCTTAATATAAAATAAAATAAAAAGTGATTATAAAATTAGAATAATCTGTGTATTTTTTTTAGATTTAGTGCAATTTCTGCGAGTCAAAAGGGCTGCGGTGGCCTGGTGGTAAGGACTCGGCTTCGGAACATGAGAGTTTCAGGTTCGACACCCAATTCCACTGAAGAACCGTTGTGTAAGCGAGCATTCATCATATATTAAATCCGTCGGGGCTAAACATACTATCACTGGTGTAGTGTGGAAGTTTGAAGTGGGGACGGCAACCCAGGTGTTGTCCTTGTCATCCGACTGCAGCTCAAAATTACGAGGTCCGTCCCAAAATAGCCCTAGTGTTGCCTTAAAACAGGACATTAATATAACTAAATTAAAACTATGAGGTTTAAATTGAACGGAATGAAGTTAAAAAGAAGAGGCTGGTCAGTCATAATAACCTCCTACAACCTTCTTAAAGATAACTTCTTAAACAAAGCATGTTTATATCCAAAAGTAGGAAACGCATTTTATGTTCTCTCTTTTAAAGCTTTAATTTCCAAAAGATAATAAAGGATTTCATTTCACAACATTTGTTTTACTGAATAATACATGCTTCACTTTTTATTAAAAAAATTAAATAATTAAAAAAAATACGGCAATAATTGTTAGCAGAGTTTTCCTGCACCATGTGTTAGTAACTCAACCATTTGATAGTTTCCCCAACGGACCGGTTTTAACATTATGCGATCCTAGGCAAAAGCCTAGGAACGACACAACAATGGGGCACTTATCCATCAAACGAAGCTGTCACGTGTTTATTGCACTTTCATCCATCATATGTATTGTATAAAAATATGCATTTAACCATAACTGCAGCTTTATGAATAAGAATTCTAATGAATTTTTACTGCTTAAAATGCAAGCTAAGGAATATTTGCTGATTTTTTTTGCTTTTGTATATTAAAATATATTATTAATTCAAAAAATGTTTTTTATTATCAAAATTGTTTACGAACAGCTATGACGCTGGACTATGCATGTGTATAGGTAATTCGATATTGGCAAAGGGCGTTGAAATTTTGACGGATCTTACATAGGACCGGTTTTAACGTTAGGTGACCTTAGGCGTTTTCCTGGAAGAGCCATAACAATGCAATTATGTTGTGATCCAATATATATATATATATATATATATATATATATATATATATATATATATATATATATATATATATATATATATATATATATATATATATATATATATATATATATATTGGATCGCATTATACAATTCATTGTATTTCCATGAATAATTTTGTTAACGAAATATTGTTGTTTAGAATGCATTAAATATTGCTAAATTTTTTCTTCATTTTATGCAGTTAAAACATTTTACTAATTAAACAAATATTTTTTTTTAATATCAGAATTGCTTATATCCGACTATACTATGTTTGGTTATGCATGTGCATATGGTTGTTGTTGATGTTTCTTATGGCTCTTTTCATAGACATACCTGCTCAGAAAGTCAGTGATTTTAAGCCAAGAGAGCTTCTCTTGTTTTCAGTAGCGTCATCTATTGCCAAAAGTACGTCTTAGCTACTCATGCGTCACAAACTTTTTTATGGGGCGAACTTCATTCATGCATTTCATTCATCCACAGATCGCAATTTTGACCTGCATCAGAGAATGATCACCTCTGAACCAGTACCCCAGAGGTACGGTCACGACACGGAGGACTTTGTGGCCCCGACAAATTTATACGTGCACCAGCTACCACATACACGGGGAGTCTTCGGCCGGCTGGGTTCGAACTCGCAACCTAAGGGACGCGAAACCAACCAGTCTATACCGGCCCGCATGTGCATATTAAGTAGGTTTATCAAAAGGAGGGAGTAACTATTTATTTAACGAAGGGTGCCATTTCTTGTAATGATCCAGATTCCACCTATCTATTTTCAATTCTGTAAGACGAATTTCTAATATTTTGATTTATTCATAAAACACATTTCAAGCTATTTTATTCCTTGTCATTGGCCAGGTTTAAAGTTTTATAACTCAAGTGTGTTTTCACTTTACATTTGGCGCTCTGGCCATAAAACTCAAACTGCTCAAATGTGTTCTAATTTATTTGTTGGATAACAGTTATTAGCCTGACAAATACCGCTATTTTACCATTTACAGTCAGCAGAATAAGCTTTCATATATTTTCACAAAATTTAAATTATAATCTGTAATTTGTGTTGCTTAATATTAGAAGAATACTAATGCATAAACAACATGAATTATTAAGATGCATGCTTAAAAATATGATAGGTGATATTTATGCTTTACTGTTATTACAATTCTCATACGATGCAAATAAAATAATCATCAACATACTGATTTTACCTATTCGTTTACAAAATAGTAATAAAAGCAGTTGGTAAAAGTATTACCGATGTAACAGGAGTCATCTAAATATTTGAAAATTCAATTTCCTTTTACGGAAAATCTCAAATAGTACTGAATATGTGGAACAAAATTCTGTGTCTCGAATACCACAATACCAAACAATTTGTTGCCACACATTAAAATTGCATATCCAATCTGACTTGCATGTAAATTCTTTGAATGCTAATACCATTCCATCGAGAGCAGGTTATTGTTAATAATTTACACGCTCATTTGCACTGCTTGAGAGTAATTTACAGTCAGCAGACTAAGCTTTTAACTTTCCAGCAGACAACTCTTTGGAAAAGCTGACTGTTGCCAGTTGCGGCGGCTATTCTAATTCGGAGCGATGTTTTGGGGGAAAACGTTTAAATGTTTAATTACAAAATCTTAGTCGTAGCCACTTGTTCAAATTTTAAATTACGCCCCAAACAAAAGTTTTCCACCTAGTCATTAAATCGACATAAATTTCCCAAAAGGATTGGATTCGGAAAAGTTCCCTCCGAACTCGGGGGAGGGTGGGAGTGGGGGGGGGGGTTGAGGATTGAAGTGGCGTAAATGCGAGCGAAGGAGAAATTCCAAGTTTCTCCGAGGTAAAAGTTATATTTGTTTGTTAATTAGGAATGTTTTTTTTCAATGGAAGTTTTCTGAATTCTTTAGCACAGTTTCAGCACTGATTGATATGTATTAATGTCACGGGATTCAAAAGATCTGAGCTTTCATTGAATTAAACGCTAGTTTAATGATTAACTGTTGCTTATTATGCAAAAATATTTTTCCTTTGTACTTTGAAAAAACAAACTTAAACGAAGAAAAAAGAATAAAAGGAATGGACTAACATATAAAATTGTATATAAAAGAAAATTGATAACAATTAACAAACATTTTTTTAAAATGTTATCTGGCATGTATTAATGTCAAGGGATTCAAAATAAGATGATCTTTCATTGAATTAAAAGTTAGTTTAATGATTTTGCTTTTTTGCAATAAAGTTTTCCTTTGTACTTTGCAGAAAAATTTACAAAGAAGAATGATTTAAAAAAAAAAGACAAACAGAAATGTACATAAAAGAAAAATGATCACAACTAGCACACAATTTTAAAAACGTTATTTAACAGGAATTATTGTCAAAGATTCAAAATCATCTGATGTCAAATAAAATCGTGTTCAATGTACATTTAATAATTGTTAGCTGTCAAGATTTTCATTCAATCGCCTTTCGATTTTGGTAGCAGAATCTAAGAAAATCTTGGAGTTTATTTAGTTATAAAGCCATTTTAATGAAAGTTTTGCATTGTTAAATAATTCTCATAACCATGCATATAAAAATGCATTCTAATGTTATAGAATCTGATAAAAGCCTTTCAAAATTAAATTCTCATTTAACAACGATTCATTATTATATGTATTATTCGTTAGATATCTTTTAAAAGTAATTAGCTTGTTTTTACTTAATTTTTTTCTTTAATCAACATAATTGATCAATATAATATAATTGAACCGACATAAATCGATTCTTCATCTACCGGTATTGTTACGATACAAGGTATGATTTAAAGAAGTATTGTTACATTTTAAGATGAGAAGCGTCTTAAAAAATTTCTTAAAGAAGACAGAAATTTCTTGTTCCCAATTTTTATCAATTGATTACTGATTATTTGCTGATTCCATTATATTTTGTTGTCAAAAACAATCGTTTCAAAGTTGAATGAAATGAAACTTAATGCTTTAAACTAAAGCTTATAATTATTAAAAATACTTCGTAAGCAATCAAAAATTGGATATATATTTTCATGATGAAGTAGATAAGACACTGAATAATCACTGAAAATAACTATATGAAAAGTTTATTAGCATATATTAAGTTGTATAAGAATATGAGCCTATAAAAGCTTAAAAAGTTTAACAAATAAAAGCCTGTAAAGTTTAACAAAATTTTCATTGTTTTACTGGAGGATTTCCATTTTTAGAAAAAGATGCCCTGATTATATATATATATATATATATATATATATATAATTTATTTATTAAGATCAAAAGCGCAGTATTAAAAATATAAATCTTGAATTAAAATCCAATTTGAAAATCTAAATTAAGCTCTATCAATTAAAAAAATATATCACTTCATAAAAATCAAGCATTAATATTGTTACAAACGTGTACGTGTGAAACGATTTCTTGTGAGGAAGATAGCTTTACAGATATAATAATGACTGTTGAATGGATGTCGAATCAATGACTCCCGATCTTGGCGATCATTTGGCTGTGACCGGAATGACCCAGAATATACAAGAATCTTGGCTATAATTCTATTAGGAGCTCGGAAATTAAAAAAATGAAAGTCAAGAGTCAGTAGTCAGTTGAGTAATTGAGTCGAGAGAGATAGAGCAGTTGAATTCTCTTTATGCAATTGCAATTTTTTAAAGGGGATTTGTTGGTTGTGTAGTGCTATTCTTGTGTCCGCTTCGGCTACATTTTCTACTGTGTTTTCGAGTAAAATAAATGCCCATTATTATCATGTGAGAACATTATGTTGTTCTGGTTTGGGATTTTTAAAGCCTCAAAATGCAGAAAATTGGCGATTTATCGCTTTTGAGGCATCAGTTTTTCGCTTTTAGGGTTATTAGAAAATGATAAAGAAGGTAATTATAAAGGGACAATGAAGTGATAATGAATGAAGGTAAAATGATAAAATGACAACTTGACGCGAATGTCCGCCATGTATCCGATTCTGATATCTGGCTAATAAAGAGAGGGTGGTAAGAAGTTAACGCTCGAAGAAGCACAGAGAAGAAAACGGGAATAAACACGAAATAGCGAGGAGAGGTATCGAAAATTATATACAACTCTTTTTAAATTTTGAATTTTTCTAGCTGGCAAAAAAAGTTTTGGAGCTTGAGCGATTATGAGATGGAGGCGGGGGGAACTATCGTTCTCTAAATATAAACGCGTGAGTAATCTGATAATCACGTGAGTGTTTCAAATTGGTTTTTTCAGGAGAAAAAAGCTTCTAGCCTCGAGAAGAAAATTTTATTTTGAGATGGACAAATCGCTTTTCTAAATGTTGGTGATAGCGAAATATGAGTGATGCAAGAATATGATGTTTTTTCAGTCCGATTGATACCACGTGACTTAAAAAAATCATGTTCTCACATGCGATAGAAGATTTCTATTTTTTGTTATTGGGCCTATGAGATTTCCTCTCACCATATAACTCATGGTAAGGAGATTGGATTTTTTCGTAACAATAAACTTAATAAAGTAAAAAAAAAAAAAAAAAAAAAAAATGTTAACTTTTTCAGAATTAGATATATTAAGAACTGTCAAGAAAAATATTTGAAATGTTAATATGTTGATATATCTATTTGGAAAGCATTGTTCTGGTTATGAAAAATCACTGAATGTTTATAAAATTCAAATTAAAACAAATTTAAATTATCAATAACGTCGTGAAGTTCCACTCGTGTTATATCAATGCATTCATTTATTCTAATCTTTCTGCTTCATCCAATGAAAGCTTAAGAAGAGGATCAGCCTTTCATTCGGATATAAAAAAAGGGGAAGTTCTTAATTCACTTCGATTGAAAGATAAGTCCTCTCAATGTTCTTTGAAATTGAATCAACCGCGAGTGATTGAATCAGTTCACTGTGTCCCATTTTCTTTTCTTCGCTTCCTCGGAACTAAACTACAGAAGATAGGAACTGCACAGAGTCGCTTTTCTTTTCCTTTCATGTTGACTGATCCTTACTTTGCTCGATTTTATACTGTGTAGCTGTATACAACTGCTGATGGGTTAATAACAAGTATGAAAAAGAGGAAGGCGCAAAAGAGTTTTCTTTGTTTGAGGAAGGAGCACATGTCTGGGTAGAAAATGCCTCAAGTAATATACAGTCAGTGATCAAGTAATAAACAGATCGCTTTCATGGAAAACTTTTGTGATTGGACCGCGAATTGCCACAATAAAGATTTCGAATAAAAATGGCAAGGCAATTGAAGATCGGTCAATGGAAAGTTCTCACAGCGAATACTTTCAAGAAAGGTCTGTATGTTTGGACGACGGACATCTGTTTGGAGGAAGGGGGGAAAAGCCTATTCTTTAAGATCGGTTCGTGATTACTTAGGATAGCGAATACTTCATGGTTATCCTAACTATTCAATAACCTATTAGGATAAAAAAAATACTTCATTTAATATGAAGTTAGTGTTAGGTTAACGAATAGTTCTAACAACAAATACTTTCGCGAAAGATTTTTGTGAACGGAGCACAAATATTTTCCGACTGTAAAGAACTCGAAAAGAAATGGCGCTACAATCGACAATCCGTTAATGTAAAGTTCGAACAACGAAAATTGCCAACAAGGGCATTTATATTCAGACAATGGGTACTTTTTGAATAGCTAGTGTCTGAAAAATCGAAAAATAAGGAAAGAATGCCTATTCTTTGTGACAGGTTACTGAATAGTTAGGTCAGCGAACACGATATGATAAAAAAAGCTCACTTAATTTAATATGAAGTTAGTGTTAAGTTAACGAACATTCGGAAAATGAATATTTTGACAAAAGAGTTTTGTGTACAGTTCACAAATATTTTCCGACTGTAAAAATCTCGAACAAAAGCGGGAGAACAGTTGACGATCAGTCTATGGAAAGTTCAGACAGAGACAACGACAATGTTGGGACAGTGAGTATATGTTTAGTGATCGAATAGTTATGAATAGTTACTGAATAGTTAGGATAGCGAATGCTTTTAAGATAGCTTTTCATGTTCAGACAGCAAAGATTAAAAGAATACTCTTCTCATAATATGAAGTTAATGTTGGGTTAGCGAACGTTCTGACAACGAATAATTTCGTTAAAGAGTTTTATGTACAGATCATGAACATTCTCCAACAGTAAAGATCTTGAATAAAAACGGCAAGACAGTTGACGATCAATTAATAGAAAGTTCAGACGGCGAAAACGTTGAAGAAAGATTTTTAATATTCGTATAATGAACACTTGTCTGAAGGACTAGTGTCTTAAAAAACGGAAGAAAAAAAAAAAGGAAATTCTTGGTGATCGTTATTGAATAGTTAAGATAGAGAACACGTTAGGATATAAAGCATATAATTTACTTTGAAGTTAATTATATGCTTTAACGAAGTATGAAGTTAATTATATGCTTTGAAGTTAATTATATGCATATAATTTATTTTGAAGTTAATAATGGTAGGTTAACGAACAGTCCGACAACGAATATTATCGCGAAGATTTTTGCATACGGATTACGAATATTTTCGAACGTTAAATATCTTGAACAAAAACGGGAAGACAGTTGATGATTGGTTAATGAAAAGTTTGAACAGAGGAAATTTTCAAGAAAGATTTTAATGTTCGGAAAACGAACACTGAATAGCTAATACCTAAAAAAACTAAAGATAAGAAAAAAGCATACTGTTAGCGATCGTTTATTGAATAGTTAGGATAACGATTAAACGAAGCTCTTTTATATTAATTTAAATTCTGTTTATATCCATTTGATGTCATTCTTTCCAGGATTCACCTATTTTTATATAATGTAACATCTTTCGAATTCCACAATTTTGTTTTAAAATTTTAAAAGAAATTCACAAGTTATATCAGTTTGCGAGTTTCTCAACAACAAAAACATTTTTCAATTAAATAGTTATATGTTACTTCATTTTAATTAATTTCAGCTAAATGATTCACTTTATTATCGGTTTATTTTCAAATACTATCATCATTTTTTTACGTGTTTTAACTTCAAATTTAGATAATTAAGATTCTGATTCAAAAAAAAAAATAGAGATTTAATTTTAAATTAAGATTCTGATTAAAAATAAATAAATAAATAATACACGCTTAGTTGATTTTATACACATTCATGAAAATAGCGTCAAGGTCGTAGTTATTAATTCAATTTTTCTCTTTATAAAATAACTGTTTTAATTTCGAAGTCGTATCTTTATAAAAAATATTTCATATTAAATTTTTAATGAACTCTTCAAAATGTAGCTTTTCCAGGAAAATTTTCAAATGAAATCTATATACTTATAATAAAGCTCAATGTGTGTGTGTGTGTGTGTGTGTGTGTGTGTTGGCGCTCTACCGGCCAGACTGTTTGACATACAGCTACCAAATTTGGTACATGTATACCTTGGAGGTTGGGAATGTGCACCTGAGGTTTCTTTTTTCGAATTTTTAATTAGAATTTTAATTATTAATTAAAAACTAACTTTCCCGCCAAAAAAATCTTCCATTTTCAACACCGCCAACTTTTCCGCCAAAAAAATCTTCCATTATCCCCAGCGCCAAACGAGAAAAGCTTCAGTTTTTTTTTTCTCCCAACAGTAATGAGGCTAGGGTTAAAATTTTTCGGCGGATTATTTCAATCGGTTCTGTTTATTTTCTTAATGTTTGATGCATTTAAAATTAAACATTGTTAATGAATCAATCTTTCAGATTCATTCTGAAGTACTTTTGAATTAAAATAAAACAGAATAAAGGAAATTAAAAATTTCTAATCCGCATAGCGTTACCCCAACTGGCGTAGAAAAAATCACGTATTTGCGTTACGTAACCGGCGAAGAAAATTCACGCATGCGCATTCTGTTCTGACTGTTGCCATGACAACGTTATCAATGGATGATTTAAATTATTTTTGGGTTAGTTGCATGCTTTTGTAAGTAAATTGTATTTATGTTAGTTATATATTTTTTGTATATGCTTATAGTTTTAAGTACATCGTTTTTTAAGTAGTTTTTTTTTAAAACCTGTTTTCAACCGTTTATTTTAAACGATTCGTTTTATTTTCTTAGTGTTTGATGCATTTAAATTTAAACATTGATAATTAATCGATCTGCTCATAATGAATCTAAGAAAATTTTGTTGACCAACTCTTGAGATATTACATAAATTAAAAAAGATATTCTTTAGTGCCCATAAAGTTTAAACGCTGAGTGACTCTATTTTCAGTAATCAGATTATAAAAAAATGCTTTGTTTCAGTAAAAAATATTATTATATTAATTGAAGATAAATTCTTTCCACTTTAATTTAAAGCATAAATTCTACGGGTGCTAACAGAAAATGAGAGAGATACATATTACGTTATGACTGAAGGCCTTTATAATATTATGAATGAATTATATGATAATCAAAATTTGAAGTTTTAAAATATTTTGATGAAGAAGCTATTAAAGTAGAAATTGCATAAAATATTTAATTATTAAAATTTTAACGAACATTAAGATTGACGAACCGGCTGGTCGCCAAAGGCGGCTAGTAAACAATAAAACTTTAAAAAAAAACGGATTTTTAAAGCATAATACTGATGACTATATAATTTGAATAATTACGGTATATTTATTTACTTTTACTTGAATCATTGTAATGTAGTACAGCAACAAACAATGTAAATTATTAAAAACCTATTAAGATTATGAGATAAGAAACATAATAAATAAAATAAAGAAGAAGCATAAAAAGCACCCTTACAATGCAGTTGATAAACTACTCTATTATTCCTCAAAGTTCACCGCATCATTTTTATCCATTAAAAAGTTTAAAAATAAATCTTTTTTACATGCGCAAAACAAATTCGTTTATCTATTTTTAAAAATAATGGATAAATAAAAAGAGGTAGTGCTACATCTTTTTTATGAGAATAAATACATTACTTTTTTTTAGAGTAGGGATTTTTATTTTAGCACGATTCCAGCTTTTGTGCAAGCAGAATAAAATCCCTTTTTATTATTATTAATGATGCACAGTTTTTCATAGTTTTTCCACCCATTCTCGTCGGTTGTGGCAGCAGTGGATCATCAATAATCCGCAGAGAAAGAAGAGTCGAGGGATTATCCCTGGACGGAAGAAATCTCATCAATTCTTTTTCAAGCCTTCTTTGGAAAAGAATGGGGGGGGGGGGGATGGAAAAATTTACAGATTTGTATGTATGACAACGGTATTGCTTTATGTAGTTTGATAAAAATATAAACGAAATAAACTTACATGTATCAACTGAAGACGGATTCTTATAAAAATAATTATACACTGTTATGGAAAAAAGTTTTTATGCGATTTAATATTCGTAGGGATGGAATTTTGCAGACGATAGTTTACTCCTTTCCTAATTCGTTAAGATTTTGAAATATTTTATCTAAATCATCGAACAGTATTTTAATATTCATATTGAATCAAATAAATTTTGATTCAGTATGAAAGATATTATTTGTTTATGAATTTGATACAGAAAATTAATAACAAGATTCATATCATTTCTATCAATTTTTCTCAGCATTCTTTTCAGAGTTTTGAGAGTATTTCTTTAGAGTATTTCAGAGTATTTCTTTATTCAGTATGATGAGAATATCAATAAAATAAAATTATATATGACATATCAGAGAGAATTCCTAATTATCATTTGTTATGGAAAAAAGGAAATGTTACTATCTTATATTTTTATAAAAAAATAGAATTCTTATAAAAAAATTCTAATTATCAACTGTTATGGAAAAAATTTCTTAGCGATTTAATATTAGTAAAGATGGAATTTTGCAAACGATATTTTACTCCTTTCCTGATATGCTAAATTTTGAAATATTTTATCTCAATCATAGCATGATATTTGAATATTATCAGAAGGTAACGATCAGTTAATAGTTTAACTTTAAATAAATTTTGATTCAACATGAGACTTATTATTTGTTTATGAATTTGATACAGAAAATTAACAAGATTCATATAATTTCAATCACTTCTTTTATCAGTATTCTTTCTAGAGTTTTGCTTGCATGACAGCTGTATTGCTTTATGCAGCTTGAATGAAATTATAGATTAAATAAAATTATATATGACGTATTATGGAGAATTCTTATAAAAACAATTTTAACTATCATTTGTTATCGAAAAAAGAAATTGTTACAATCTCATATGTTTGTATAAAAGTAGAATTCTTATTTAAATAATTCTAATTATCGACTGTCATGGAAAAAAGTTTTTACCAGATTTTATATTCGTAAAGATGGTATTTTGCAAACGATATTTTACTCCTATCCTGATATGTTAAATTTTTAAATATTTTATCTCAATCATAGTACAATATTTTAATATTATCAGAACTTAAATATAAGTTAATTGTTTTACATTAAATAAATTTTGATGCAATATGAGATGTAATTTTTGCTTATGAATATGATACAGAAAATTAATAACAATATTCCTATCATTTCTATCAATTCTTTTTCAAGCATTTTTTTTCTCGGGTTTTGTTTGCGTCACAACCATATTGCTTTATGCAGCTTGATGAAAATATAAATTAAATAAAATTATATATGATATATTAGAGAGAATTATTATAAAAATTATTCTAATTATCATCTGTTATGGAAAAAACTTTTTGCACGTTTTAATATTCGCAAAGACGGAATTTTGTAAACGACATTTTACTCCTTTTCAGATATGATGAATTTTGAAATATTTTATCTTAATCAAAGCATAATATTTGAATATTATCAGAACGTAGAAATCAATTAATTACTTGATTTTAAATAAATTTTGATTCAATATGAATGGTATTATTTGTTTATGAATTTGATAGGGAAAATTAGTAACAAGATTCATATCATTTCCATCAATTCTTTTCCACGAATTCTTTCTGGAGTTTTGCGAGTATGGCAGCTGTGTAGCTTCATGCAGCTTGATGAACATTTAAACTAAATAAAATTATATATGATGCATAAGACAGAATCCTTATGAAAATAAACCTAATTGCCATCTGTTATGAAAAAAAGAATTCTTACAATCTTACATTTTTATATGAAAATAGAATTATTATAAAAAATAACTCTAATTATAGTCTGTTATGGAAAGAAAGAATTGTTTCACTCGTAAATATTTATAAGAATGGGATTCTGTAAATAATGTTTCATTCTCTGTTTTCTATGCTTTGGCGTTCGGAAATTTTGAAATCTCTTCAATAATACAATATTTTAATATTTTCAAAACTTAATTATTAGTTATTTGATTGATTTAAATTAAATTTTGATTTTATATGGAAAACATTATCTTTTAATAAATTTGACGAGGAAAAAAAAGGATTATGTGATAGATAAGGAAATAATGTTTATACTAATATATTATGAGAAATTTTAAAAATAAGAAAAAGATTGATTTAAAAATATTAGAATGTATTTTTACAAATACAAAAAAGTAAAAAGTATTTCTTAATAGAAACTACGGACGTAAAAATAAAATTGTAAAATCGTGGGGCGTTGAAAGCAATACATAAAGAAAATTAAGTCGCATGCTTTTAGAATTTAATTTCGATTTCCAAATTTATGATTAAAAAAACTATATATTATTTTTAAATATTTTAATAAAAGTGTGTTTTCAAGAATTTCTGCATGTTTATCATTCATGCTTTTGACAAAACAAATTCGTGCAATTATCTGCAGAAAGTTGTTGGACTATTTATATTATAAATGCATTTATTTGTAATTCAGCGAAATATACAAAATAGAATATCAAAGTAAATTGATTGCGCATATTAAAAGGACTATTTGCACAGAGCAAAAGATCCTTTTTTAATTCTGTTCTTACAATCAATCACATATTCTATGCAACAAAATTCATTTGATCATGCATATAAAAATAGTATCTGTTGGTTTTTATATGTTCGTTTAACTCCTTCTAGGGCCGTGGGAAGTATGCTTCCCACCAAATTTATCAATCTTTGCATGAAATTATGTAGGTTGGCTTAAGTTCTGACACATTTTTTTAGAAAGACAGAAATTTAGATACTTTAGTTCCTTATCTTACACAAAATGATGTGTCTTGATTCGTTACTTAATTATTAATTAACCAAATTAATTAATTAATCAAATTAAATTTATCTAATAAGCTAAATGATTCCCTTTCCTTATTCTAATTTCAAGCCTAAAAATATTTTAACATAATATGATTAGAAAAAAATGGTTAAATTAAGAAATTATATGATTGCATTTCAAGTGAAATAGTAAAAATTGATACTGTAGTATTTTTAATCTAGTTTATTAGTATAACTGATCAATAATTTAGTTAGTATAATTAGTTAATAATTTATTAAGGATAATTAATTAATAATTTACTAGTTAATAGTAAACTTAATAGTAATAAATAAATTATAGTATTATTTTATTACTTGTTATAGTTAAATGGAGAACACTTGATACCATGAAGTGCTTAATATCAAACCCATGATAATTTGAAGATTACTCATCCATTGTCATCAATACCAGTTCTAAAGGCGAAAAACGCCTGGAAAATTCTATATTTTCGGACTTGAAGTCTTTTTACTAATTTAAATGAATTTACTCACCAGGTCACCAATTTTAGTAAATAATCACATAGAGAAATTAAAAAAAAAGTAAAAGACTGAAAATGATGTTATAGAAACAATGATGCATGCAAAAGTGGAAAATGATTGATTAGATAATAATTTTTATGAGCGTCATATGCGTTTAATATTAAAATATTTATATACGTTTAATGAATTTAATTATACCGATATTATTTCTTTTTTCATGCAATACATTTATTATGAATGTTGATTGTTTTTTTTTATCATTGTGAACACGACTGAAATTAAAAAGCTAATATTTATCCTCCTTTAAATAAAATCTATACAGTTGTGAGAAACTCTATAATTTCGATAAAAGATATCAGTTTCATCATAAAAGCTATATATTATAACCTTTATCATAATCAATCAAAATACATTTTTAATAAGGCGATTTTAATCTTTTTTCATTGACAAAAATTTAGTGAATAACATCCAATTAAAAATTATAAATATTAACCACTTTTTGTGATCATCATATTAATATTCACCATAATAATATTTTTAATTTAATCAGGTCAACAACGTTAATGAACTACATTCTATCCTACCAAATGAAAATAATATTCTTATTTATATATACGCTGTAAACACAGTATTTTGATTGATCAGTTATGCCCACAAAATGGCGAAATTAGTTGGTGAAATCGTCCAGTTGTTGAGATCGGGGGCTACGCCAAAGCTTTATTTTGAGATATCTCTCGAAAACGGCACATAAAGGGATAGGTGCCCATTGAAAATTTATCAAGGTATTACAAACTTTCATGAAATAGCGTGTTAGTAAAAACAGGATGCTCGTTTCATATTGGGTTTTTCTTTCCATCCGAATGCGTGTACATAAACTGTTGATGATTCGATGTGAGTAATCGGATTGCGAACACTATGAATTGAATTACCCCGTTCGCAACGATTTATCACATGAAATAAAATGATGCTCCCAATTATTTATGCAAGATGTTATTTGACGGTTTTATGTAAATGTTTTTTCACTCTATATAAGAGCGCAAGCACCCGTGCGCGCATACTTAGACGTAGATTCAGATTCTTTTTTTTTCACTTGTGTTCGTAGTCTGTGTTGGTGTAATATGTGATATTTTATAATGTATTAAATGAATGTTTGTCGCAAGAAATAAAAGTCTGTGTTTTTAAGAAGTCTTCTCGACCTGCGACATTTTATAAGCACCAGTCACATGCATTTTTCACTGCTATTATTTGAACATTTTACTCTGCGGGCTTTACAGACGATTGATCTTGACAATTACAGGGTTTGAACCCAAATATCGTATGACATAGCGAAATCGGTACAGTGGACAAACTTGAAAACTCTGAGAATCTATATGAAGTGGTGTTTTTGAGACACCACTTCATACAGATTCTTTCGACAATTTGGGATGTCCCAATAAGCGATAATTGATGATATAACTAGAGGGAACGAGCTTTTATATGAAATAAAAGTAAGCAAATTCGGGGCAGAGGATTGATCTGGGGGTGGTTGGGTATAATTCTTTAGCTTTCTCAGTTATCTTAAATATATAAATTAACAAAGGATATGGTGGTTAGAAAATAATTTCGAAGTAATCCAATATTCTATAACTTTTGAGTTGCAAAGTATACATTTGAATGTCTTCATGCCTTAAAACAAATTACTTTGATTTCATGAAAAATAATCGTTTGCAAGACAACTAATGATTCTAGTGATTAGAAAATAACCGGACTTTTTTCGTATGTTGCAGCGTAACAAGTTTCAACTAATAAAGCATGGTTGCTTCATAGTATCTTATTTCTATCACTTGCTTGAATTTCAACCTCACATTCCTCTCCGTACAGTTTCAACTTGAATTAGAGGTGATTCCTTAATGTATGCAACACCGAAAAAAATAACATGCTCAGAAGACCATTAATAGGATTATGTAATAGGCAAAGTAAGCAACTGCCTAAGGACTCCGTAACTTTAGAGGGCCCCAAGGCAAGTTTTTTGTCCTTTTTTTTCTGGTTATCTAATACTATATTTTCATTTATTTTGGTCGTGCACTTGAACACATTGAAATTAACCATTGACTGAAATTTTAAAACTTACTTTTTAGGTTTACTTTTTTCATGTTTTTAAAGTCTCTTAAAAGCGTCATCAGTGTTTTTTTTCAGCTGATTGATTGCTTCATAAGTCAATAAGTAAAATATGAATTTAAAAATTTAGAGCTCTTTAAAATTTTTGTAACTTTTTCCTACAATTTTATTTCAAATATTAATTTAATCTCATTATATAGGGAATATTGAAACCAGGTATTTGGAAACCATTGCCAATTAAATGTTCCATCATTTCATTTTTCGTTATATGTTATGTAAAAACTGTTTATATGGCAATTAAATTAAATGCAATAAAAATATTTTTGCAGTAGTTTAGATATGGGAAAAGGGCCTAGAACCTTTCACTGGATAAGGGCCTTTAAAGAGCTTAATCCGACCGTGTTCTGAAGTAACAACATGACAACGAGAAATTCGACTAGTTAGAGCTTCAGACAAAACTTATCCACTATTACAATAATATATGAAAAAAAAGCACTTGTAGCATAATATGTTTTTGATTGATTGCACAGATTTGAAGAATGTAGCACGGCACTGAGACACCTATGATGACGAAGCTCGACATGTGTTTTTGACATCACAAATATTACACGCTTTGATTGCGCTTCTGAATGGCAAAATAGTGAAAACAATATACCCCAAGTATTGTTATTTTTCTATGAATGGGTATTAATGGAGTATTTTACCAGCTTGTGGTTTTAGATAGGGCACATTATGACGTCTCTACTTTAATAAATGGCTTAATTTAGTTTTACATTTTAAACTTATATATCAATGATTTATGTTAGGTTTTTTTTATTTTATTTTATAAATATTTAAGGAATGTCTCTGTTTTTATTTATTATGATTCATAGTTGCGCACCACCTAAGTTTGTATTCAATATTATCTATGGATCAATGGAATAATATATAAATATCTATACAATGATATTCTATTCTAAAATAAAAATATATATTCAGAAGATAAAGTTCAATTGTAACAGATGCCAAGAAGTTGAATAAGCCATAAAATATAAATGCTTTAAAATGTTATTATGGGGCAAGCATAAAGAGATAAATCGACATTTATTCGATAGTAAAATATGAATACATGAAATATGGAAGAAACTAGCACAAAGGACATTCAAAACCCAGAAAAGGGATTAGATATAATTAGGAAAGAGAAACCGAGAAAACTCAAAAAATAAAAACTGCATATTTCCTAAAACTTTCAATTCTCAATACCGAATCTAAACATTATTTACTTTTATCCAGCGTCCTAGTAAAATCATGCGGGAAAAAGCACTTAATAAGCAACTCAGTAGCAGAAAACACCAGATAATAGGAAAGTAAACGAGACTCCAGCTATTTTATTCGCAAAGGAATAAATTATGCCTAATACTGTATTTTTGTTGCGCAAATAAAAGCAAACTGTGCTCCAAAGGCAAATAATATGTCGATTTACGGAAGCATGTAAACTTTTTTCACCCACATACGGGAAATACAGGTATAACAATAAAAAAAAAACAAATAAAGATTTGATATTAAAATGCCGCGCTTTTCTCTGTTGGTTCTATTTAAAACACATTAATAAAAACAAAAGCATTTTTTGATAATATAATATGAATTGAATACAGCGCCATTTTTCTGCAGCAAGTTTGGAGTGAAAAAAATAGAAGATTATAAATAATTAATTCAAGGAACAGTAATCTCTTCTAATAATAAAAGACAATGTGTGTGCTTTTTTACACTTTATAGATTAAGCCTTTCAACCCTTTCTAGGGCCGTGGGAAGTATGCTTCCCACCAAATTTATCAATACAGGTATGAAATTATGTAGGTTGGCGTAAGTTCTGACAAATTTTTTTTTAGAAAAAAAGAAACTTAGATGCTTTAGTTCTTTATCTCACATAAAATGATGTGTCTTGATTTGTTACTTAATTATTAATTAACCAAATTAATTAATCAGATTAAATTTATCTAATAAGCTAAATGAATCTCTTTTCTTATTCTAATTTCAAGCCGAAAAATATTTTAACATAATATGACTAGAAAAAAAATGGCCCTTTAAAGGGTTAATTAAATTTGTCCCATATATTCTTTGAAAAGTGATATGTACTTTGGAGTGATTTTTCCAAAATTTTATTTAGATTTTTTATTAAGTAAAAACTTACAAAAATTTTTGTTTACCAAGATTTCTTTTTTCTGTCATAACTTCCAAAAACAACGTTTCATAAAAAATGATTTTTACACATTTTTAAGTTTATAAAACAAGCAACTTCTTAATCATACCATTTCAATTGCCATGCAATTTTATTGATTTTTGTAATTCTTCTTTTGAATAATTTTCAATGCTATCTTTCATTAATATAAAACAATTAATTAAATTAATTATTAAAACAATTAAAATTTACAAAGATTTTGATATTTTTCTGCAGTCACTTTCAAAAATATCTTCTCATAAAAATGTTTTTTACAATATTATCTTCATAATTATATCATTCCAAATGCCATGCAATTTTCCTGATTTTTGGCAATTTTTTTAAAAACATTTTTCACACAATTTTCAACATTATTTTTCATTATAATAACAATTCAAAGCATTTACATTATTTTATCAAAAACTTAACTGCTTGAATTTTCTTGCATTGTTGAAAGCTAGGGTAGAAAAATTATGGCTATTTATACGTGCCATTTTTATAAAGAATCAGGAAAAAAAAAAAACATTGTTGTTTTATTTATAACGAATATCAATATAAAGTGATTCATACAAATCTGACATTTAATGATTAAATCTTTTATGAATACCAAAATATTCATAAAATATTAACCATTAAATGCCTGATTTTGTAAAAATCGATTTAAAAATTTTCATTTTCATCTCTTGAATAAATCATGGGAAGATGCTTTGAAAACTAGGTTTTATTTCTGATGGTTTACAGATAAAAACGGCCTATTGGGAAAAAGGTTATTTTTCCAATCGAACAAAATTAGACACAAGATCAGTAAAATTACGAGGAAAGCGGGTTAAATCTTAATTATCAAGCCGGAACACGATGACCGTTACGCCCTCGGTTACTACTATATAATGAGTTTCGAGAAACAGCTGCTGCAAAATCAGTTTTTTTCCCCTAATTCAATTTTTACCTCCCTCCCCCCCTTTTTTTTTGTAAAATCGAATATTATGATAGTATGTGAAATCGAAGAACAGCATCTTTAGAATAGAATTATTTGTTGACTCTCGAATTCTGAGTTGACAGAAAAGGACTTAAGGCCTTTTTTCGACGACGTTGATTTTTTTTTCTCCTAATAGAGTATAATATATCAAAAAATAACACAGATATCGATTTGGAATTTTTATCTGTTATTCCATTCTATGTATCAAGCATATCAATAAAATTCCAAATATTTCGCTAAAATTAGAAAAAAAAAACTTTTTTTTTCAAATCTTTATTTTTTTAAAAAAATTTCCAGTTTATTCAAGCTATTACGACGTTTGATAACTCATTTTATAGGTCTTTTTGATATCCATAATTTTCCAATTTAACTTTTCCCTCTAAGATAAATAGCTTTTTATGCATATGCAAGAAACCGATGTTCCAACTCGCAACCCCCTTCCAGCTGTTATTCAGTAATATATCTGGTAGCAAACTTAGAGGTATGCTTTGTATTAGACATTCAGTTTTGAATTTTCTTTTTGAATCTTCCAAATTTTTTTACGAACTCGATGTTCGAGTGTGTGTTCGGGTATTTCTCCATGTATTTTGTAAGTTTCGTGCGAGGTGCCAAATTAATTGATGATATCGTGTCGGCGTTACCACGGAAAGGGGTTGCAGTAGCTTCTAAAGGTAAAGACCCCTGAGCACCCGAGGGCAGAAGTCTGACTTCTAGCTCATATGAAGATGAAACTCACACATTCGCTTGCACAACCCCTTTTTACAGGGGGACACATTCACACACCTCACAGATAGACCAAGGATGAAGAACAACCATGCTCGAACCGGAATTCAAACCCAGGACGCCCAGATCACGGGGAAGATGCGCTACCCCTATGCCAGGACACCGGCAAATTAATTGATTCGGACCAGATTAGTACGCAGTCATTTGCAATGGCAGTTCAAAAATGTAAATTAACCAATGTATTTAAAGCCCTCCGCAAGGGCAAATTACACTCCCCTCCCCCTTCTAATTTAGTTCGAGGTCAAAATGCAAAATATACTTGTACTTTTATTTAGTTTCTAATAAGAAAGTTATTTTGATATTATTTTGGATAGTCAACAATTTAAAACTGCTGTTTTATATTTCCTCCCATATGTGGGCATTTTTCATAACAATGCTGCGGGTCTAAAATAAAAATTCTGATATATGCCTTTTTGCATGTGAGAGATGATATTGTTAACGGATTGAAAATGGTAATCAAGAGTGTTCCTAATTTTAATTTTACACATACTGCACATCATTTATTGCTGTCTTTTTTTATACCTTAGAACGTTGATAACATAACATAAACTAAAATTCAGAATTTTTTTAATTTAAAGTTTCGCGAATTGATCTGTATTGCTCCGAAATAGACATAAATCGTTTAAGAATGTCGGATAACAAGAAAAATGTTCATTACAATTTTCAATGAAAATAATGAAAAAAAAAATCGATTTTACTACGTAAAAAATACTAGCGCAACTTCTTTTAATACAAGATTGTTTTTCGACGACAGCAAGAAGAGAATACAATGTTTCTTTACTGAAACACATCTTTGCTCAAAATAACGCGAACAGCGGCAAGATGAAAGTGCAACACTCGCAGAAAAGAGGAGAAAAGATTCTCACAGAGATGACATATAGTTAATTACTTCACCTGTATGTTATCTGTAAAACTGACAAACATATGTGTGTGTCTTAAATTTTCCTTCAAAATAAAAAAAAAATGATCAAGTGCGAAAAAATTTCATTTTTCAAAATAACTTTCTCCTCTAATTTAGCCGTTATTTTAAGTGAATAATGTCATAAATTGTCTTGAAAGGCCATTAAGAAACTGATCAAATGATAAATCTGGTTTACAAAAATAAGTTATTTTGGCAATAGAAGATAAGATCGGAAACACAAGTAGAAGAATACTCGTATTTGTCTGAGAATTAAAAAAATACTCCAAATAGAATATGCAATAGATATAATAAAAAGTAAATTTATAATATTTTTTTAAATTTTTTTTCCTTATCAGGTAGATTTTTCATAAGAAAATTATCTAGTACAATAATTCTCATAACAAGATTTTGAGAAAATACTTGCAGATTCCCTTTAATAAAAAAAATGTTTTCATTTATTAGAAATAATGATTATAAATTTTATACAACTGTTTTTTCAGTTTTATTTTCCTGTTCGCTCAGAACATTTTTGACTTATATTATTCCCTCAAGGATTATGGTTAGATGGGACCAAATTTTGTGTTGTTGTAACTTCATTCTGCGTTAATTGGATATTATGTTACAACAGATTTTTATTTCTTATATTACACTTTTAGAATTGATAACTAAATTTCTTGAAACAGTTTGTCCAGTTTTTCTCAGACAAACGCAACTGAAGTCATTTTAGCTTTTTATAGAAAAAAGTACTTGAAATTTCTTGATTTGATTTGATTTGATTTAGTGTAGTTTTTTTGGCGCAACAACCATTCTTGATTATGCTGCGCCAAACATATGGTATTAAGTAAAACCTTGAAAATTCTTGAATTAATTTATTATTTTATTTTAAAAGATGACTCTAGAGATAATTTATTTGTGGATGATAATGGAATTATATTTTTTCATGCATAAATGCATACTTTTACACATGAAAAACGCTAGGAATTCCAGCTCTTTATTATCCAGAAAAATTTAAAAATCTACTTTTCTCTAATTTAATAGCCCACGATAACTTTTGACAAAGTCTCGTATTAAAAACCAGAAGGTCACAGATTCAAGACACGATTCAATGGAGGACTTGCCATAGATGCAGCAATAGTGCCAGTTAAATCTATCGATAATTGAATGAATGTTCTTTAGCCGATTTGGCGCGAAAAGATAAAAGAAAAAAGGAAAAAAAAAGAATATAACAATTTCTGTACTTCGTAATTCTATTTTTGTTACATGCATTTAATTTTTTTTCGTTAACTTAATGGAAGCATATAGCAAATAAGAATGCAAAGAAATTCCAAAATTTAGGTTTTGGAACAGAGTAAGGGGGAAAAATTTACAGATATATCAAAATCGTAAATAATGTAAGTTATATTTTATTGTATAGAATAGATTTAATATTCAGATTAATTTAATTACATTGCGATCTCTCCTATTCTATACAATAAATGTATAAGCAACTGTTTATTAAACTGTAGCAAATGGGCACCGTTGGTTGTTGTTCATATTGTATCCTAGCTGCATATTACAATTGTAAAAAAATAACAGGACGAAATTTGAATTTGAGCCGATATTATAATTGGAAATCATTAAACATATTCTGAGCCGAAGCTTTATTATTTTGCATTGTGAATTGAATTAATAATAAAAAATCAATGATAAGACCTTTATTATAAATGGAATCATCTTTATTATCATGTGAGAACATAATATTGGCTCAACATCAACATAATATATTCAACATAAAATTTGAAGCAGAAAATTGGCGATTTGTCGCTTTTGAAGCATCAATTTTTCGCTTTTAGGGTTATTAGAAAATGATAAAGAAGGTTCTCACATTTTGTAACTTATCGCCAAAAAAAGTTGCAACTTGTCGCAAATGTTCGCCATGTACTCGATTCTCCTGTCTGGATAATAAAGAGCAGAGTCGTAAGACGTTATTCCCCACAAAAGCAAAAGAAAAAAGGGAATCAACATGAAGCAGCGAGGTGAATATCGAAAGTTATATATGTATATACATAATATCATTTTTAAAAAAATTTTAATTTTTCTAGCTGGTAAAAAAATGGAACTCGAGCGATTTTGAGATAAAAAGAAACCATCGCTTTTCTAAAAATTTACGACTATGCAATACAGTAGTCACGTAATTGTTTTAAACCGGTTTAAATTGACTTTTCAATAAAAAAATTCTGGCCTCGAGAAAAAATTTTTAGAACTAGATTGATTTTGAGAAGGTCAAAAACCATCACTTTTCTAAATGTTGGTGATTACGAAATACGAGTCATATCAGAACATGAGGTTTTTCTGTCGGATTGATACCATGTAACTTAAAAAAATATCGTTCTCACATGATAACTTGAAATTTTTGATAGCAGACTTCAATTACTTTCTTTTTTTTTCTCACTTAACAGAAATAATGAAACAATTTTAGATTCAACAAAAAATCTCAGCTTTTGCATTAATAATTAAATTAATATCATTACATAGAGAATCCCTCTCCCTCCCCTTAAAAAATGGATTACAATCTTCAAAAATTTTACATGAAATTTCTATATATATCAATTCGAAGGCGAAAATAGGAGGAGAATTTCAACATTATTATTTTTAAACGAAATACGCTTTGATCCATTAAATAAAATGATGCTAAAATACGATAGTTTAAATTAAATAATATTTTATTTATACTTTTTCTCTAATTAAAATGCCTTAGACAAAATATGCTCACTCTATCAAAGAATAAACATGCATTTCGTTCGCCTAACAGCGGAGAAAAAAAAATTAGTTGTTTCCATGCCACACAGTAAAGGATGTTAGATCCTTTACTGCGCTCGAGACGAGTGGAGAGAGGTTTTTCGGGGATATTTACAGCGCAACAAATCTCGGAGCATTTCCTTTCAAAGTAACAGTCTCCTAAAAAGAGGAAAAGAGCACTCCAAAGTACGAAAAGGTGAAGCATTTACGGCGAAAAATCCTGGATGCGTCTCCATAAATTTATAATGCTGTTTTACAGTCCAGAATTTTAACGAAGAGAGGTTTTACTCGCACAGTACAGAGAGAAAAAAATAAAACAGATTTTTTTTCTCTATAGATTAGATAGTGGTCGAGAAAATAAATTTTAGAAAAGCTGATTTTTTACATGTATATGCTTGTCAATTATAACAATATTTAAGGGAACGGATGCCGAGATTCGAGTAAGGTGTTTTTGATTTAGAGAGAAATGTAAAGAAAATCTAATTGCTTATAACTTATTTTTACAATAACAAATGTAGAATGTGGTCCAAGTTTTGCAGTGTCCACCAACAACCAGATTTATGGAATGCCCCCGCCACAACTGGTCATCCTGGATCTTTATAATAGATCATGACAATTCGTTACGATTATATGGCCAAATATGATTGCCATATTCTGTAGGAAGATGGGGTGTTTTAAAATATTAAAACAGTGATGTGTGCCATTTAAATCATGTGGGGTTATTAATAGTATAGAGGACAATTTAATGGTATAATGGATGTTTTGTGCGATTAAAACTAATGGGCGTTTTATTGATACAATGGACATTTTACATCAATAAAACAGATTCTTTTGAACGTCCACGTATTCTTAAGGCAACAAAATTCCCTCGTCATAGTTCTAATAAAAGACTGCAATTCCATAAATGAGATAAGGCTGGAAGGTAGCAAACTGTTTAAGGGCACGGCAAGCCTACAAGAGCGAGTCTCCCTCCTTCCAATCGCGTTTTGTGTTTCTTAAAATGATAAAGAAATATATCAGTTTTGGAAAACAAACGTATCGTTCAGTTGGATCCAAATTTTAATGTAGATTTAGGATTTTAATCAGAAAATGGCATACCGAATTTCTTTTATTTAAGTTTTTACGTTTTTTTTTCAGTTATCTTATTCACATACAGGTAGACAAGAAGACAGATGATCACGGTCCTGCCGAATATGGTACAAAATTTAACATACATCTACATTTCTGATGAAAAATAATATACTGAATACCATCAATGGAGCTCTTTGCATATAAATCCGTTTAGTTATTGTGAGCTTGCATATGCAAGGAAATACATTTTTTTAGCCTTTTTATTCCCACTTGAATTCACATAGTTTTTATTTCAAACGTGTCATAGTGTGAATAGACTGACGAAAATCAGGATGAAGTATCCATCTTTACTCCAAGTTGTACTGATTGCGACTGATCTCTTTTGCATTGATTTTGAAGTGCTATTATTGACACGGCACGACGTAACCCTGAATATCTATCTGGTTTTAAAATAAAGGACGAGTCTGCGTCTGCATATAACATAAATAGTTACGTATATCAAACTTTGGTGTTACTGTTAAGTGAGTGAGGTGGGGTACAAATAAATAGAAATTTTCTATCCCAAATTTCAAGTTACCATGTGAGATCCCCTTACACGACGGAACAGACCCCCTTACAAGCTGGAAGGCAAAGGTAGATTCCTTTTAATCTAAATTAATATTTCATGATTCTAATTTCAGGCAAAATTAGGGCTTGAAAATCACTTTTTAACCCCTAAACTTCTAAGACATTGCAGTGATAAAAAGTCTTTAAATACAAAAATGGTTCGTTCTAATTAGGCACTCATTTGGCTACTTTGATTTTTTTTTATCATCACTAGTAAGGAAGTTATAAAGAAATGAAAATTTCAACTTAGAATTTTCAACCCCTTTGAGATAGAGGCCCATTTACGAAATCATCTGAGATTGCTAAATTTATAACAACATATTCTAGATCGGTTAAATTCCAAGTGAAATTACTGCAGTTATCTTGCTCAACATGCAGAAAGCGTTATACTTACACACGCCACGCACGCACACGCATTCAAAATACTCTCGAATGAAGAGTGGTTTTAGGTTTTAGGAATTATGACCGGTGAAGATTGGCAGAAATTTTCCTAAAGTCGTGTCATGAGAGCCATTGAAATATGTAATCTTCCAATAGGAACATACCTAAAATGCACTTTTTAGACTTAGGGAGGTCTGGTAAATAGATTTTCGTCAAAATATGTTCGAATATTTGACGATTATAATACATTCTCTTTACGTACTTTGTGTAAGAGAGAAAAAACGACAAGGAAAGCAGTGTATGAAATTAATCAGAAACGCTCAAAGATAAACATTCTTCATTCATAATGAATATTAAAATATTCGTAAAATTAATCTTCTTCCACGAAGAATGAATAAATTTCGAAAAGCTATTAAAACTAATGCCTTCGACACTGAATACTTGAAAAGAATTTCATTGACCAAAGTCCTTTAGAGACGCATCTCTTCAGGAATGATGGTACTTGAATACCATCTCAATATCCATCAACTTAATTGGAATCCGTCTTCAAACAATCCGCTGAAACCTGCAAACAGTATCACTTGGAGATGTTGCAACTTCTTTTAAGTCCGTCTGGACTTATACCTAATGCCACCGTACCCGTGTTTGAGAGAAAGGGAGGGGGGTGTACCTCGTTGGAATTGCAAATGAAGCTCTTTTCTCGTAGAATAAGGACATTAATAAGCAAGCTGCTTTCCTTATTATCATGAGATAACTATTCCGCTATTGATTTTTATTTCGAAATCCACACTACAGTGACGGCAAGTCGGAAGCTCTTTTATTTTACCTTCCTAGGGTAAAGGACAGCATAAAATATAATTTATTGCAATTTATAATCCTTTTGAAAGCGTCGGCGGCTATGAAAGGACTTTTATTTCGTAAAAGGGATATGAGGGGATCTTTAAAAGTGAAAATGTCGGTAAAAGTAGGCGTGAAATGGGAAAGAGGAAAGTTGATTTTCGTTTTTGTCATGAAATAGAGTAAATTATGTGTATAGAAAAACTAAATAGTGGAGACTGAAGTGTCATTCTTTTTTTCTTTACTTAAGGCTTTAAAGTGATAAAATACAATAGACCACCATCTATTCGATCTGATGTGGCAGAAAGAGAGTCGTGATGCCAAAAACAATTTAAAAGAGATTCGAATTTCCAATAAAAAACATAGTAAAATGATAATGTTTTAGCCTCAATTTCTCAATTCATATTTTATTTCAAACTAGCCGCTTCGACGATCAGCCTGTTTGCCCGGAATATCGACTTTCTTAGAAGTTAAACTATTAATGTGGAATGAATTTAATAAAAAATGACATTGTTATTTAACAAACCTAAAAAAATTTAATTTAATAGAATGTTCTATTTTTTAAATATATTTATGAAACAAATGTCCATATTATAGAAGGAAACATGAAAACAAAAGTAATCCTGATCGGTTTTTCGGACCCTCCGACAGCATATGGGAAAGTCTGAATGATTGACCAATCATTCAGACAGAACATGCAGCGACAGAAACACTGGATTGAATATGGTCGAGTCCCAAGGGCCATCACAAACCTTCCAGTGGGAAGTACGTCCCGTCATCGGTAGGAGCTAGCCGACGTTCACCATTTCTGGAAACACCATGGTAGCGGGAACCAACTACCGTATTGGAAACTTCCCATCCCCATTTGTGAGGTGCCCCCCCCCCCTGTGGGATTGGAAACTCAGGTGGAAAAACACAGTCAAAACACACACACACACAGGAAGAGCACTTGAAATAAACAGCATTACACAAGCAAAAAAAGAAAAAAAATTGTTATTAAACAACGGCGCAAAAGGCTCAGAGAAAACACTCAGGAGAACTTAACTCCAAAGAAAGACTTTGTTCAACGACGCACTGTCTCAACTCGATAACTCAACTCCTCTGTGTGCCTTTACTTTTATAGTTCCCATGATAGAATATCGAATGTTCTAGAGTAAACACCGGAACTCATTTCCCCATAGAACTATCGCCGAATTTATTGAATATTAGAAAAACTCCAATTTTGTAGCCAAATTCGTCGCCAAGGTGGAAGTTATTAATCTGGCCTCCATTCATTCAGTTGCCATTAAAATATCAATAAATCTTTATTCCTTACTTAGAAATTAACTGCATAGAGAAGCAATATTACAAATTCGCAACAATATTCTATTCCGATATATATAATTAATTTAATGATGCATTGCTCACAGAAAATGATGGATGACACTACCTGCAAATGTTTGATCTTGCATTCCTCAAAATGATTAAATAACACTTTCCAGAAAGATCCAATATTTGCAATGAAAACTTATGTGCCCGCAATCAGAATAAGAGTTTCTAATTCCGTGATTTGTATGCGCAGTTCATTGGAAGTGTTCCTGTGCCCTACGGGTGATTAACATGGAAGGTATCCATTCATTAATTCTGTAAAACGTCAGAGAACACGAGTTTGTGCTGGCGGTTTTCCATCTGGTTGTGTCATTCGAGGAGTGCGCTGGACACGGATTTCAAGACACGCACATGGAATCTATCGGGTAATGGTGTTAACAGTTTGCTCATTTATTCAATTTTCGAGAGGGGAACAAAGTTAAAGAATTGTTTTATCATACATTCGGGAATATATTTTTAGTCTATAAATTCAGTACCTTATTTCTTCCTAAATAAAATTCATTCTAAAAATATCTGTAATGATTTTCCTTGAGAATATTATTGTGGACCTATTTCAAAAATAGGCATTTCTTCAGTTAAATATGCGAACAAAAAAATTCGATAAACTTAGTTTGGCAAAACTAACACGACAGGAGATTTGAATCTCCAGCCCAAATAACCACCGAAGATAATGATTTAATTTTGATTCGTCACTTTTTAATACATTGAAATTTTGTTTTTAATTCTAAAGTAGCATTATCATCCTCTTATAAATGTATTTAATATTGTCATATATCCTAATTAAATATTATTAATTCTTTTATTCCTTGGCGCGTGCGATTAAAAAATGCAAAATACTTTACAAAATAAACTGAAAAAATTATTAAAATTAGTTAAATTTATCAGATATAAAAATGATGTGATTCAAAAGGTATTGATTTAAATTTTAGAGACACAAATATATATACTTTTTATGCAAAGATATACCTCAAAGTTGTCGGGGAGAAATATTATTTTAAATAGTTAAAATTTAATTAAAAATTCAAATTGCAACTTTTTTAGAGAGGACTTAATGTTCAATAAATAATACGCGCAAAAGTGGTACTTTTATGTCCAATGATTTGGACACTTGGGTGCTTTAAATGTTCTAACGCATGTTGCATTTTAAAGATGGTAGATATGTCGACCTGTGGAAGCTGTAATTAAGCGAACATATTGAAGCTGTAATTAAATATTTGCTACAGAGAACAGTCACAATTCACAGACAGTGATGTCAATGAAATTACACTTCGAACAAGCTACATGTTACAAAAATCATCCAATTTCGAATGACCAGATGTTCAGTCTGAGACACGCCTTGCAAACTGCAGCGTTTAAGAAACCCTAATACTAGACCCCGCTATTATCCCCAAATGCTACTTTGGAGAAAATTGAAAATATTAGTTAAATCATTCTTAAATATGTAATAAATCAAATGAAATAAAAATACCAAAAACACTGAATAAAGAAAATGTTCTGGTAAAAAAAAAAAAGCATGAATAAAATGCTATGGTATTGCCATTACTATTTTTTCTTCTGCCTGATTCATTGACAAAAATCATATTACGATATCCATATGTCTGATTCATTCACAAAAATCATATGTCTGATTCATTCACAAAAATCAATGTCTGATTCATTCACAAAAATCAATGTCTGATTCATTCACAAAAATCATATGTCTGATTCATTCACAAAAATCATATGTCTGATTCATTCACAAAAATCATATGTCTGATTCATTCACAAAAATCATATGTCTGATTCATTCACAAAAATCATATGTCTGATTCATTCACAAAAATCATATGTCTGATTCATTCACAAAAATCATATGTCTGATTCATTCACAAAAATCATATTACAATATCCATATGTCTGACTCATTCACAAAAATCATATTACAATATCCATATGTCTGACTCATTCACAAAAATCATATTACAATATCCATAGGCCTGACTCATTCACAAAAATCATATTACAATATCCATATGTCTGATTCATTCACAAAAATCATCTTACGATAGCTATATGTCTGATTCATTCACAAAAATCGTCTTACGATAGCTATACGTCTGATTCATTTACAAAAATCGTATTACCATATCTCTGTGCCTGAATCATTGATAAAAATCATATTACCATAGCCATGTGTCTGAATCAATGACAAAAATCATATTACCATAGCCATGTGTCTGATTCTATTACAAAAATCATGTTACTATAGTCATATTCTATGATTGTGCAAAATATGACAGTAGAATTCAAAAGCAAAATTTTATAAGCATTAAATCTAAGTAATATTTATCCAGGACATCCGGACTAAGTAATATTTATCCGGGAATTCAAATGTGGGACAAAATTTCAATCGGAAACACAATCGAAAATTGGTCAATGCTGATTTCTTGTCACTTTATTTCATTTTTTTGCAAAATTTAAGAAAATAAAATCTAACCAATGTTTGTAAATGAGATATTTGCTTATGGGTATTATAAGGGACTATTCCGGATAAATGTTTGTACCCGGGGAAAGAGTGAAAAGGTTAGATTATTTTAGATAATCCAAGATGTCTGATTACCTTATGAGGATTGATATTAAGTGATAGATACAGTGGAATCGCAATTATTGAGTTCCAAAGATCTAACACCTCTCTATACTCAAATTTTGGGGATTTAGACTTTTGACAGAAAAAAAATTTCTGTACATCGAAAAACATTTTTATATATCGAATAAAAATTTGCGGATTAAAAATCATGCATACTTATTTAGTTAAGAAAAAAAAAACCATTGATTTTTGTTTACAAGGAGAAATAAAAATTAACTAAGAATTAACACTTTTATCAGTTTATTCAGTAACAAAAATTCACTAAAGACAAAAAATTATATACGTAAAAGCAAAAACAATTTGCCGAAGAATTATATGTTAATTTTTAGAATTTATTTTAACAATCCGTTTCCAACTTAGAGAGATTTTTACTATAAATTTGTGTTAGTGTGCTATTTTTTGCAATAAAATAATTCTTAAAATCCAGAAATCTTTACATTCCAAAGAATTCAGTTCAGTAAATGTCATAGAAAGCAGAACACAAAATAAAGACTCGCAAAATTATAAAATTCCGACAGATGAGCGTTTAAAAATTTCGAAAAATCATTATTTTTACATTTTTAAAAATAAGTATCCTTTATAAATTAATTTTTCCTTCATAGTTTAGATTTTAAAATTTTTTTTCCAAAGATAAAACATTAACTATACATAGTTGTTTTTAGAGAGAACATTATTTAAAATGTTTCATTTCTTTTTCTGTATATGGGGTTTCCATATATCGGTTTTTTCCTCATGAATCTAAATCCGATATATAATTTGACTTAATTAAAAGAAAAGGAGAATCATAGCATTATAATAATGCATAATTTTACTTTTTCCTAAATCTTCAACATGAGGCAAAGGTTTTGTCTTTTTAGAATAACACATATGCAAAATTCAATTACCTTTAAAGATTATGAAAAATATAGAGCAGCTGATGATTGATACTTTTCCATTCAATTTATATTAAAATAATTTAACTACGATGCTTTTTGAAGAATAAATTTCTCTCTATATGTATTCTTATAAATGTTCAGTGTTTTTCTTCTTTTTAAAGCGTTTAAATTTTATTTGAAGCAGTTTTAAAGCAGAAAATTTATTAACACTTTAAAAAATTGATTTTCTTGAAAATAATTTTTATATTAATGTTGAAAATTAATAAACTGTTTATTTGCAAATCATTTTTTGAAAACGATTATTTTGCTATATTTATTTTTCGTATAATTATATGTGTTTAATTCATTTTTTTAATTATTTTAATATTTTGACAATTGGTTATGGCAATAAGTAAAATATTATTCTATTTAAATATAAAATAGCTATTTTTAAAGTTATAATTCGAAGTAATTTATGGTTTTAATTAATTTCTTTTTGCATAAACAGAAAGAAAATTATGCAGAGATTAAAAAAAACACAACCTTATTTAGATTCAAAGAACAAGACTCTATTCGAAATTATGGAAAAAATCTGTAAACAAATTGATATGAAATGAAAATTTAACAATTTAATGAAGTAAAAAGTAAATATTTTATCAAATGAAAAGGATTAAAGAACACAGAATTGGAAAAAAAAATAAGATAATATAGTTTAGAAACATTCACTTTTAATGAAATGAAATTTTAAAGAACGTCTCTACAGATTTTACAAATACGAGCATTTAAGAAAGCTAAAGTTTATTTCAAACTGACGCTGAAAAAAAAAACTCTCTGAAATTTGAAGGGTAAGAATTTTTTATTGAATTTAAAATGTATTTTAAAATGAAAAGAAGCTAAAATCGTTTTAATGAGGTAAGATACAAAATTCTTTAAACCGTAAGCAAGTTCAGTTTTTCATTTAGGTGTAAAAATTAATATATAAAAAAGCATTTTTTTTATCCTTTGAAACATTTGAAAATAAACATATTAATATTTATTTTTCCGCTAACATATGGAATTTTTTATATTAATTCGTTAGAAATTAATTTCTTTCCTCAGTTGTGTATTTTTTAATGTTTGAGCTCAAATTGCTACACAAATTTTTATTTGAAATGCATCTGAAAGCATTTTAAAAGTGATAAAAATTAGTTGACAAAAAGCGATTAAATAAATTTATATCCGAGATGTTTTTTAAATTATTCCTGAAAACATTTTAAAACCGACAAAAATTAAATGGTTAAATAAAAATGTATCCGAAATCCTTTTTTAAATTATACCTAAAGAATATTTAATTGATTATTGAAAAAAGGACAATTCATACCTTCTACCAAAAATGGTGAAATTAGAAAGGAAATTAATAATATTCAATTATTTGAACTTAATTCAGAATTTTTTAATAAGTTACATGATATGCATTTGAAGTAAAACCTTTTCAAGAAAGGACAAAATTCTTATGACTCTTAACTTATAAACTAGAAACTTCAGCATATAAAGAATTTAAAATCCTAACTGTCTCAGAATTAAAACAAATTAAAAAGGATTGAGCTGATGAAACAAAGTTAAACTCAGTGCAGAAAATGCAGCCATATGTTTAATTTGAAATTTCTGAATAGAATTAGTATTGAAGTTTCAATACATTTATAATATCAAATTAATTTTCAATATTTGTTATTATTTTTTCTGCAATTTAAGTTAGAAAGGAAGAAATACTAAAAACAAAAGAGACATTCTTAAATGTTTAAAACAATCTATTTTTACTATAATAGAAGATCGATATTGGCCCAACAGGATTTAATTGAACTCTAAATTTTAGAGTAGCAAATTAACGACATGGCGTTATGTTAATATGACGAATATAATTCCTAATGCCATATACTATTTAACTGCATTTCTCTGACAATGTACCGTTATGATACAACCTTTTCCCATTAGCAAAAGAGACAAGGGACTCTTAAAATTAAACTGGCATTGTATATTTTCTGTGCATATTACATAAAAGTAAATTGATTTCATGACTCTCTTGTTCAATCAACTGTATTTGCATATTTCAAAAGGATCCAAAGACTGAATCTCAAATTGCAAATATTAAATTTATTAGAATGAGAAATATTGATATTACTTCTGTATACTACTCTTGTACTGTCATTTCTAAATTTCTGCTCATTTAGCCCAGTATAGCTCAAACAGCTAATTAGTAAGATTAGTAGGTGTACGAACCAAATCACATTAAAGTAAATTGATGTTTTTAAATTATTAGTCTGGCAATAAACAGACATAGCGCCACATTCTATATCTTCGACGAATAGGTCAACATAGAAGTAGGAATAAGACCCCAGTGGCAGGCAGATGGACTATATGAAATGAAACGTAACTAATATCATAAAATTACTGTTAGTTTGGAGAATCTATTACCAATAGTTAGGTACATGCAGACATTAGAAAGTAATTAGATTGAACCAAATTTTTTAAATTGAGTCAATACTATTTTAGCATAAAATGTTCCATTGCTGGTGAACACATAAGAAATTAAATCAAAACGAAGTCATTTGCTGTCATTATCAAATTAAGGCACAAAAACCCTTGTAAAATTAAGACACACAGTAATCAGGCATTGACAGGCTTAAAGGATTAATTAAATTAAACCAAACGTTTAAAATTGGGTTAATATAATTTGGCACAGAATGTCCTATTGATAGTAAACAGGTATAAGAAACCAAATTAAAACAAAGCCAGTTGATATAATTAAATCACTATCAAATTAAGGTACATAATAATATGGAACTGGCAGACATAAGAAGCTGGATAAATCAAAGCAAATATTTGTAACTGAAATAACTCTAATTTGGAACTTAATGTCCCATTCCAATAACCAGGCAGAAAGTACAAAATATAAACAAAGCCAATTGCTATAATTAAATGATTATCAAATTAAGGTACACGATAATAAGGAACTGGCAGACATTAGAAGCTAGCGAAATCAAACAAAATATTTATAACTGAATTAATACAAATTTGGCACAAAATGTTCCATTCCAATAAGCAGGTGAAAGAACCAAATCAAAACAAGCCAATTGCTGTAATTAAATCCCTATAAATTACAGAACAATTAAACACAGACAGTCAAATTAAATCAAAATAAATATTCATTAAAAAATTAATATTAATTTGTTACAGAATCAATAAAATGACCTCAATGAAAATAAAGAGGCAAAAGAACTAAATATATTAAACCAAAATTGTTATATTTAAATTATTGTTAGTTTGGTATATAATTTCTAGTGTCCTGCAATCGAAAGAAACAACAAAATCAAACCAAATCGGTATTCTTATATTGATTTCAGTTCAATTAAGCCAAATAAGTGTAAGAAAAACTTGGAACAGTTGAATCTATCAACCAACTCAAACAATCTTGAGGATTAACGGACAACTTGCGCAACTTTTCTGGACTTCTTGCTCTATTAGTACACGAAAACGAAGGAAGCCTATTTTGTTTTGATTTATTTATTTGGAGATAAAACTGTTTAGTCGCTTAAACAAGAAAACTACGGTCTTTCGAGACATTTAGTCGGTACAAGTGCCACATTCCAATCTAACCATTAGAAGTGAACAACTTACTCCCATCTAACACCGTAGTTGCTGAAACGAGATTATAAATGTCGAGGGACGTCTAAAACGCTCTCAAAACTTCCTAGATTATCAGTTGGAACTCTAATGAGAATCTAATCCTAGCACAAGAGCCAGGATAATTTCTGAGCCTTCCAACGCCGCAATTCTCTGGAGTGCGACTTCTGCACTCGTTCATAATTCACCACCATCCAGACTGGCCATTAACTATGCAAATTCAACAAAACAGCGGGAAAAAACATGAATTCTTTCTTCCCAAGTTTTGCGTTTATTCATGGTGCATTCTCGCGGCCGGACCGGAGTTCTTATTTAACTAATGGAGCCAAGGATTGGGAAGTTCAAATATTGTGAAAGGGAACTTTTCTCTGAATTGTTGGAGTTATTATGATAATGTGTTTCCGCGTTTATTGTCGTGCATTTTTGGTAAATAATCGGCGACATAGACGTCATGGTGCTTCATTTTCGTCCAGGCTCGGAGTGACAAATAATTATTTTAGAATGAGCTTACAGATGTCGTTTTGCAGAAATGAAAAATCATGTGTGAAACAGCTCTGTTTTTGACAATGTTAAAGCAAGTGACGACAAAGTATAAAATTTAGAGTTTTAAGTGGATATGTTTTACCGATGATTAATTGGTTTAGCACCTTAACTGTTTTATTTTTTTTTCTAATTTTTTATTATTTAATCAGATGACACCTTTCGAAAATATATTGTCCTCTTTAATCAAATAAGAATCCATAGAATCCTTGAAATATTTATGTGTCATGTGTAATTTTCGCATCGAATCATACCGTATAATAATAATTTAATGCTAGCTTGTAACTTGAAAAATTTATAAGTTTATTCAATTCACAAATCGTGCGTGGGCATGATGATTAGGAGATTAAATTGACACGAAATGTTAGAAGCAACAATATGTTAGAAGATCAGAACCATATGTCATGACATTTCTTTTTTCTCCCATATTTAATAGCGTAATAAGACATTTTACATATATAGGTCAAGTACATGATAAGGACAAGATTTTAATAAACTGGGCATTTAATTTTGAATATTTTTAGTGAGGATAAATATATTTTTACTTACTTATTACGACTTATGAAAACACTGCATTTTTTATACATAATATTGCCGCATTGAAAAGAGGCAGTCGACTCTCCATGGCTAAATGGTCATAGCAATGATCTCATATTCAAGAGATCGGAAGTTCGAATCCCCCTATAGACAATGCGATTCACAGTCAGTGTAAATATTTAATTTCTTGATTTTATGTTTTCCTTTATTTCATGTTCCAGAAGATTCTGGACCTTTCTTTAGTTTACCAGATAAGTGTTCTGGACTTTTCTTACTGTCTTCAGAAAAGTATTCTGGATCTTTCCCTGCTAATATAAAAGCCGAAGATCTGTCAGTCACTGTGTTCTCAGTTCAGAGTTAATAAATTGGTTTAGCTCTACTTCTTGTGTGTCATTGAGTTCCACACTAAAGAACCTACGTGACAATATTATTTAAAAGAAAACGATGAACACCTATAAATGAAGTAATAACTAAGTAAACGTCAGAAAACATATAGGAAATTGACCAGTTATATCAATAAAAAAATATAATTGTTTTACTAATATCTTAATTGAAAAATTCATATTTATTTCGATGGCAAATAGTCTAACGACATCATTTTAATCGACTTGACTCTAGTCCTGTTTAGCTAAGCTGCCTACGTTCCAATACGGAAGTTCACCACAGCATATATGTTTGCAGTGTTTATATCAAAGCTGCGAATCTGTATCAAATTTTGGACAGAAATCCGTCAAGGGACATATGCAGCCAAATAAGTAGAAATCCGTCTACTTACTTGACTACTTGTATCATACGAACACGTTAATTTCTATTCATAGAAGAAAAAAATTCAAGAATCCCAATCTCCCTCGAAAATATCTTTAATAGGGCGATTCTACAAAATCTTGAGATTAATTTTTTTTGCCAATTTCATTATATTTTTTTTGCGTACTTTTTATAATGAAAGACCAGCGGGGGCGGTCTTTTTTCGAAATTTTCTCAATGACCCTCTAATAAAGATTTTATCTCTCTTCCCCGTAAAAATTTGCAGGCCTTAGTTACAGCCACAAATGCCTTGGCGAATATTAATTACGAAAAATAGATATGTATTTAGTATATCATTTTTCCAGTCGGTTGTAACCAAAATTAAATTCGGAGCTATAATTTCAGTCACAAGATCATACACCGAATTATGATTTATTGTGATTAAATGCATGCGAAAGTACAGACCAACACAAGATGAACCTTTTGACAGATTTAGTTAAAAATTTGGTAAGTATTTACATTTTAGATATAGATGATTAAACTGTGTACCAAATGTTATTTATTTGGTTCTCAAGTTCAGAAATTACTGAGTTCACTTATATTTGAACAGCTAGATAGACTTTCTCTGAATGCATTTCTTTAAAAGTTTGAAAGACATTTACAAATTTGTCTAATGAGACCGTGAACCGAATTTCAGTCGTCAAAATTTCAGCTAAAAGCATTTGACAATCACCGTGTTTGCAGACATACATAATGCAAATAATGTGAGTATGCGTTTTAAATCCAGAAAGCTAAAACCATGCAAATTTGTTGAAATCTGGAGTTCGATTTGGACGATTAGAATACTTTCTCTTTACAAGAAAAATATAAAGTTTAAAAAAAAAATATTTTTAGTTTAAATATTACCTATCTAGAATCTTTATATCAAATATTTTATTAACCATTACAATATTTTCTCTGTACTACAAGAGAAATCGAAAAACAAATAACAAATAAAATTTTTCAAGTAAAGGCTGTCCCAAAATTAACGCAAGATTTGAATTTGCCACTATTCGTGCAATAAAGTGTTGGCAACCCTATTAAAAAAACCAATTGATTACTGATAGTTTTGGAACGTTACACGATAGAACAATGCGTTTTCATTGTTGCCAAATTAGAAATAAATATTAAGTTAATAGTCAAAGAATCAAAAAGAAAGATTAACTGAATCCGGCCCGAAGACTTTTTCAAGGGTCACCCTCAGGCAAGGACCCAAACCAGGGATTTTTTCTGTGAGGGGTCTGACTTTTCGTCCAACAAATTGACCCCTCGTGACCCGAAAATCCCAGAAAATTGAGGTTTTAGAGATAAATTAGTATCACAAGATTAAAACAAGTAAAAACACTAGCAAAAAACAAACCAAATAAGACCACAGCAAATCAAACCACAAGATACATGAAAAAAAGTAATATAAACACAAGGCAAATTACTTACAAAATGAAAGTACAAATATGAAGAAAACTACTTGAGGTTAAAACGTGCTATTGTAGATGTATTTCGTTGAACTAAACTAAGATTTAATTTTTCCACGTTTACAGCTATATCCGCCTCCCACGTTTCGTCATAATGTATCGTCATCAAACTTGAAGCGCCATCTATTGAATTAAAACTCAAAGCTAACAAACCAGAGGAAGTCAGAAATTAAACAGACCCTCTCTTATCAAAACTTCTATATTGCAAAAGTTTTTGGGAAATTCGTTAATAGTTAAATTTTTAATGAGATTGTTTGTTGCTAAGATATAAGAGCTTTTATTATTGCAAATTTTTTTAATTCTGTTAAATTGTGAAAATATCAAATTTTTGAAAATTTTAGAGTTTAAATTAGAATGGTAGTTACTAAGTTTAATTATTTTAAAGTTAAATTCATCCCTTTTATCATAAATACCTATCAAAGTTTTTCCATTGTCAATTTCTATATTTAAATCTAAATAATTAGCTTTAAGTTGATTTTCGTTTGTTTGAGTTAAAACTAATTCTTTTGGGTAACAATTAATAATATCATTAGGATTATCCACATTTAACAAAATTAAGTCATCAATATATCTCCAGCCTATTATTAAATTAAGTTTAATTATTTCTTTTTCATAATAATGTAGGAAAATATTGGCTAACGCACTTGAAAAAGCTGTTCCCATTGGAATTCCTTTTTCTTGTTTATAAAAATTTAATCCGTTAAAAACATAGTTTTCTTTAATATTAAATTTACATAACTCTAACCAATTAGTTTTTGTAATAATATCTCTATTTAAATATTCTTCATATATATTAGTACAGACATCTATTAACTTTTCATGAGGTAGATTAGTGTATAAATTTTCAAAATCATAAGTATTAAGCTTATTAAAAATGTTATCCTTTAGAAAGTCCAAAATATCTTTGTTACTATTGATAATAAAATTATCTTCCTCTTTAATTTTGTTTAGGACAATTTTTAAGTATTTAAAGAAATGTTTTCCCGTATAGTAATTGTAACTGCCAGTGCTACAAGTTACGAATCTAAAATTTATTGGTTTTTTATGAAATTTTATTGTTGGGAAGAGGTAAGGGTAGTTTAAAGAGCAAGTTTTTATTTTAATTTTTTTAGCGAAAGCTAACATCCTTTTATCCAATTCTTTTTTCCCGGTGTTAATTAATTTGTAAGTTGAATTAGAGTTATATTCCTTAGTTAGAAGTTCTTTATAATAATATTTACAAATTAAACCGAAATTATTTGCCGATTTATCTATTACTGTAATAACAAACCTCTCTTTTAAATTTTTTTATTTCTTTTTTCAAAGTTTTGTTGAAATAAATTCCTCGTTCTTTAGTTCTAACGTTGTCTGCATTAAATTCTGTTTTAATGTCTTCTAAAATCCTTACTTTCCATTCTCTGAAACCTTCTGGAGGCCAATGGTATTTCCTAGATAATTTGGAAATAAAAATATCCAAATCTTGTCCGATAGAAATTAAGATTTTTTTAATGTTAACTTTTTCTCTTAATCTAAATTTCGTGCCCCTTTCCATTAGATCTCTTAAAGAGTTAGAATCTATAATTTTTAAATTCCCTGTTATAATATGTCCTTTGTCAGCATCTATATAATCTTTATAAATATCTTTATTACAATTACAGTCTGTCTTGTCTATCTTATTTAAATTTTTGCTATAGTAATTATAGTTACAGATTCTTTTTCTTAAAGTTGCTGAATAACTAAATGCTATTGAAGCTATTGCATTATCCTTTAAAGGAAAAAATTCTTTATTGTTGTGCATAACTTTAGGTAACTTTAGGTTTTCGAAGCAAATATCCAAAAATCTCACTACACAGTATTCTTTATTTAAATTACTTTTAGTTTTAAATAGTAAATCGTTTTTTCCTATATTAAGCTTGAATTTGATAAGATCTAGAATTATGTATTTAGTGAATGAATTTTCAAACATATTTTGGACTTTCTAAAGGATAACAATTTTAATAAGCTTAATACTTATGATTTTGAAAATTTATACACTAATCTACCTCATGAAAAGTTAATAGATGTCTGTACTAATATATATGAAGAATATTTAAATAGAGATATTATTACAAAAACTAATTGGTTAGAGTTATGTAAATTTAATATTAAAGAAAACTATGTTTTTAACGGAATAAATTTTTATAAACAAGAAAAAGGAATTCCAATGGGAACAGCTTTTTCAAGTGCGTTAGCCAATATTTTCCTACATTATTATGAAAAAGAAATAATTAAACTTAATTTAATAATAGGCTGGAGATATATTGATGACTTAATTTTGTTAAATGTGGATAATCCTAATGATATTATTAATTGTTACCCAAAAGAATTAGTTTTAACTCAAACAAACGAAAATCAACTTAAAGCTAATTATTTAGATTTAAATATAGAAATTGACAATGGAAAAACTTTGATAGGTATTTATGATAAAAGGGATGAATTTAACTTTAAAATAATTAAACTTAGTAACTACCATTCTAATTTAAACTCTAAAATTTTCAAAAATTTGATATTTTCACAATTTAACAGAATTAAAAAAATTTGCAATAATAAAAGCTCTTATATCTTAGCAACAAACAATCTCATTAAAAATTTAACTATTAACGAATTTCCCAAAAACTTTTGCAATATAGAAGTTTTGATAAGAGAGGGTCTGTTTAATTTCTGACTTCCTCTGGTTTGTTAGCTTTGAGTTTTAATTCAATAGATGGCGCTTCAAGTTTGATGACGATACATTATGACGAAACGTGGGAGGCGGATATAGCTGTAAACGTGGAAAAATTAAATCTTAGTTTAGTTCAACGAAATACATCTACAATAGCACGTTTTAACCTCAAGTAGTTTTCTTCATATTTGTACTTTCATTTTGTAAGTAATTTGCCTTGTGTTTATATTACTTTTTTTCATGTATCTTGTGGTTTGATTTGCTGTGGTCTTATTTGGTTTGTTTTTTGCTAGTGTTTTTACTTGTTTTAATCTTGTGATACTAATTTATCTCTAAAACCTCAATTTTCTGGGATTTTCGGGTCACGAGGGGTCAATTTGTTGGACGAAAAGTCAGACCCCTCACAGAAAAAATCCCTGGTTTGGGTCCTTGCCTGAGGGTGACCCTTGAAAAAGTCTTCGGGCCGGATTCAGTTAATCTTTCTTTTTGATTCTTTGACTATTAACTTAATATTTATTTCTAATTTGGTTAAGTTCATTTGTGTTTTAGTTGCAGCAGCATTAGCGCTCTCTAAATACAATGTATATTTTATATTTTATTATTATATAGATTCAGAAAAATTATATAGGTGTTTTTGCACATTGTTTACTTATGGATTGATAGTTTCTTTTCATTGTTGCACAATATTAAAAAAAAAATAATGAAGGTTTGGTGGCCACAGTTCGAAAGTTTTGAGAATTTTCCCCTCCTCTAGATCGTGTGATTGAACGCCATTGGATTTCCTTTGATGGGGTAATTTGAAATCAAAGGACTATGCCAACAAACACGTATGGATCAAAGGAGAAAATTCAACGTTGCATTAACGAAATTTAGACAAATTTTTGCAAAATGGCCGTGAAAAATTTCGACAAACGAGTATGCGCCAGTAAAGCCGTGGTAGCCATTTTCCCTATGTATTATTCTTTACATAAGCCTATCTTGTGTACTTTAACTATTCCATAACAATTTAAAGAAAAAAATGTTTTTAATTTATTTTATTTAATTCAAATCCTGTGTTAACACATTGTTCTATTGTGTATCCATTTTTACTAACCTTATACTATAGCTGTCAAATACTTTTTTTTTCAATAGGTTTGCCAACACTTTACTACACGAATGGTGGCAAATTCAAATCTTGCTTTAATTTTTATACAACTTTTATTTTATCAGCATTCTTAAGTTGTTATTATTATTATTCAGTTAAGCAATTGTTAAGCATTTTAAATATTTTTAATACAAAGAAAGTTAAGCAATTGTTAAGTTGCTATCATTGTTAAGTTAAGAATTTGTTAAGCAATTGTTAAGTTGTTATTATGTTAAGCATTTGTTAAGTTAAGCCATTGTTAAGCCTTTTAAATATTTTTAATACAAAGAAAGTTAAGCAATTTTAAATTGTTATTAAGTTAAGCAATTTTTAAGTTAAGCAATTGTTAAGTTGTTATTATTATTGTTAAGCGTTTGTTAAGTAGTTGTTAAGCATTTTAAATATTTTTAAAACAAAGAATAAATACATACAAAAACATTTTATAGAACTATCTTTAATTGATTATAAACTATATACATTACAATACACGACCTTTCATTTTACAGCTATCAATTAACTGGTGCAGTTATGAAATGGGTTGCCGTTAACATCCCAATAAAATGATATGGAAATTCCATCACTTTTAAATTCTCTTCTTTTATGCGAAATGACTATGATGTCACTCCTGCAATATTACACAAGTATACCATCGATCCTGATTAATGATGATGATCGTTTTGACATGTGGAAGAAGCAGACGAAAAACTTTCCTTATGTAAGATGATATATCGCCAAATTCTTTAAAAAAAGATAGAGGTAGAAATGAACAAAAATGTTCAGTGAATTTATTTCAAAAGTAATAACGAAAGTTCTGCGGAGTTTCTACCCTATATCACTTATTGATGAAATCTTATTATTTCTTTCTTCAATTTCATAATGAAATTTCTCAGAAAGGGAGAAATAGTTATTTTAATTTTATTTATAAATTTCTCAATTAACATTATGCAAAGATTGTTATTGGATTACATATTAATCAATATAAGGTTTCGTAATAATATAAAGTTTCACTTCGGAGAAAATTGATTAATATTACTTAAATTAAACCTCTAGAAATATAAAGTATATTTTTAAATGTATATATTTTCTATTTTATTTTCACCTCGAAATTTTTCATAAAAAATTAATGTCTACATTTTTTATATACTGATTAAAATTGTTTATAAATTAATTTTATCAATAATTAGTTTCCCTTTTTAAACTTTCATATATTTTTGAGAAAAAAATCATTACAATTATTTCCGAATCTTATGATAATTGTTTTCCTAATTCATTATTGGATATCACTTTTCACATACAATTAAAATTTAAATAGAATCACCCGATTAATTGATATTCAAATTTGAAAATAATGAAATATTTTACTGTCACGAAGAAAACAAGACAATAAAAAATTTAGCACATGAAAAAATGAGTGAAAAAATATTACAAAATCCCATTTTCCCAAATATAAAAATTTTAGAAAATATTAAAAAAATAATTCTTTAATTTAATTTTTTTTAAAAAAATTACCCTGTCTTTTTCTTACAACACTGCATATATAATTAGTTCTAGAAACTTTTTCGGTCAAATTTCAACTGGTGACCATGAGTCACCTCACGAGTGCAAATGTTTAAAGAAAAAATTCAATGAATATACGTACATAAAATAAATCGCAAATTAATAAAGAATTAAAAAATATATATTTTAAAAAATTATAATAAATTTTAATGTTACGTTTCATTTTTATCAAGAAATATCCAAATCAAGTCTTGTTACAAACTTTAGATTATCCTTAAGAAGCACGGACAAAAATTTGCGGTGCCGTTTGTTAAATCGTATTCCCTCCTGAACTAAATCATATTTTCAATGCCGTTTGTCAAATCATATTCCCTCCCTGAACTAAATCATATTTTCAGTGCCCTTTGTCAAATCACATTCCCTCCCTGAACTAAATCATATTTTCAGTGCCCTTTGTCAAATCACATTCCCTCCCTGAACTAAATCATATTTTCAATGCCCTTTGTCAAATCATATTCCCTCCCTGAACTAAATCATATTTTCAGTGCCCTTTGTCAAATCACATTCCCTCCCTGAACTAAATCATATTTTCAGTGCCCTTTGTCAAATCATATTCCCTCCCTGAACTAAATCATATTTTCAGTGCCCTTTGTCAAATCATATTCCCTCCCTGAACTAAATCATATTTTCAATGCTGTTTGTCAAATCATATTTCCTCCCTGAATTAAATCACATTTTCAGTGCCGTTTGTCAAATCATATTCCCTCCCTGAATTAAATCACATTTTCAGTGCCGTTTGTCAAATCATATTCCTTCCTGAACGGAAACATATTTTCAGTGCATTTTGTCAAATCATATTCCCTGTCTGAACTAAATCATGTTTTCAGTGCCCTTTGTCAACTCATATTCCCTCGCTGAACTAAATCATATTTTCAGTGCCGTTTGTCAAATCATATTCCCTCCCTGAACTAAATCATATTTTCAGTGCCGTTTGTCAAATCATATTCCCTCCCTGAACTAAATCATATTTTCATCACAGGGCTAATGAATCTGAAAATTCAATTCTTGAACATAAACTGAAAATCCTTCAACCAATTTGGAAACAATATGCAAAATTTCAAAACATTTCCAGAATTGAATTCCAAGAAATCGAAACCACCTATCGCCTTTTCCCAACTTTTGCCAATACTATTTGACCGATGAATCAATCCTGTGACGAAAATAGAAGAGGACACCGAAACCCTGGGTACCGTTGTCACCGGGGGTGGGGGGGGGAGAGAAATATCGGGCCACGCGTCAGGGCAATCCCCTTTCGCACACACCCCTCCAACAAAACGAACCGGAAATCTCAATTTGCAAGTCAAAACCGTGTCCTGCGAAGGCTTTTCATCTAATTAAGGCCCAAGCCGGCTCGCTAAGGCTAAGGGCGACAGAATTTTGCCCGGGTATGTCTACAGGGCCTTCTAGGCATGAAACTGAAACGGATTAGTTTGAACTTGATAAGATTGAATAATGGATCGGAATGTAAACCTTTTAGATAATGAAGTAGACACAGTGGAAACACATGTAGGCGCTTCGGCGAACTGTAGTTTTGCTTTGGGAATGGGTTTTCAGTTTTTTTTTTTTTTTTAAAGCAGGTGTTTGTTCATCGTTGACTTGTCGTGCAGCTGACAATCATGTTAGCGCAAGTTAATAAAACTAGAAGATATAATTTGTTTGAAAGTTTGTGAAGTGTATGTATTTGGTTTCTGTTTGCTTTGGTTGAGGGAAAAAGAAAATAAAAAAACTTTTTTAAACAACGTAATCGATCTCGTTGATGTTTGATGGAGTTTAAGTACACGGAATAAATCTTTCGAAGCATTTTGGAGTTAATATTTCGTGCCGAGAAGTTTTATGTTGTCTGTTATAGGCAAACACGAATAAAAAGGATAAAAAAAAGCAAGTTAAATTTTAAAAGTTTCAAGAATATTATATGTTGCTTAGATATTTGGTTTGAAAAAACAAACAAAAAAGTGATGAAACTTTTGCGTGCGTTATTTTCACTATCCGAACTAATTTGTATGCGTTCTGAAAGTTGCGCGAAGCATTTTAAACTTTAACTCATTGTCTATTTAATAATATTTCAGATAAATATGCACGCGAAAGCAGACAAAAGAGAAGTACTGACGTTAATTGTTTTATTGGAAATAATGATACTTTTTCTCCGAACATTTCTACATATATGCATATAATACTCAGTGTTCAAAATTTGAAATAATGTAGTAATATTCATCATGTGCTGTATTTCAATAATACTAATCGCTTTTGACGACCGCTATGCTTATCTAGATTATTGATTTCTTTGGCTCACTAATTAACATAGAATGTATTTTTTCAAAAAAAAAAAAAATGTCATCTTATATTTGATACAACTGAAAAATATGAATTCAATAGAATCAGTTCACTTCAATTTAAAAACATAAGATTGAATGTTTTAATAGACGAGTTTGATTTCCGCCATAACATTTAAAAGTATTGTTATTGATTGAGAAATAAATTGAATTAAAAATTATTAAAATTAAAAGAAAAAAATTGTGAGGTAATGGAACTGTTATTATTAAAAATATGATTCTTTAAGTCTTAAGATAATACAAAGACCATATTTGTAAAATAATTCTCATACAAATCAATGATTATCCATCTGACGGTTAAGCCTATTTTCGAGCTCGATTACGCTTTCTGTTTGAAACCTATTTATTAATTTCTTTTATATCTTCTTTCCTCTAACTGAATAGCCTTTTGGTGACACAGCGAACTTCTCCTGAACATTTCTACTATTAATTAGCTAAGCGAAGTTTCTATATAATGCAGCTGTAATAACGTTCAATGAAGCAGTAAGGAATTTGTCTGATAGTTTATTTTCATTTGATTTTTATTAAATGTATTGCTTACCAATTTTTGTTATTTAAATTTTATAAACATTTTACCAAATATTGTTACGAATCTGTATTATTGCTTCCCTTCGCAGTTAGTCTCATAGTAAGGAAGCGAGATTTACAGATATTTTAATAGAGACCGAATGTATGTCAAGTAAATGACTCTTGACTTCGGCTACGAATTTGGCTACGGTAAAAATGAATATACTAGAAAGTACATGAATTAAGACATCTATGTTAAGACATGAGAGTTGGCGATTCTTCTAGAGTTTTCGACAAGTGAAGTGAATTTTGTCTATAGAATGTCATCTAGGACTGAACTATTTAGCAGCGATCTGAGGGCTATTAATACTGTGTTTTTATTTGTCAATGATTTGCTGCATGCATGTGTGTTACTCACTTCAGGAAGGACTATTTTCGTGTTTATTTCTGCTGTGTTCTGCTACCTATATTCCGAGTTTTCTTGTAAAATAAAACGCCTTATCGAGCTTAACAGACTTCTCACCGTACACGCACGGACATATTTTCCGTAATAATATTTTGATGTTTCCGACAAGTCTATTAATAATTTTAGGATTAAATTTCCATTTCTAAACTCAAAACTATATGGTTTTATCTTTTATTTGATATCTACATTGTTCTGTGTAATGTAAGTATTTTTCAAGTTTATTCTGTAATTGCCTGTGTGTACTTTTCTTTATTTGTGTGCATTTTGTTTATTATTTTTTATGATGAATGCAGCACTATATTGGTTTTTTTAATGGGTAGATATCTCTTGCTCTTTGATTGGCTAAAATAGAGGTGAGATGGAAAATAAGTTTGAAATGTTTTTTTTTTTTTAATTAGAAATTCTATACAAATATCACACAAGTTTCGAATCAAAACAAAAAGGTACGATTCAAAAAGAATATATATTAACATGTGAAAAGAATAATAATAATTTATATTTCGTACACTAGTAAATAAAAAACATTGTTTAAAATTAATTACTCCAAGAAAGGTTTTTAAAACTGCACCGACGTTCGCTTTAATCCTTTTCTAGGGCCGTGGGAAGTATGCTTCTCACCAAATTTATCAATCTTTGTATGAAATTATGTAGGTTGGTATAAGTTCTGACATATTTTTTTAGTCAGTCAGAAACTTAGATGCTTCAGTTCTTTATCTCAGACAAAATAATGTGTCTTAATTTGTTACTTAATAATGAATTAACCAAATTAATTAATGAATCAAATTAAATTTATCTAATAAGCTAAATGAATCCCTTTTCTTATCTAATTTCAAACCTAAAATTATTTTAACATAATATGACTAGAAAAAAATGGCCCTTTAAAGGGTTAATCCACATTGCATGCAGACATTCCACTTTAAAACACCACATTCTTTTTGCATCACATCACTCATTTACTGATTTGTTTTATTTTTAAATTTAAAGAATTATAATAAAATATTTCATAAATGCATGAAAAACTGCATGGAACAAATATCACACATGAAGCATTCTGTGTATTCTTAAATCGAATGAATCATCCAGATTGTGTTATCCCTAGAGAGAGAAAACCGAACAATTATGGGCAATCCAATCAAACTAGCAACTGAGAAAGCATGGACCAAATGGTTTAAACCAAACGTTTGAACCTATTGATTGCAATGCAATGTATATGCAACCCATTTCCAATGTACTAGATCATTTCGATACCTATTTGCGCTATGCTAACAAGTCTTTGGACGGAACAACGCATGCAGGCCTTCTGCAAGTTTATCATCGGAATGGGGAGAAGAGGGGGTGGCCTGGCAGCATGGGCCATCGGTGGGAGAACGAACATCTGGAGTTTTTCGATGTCTGGGAGTGAGTGAATGCTCTGAGTTATCGGAGAAGCGATCAAAGGTAATTAACATTGCGAGATGCTACAGCTACTTTGTGTGGCAGCGGAAGCTAGGATGGACCTGGAATTCTGTGGATGTTCTCGAGGATGGAAGTTGGGTTTTTAAAAGTTTTAAGTGGCTTTAAATTAGTCTGCTTCGTCCAATGGAAAATCGATACTTTATTGTTTCCGAAAATGGGGTGAAGTCCGTGATTGCCGTTTGGGGAGGATAGAAAGGTGTGGTTAAATTCTCAAGCCGTGATTTCCAAACATTTTTTTTGTGCCAATATCTTACATTTAAATAGGTTTATATGAATTGTTTTCCAATTTTTTTAAATGCATTCATGGATATTTTGTAGAAGATGTGAATTCTTTTAGTTCAGAAATAATTTAAACGAAAAATAGAAAGAAAAAGATCACTCTAAATGTTTGGTAAAAGAAACTAAGATTTTGGAAAAAGAAACAGAAAATAAATTTTATAGTACTGTCTAAGAAAAGTAAATGGTGTTAATAATAACCAAGAAAATAAATGGTGTTAATAATAACCAAGAAAATAAATGGTGTTAATAATAACCAAGAAAATAAATGGTGTTAATAATAACTAAAAATTCTCAAATCGTGGTTTCCAAACTTTTTTGTGCCCATATCTTGCATTTAAATATGTTTATATGAATTGCTTCTCAATTTTTTAAACGCATTCATGGATATTTTGTAGAAGATGTAAATTCATTTTGTTCTGAAATAATTTTTTTGAAAAATAGAAAAAAAAAATCCATTAAGTATTTTGTAAAAGAAAATTAAGATTCTGGAAAAATAAAGCTAAAATAAATTTTATAGTACTGTCTAAGAAAAGTAAATATTAGGTTGAATGTTGTTAATGCTAGTTAAGGATTCTCAAGCCGTGGTTTCCAAAATTTTTTGTGCCTTACATTTAAATATGTTTATAAGAATTGCATTCTTATTTTTAAAATGGGTGCATGGATATTTTGTAAAAGATATGACTGCTTTTTTTTTTCAAAAATAATTTGAACGTAAAATAGAAGAAAAAAAATCACTCTTAATGTTTGGTAAAAGAAAACTACTATTCTGGAAAAAGAAATCGGAAATAGATTTTACAGTACTGTCTATGAAAACTAAATATAATGTTGAATGTTATTAATAATCATTAAGAGTTATATCAACGCATGAGTCAATAATAATCATAATTATTATTGGTGTACAATATATGTTATATGCCAACTGGCGTATTTTTTATTTATGTTATCTATATAAAAATATGCTAGTTATCAAATAATCGATACTGATTTTTAGCTATTTGGAGCCTATAAGTTAGACGTACAAGCACAATAATATGATATGAAGATGGTTTAGTTTAGTTTAGTTATATTAACGTCCCATTGTAAAGCAATACTAGGGCTATTTTGGGACGGACCTCGTAATTTTGAACCACGGTCAGATGACGAGGACGACACCTGAGCTGGCACCCCCTCTCCACGCCGCACCAGCGGGAGGACGTTTGGCATGACGGATTTAACGTTCAACAGACTCCCTTACACGAATGTTCTTCGGTCCAAACGGGTCTCGAACCTGAAACCCTACAGGTCACAAGACGAGACCTTACCATCAGGCCACCGCGGCCCCAATATGAAGATGGATCTTCAATCAGAATTTGAATTTTGATTCTTTTAACATTTATTTTTCATAAAGAAATAAGAAAAATTACATATTTTAATATTATAAATTAATGAATGCAAATAATATTGGAAATTAATGAATGCATATTACATTATTTCGATATTGGAAATTAATGAATGTAAATAAACTCGACATTCATCAAGGAAGAAAACAGTTAACAGGTACGATTATAATGTTAGAGGAATTTACATGTTGTTTTAAAAAGTATTTGAAAGATCTATTTAAAAAATATCTAAAATTTGATTCCTTCAAATTTTGAAGAAAGTGAATTCATTGAATGTCTGTGGGTGTGGGACTAGAAAATTATGAATTATTTTATATTTGAGCCGTCAAACATGTCTTTTGACGACAGAATAAAAGTAATATCAATATAAGTTATTTTGAAGATATACAGATCAATCTTTTTATCAACTGATATCAACTTTTTATCAACTCAAACATTGCTTATTAACTTAGAAAAATATATTATGTAACTAAACATAAAATCTGGTGTAATCTTGCTACCGTCTATTTGAAGATAGCTTTCTAATTGTGCAATTCATTTTTTGATGGAGATTTGAATATACAAGGAAAAATTTTTATGGCTAAATTAAATTATTTCAAATGGGGAGATTTATTTTTAAAAGTTTTTTACTGCAATTATGGAGAAACGTATCTAAGGAAATCAAGCAGCAGAATTTTTGATTAAAGTATAAACATTTGAATGTTCAAGTTAGTAACGGCCACCTATTAAGCAGTTTGAAACAATCCATAGTCCAAAGTGAATCAACTGTCACAATAAAGTAAATAGTGACCTTTCGAAATTATCAAAATTACCAGAAAATGCCAGTCAAAATATTATTTCTAATTATTATTCATTATTATTTATTCTAATTTGAATACTATTTCTATTATTATTTCTAATTTGAATAAATTATTTCTAATTTGAATAAATAATCGTCCTGATGTAGAAATAACTATGTTATATGTTAATTCCTTTATCTTACCTGTGGGCACTGTATTCTGCAGGAAAGAGCCTATGTAGCTGAGGTAACAGGTGAGGCAAGTGAAGAGGACAACTAGGAGCAGCAGGTCTCGTACGAAACGCCATCTGGTGGGCGGACGGAACCTCATCAAAACTCGAGTACGAAGAGCTCTCTGTAAGACAAAAAAGCAAAGAATCATTGAATTTGTCAAGTCACTTTCAAAATAAATTGCAGACTTTGCCAAAGTTGTGTAAATTAGGATTTATCTGGGAAATGTTATTCTGGAATACGTTAGCATTTGACTGATTTTAAACAATGTTCCGTCAAGAGTGCGTTTTGGCGGATTTTAGAGACTAGTCGATTTTATATGAGCTGACGTCCCCCTCTCAAAGTTTCCACACCAAACCGGCAGGAGGGCGTTTGGCCCTAACGGATTTAGTGTGCACCAGGCCCGCTTGCGCGGCGGTTCTTCGGTGGAATCGGGTCTCAAACGCAAAATCCTCCAATTCTGAACCCGGGACCTTATCACCAGGATACTGCAACCCCTAGGACTTAGAGATAACGGAAAATTCTAACAAAGATAAAGCAACTGGAGGATCGCTTTCTTAGCAACATTAGAACGCCACTTGCTAGTAGTACGTTTCTTTTCAGTGTTTAATGAAATGTTAATTTATATCATATTAGTTTATCCTTTTAAGTTATCTACTTAGGTTAACGTTATGTAATAAGCCTTTTGTTATTAACATAATTTAATAATTCTTCAAGTCCATTAAAGTTAGTGCATTCACATACAGTGATTTTCTGTAAAACACAATAGCAGTTATTTTATGAAAAGAGTCTAATCTTTTGAAATTGATGGCCTGCATCTATTGTTTTTCTTCTGAAGCTAGCTGATTTCCCACAACATTTAGAAAAACTACATATGGCTAATTGCATAGTTTATATTACCTAATTATTTTAATAAGTACTATCTAAAGAATTCAAAGGGTAATTAAGATACACATTCCTATTCGTTTTTATGAATGGACTCTATTCATTAACGACATGAAATTACAAGCATGTTTCTATATATATATATATAAAGATTTTATATCGTTCTAACTGTACAATTAGATGTAGAATTAACAGTATACAAATGCAATGTTGTAAAGAATTGCCTGTAAATATCAGACAATCCCTGAAATTTCTAAATTAATAAAATAATAGTTCTGCCACTTCCTTTTTGAACTCGTCATATCGTGCAATTTTTTTCTAATCTATAAATTACTGTCCAGTTTTCTACTATTTGGCATATGACTTCATATATTTATGTGGTATCTCAGATTAACATCAGAGCTAAAATATAAATAGATAACTTTTATGGAAGAAAAATCCCAACTGTTCTCGAGCAAGGTCATTTGTATGTCAGGAAAATTTAATTTATAAATCATAATTGTTGATCGTTGGTGTGAGAGTACATTTAATATTACTACGAAGCTGCTATATAACTTCTCTGCACAGTAAATCTCAGGTAGAAGAGAGTTTTACAGTAATCTCTAACTGATACTGAATGGATGCCAATAACACCCGCCTCGGTGACCATTTGATGATTTGAAGACGAGTCTGGAGCCTAAAGTACACGAATTTTGGCGACACTTTTATTAGAAGCAACGATACAGTATCTTTCTAGAAACTTCTATACCCTTGTCTCGGAATGTTTAAAAGTGGAGGCCCATAGATAAGATGTAATAGTAGAATGAATTCTTTCTTTAGATTGTTGATCTCCAACGCGCTTTCTCGAAGTGTTTAGTACTGTTGCTGTTATTTAATAACGCTGCATGCATGCTGTTTTCTTTTGAAAACGTTATTTTTATGTGCGCTTTGGCAGTATTTCGGTGCTTGTATTTCCTGGTCTTCTTATGGAATAAAGCGTTGTTATTTGTTATCGAGTTTGCTGGACTTCTTATCGTACATTCACAAGATGAATTCTCCCGTAACAATACTTCTCTGAAAATAATTTTAACAGAAAATATTATGAAATATCTGATTTAGAATCATAAAGCAAAGGAGGACACAGAAATTTTCATATACACTGATAAAGGAGCGTAAGTCCCAAAAACATCAAATGATACATGAAAATATGAACAGGGATGTCGCTTAGAAGAACTACAGCATGCAAAAGTGCGAAGCCAATAAAAAGATGGTAACTCTTTATTTGGCGATATTTTAAATTTCAACAGTAGATGGAAGAGCTCAGTTTTACAGCTGATTGGAATTCTATTCAATACTGTCCGAACTCCCTAGAAATGGCGAAGGGATTAAAGAATCCTTTCGGCAATTGGTAATCACTTCACATTTCTCAGAGATTTGTAACGAAGATGGAGATTCTTTGGATGAGTTTGGCGCGTCTATGGTTTCAGTTTACGTAAAACGTTGCATACATTTCATATACAGATAAAATTTTGAAAGATTAGCACTGAAATTCGATTGCAACGCCCTCTAGCTCAGCCAACTGACGTTTCCACCCATGCTTTCCATCATTACTTTGAAAATTTATACATCTCGTACTTTCTCTACTATATAGTTCGTTGGATTTTGACTGATGTCTGTTTATTTTTCGTTTTGGTAACTAACAAAAAAAATTAGGATCAACTAATAATTAAATCGGAACAAAATATAAAAAATACAATCTCTAAAATCTGTGAAACGATAAAAATATGAAATAAAATTTCTTGATTTAGTGGCAACTAGATGATTTGGGGACCAACAGTTTCTTTCAAAATATTGATTGTGTTTGAGTTAAATTAATTCGTTTATGCATGATTTGATACTCAATATTCTTGCAACAACAACAACAACAACAACAAAAGAGTTCATCTAATGAATTCGAAATTCACTCTGTCTTTTGCGGTAAAGTAATTTCACTTTCACGTTACTCAAATAAACTACTTAACTAATTGGCAGAATTTTTCTTCTTAAATTCTGTACAGTGGAAAATATTACATGACTAAATATTAGACAGAACAATTAAAATTTTTTGAATTTTTTTGTAAGAATGAAATCTTTTATTGAAAATTATGCGCAAAATATTTTTTAAAAAATGCCAAAAATCAGGAAAACCTTGCGCAGTTATTAAATTGCTGCTATTAAAAATAATTTAAAAAAATTTTAATACGATGTCGAAATTAAAATTGTGCTGAATATTCAAAAAAATATATAAAAATAAATATCAGAGAGACAGATTTTTTCTTAATTTTTAATTAAAGTTCTAAATAAAATTTTGGGAAACATCTCTGAATTCTCGCCTTCTTTAATGCATTTGTGAGAATTTGGTAGCTTTAGGTCATATGGTCTGTGCTATAAAGCGTCGGCACGCTCACATAAACAATTTTCTTGTGAGCATAGATATTTACACCAGTAACAAGGAAAAATAATAATTGAATCAAGAAAACAAATTATGATAGAAAATTCTAAAAGCAGAATTTTACAATGTTTACAGAATAATGCGAAAGTTAAAAATCTAACAACATAAAATCTTTCCAGAGGTGAGTTCAATCTAATTCGTAATTTACTCCAATGGAAAATGAATTTTGTAAAGTAGTCTCGCACTCATCTTCTCTTTTTTCCAACTTAATTACTTGAGAACGAACTCCGTGAATTTTAAGTTCCACTTCAAATTAGTAATGCTAACCACTACTCGTTAGAATTCACAATGCATTCAATAGGACATATTACCCCCCACTGAAACGGAAAAGAGTTATTATTCATTAACCACAAACGTAAGATTTCCTGAAATATTGTTTGGACACTTTTCGAAATGTGTTCCATCGCAACAAAAACTTCTTTTAATTTAACAACAATAGCTAGAAACGAGTGAATTCAGTCCATGGAAATAACAGGGGAACTGCTTAACCATTTTAAAAGCGACGAGGAAAATCCTTTCTTGCGATTTAACTGCTTAACGCACGAACTGTTCTTTATTTAATTTACAACCTTTGTGCGTTTTCCCGCGCTAGGAACGCGTGCAGCACATTCGTTTCGTTGCCACGCCATTTTTCAAAACTTTTCGGAGGAAAATCGTTTGTGACAGGTAGGAGCGTTCATTAGAATTTCTTTTTGAAAGAAAATATTTTTGGGATGCACATTTCGATGACAAACGATCCGAAACAGAAACGAAATGAAAAGTTTTTCTCGTTCAAAAGGTTTTCAGAATTCGAATTAAACAAACAAACGATTTTGTAATCAGTACGAACAGCGAAAAGAAGGGCAGGTGGGTGGCTTCGGGTAATTTTTGTTCTTCGTTCTAAGAAATAGTCATTATTTCGATAAAATGAGAGTTTTGTTTTAAATTAAAGTTTATCTTTCTGAAATGGAGGCGCAACTTTTTCCTTCCGAACTTTAATCTAGGAAGACTATTTATCTAACGAAGGAAAGTTAAGAATATTTTAAGCTGTTTGAAACTTTTTATGTGAATATAAACAGTTTTGAATTAAATAGTTTATTTTTTTGAGGTAGTGTTATTAATTTAGCTTTCACAAATGTAGTCTGTTATTTTTAGCTTTATATTCATAATTAATTGAAAGTAATGCCATTTATTTGAAACTGCAAAACGAAATGAAGCTACTTTTAGGATCTTTAATATACTTTTTGAATAAAAATGAAGAGTTGCTATGATATATGATCGAAAGATTAAAGATTTTTATAGATACAAATGGAATTTATAATTAACGTACATCTTATCATGAACGTCGTTAAAGTATATGATAAAAATCTCTAAAGCATTATATTTTATAATCTGTTACATATTTATTTATTTTGTGATACAACGCTTAAAAAAGTGTCATCATTGCCTGTTTAAATATTGCTACACTACAAGTAAGAATCAATTTCATACTGTACAAGATGAGGCCGAATTTAAAAGATTCGAATTAAACAAGAATTTCAGATAATTCTAATTGCAAAATTCTTTTCCAATTTAAATAATTTAAACGATTATTATAAATGCAGAGTAACGCAAACACGGTCTGTAATGAATCCTTTACACATAAATTCTCAGTGATAGTTTACATTTTGCATTAAAGTATTACAGATAACTAATTATCATGAATTTACTGAGTCTAAGAGAGACTAAGTTAAAACAGCCGTCATGTTTTTGAAATTTCCAAATAGTTTAAAACCCGCCATTTGCCAATATGCCAATTCGCCAACCCAATATTTGCCATATTCCAATTCGAATTGAAGATATTCACTTAGAAGATATTCCGAATCTAGACATGAAAATTCCATTAAGAAATCGGTTTTGAGTACTAACAGCTTATTAAAAGATATTTCTAAGCTATTTAACAAATCGATCTAACATTTTTGTTTATTGCATTAATTTAATTTACTAGTTAAAAGAGATAAGACGAATTGTTACTCTTTCAGTAACACCACGCCGCTAACTATTAATTATTTAGCCGCTATTTAAAAACAATATAGATAGTTCTGAAGTATACTTCAAATATTCATTCAATAACTGTTTGAAAATCATTCTAATACAACTTTCAATAAATGCATTCTTATTACATTATTTTTCATTTAAGAACAAAAGTAATAAATTATCTTTAAAAATTCCGATTTATCTGAAATTATAGAACATAACTGATTAAGATTATATCCTCATTCAATAGCAGGAATACGAACAAACTATACAAATTAGATAGATAGAAATTAAATTGACAAATATAAAAATATTTAACTTTGCAATGAGAATCGGACAGTTTTTCTTTTATTTTAGGAAATACTAACAACCTTAATTTTCACTCTTTACTTCAAAAAAATTAGGGATTATTACTAGTGACATTCAATTTTGTATTCTGATCTAATTTCTGTAAATTATCCTTCGGTCCCGCAATTTTAGACATTGCATTATATTACACCACTTATATCTCCGCTTTTAAAGTCAAAAGGGTTTAAATAAAGGTTTAATAAAAGGTTTTTCGGTTTAAATAAAAGGATGCAATTTTTAAAAAATAACGGCACGGACACAGTGAAAGATTAATTTAAAACTTATATTAGGACTCAAATACAAGACACACAAAGAATAATAATAAAATAAATAAGAAAGTTAAAATATATTATAAATAATTTATAAAACGAGAGAGTATTGGGTTGCTGGATTTGGCAGCTCAAAAGGATTCATGTTTAAAATTTTCTTCTATAAGACGATTTGTTTTATCACACAAAACCGCACTGGAAGTCATGATTTGGTTCACTATAAATTATTTGTGAGAATGATATTTAGACATTGTAGTTATTTTCTATTGTAAGAGTTTGGAAAACTCAGGAGATTGTTAGTAGACATTCATTTTGTTTTTTGTAGCATAGCGCATTGGATCGTCATTTTCATCATAGAAACTGTTCGGAAGTAGGTGCGAAGGAACAATGAAAGGAAGTTAGTTGGTTAGTTATATTAACATCCAGTTTTAAAGCAACACCAGGGTATTTCAGGACAGACCTCATAATTTTGAACCGCGGTCAGATGACGAGGACGACACCCGAGCTGAAATCCTTCTTTCTAAACTTCCGCCCTACACCAGCGGTCAGACATTTGGCCACGATGCACTGCTTTACACGAAGGTTCTTCGGTGGAATCTGGTATCGATCCTGAAACCCCCTGGTCCCGAAGACAGAATCTCACCACCAAGACACAATGAAGGGAAAGTATCATGTCTTGAAATGAACATAACTTCTTCTCTACTCCATCCCTGTAGATTTTTTTTAGAAACTTTTAACATTATTTTATAAATGTTTCTTCCAGTTTTTCCATTATTATACTTGTCTTACTAGATATTTAAAACAGCCATCCTAAATTGAGATTTGAAATTGAACATGGTATAGGAACGAAAAAATCCCCTATCGTTATGGCTTATATGGTTAGGGGATCTGCATATTTTTCTTGTCCAAATGACAACATATGTATTGACATACGTTGTACGTCGCCGAAATGCATATGTTTATTGAAAAGCAACAAAGAGTGAATCTGCCTTAATAATATCTTGAAAAAATAATTGTCTTCAATAGTTTTAGACAATATGAAACCCTTGCGAAGTTACATGGAGAGTTTTTGATAGTGAAATGAAAGAAAATGAATCATGAAAAAAGAGAAACGTCTTAATACAGAGAACGAACGTAAATGACGAGTGTCATTCTAATCAGGTTTTGCTTTTTAGTTATTTTAAATAGTTCTTTCTATCATTTATCTTTAACTGCTAATTCATTTTCTTATTTGCTTTCTTTTATTTACGTAAACGACAAAAATTTCCTCAACGAAATTAAAAATCGCGGAATCTTTTCCTTGCAAAACGAAAGATAAACGAAGAAAAAAAACTAAAAAAACCACCAAATAAAAGGCTACGAAATAAAACAAACAAATTCTAATAATTTATCATCAGCTGACAGTTGTATCATTCAAATTTGATAAAATATGATTTCTTGTACTCTAAACATGGAAACTTTTACATTTTAAGTCTTATTCTACATGTCGTTGCCACAAAGATAATAATTAATCCGATTTCTTTATACACCAAGCAACAGCCCCTTCGGTGGCGGCGACTCGGCCGCCAGACAGCCAGGGCGAAAAATCCCAGCGACGTTGCTTGTCAATTCCGAGCGAAGACGGCACTTAATCACGCAAGTTAGCGTGCTTGCAGTTACGGGTGCGATTAATCTAGCGTTCTTCTTCCGCATTAAATGGCCGCAAAAGAATTCTGTAAATTAGTTAGCTCGTGTTGCATGGTGGTTAAAGAAAAACGGGAGGAAAATTCTCGCATCAATCACCATTGTGCCTCTCTGCGATATTACACGCGCTCGCTTCCTACTTTGGCGGGGGTAGAATGTTTGGACTTCGCTAAACTGTTTTGCTCGTGTTTACTTAGTTTGAGAATCTCCGAAGTGAGGGAAAATAAAGTGCGTAAATCTTTAGGTTGAAACCACTTTATGTCAATGCACGACGGGAAGAATTATTGCTGCTTCCTTAAATGTAGAGCACGGGAAAGCGAAACTTTGTGCCATGAATATTTAATGAATATTCACATCAATGAGTTACGAAGGTGTATCACGTGACATAAACAAAAGGAATAAACTTTAAGCAATATTGATTTCGAGGCAAGTTTCCTATTCCACTTCGCTCACTTCATTAATAATATTATGAATTAATCTCAGTGAATATGGGTCCATTAATTATAATTAAACTAATATGGTTAAGACCCAAACGTACTAACGTTACTTTAGTTTTAACAGTTTAAAACTATTAGTATAATGTCACTTTCTGCCAGTTACGTATCAATTAATTTCATCAATATTATGTCAAAGGATATGTCAATATTATGTTAGTTGATTACGAGACAATAAATCATTTATTAGCGTTATGGATTTATATCAGCGAATAAGAATTAATTATAATTAAAATAATATGGATGAGGTCGAATGTATAATGCTACTTTAGTTTTAACACTTTAAAACTGTTAATATGATTTCACTTTGTGTCAACTATATAGCAATGATTTCGTCAATATTATACCAATTAATTTCGCGGCAAGTTCCCCATTCCATTTCAGTCCCTTGATTTTTGGATTAATTAAACGAATATGGATACAATAATCTTAATATCGATGAGGCCAAATGTAACTAACAATACTTTAATTTTGACAATTTAAAACTATTAACATAATTTCACTTTCTATAAATTATATATCAATTGATTCCATCAATATTATGTCAACTGATTTCGAGGCAAGTTTCGTATTCCACATCGGTCACTTGATTAAAGTATCATGAATTAACCTCAGAGAATATCGATACATTAATTATAATTAATAATATGAATGAGGCCAAATGTACTAAATCTACTTTAGTTTTAACACTTTGAAACTATTAGTATGATTTCATTTTCTGTCAATTATATATCAACTGATATTGACAATATTATATTAATTGATATTGTCAATATTATATCAAAGGATTATATCAGTATTATGTGAACTTATTACGAGACAAGTTTCCTATTCCATTGTGGTTCATTAATTAATATTATTATGGATTAATCTCAGATAATATGGATGTATTAGTTATAATTAAAATGATATGGTTAAAGCCAAATGTACTAATGATACTTTCGTTTTAATACTTTTAAAACTATTAGTAAGATTTCCTTTTCTGTCAGTTATATATCAATCGATTTCGTCAATATTATGTCAAAGGATTACGATGCAAGTTTCCTATTTCACTTCGGTCTCTTGATTAATAACATTAAGTATTATTAATGGATATGGATACATTAATTATAATGAAAATAATATGGATGAGGTGCTACTTTAGTTTTAGCACTTTAAAAATGTTATTATAATTTCACTTTCTATCAATTATATATATCAATTGATTTCATCAATATTTTGTCAAAGGATTATGTTAATTAATTACGATGCAAGTTTATTTCCTATTCCACTTCAGTCCCTTGATTAATAGTATTATGGTTCAATCTCAGCGAATGTAGATACATAAATTATAATTAAAATAATATGGATGATGCCAAATGTATTAATGCTACTTCAGTTTTAACACTTTAAAGCTGTTAATATGATTTCCCTTTCTGTCAATTATATATCAATTGATTTAGTCAATATTACACCTAAATATTATATCAATATTATGCCAACTGACTTCGAGGCAAGTTCCCTATTCCAATTCAGTCCCTTGATTAATAGTATTATGGGTTAATTTCTGCAAATAGGGATGCGTTAATTATAATTAATGTAATATGATTGAAATCAAATGTATTAATTCTACATTAGTTACCCTTTTAATACTTTAAAATTATTAGTTGAATTCAAATTTCTAGAAAAGAGTTTTAAATATAAGCATATTTTACAGAAAAATAATGAGAAAAATTATTTATCTGCATTATAAATAATATTAAATAAATTACTTATAAAATATTATAAGTGAATAATTATTTAATTACTTATTTATAATGTTAAAAATTACTTTATTGCATCTCTAAACCAATGTGATGAGATATGCAATTGGCTGAATACAATAAAAAAACTTTAATATAAAATTGATAAACAAAATAAAGAAATTTTAAGAAAAACCTGAACATAGTATTTTAAAGAATACACAACACAATAATCAAAACCTTAACATAGAATAAATTGCTAATAATAAATTAAAAAGAAGTTTACGATGAATTTTTTCGTCTCAATTTTTCTTAAAACCATAGACACATGAAGATGAAATAATATCCTTATCTCATATAAAATCAGATTCGATCAAATAGGTTTCATAACTTTAAAAGAGCTAGAGATAGTTAATAATCAGACTTCTTTCATTAAATTTTGAATAAAAAGATATATAATTTATTATGCATAGATATGGCGTAAATGCGCTAAACGCATTAAGTTTAATTTTAGGATAAGAATAGATATTTCTTTTATAATCGAAACAGATAGAAAAAATGTTGATGTAAAGTTATAATTCTCTCAAATTTTTATGCTAAATGTTTAATGAAATATCATTTGTTTTAAGACAATTTTTTTTAGTTACAAATTCGTTTTTAGTATCTTAAGCTTTTTCATCACATTTTAAGTCATGTCACGTAGCATTTGTCAACTAAACATAATAACTCCTAAAATATTTTTTAAATTACGAGTCTGCTAGATATTTTCAGCAAGCAATTGGTTTAACGAGAACATTTAATTTCACTTCAGTTCCTTATGCCTCTATTTTTAAATATAATAATTTGATTAAAAAATAAAGCCATATTGTTTTAACAACCTTATAAACGTTCTGTTTGTTGTATGAATGCATCATTCTAATGAATTTAAATTCCAGATACCAAAGTGCTATTAAAATATAAATGTCTAGGCAAGCTGCCTTCGAACTGTACGTTGTACTTCTTTTGCACAAATAGACTAGTAATGCAGCTTTATTTTCTTATGTTTTATCTAAATTAAAAATATAATTAACATAATATTTTTCCTTAACTTTCAACAATTGGAAAATTTTGTGATTAAGTATTAGAAGAAGCAATGAAAACGATTAATTTTTTTTAAATCGTCATAATTCAAAAAAAAATATCGCAAGACAACTAATTGGTTTTATTAAAACGACACTTTTTTTTATTTCAAAATTTTGAAAAAAAAATTCTCGTGCAACAACAATTTAAAAAGTTAATGTAGAAAAACACGAATATTTTTGCATAAATATTAATTAATAAAAATTTAATAATAATAATAATAAATCTTCAAATTGCATGTTTTTATGTTTAAAAGTACATTTCTGTTAAAGTTGGAAGTTACTACATCAAACGATCTGATATATAATACAAAACAGACGCACATTCTCTTTTATTGTCAGTTAAAATAAAACAAATGCTTCGGGAAATTTCAAGTGCGAATTTCACTTAGCTACCTTTCATATTAAGAGAAATTTTTAAAATGTTAAAATATATTTTATAAACATTTGCGAGCAATGTTTATAAAATATATCGATAGTAAAATTAGGAAAATTAACGTACTACGATTACTACAACGCATTAATGTTGACTATTGCTACGTATATGTAAATATTAAGCATTAAAATGATTTTAAAACATAAAATTAAAAGTGATAAGAATTTAAAAAGGTTTAAACTGTATAAATTTAACTTCTTTCTTATATAAGGATTTTATTAAATGGCCTCATTATAAAATTAAAAACGTTTACTAATGACAGTTTAAAAAAAATAGCAATCTTTTCTTACCAAGCGTTGAGGTGCAGTTACCATGGAGCAGACGAGATTTTTGTCACAAAGGGGCGTCAGGCACCCCCATCAGTTCACAAACAAACTTTGGGAATCCTTGGAATTTCTTGAATCTGGAATAAAAGAATTTGAATTTCAGAATTTTTTTAGTAAGCACATGTATAACAGAAGTATTTAAAGAGAATTTAAAACTATAAATGAATTATGGAGTGGAATTTAATTTAAAATTATTTTATCCTAAATAAAGGGTTCTTTAGATTATTTTTCATTTAACATTTAATAGAAAGATAAAATAATAACGATTATTGAGTTTTGTAAGCGATTGTAAAATTCCATCTATGTTTAATTAAATGTGAATAAAAAGAACTATACCAAACATATACATACACATATATATTTATAATAAATTCAATTTATCTACGTTTTTAAATTATTTTCCATTAATTCTTAAATCATTATTATCAGCTGAAATCCAAAAAGATTTTTTAGTTGCGCTGCCATCTGACTTCTCAGAATATCTTAACTTCAACTATCCTAAACAACTTCTCAAACAACTCTTCAATTTTAGTTTCAGTTTCGAAATGAGAAATCTCCTTTCAGAGCTGTTAAAATGTCGCCAATTTCCCTTTTCGTTTGTTTTTTGCTTTGTTATTTCTGCCGACGAAGTTTCGTCACACTTTTTTTCCTAATGCCATAACTAACTCGAACTTCATTGACAATAATATCAGAAAATTATTTTAAAAATTAATTTGTGTCCTTCAAATTTCAATTAAACTGAGCTATAGCTTTTTATCATGATTGTAAAGCGTGTCCCAAAATTAACGCAAGATTTCAATTTGCCACCAATCGTGCAATAAAGTGTTTGCAAAAATATTAAAAAAAATTATTTAACAACCGATACTTTAAGGTTAGTAAAATTGGAGCGTTACAACAGAACGTCACACGATAGATGTGCTATTGCAGTATTTTTTCTTGAAATTGCTATATTTTTATTGAATCATAAAGTACACAAAATAGGACTATGTATGGAATGTTACATAGGGCAAATGGCCTCCATGGTTTTGCTGGCATTAAGGCATTCTTTTGTCGAACTTTTCCATGCCCTTTTTGCTTAAATATTGCTGGGGGCCGCGGTGGCCTGGTGGTAAGGTCTCGGCTTCGGAACTGGTGGGTTCCAGGTTCGTGACCCGATTCCACCGAAGAACCGTCGTGTAAGGGGGTCTGTTGCACGTTAAATCCGTTATGACCAAATGTCCTCCCGCTAGAGTGGTGTGGTGTGGAGAGGGGGGTGCCAGCTCAGGTGTCGTCCTCGTCATCTGACCGCGGTTCCAAATTTTGGGTCCGTCCCAAAATAGCCCTAGTGTTGCTTCAAACGGCACGTTAATATAATCAAACCAAACCTTAAATATTGCTGAATTTCGTTAATGCAGTGCCGAATTTCCTCTTTCAATGCACGCATGCTTATAGGTTTCTTGGCAAAGACCTTTGACTTCAAATAATCCCACGAAAAGAGAAAAGATGGTGTTAAATCGCACAATCTAGGGGGCCAATTCCTAAATTTTCGAACTGTGACCGCCAGACTCATTATTTTTGAAATATTGTTCAACAAGGAAAACACGTGGTTCTATCGTGTAACACTCCATTTTTAATAATTCTAAATTATCAGCTGTCAAATGACTTTTTAATAGGGTTGCCCACACTTTACTGCACTTATGGTGTCAAATTCAAATCTTGTGTTAATTTTGAAACACTCGTTATCCTTTTTCAGTATTCTACATTGCAACACTGTGAATTATTTATGACACTATACATGCTTGCATGCTCGATTAAACTTTACAATGCGTTGTGTAACCATTTGGTTACACGTTTTTATTTCCATTTATAAGCTTCACATGAATGTTCCAAAGAACAATAATGAATGTTCGGAAATCCTTTTTTAAATGTTTTTTGATAAACATTTGTAGAAAAAACCGATATATGGCAATACTCGTATTGGAAATTTGGAAAAATACCAAAATAGCTGTTGTATGGATAGTTCTGCAATTAAAAATACTATCAAAAATATTTTTTGCATTGCAAGAAATACATTGGTAAAAAGGGACTTCTATTTTTATTGCAGAATTGTCATAATGTGATTTGTGCCATTGGGATATGTTTAATTCATAATGTAATCATTTCGCACATTCAATTTTATGTTTAATTCATATTGTAGTCATTTCGCACATTCAATTAAAAAAAGATTCACGGGAAAAAATCATTAAAATTTTTAATAAATTTTCCTAAATTCTATTTAGCTATTCAAAATACATATATTATAAAAAAATTTAAAGTCAGGCATTTAGGGTTAAATTAATATCGTATACGATATTATTGATAAAAATTTTATCCCCTTCTAGCTTATTGTTTCATTTATAGTGAGAGCATATAAATAATTTAAATTATTTACTAGCAAAACTATTAATATTTTGTTGGCAGATTTTCTTTTCTATAACGAAGATAAAATCCTTTTAAAAAAGTGGTAATTTTAATATAAATTTAACTGGAAATGAAAAGTGCATTCTACTTAACTTTTTGGGATATATATATCTTAAGATGAATTTTAATTAAATCTGCACTGTACAATGAAATGTTTTTATCTTTATATAAAGAAGAAAGCAACAGAATTCGTATCTGTAACAAATCAAATTTGAAAAATCGTTTGCAGTTTACCAAACATTCTTAACCTTGTAGCGTATAATTTTCACGATGTTTCCAAAATTAATGCGGCTGTATGTAAGAAGTATTAATCTTTATACAAATAAGATAACGATTTTGGAGAAAAATATTACAAGAAACATTTCCAATTATTAAAATTGTTCTTAACTATAAAAGAGTTGCTAAATTACATGCAATATTTTGTTGAACATAATGCTTGTATAACTAAAAAAAGTTCAGTTTAATTTCCTCGCAGGCTTAAAGAAGAAAAAGATTTTCTATTATCAAAATGGTTTCTCTCTCGCTGTATTTATAACTATATTAGAATATGTTTCCATCTTTAAACAATAAATATTTCAGATTAGTCCCATGAATGTATTTAAAAGGGAGTATAAAAAAACATTTTCCTCTTAGAACTAATTATTTTACAGCATAAAGATAATTTTCAAAAAAAAAAAAAATTACAACATTGGATTTTAGAGAAGAAACAGAGTTGATATTATACAAGTATCTATTTTTATCAACAGCTACCTATGTATCATTATTAGTTACACATTCTTATAATGATGCTTTTTTCCCCAAATCAACAATGAATTTTAATGAAAGAATATAGCCCACGATATACTAAAGAAATGAAAAAAAATATTTTATACAAGTTAAAATAAAAAAATAATTTTAAATCGAGAATCTGCATACACTACTGGAAATGAATGGCGATTAATAAAATCCTAAAAAAAATATATTTTAATTATTTTTGAGCAAATGCAAAATAAAGTAAATGTTATGTAGCTCTTTGAGGGATGTAGAAAACCCGAAAAGGTATTCCATTCATAATATTGAATCATCTTCAAATTAGTATAAAATTATAATTATATTAAGGATTCAAATATGGCAGCTGTAGAACAAAATTTTAATAATAAAATTCACTTTTTATGGATGAGAAACATTACTCTAAAAAAAGAAGTCTGAAGATGAAAAGCAAAACTTGTAATTCTGCAAATGGTCATTTAAAATATTCATTTTCGGCTCAAATTCTTTTTTCATAAAACATGGCAAAAATAATTTGATTAAAACCTTTTTAGAACATTGTTTTATTACGATATTAAAACAATTTTTAAAATTTTAATTATTTTCTATTTTTAGTCTTTAATTTTAAAATTATAAATATTATGAAATTAATTATTTTTCAGATACACACTCACTATTGTCAGTTACATGGTATCAAAATTTAATAGAAAATCAAATTACAGCGTTTAACTGATAATTCTGCTTTAAAAATATTGAAATAGAGCATAGATAACCAGGTAACACATATTTTCAAAATTTAAAAACATTCGCACATCAAAAAATGAGTGAAATAATAAATATAAAATTGTATCTTTCCAAACTTAAAGAAAGTGAAGTCAAATGAATGGACATAAAAATTCTAATTCTTCACTTTCCTAAAATTAACCACAGTTAGATTTCTCGATATCAAAAGTTCATAAAGAAATAATCAATATATAAAAACATCGATTTACCGAAATAAAATGTTATATCTTTATTATCACTTACTAACTAAAAGCATTCCTCTTGAATGCTTTTCAATTCCTACTATTAATTTACACTCTCCCTATATATATTTATATATCTTGTTCAAATTTTCAATCGTTAATAAAATACTTTTTATTCATCCACTCAAGTCCAAATACATTTTTTAAAATTTATAGTGGATGACACTTGATGTTAATACAGTTTTTTCAAATATTAATTCATTAATTATTAAATTTAATTCATTTTTAATACTCTAAATAGAGTTTTAGCAGTTTGTAATGAAAAATTGAAATCAACAGGCAGTAGCTCAATCGGTAAAATGCAAGGATTTCAGTATTTTTCACATGAAGGTGAAGAATGCGAGTTCAATTCTTTTGAAAGTAGGAATTGACTTATTTCTTTTTTATATTACTTGTTTTGAATTAGAAAATGAATATCTCATTCGCCTATAAAAATTTCTCGAATTATTATTTACTTTAATAATTACTTATACCAACATAATAAACTATTTTTGCTGATGAAAAATAAAACGTGTGATATATATACATAACCGTCATACAAAAATTCTATAAGTGGGGACTATAGTATTTTTTTAATAAAGAATAACTAATTTCGGATGTTTTTTTTGAGTAAGAAGATACAATTATAGTTTACAATTATGAACTTATAATTTGCAAGATAGTGATTGATCAAGATTTCAAAAAAGCGCCCAATTAATAATTATCAATAAAAGATTATAGTCCTCCAATAAAAATACCCACATTAATTTCTATTTTGAAATATATGAGAATTAAATTTACATGTATAGTATACAGTTTAAAAAAATATTAATAAACAGAATAAATAATTTGGCAGTCAACTATATTTCTAATATTTGATAATAAAGGTTAAATAGCACATGTTAGAAAACAAACAATTGGGTTCGAGTAAGTCAAAAGTTTTGAATATCTTAATTTGTACAACAACAGCTGTATCTATGAAATAGACAATATTGAAAATAATATAAAATTGAAATAGAAGGTAACAAATCTAATGAATTAAATGAAATCGCTGTTATTTGTAAAAGTTAAAATTCAAAACTAACGTGTTCCATATTTTTGACAATATACTTCTCGAAATTCTCAAATCTCCACATCAAATAAATGATTTTTTACAAACAAAAGAGGTGGATAACTCTGTACAGTAAAGCAAAATTATGAAATCGTACCTGAGCTTACATCCAGTTATTTAACATCCATTCATTCATTTCCCCTAGCATTTACAAATTCAAAATGTATGGCGCCTATAAACCACATTTGTAACATCGTCTGAAGAAATTATAAAAACGCTTTAAACAGCTAAAAACAGACACTAAATCTTTTGATTCGACGGAAAAAGCCAGTTCCATTTCACGCGTTCCCTCTCTTCAGAAGGCAGCTGTTACCTTTGTGTTGTTATGATTCCGTAAGCTGTTATTTTATTTTTCTTTCTTTTTTCAGCAGTGTTATCATAAAACATGCTGTGTACTAAGATAGTAAAATCCCTTTTAACGTAATAAAAGTAGAATAAAATTACAAAGATAGGGAAAAAGGTAGACCAATGACGACGAAAATTACGTTCACTGTTTTTTTTATATATATATATGTATATATATATATACACACTTACGGCTGATATCTTTTTTCAATAAAACTCCGAAAAGAATTATCAGTCTCTAAGGAGCAAAGACAAAGATAATCACCAAGGAGATGTTTATTTATTGTTATTCCTTTATAGCGCAGCGGCGTGTAAGGGACTCGAAGGCAACGGTCGGCAGTGTTGATATATTTGCATATCCTGCATGTTTATGTATGTTAACAAACAATTCAACAAAAAAAAAAGCAAGTAGTCAAACATATTAAATGATAATCACGAATGTTTTCTTACAGTTCGTGATAATAAATTCTATTACAAGCAAGGAAGATTTCATTTTGATTTAAAAAATCATGACATAAAATGTTTTAATTTCCGTAGTAGACTTTGTGGAAAAACTTCGAAATTAGTTACATGATTCATACATAACAATTTCGTATATAAAGAGAAAATATTGTATTAGCCATTTCTACTACTAATAAAGGAGGAAATATAAGCGTTTGCCCTTTTACAGGCCAGGCCATTAGACCTAAAGCAGCCAAACTTAGCATAAAGCTGCCAAAGGTAAAAATGTGCATTTCGGATAAATGTGAAAAAAAAAAATAGAATTTTAATGAATTAAATATTAAGCGAGATTTTGGCGGTTTTTCGTGATAAATTTTTGAAAGCATTTCGCCATAAAAACTGTTTTTACACCATTTCTACCCAAGTTTTAAAAACTATATTTTCAATGATTTTAATTAAGTTGCTTCAAAATTTATTGAATTAATTGAATTTTAATCAGATTTAATTAACTTTAAAAGAGAGGTTTAGGTACATTTTACAACAATATTTTTAATATTGTGAAAAAAAAATCAAATTCCTTTTCATTGTTGGCACTAATATTTTTTTTTTATCTTTGATTTTCTTATCAATTGATGTCGCTCAAGGTAAGAAAATTTGGTTTATTTTTTCCATACTGAATAAATTTATATTTAAAGCATGCTTTTAATAAAGTTTTTGGATATTGTGGTAGTTACAACTAACATTTAACTTTAGAAATAAATACTGATAAATTTACTATATTACTTATTAATTACTAATTAAAACTGATTACTGATAAATTACTCATTAAAAATAATTACGCATATTTAAACACTATTATACCCGCCTCTTTTAATCGGATGCTTTGTTTTCTTGTTGATGAAAGAACGGTTTTTTTAAACTGAATCAGAGGATTTTTTCGTTGAATTTCCTTTTAATATATTACTTTAATCATGAAATATATTCTGTAGTACATTCAAATCTAATGCTTAATGATGTTTTTTTCTGTACTTATACATCCTGCGAACGTGCTTTGACTCAGTAAGTGTGTCATAGTATTAGTTCAAATTGAATTATTTCCCTTTGAAAAATAAACAAATTTTTAGTAAAAAATTAGATAGGCGCATAGCACAAGGAAAATTACTATATATATTTTCTTAAATAGTACAAGTTACATGAATGTTAAAATTTGAAATTTAAAAATAATTCCAAGAACCTACTAGTTGCTAAAGGTATTTAGAAATAAGAAAGAAATGGAGTAGAGATTTTTATGAATTTCGACTATTCAGACTTTTTACTTGTAACCAAATAAACCAATTTTTAAAGTGTTATTTCTGTCTTTATATAATCATGTAATCATGAAAACTCAAAAAGCGATACGCTATATGAAAGAAATATGGTTTAATTAAAATTATATATACACATCAAGCAACATAAGTTATTTCGAGGCGGAATTCGGAATTTTGCATCATGATAAGATGCTGAGAGCAAATGAACTAGAACTCGTCTCTCTAAATTTCCGCGCGATATCACTAGAAGGTCATTCGATTTCGACGAATTTAACGTGTATCTGATGCAGTTAAGTGGTAATTCTTCTTTTAAATGCAGTTTCGAATTTGAAAGCTTCCGATCTGTAAGACAATACTTTACCACTAGACGAATAATAGATGAATTTGTTCCAACTTACGACACGCATAACTCTGAGAGCACTGCAGAGTAAAGTGGTAATGGTAGAAAACCGAAACCTAATTAATGAAGACGAAAACCAACGGAAGTGATCCCAACCAACTCAACTTTCTCGCGTACTCTCTAAAAATGTTCTTGTGCTTTTGTTTGTTTGTTTAGTTATGTTAACGTCCCGCTGTAAATCAACACTAGGGCTATTTAGGGACCGACCTCATAATTTTGAACCGCGGTCAGATGACGAGGACGACACCTGAGCTGGCACCCCCCTCTCCACACCACACTACACCAGCGGGAGGACGTTTGTGCAACTTAGCGTGCAACAAACCCCCTTACACGATGGTTCTTCGGTGGAATCGGGTCTCGAACCTGAAACCTAACACCTCACGAGTCAAGACATTACCACCAGGCCATCGCGGCCCTAATGTGCTTGTGCTTGTGCATGTGATTGGGGAACAATATTTATGAAAGATCCTATTAGTATGTGATCTTTGGCGAATTAGCTTGGAGAATGATAGCTAGAATGAGATTATTGCACATGTACCAGAACACAGAATGCGTATTTTGGACTTAAGAAATTTCGGATTACGAATAATTTCGAAAGAGCCTATTAGAAAGTGATTTTCGGCAATTAATCATAAAGATGCAGAAAACTGAACATGCATTATAGGCACCATTTTTCCAAACGATTTAAAACTAAAATTGGACGAAGAACTGCAATTTCAATCAGAAAATGATACCTCTAATTTGATATTTTTAAGTCACTGCGTTTATCAGTTATCGAGTATACAAGGTTGCGAAAATACAGACCGACAGAATTCCAAATTTGATTCTAATTTATACTTTAGATATTAAATTTGTGTAAATTTCATCAATTCTTTGTTTTGCACAATTCCATTTTCCATTCTTTGTTGGACAATCAGACAGAAACTTTCTCTGAATGGATTTTGTTCAAAATTTGAGAAAAATCTACAAATGTGATATAAAGACAATATACCAAATTTAATCAATCTAGCTCAAAGCGTTTTGGGTTACCGCGTTCAAAAACATACATAGTTCCAAAAATGCATTTTGCGGATTCAGGGTGATTTGAAACGTAGAGATTTGTCGAAATCTCGAGATGGAATTTTTCAACGATCATAATATTTTCTCAACGTATATGCTTCGTATATTAAAACGTAAATAGATCTATGAAATTTCACTTTTACAAATGCGTATGAAAAGGGAAAGTGTCGCAAGTTCACAAACCTGTAAGATATCAAATAAGATTTCCAAGAATTCAGTGTTAAGGTAATCGAATATTTAATAAGCGTAACAAACACCGAATTCGTCTAGCTCATTTGTTGATAATAAATATTGTGAGGAAATTCCGGACATGAGATTACAGCCGTCTCCGTTTAAAACTGATATTTTAAAATTCAGCCATGAAATAAACTCAGATATCGTATTGAAGATATTTTCTGTTTTAAAATTTCATTATCACACTGAATAATTATTTCTAAGTAATAATGTTTCGATGCCGTTTTCATTTGTTTTGGCATTGAACTATTATCATAACCAAACATATCATAAATACCTCTTGATTATTTTCAATTTTTTTTCGAATACTGTCTATTATCCCCCCCCCCTCCCTCCAACCTCCAGTATAAAATTCAAACTTGAGCCATATCCTGAATGTCACGCTTTCAGAATTTTCTTCTTAGTATAGTAAAGAAAACCGGTAGTTGTATATAAAATCTATGGAATTTGCAAACAATAGTTAAGAAATATTGATCTTTCGCGTGAATCTAGCATCACGCAGACAGAAAATCGAATTATATTTTCGTTTTTTTTTTTTTTTTTTTTCTGACCAACTGAAATTAAAATCTGACATAGAATTACAGATATAGTCACAAGATTAGATACCAAATTTCATTGATTTACGTCATTATGTTCATATGTATGCGAAAATATAGTTGGATAGATGGTCAATCATTTGAAATATTTGGTTCAAAATATGATTAGAATCTACATCTTAGAATGCTAAATCTGTGAATCAAATTTCATTTACCTAAGTTGTTAAGTTTTTGAATCATGCGTTTACTTACATGCAAAAATATAGACTAACAAAGGGTTAACCCTTTCCTCATTAGATTCAAAATTTAAAATGCATCGAAATTTTAGTTGAAGAACCAAAGAACGAAATTTTACCTATCTCCTTACGTTTTGAAATTATTGTGTTAACCTTCTGCTAGGGCAGTCGGACAGACCGATTTCACCAGAAAGGATACCGTTCAAAATTTGCTGGAAATCAACAAATTTGTTATAATGTTTATATAACATATTTCATCCTTCAAAGTGCTTTTCATCTATAGAGATATATAAAAGGTAAACATAACTCCAAGAAATGTGTTTTTCGGAATAAGGAAGATCTGAAATCTGAAGAATTGTTACAATCTGGAGTTCGAATTTTCTGATGATTGCAATAATTCTTCAATACGATTGCAATTGCTCTTTGTAACTTAGTAAAGGAGAAAGTAAAAAAATGAAAAATCTAAATTCAAATGCTGCAAACACTATTAAGCTCATTCAAGTCGTATAACTCTTAAATCAATCTAATTCTTAACGTTATTCATAAAAATTACTTTGGAAAAAAGGCTGTTTGCGAGAGTTTAGTTTAGTTATATTAACGTCCCGTTTGAAGCAACACTAGGGCTATTTTGGGACGGACCTCGTCATTTTGAACCGCGGTCAGATGACGAGGACGACACCAGAGCTGGCATCCCCTCTCCACACCACATCAAACCAGCGGGAAGATGTTTGACCCGGATAGATTTAACGTGAAACAGACCCCCTTACACGACGGTTCTTCGGTGGAATCGGGTTTCGAACCTGCAACCCTCCGGTTCCGAAGCCAAGACCTTACCACAAGGCCACCGCGGCTTGTTGTTTGTGAGAGATATGACAGTTTAGTTTAATTATATTAATATTTTTTTTGGAACAACAAAAGGGATATTTTAAGATGGACCCGCAATTTTGAATCAAGGACAGATAACAAGTAAACATCCGAGTTTTATCTGATGCTAGATCTAATGTGCACCATACTCATATATATGAAAGGTCTGTAGTGAAATAGGATTTTAAACCTGAAACACTCTGAATTTGAAGCCCAGATCTTATCACTAGACTCATTATATATATATATATATATATATATATATATATATATATATATATATATATATATATATATATATATATATATATATATATATATATGAAAGATATTTAATGGAATCATATTTCAAACCTAAAGCACTCTGAATCCGAAGTCAGGATCTTATCGCTAGTATAACTAAAGGCTCAATAAGCTTTTATGCCAAAATCGTAGATATTTGCTACATTTTGAGTTTAATACTTCAGTGGTTAGATGGCCTGTCTCTTTATCTCAGTCTTTATGCACGTTCGTATGTATGTTTCCAAAATTGCCTCTATGTAACTGAAATTTAACATACAACTTTCGTATTTGTTTGAAATTTTGTACCCAATCGCTCAAATAAACGAAGTAAAAAAAATAGGGGGGGGGTGCTTCTTTATAGGACCTCAAAATGTTCATAGATGTCCAAAAGATTGTTTCGTTTTTGAGCCACTTCATAGGATTTCATAGAACTTTCATAGATGTCTGAAAGATTGCGTTTTGGACCTCTTTCATAGTATCTCATAGAATTTTCATAGGAACTAAAAAGAGGTCTCCCATTTGAACTTCTTTCTAGTTAAATATAAAATGAAATATAATGTTCAGGTACAAGAGAGGGTCAATATGGTAATTAAATATATAAGTATTGAAAATGTACAATATGACAGTTCCCATCGTGTCTGAATATCTAATTTTTAAACTCTACATTGTATAAATTGAAAAAGTAACGCTGCGTTCATATTTTTTATTTGCAAACGATCCCTTAAGATCTCACCCGAGATTGCGAATTTGAGTAAAATCTGCCTGAAATAGAGATTTTCAACGTTTCATAAGCCGATAAATTTTAATTGCAGAAGAATAGAATTTTTTTTAACGTAACAATATCAAAGGTATTTTACTAAATAAGGTTGATAGCACAGAGGGATTGTACAAAAGTTAGATTTCGTAGCCTTTTCAGAAATATATTTAAGGACTCAAACAACATAAAATATAATTCTTCCCATCATTTAAGGTAGGTGATTGATTTAAGGTAATTGACTTTTTGTGAAATTATGAAATGTTTTGTTTACTATTATTAATGTTTGAACAGGTTTCTGTATAAAATTGTTAGAATTTTGTTTCCACGTCAGTTTTTTGGGAAGTTGTATCGAATTTTATATTTTCATTTACCAATTTACTAATTTTAATGCCATTTTACTTCTTTAAAGGCTATTTTCTCAAATTCTTACCTTTGATAGAATTTTCATACAAAAATCTCGTAAATTAAAATCTAATTCCTTTTTGTTCAAATTTAATATAATAATTTCACAATATGTTCTACAGTTCCTGAATTAAAGAATAAGTAAACTATTCATTTAGAAAAATTTTTTAGTTGTTTTAGTGCTTCGAAATATGAAAAAAGAATTGAAAATTTCGTGCTTTTTATTAGTCGAAATCCAATTTTTAAATAATAGATAGAAATACGGCATATATTTTAGTTCAAGAACTAATATATTTTTTAAACTATATGCAAAATTTTAAGTTAAAATTTTGCTTTTTTTCAAATTAAAAAAAAAAAAAACTTTTGATACTTATCTAGTATATTTTGGTTTCATAAATGTTTTCACAATTTTTTATGCAAATATTCCAAAATACAATAGACTCCCTAATGTGGCGGCGGCAGACCGGATAACAAAAAAGCCCGATAGGCCAGAATTCTATGAGAGTTCCATATTTCTTTGTCCACCAATACCAGAAGGCAAAGTTATTATACCAAAACTCACTGTTATAATACATATTTTCTCACTTCTTATTGAATACTAAATCTTTCATTTATCTCAAGCAACGGTAAATGTGAAACCTAACCGCGGAAGAAGTTGCGACCGGTAACGTGCCAAAATAGAAGACTCTATCCTGGTAGTTTATATATGTTAAGAATTTATTAAAGAAATTATAGATATAATTTATTAGAGAATTACATTATATATGTTCAAGAATTTATTAGAGAAAAAGTAAGTCAAAGGATATAAATTTTTCATATTTAAACATAAATTCTGTAATGTCTAATTTAAATGCAGGAAACAGAAACAAAAAATTAACGCAAATCGTTCACTGTGATACATTTAAAAAAACATTAAGTATACCCCAAGAGCAATTTACGAATACTGGACGTATTGTGCAGTTATAATCAGGAGCAGCGGCAAAGATTGAGGTCCATTGTACACTGACGAAACAATGAACAACGATCAGAACGCTGCTCTTTTCCTGTCACAACTCATATTTTGCACACGACGCATACGAGGAAAGCAGCAAACGGCCGCTTCCAATGCCTTGGTAATGTTGCCAATGCAACGCACTGCCTTCATTTAATTACGATGAAAAGAAACTAGGTCGGATAGTAAGGAAGCCGGATAGTTGAGAACCAGATAATCGGGAGTGTATTGTATAACTATTTCCGGAAGTTTTTCAAAAAAAAAATCATCCAGAAATTAGTCTTATACCTTAAAATATTTTTACAACTGCAATTATATGTATATCTTCAATTGTTTAAAAATTATCTATTGGGTGATAAGAGTGGACACCTTGCATAATCCTGAATAAAAGAAAGAAAAAAAAGATAAATTTAATAAGAATTTTCAAAATTCTTCTAGACTCTCAACCATAACCTTTAAGAAGAATTACCCTTTTTACTCAGTTTGGTGATGATTTATGCGTGCCTTTCCATACAGCTAATATATGACAAAAAATTCCTGCACGAAAGGGCAATAAAAAAAAAACTGGCACAGAGATGAAATGCTCCCCTCCCTCTTTTATCTGCCGCCAAAGAATACTTTCCAGAACGGGAGCCGATCGCGCGAACTCTTTAGAACACTTGATTGGATTCAGAAAAATCTTTTAATTAAGAATTCAGTGCATACTCATTAACTATTGTGGGCGAAGCGGCGCTTTTACGAACCAGAAAAGTAATTAGATGTAGCAAACAATAAAACTCCGACGGCACAGAAGTGAATTCCAAAGATTTTTCGAGCCTTCTACTTTTATTCTTATTTTTCCATCCACGCGATCTTTGGGGTTTTCGACGATTTTTCTTAGCACGTTCCTTTTCCTCAACTTTTCTTTTTTTTTTCTTCGTTTCTTTTCTTTTTTCTCCATGTCTTGCACATTACATAAAACTCATTCCAAAATTTTTTGAGCTATGAATTAATCAGGGCCTTTGTTGGGAACCGACGGAGATAATAATAATAAATAAAAAAAAATGGAAAAGGGGCTTTTGTTTTTAATGGAGTAGATGGAAGCGTGTGTGTGCTAAATGTTAATAATGAATCAACTGGATTCATGCGATAGCGAGCAGCAAAATTTACATCTGAAAAGGAGCTAAAATAAAGAACAACGAAAAAAAAAATAAAGGAAGTTTCGTACAATTAATTGAGATTTTTTTTTAATTCATAAAAGTATTAAAAATTTTAATGTTAGTAGATATTTTTTAATGCAATACCTATCAAACTACAAATTTCACTGGCTATAGAAGAAATAAAAGCTTAAGAAAGGTTCCACAGCAAGGTGGTCGATTAAATGATTCATCGGGAATTTAATTGCCAAAAGTTCTGTTTGGTCATGCTGGGGCAATAAAAGGATTTTTTTTTTTAGTTTAGTTACATTAACTTCCCGTTTTAAAGCAACACTAGGGCTATTTTGAGATGGACCTCATAATTTTGAATCACAGTCAGATGACGAGGACGACACCGGAGCTGATAACGCACCACACCAGCGGAAGGATGCTTGGCCCCAGTATCCATGTATCAGACCCGTTTTCACGACGTTTCTTCGGTTGAATCGGGTCTCTAATCTGAGAACCTCCGGACCCGAAGGCGAGACCTTACCAACAGACTACCGCGGCACACAGAAGAAATGGAAGCTTGCAGCCGAGTTTCTGCTGTAAGATGGTTGGTTAAATGATTTGGTAAGATTTAGTTGTCAAAAGTCCTGTTTGATTATGCTGAGACAATAAAAAGAAGTAAATTCCTTTAAAAATTATATGTTCCTTTAGTTACATTACAATAGTACCAAATAAACAATAGGTAAAAGAAAAAAGAATTTTGTATACTTGGAGGTAAAAATTAATTCTAAAGATATCAGTAATAATTCATTATTTTTAAAATTATAAAATCTATTCTATATTAAATGCAAAAAATCAAATTGATTTCCTCGTTTTTTTGACTTGATACCATGTTAGCATTTCGACTTCATAGGACGTCCAGGGAAAAATTTTAAACTAAATGCATCGCACATATGAAGGATCTCAGGAATTTTGAGGGCTTCACTAGTAGAGACTCGGTTTGAAGATATAAAGTAGTTGATTCAAGATTTGCAAAAAGTCCAAATGTAATTATGTAGGCTATACTAGGTAGTAGTTATGAAAGAAAAATCCATTGGGGTCAAACATCAACACACTGTATTGGGAGAAAGCTCGAACCGGAGTACTAACTCAGGCATCTTTTTTATCTTATGTTTCCAAATAATCTCACTTATTACTCCTTTATAGCATATTCATGTCTCGGCTGCATCAGTGTTCTAAAAATACGTTTCAGCTTGTAGCGAGGATGCTTTAAATTTGAAGAATCTAGTGGATATTCAACCACTAGTCTTGCTAACAGAGACGAGCCCAGAAAATCGAATGGTCAAGATCTAACTCCATCAAACTTTCAATGTAAATTTATTTAGTTAACCCGAAATCTTTTACCCAAACATCCATATTGTTTAAGCGAGGAAGTTTGGAGGACAAATTCGCCTTAGATGTCATTCTCCATACGACTTTAAATATATTCTAAACGAGATTTTAATATGACAAATAGGATTGTGGTCGCCAAGAATTATATTTCGAATATCAACTATATTGAAGGCCAGAGATATATAAATCAACTATATGTCCTAATTTCGTCAGAAATATGAAGTTCTTCCACTTTTAGACTTGATAATATTTTACTTAAGTGGTAAGAAAGTTAACAGATTCCCGCATTTTCTCTTTCCATTTAAAGTTATGAAAATTTTTTGGGATTATTTTATCTATTAGTTTGATTACAATAATTCATGAAATCTAATATTGAAATGTGTAATTTACATGACTCATTTAATATGTTTCACGTGATTTTATGAAGGTGAGTTTTCTCCCAGTTTTAGTAAAGACTAGAGTAGTAAAAAAAAACTAAATTTTACCGATAGCCATTGTTGTAAAATTATATCCATCAGTTCATTTCATTATTACTACAATATTAGAATTAGCACGTTTTCCCCAATGCTAGGTGAAGATACAGTGTGTCATTTAGAAATATATTGGTGAATTTTGAAGGAATTATTTTCAGAATAGAATCATATATATTATAAAGTAACTGTTATGTATAATGTGACAGAAACATATCACATATATACCTCAAAATAAGTGATTCAAAGTGATTCATTTCTTTGTATGAGATATTATATATATATATATATATATATATATATATATATATATATTAATAGTGCATGGCCGAACAGAAGAAACTTTTGACATTTTATTTCCTCCCGGGTAGCATAAGTTGTACAGAGAAAAAGCAGTAAGAAATACGTCAGTCAACATCGCGACACAAGAGGAAAAGAGACAGAAATTTTTCCCTTCAGTGATTTTACAATGAGGTTTTGATAAGGATTTCTTTGACACAAATCGATTTAGGGAAGAGAATCTTAGGGCTTTCTTTAAAAGAATATTATATGCATTGGGGATTTTTGTCCATTCACTTGGAGCATGAGAAAATGCTAAAATTAACAGTTTTAAAGAGTGCGTGTAGAATATATTAAATAAAAAAAAATGGGATTTGATCAAGAAGCAAGAGAACATTTCAGAATGAAGTTAATAGGTGTTAAATTAAGAAAAAAATTAGGAAATTAACTAAGATTTAATTTAGATTTATCTTTACATATATACATTAGCATCATTTGGATTTCTGGTTTTCAAATCATGGGGATTTTGTGAAGAATTTAAGCACCATAACAAGTGGGTGGGTGGTGTATAAACATCTGAATGCTTCATCAAGACTTCGTTTCAGGGTGACGTAAGAATATAAATTCTAAACGAACATTTGATGTCTTTCAAAAGATATCTATGGATGAATAAAGTTTCAGTGGCATCATTGCTGTTTAGGAAGTTGTAGAACATTAAAAAAAAATCCAATTTCGCCATCATTAAAAGTGAACCGAATTTCATTTTCTTAATCCTGTGCCTCATTTACTTCCCATACGAAAGTGATAAGAAAACATAAAAGTTTTTTAAAAAAAAGAATAAGAATAATAGGAACCAACCCGGAAACGAAATCAAAGGTCATGACGTCACACCCATTCATAGGCAGTGTTCTTCACATGTTCCAAAATGAAACAACTCTTTCTCTCTGAGTTTGACCTTAAGTCTGCGAACTGCTCGCTCTGTCCCTTCCGCTAATGTAGTCTGCTTGTAACCAGAGACTTCAGAGTAATCCTTTTAGCTCCCAACTGATGGAAAAGAAGAGAGAAAAAGATGTCTGTCTTTGATGGGAATGCAAAGAGGGTGTCCGGTTACAGTTTGCAGAGAATATAAACAGTGGAAACACATGTTGGAGTCTTTAGAGTGGTCTGCTGTCTTAATCTGCCATGTGTGCTTCTATCGGACAGAGATGAAAATTGTATTTTTTGGTCGTTTGTGCATTAAGTTGTCTGTCTTTGAGAAAAATTGAACGACTTGGAATAAGAGGTCGTTGAAAGATTGAGATATCTGTCCGGGAAATGGGGAGATTTGAGCTTCTAATGTTGACAATGCTTTTGAGTGCAGTTAATCTCACACAAATTGAAAAGGGCAATAAAATGGTGAAATGGATCCAGTAAGCAGCGGTTTTTGCTTTTAAAGTCTTTTGATAACTTCTCAGCAGTTAAATTTATTAGATAAATCCCGACTGCGCAATTAAAATTGACTCTTTTATTTACAACCATTTATATAAAAAAAATTTTCTAATTTTTTTTGTTATGTAATTCTACGATTTTCTTAGATTAAACGATATTTCGAACATATTTGTCTTAAAAGTTTTTCTTTCAAAGTTTTAATGTTATTTATTTCAAATTAATGTTCTTTCCTATTATTAAGCGTTAAGTATTTCTAAATACATTGTAAGCCACTTACTTAATCATGTATATTTAAGTTGTCAAAGAGAAAATATTAAGCCAAAAACTATCAGGAAGTGAAAGCTTAACTAGTCTTTGGTGAATAACTGGGAGAAGTCCGACTCTTTTTTTATCGAAAATTTGGTGATAAAAATAAAGTTTTGAAGTTTTTATATTAGATAGATATCTCAGATCTTAAAGCGATTTTTTAAATTTGTTTCTGACATTCCTGCCCAAAACGGATTACCAAATAGGCAAAATCGGCAATTTTCTAGAGGTCCTACGTTTTTTTTTTTATTTTCCAATGTCTGAAATGGTTTCCTTTATTTTTGAGATGGTAATTCAATTTGGACAAGCATTTGACTACTAAAGATTATGAACTAAAAGTTATTCAGATTAAAGTTAAGAACCTTTTAAATTTCTGAATCTAATTCTCTTTATATATCTTTTTAATTTGCTTACGGACTAGTGAGACGCAATCGTTTTCGAAGTTGACTGATTGACTCCCAAGACAACAGCTCTGGCAAAATTTGCATTAGAGTATTTCAATTCCGTTGAAAAAATACTTCGATATTTTTACCATTTTGTACCAAACTAGCACTACCAGCATAACGTTGCAGTGGCATAACATCCTAGAGGAAAAACTAGGAACAATATAGACAGATTATAGACATTGTTCCTATTGAAACCAAAGCATCATTTCTGTAATCGTAATGCTGTTCAGTTGTCTTTTAAAAGAAATCCAAATATCTATTTCAATTTATCATAACAGTATAACGTTGCTGAATCATAACTGCAGCGTTATCAAAAGCAGGCAAAGAAAGTCTAGTTAACAAATATATAGATATATATATATGACTTTCAATTCGACATTAAATACATTACAACAAATTATTTTTAAAATTAATTTTGGAAAATAGTTTTTTTTTATAATAGAGAAAAGAAATGAGAGTAATATAAAATTTATATCTTTCAAAAGTTAAAGTTGGGAAAAAAGTTTTTGTGATATAATTTGTTCTAAAGTTATAGACGAAAATCTATAAAATTTTAATTAAATTTTTAACAAATGAAAATTATAATTGAAATTGATTTAAAACCACGAATTCTAAATCCAAAAATTTACCAAAGTGTGTCATTTTTGGCAGCTTTATGTTCATAGCTCTGCCCTGTAAAGCAATACATTATGAATACATTGGATTCTATTTATAAGATTTTAGATCACGCAATTTACAGAAAATGTGCTGGCCTAAAACCATTAACGCGTCAAAAAAATGGAACAAGAATCTGGCATCAATCCAATTTTTTATTCACATCTCTTCTAAATTACAAATTAAATGAGTAATGCACAATCCCAGAATTAAAATTTTTCATGAATTATGAAAAGTTGAAGAAAAGAAGAGTGACAATTAGCTAATATTGTTTTTCAAACAGCGTTATTATTATGGAAATTTAAATGTGAACTAATATTTACACTAAAAATGCACTAAAAGACGATTAAAGTTCAATAAAATTTTGTAAAAATGCAATTTATGTCAATCAATCAAAAAATGCCAACCCGTTTTTGTACATTCGGGTATGTGATTTAATTTTGATACAAATTATTTAAAAATACAAGTTTCTTTTAAAAAAGAGGTAATTTAGCAAAAAGTATTTGAACAGTGGAGTAAATAACACATATTGGAAGAGAGGAGCGAAAAAATCAGGCCAGAGAACTGCCATAGAAAGAATTGCATGAGGAGATTAATTTTTTTCTCTAGGAATATTAATTCATAACCCCTGGTAGCACAGACTGTTTCAAAATATTGTATAATATTGTGCTATATTATATATTATTGTAACATTCCCCGTTTCCCAGTACTGATAAGACATTTACAGCCAGCTGTGTCGTCGCTGTTATTTACTAAACTCCTCGAGATAGCCAGATGGTGGATCTTTTCACCTGGGTGGTCTCGCATCTGTTCATTAGCGACTACAATGAAAGACTACATGCGGAATTCCTCGTCCAATAGGTATTGATAGTGTCTAAAGAGAAAGGGGTGTCTAAACATCTGGAGGCTAGATGTTTCTCTTTGTGAAAGGACCTTCCTACGACCCACTTTCGCCGCTGAGAGAGCCTATGGCTAAACTCCGATTGGCCGAAAGAGAGCTCAAATAACCAATGTAAATTAAGAGGCGGAGATTGTCGCCGAAATAAAGTGCGGGATTTTTTTTTTTTTTTTTTTTTTTTAAGGAAGAGAGAAGGAAGGAATTGCAGACAGACTGTTGGACTACGCCCACGATTTCGGAGTCCGAGAGCCAACTGAGTTTCAAGAAACCTTTCGACTTCGACTGTTGTGTCTCCTAATACAGGTGTAAATAACTATTTATTTAACCAAGATTAGAACGAGTTGGGTTTTTTTTTGTATATATAGGGCTGTAAAATATAGAATTGTCTGGAAATTCTGCTTCGTTATTTGATCAGTCTAGATCAGGACATTAAAATATTAATCAATATTCCTCAAAATTATAAAATATTGCGAATATTAATCAATGTCATACAATATTGTATAGTATCCATATGTTACTAGGGATCAAATGCTTTCAATTGCTACCTATATTTTGTTCATTTTGCTGTTCTTTCAAAATGATGGTTTTTAATATAAGGGGTTCCAAGTGACATAGGTATTTTTGAGAATGTAAAAGAAGATTAAATAGCAAAATCTGCTATGGCCATTTACTTTCACTCTGCACGATGTGTAGAGAACGTGCTTCAATCGCTATAAATGCCGAACTCGAGATTTTGTCGAACCTTTACATTTCAAGCTTCCCTGAGCTCAAAAAACACAATTTTGGCATTTGTCTATCGGTCTGAGAACATAACTAAAAAAAATGCCTTCAGCTAGACGGGTGAAATTAACTATATGAACTTTAAACCAAATTTGAAAATTTCTGTCAAATTTTGAACGAAATCCCTTCAAAGGAAGTCTGTTTATATGTCTGTTCAAATACAAATGAAATCTATAATTTCTAAATGTAAAGAAAGAGATAAAGGAAATTTGGTACACAGAATTATCATCTGAAATATACATTCTAATCAAATTTTAAAACAAATATGTCAAGTGGTTGACCGTTTATTGGTCTTTTCTTTTGCATACAAGTGAACACAAAGACAAATAAATCAAATATATGGGATGATATATGGTTTTGTGATGAAACATGATATCTGGTCTCGTGACTATAACGGCACCAATACGCCAAATGTTTGGCTACAATTGGTCTGAAAAAAAGGCATCTAAAAATATTCACTCAGAACATTCATTAAAAATATTAGATTCACGCTAAATATCTATATTACGTAATTAGTAATCGCCAATGCCATATAAGGCATTCACGGTATTTCCTAATGTTCACAATTTTATTCGGGATACAGGGATATATACTTATTATTGGAGAATATACGAGAAAGTTTTGAGAAAACACTCCCGCTTGTAAAAAAATTCGAATTTGAAATTTTGATTAATTTCCACGTTTTAGATTTCATGAGTTAGAAGATTTGATGTAGACGGAAAAGAGGCGTCTGTCTTACTGTATGTCTGTGACAACGATAATTAAAAAAGTGTAAGCTAGATGTATGAAATTTGGTATGAGGCTTTCATACCAAATTTGAAGATTTGTCAAATTTTGAGCAAAATCTATTTACAGGAAATTTGTATGGCCGTTCAAATATATTTTAATGCAATAACTAGAAAACGAAGGAAGCTACATAGATAAAATTGGATACAAAGATTTAATAATTATAGTGTAGATATCTCCCAAATTTTGGCCAACAATTATAGTGGCTCAAAATCTCAAGTGATCGGCCGTCTGTCGATATGTCGTTTCTGAAACATGTAAACAGACTCAAATATACCACATTTGATATGTAATTTTGTGACTACAAGTGTATTCCTGCGTCAAATTTTTATTTCAATCAATATCAATAAACGCTTTCAAATCACAAATTTGATTTCCGAATATAAGTAACCTCAGGAATTAATCCCCAAAACGCTAGCCAAAGATCACGAGATAGAATCCAAAAGTTAATTATTTCATAACTATTGACGCCAGTGTCAAGCAAGGCGTTCTCTAGGATAATACTTTAGTCATAGTATATGCGAAAAAAATTTGGTGTGGGCATTGCCCTGGTTTTAGGCAACAGATATATGATTTGCTGATCTAGAACAAACTTCATTTCGTAAAACCCACCATTAATTTGTGCCCTTTTCTACCAACACAGAATAGTGTAAAACTGATTCGCCTCCGTACAGGATACACTCCCTACACTCCCAGACATTTGACTTTGGTGAGAGGGCACCAATATGCTCCACATGTTACGTGGATTATAAACCGAGTGTTTCAATCGAGTGCCCTACTTTTAATTTTCATCGTAATTGTTTCTTTTTATTCACCGTCCTTAACTTTGCTGAACACAGTGGTTGAAAAATACCATACAAATATTTTAACTTTTTAAAAAGCTGTTCACTTTTATATTTATATTAAGTACAGTTTACATTTTTTTTCTTTGTGTTCATGTTTTGACATTACTGTGTTACATTCCTCTTTTGTTTTAAACACTGTTTCACATTCAGGCATTGGAATTTTAAAATCATATGACAAAAATAAAGTTCAAAATTTTGAAGATTCATCGTCGCATTATTGTGCTTTATGCGTTGTTAGTCTGTATTTGCTTTCATATTTTGGCAATGCTTTTTTTTACCATCTACTCAGAGATTTTATCGTCTGCTTGGCGCAATATAGCCAAATGTGGCTCTTGTGGCTCTGATTTGAAAAATGAAATTTTAAAATAATAAAGCAATAATAAATTTAGAGATTTGGAAATTTCATTGTAATATTATTGTACTTGCAGTTGTAATTATTGCATTATACGTATATTATTGTATTACACGATTTTTTAATTTATATTTGCTTTCATATTTTGACAATATTTTTTTTTTACCGTCTACTCAGATTTCATCGTCTGCTTGGCGCAATATAGCCAAATGTGGCTCTACAGTCAACAAATATTATAAAACCAACCATCCTCCCTCTAAGAGTAAAGAATAAAAATGTTTTAAAAATTGAAGGGTTGCTTTAATTATTAGGTTGATTCTTTGCAAGAGTAGGCAGTTATTTAAAATTGACTTAACAGAAAAAATAAAGATAAAAAAATAATGGAGAAATATTTTTTTGTAAGGGAGAAAAAAAGCATAAAAAATGGGCTGGTTGTAAAATATAAATGATTAATCAATAGCCTGTGGGATATAAGCATCTTGATTAAGAAAAAAAAATTAAAATCAGCTAACACTTTACAACACCCTTATTTCATTTTTGATGAAAGAAAAAATATTTTTTTGTAATTTTTTTTTACAGAATTCTCTAATATTCAATACTCTTCAGAAAATGGAATCATCACTGTTAAAAAAATCCACAGATAAAGAAAAAAAGACTAAAAGAAATATAATCCGTCAGAAATAAGGTCAAAATGACTCGCATCTTGTTTACTTTTTCCCCATGACACTTATAAAAAGTTGTGTAACCACAAACGCCTATATGTAATAACAGTTGCTTCCGAAACTATTTTTATTTCTGTTGTCGCACTCCTTCCCCATTAATAGCTACGGGGAATTTCTTTTTGTTTCGAGGGTGCTTTGCTTTTTTTTGCTGAACAATTACAGGCGCGACACTCATTTCTTTTCTTTGCTGTTGGATCTTTCAATGTGAAAATTGCGTTGAAATAAAAATTGTTTGAGAAACAACTGCTGATAGACATTTTTTTACTTTCTCGCATGCGAAGTATAGAGGAAATATTGTAAACTTCAAAAAATTTAAACTCGAGATTTTGACGATTCTCCATGTTTACGAACTCCGTGAGTTCAACAATTCTCCTGTTTGGGATTATGTTCATCAGTTTGTCTATCTATGATCAAGATAATTCAAAAATATTTTGATCTAAATGGTTGAAATTTGGTATATGAACTTACAGCTAATTTTGTAGATATTTATCAAATTTAGAACGAAATCCATTCACAGGAAGTCAGTCCGTCTAGCTGTTCGTTTACAAGCGAATTGGATAATACCAAAACGCAAAGAAATAGAGACAATTTGGTACACCGATTTATCTGAATATAATTCTTCATAAATTTTGATCCAAATCTGCCTAAGGATTTACCATCTGTCCATCTGCATTTTCCTACGAATGCAAACGCGATAATTATAAAGGAATAACTTAAATCATAAAATTCCGTACGTTGTCGTGCGACAATAATTATAGTTCCGAGTGGATGAATGAATGAAATGCGTGAATGAAGTCCACCCCGTAAAAAGGGTTGTGACGTGTGTGTAGCTAAGTCGTACTCTTGGTCCTAGATGGCGTTACTGAAAAAACAAGTGACGCAGCCTTGGCTTAAAATAACTGACTTCTAATGTCAATGGGCTTATTTATGGCAAGTGCCATTAGAAACAACAACAATAGTTCAGTGTTAAATTTTGGTTTCAATCGGTTAGCAAAAATGCGTTAAGAATACATATTCTCGCAATACTCAATATATATGTTAGATCTTTTTAGACCAAACATTTATATTCCATAATTATTGTTCGTTAATAGTACGCAAGTACTAGCGGCCTTACTAGGGTCCATAATTTATGTGGAGGAAGAGGAAAAAGCTTTAATTGAAGGGGATGCGAGAAAGTTTCAGGGAGACAACTCCTGCTGATTTCCCAATGTGAAGCATATAAAGGCTGTGCTAAATAAGTGAAATTAGCGCTTATTTCCTTAAATAAGGCTTCTAGACCTATGCATTCATTACAAAATTTCATTTACTAAGGTGGGCAGTTGTGGGATTGCATTTTGGATTTGTGGTGAATAACATAAAAGCCAGTTAACAATTACGCTGCACGATCAATTGCTTATGCATAATGGTTAAGTTACTGAACTGCGAACCACAAGGGCCCTGGGTTCTATCCTCGCGCATTTCAAACCCCTAAACTGGTGACCTCAGACGATGAACCTTCAATCTTCGTAACAGCTGTTGTGGCACCATCTACCCGCAACCAAAGTCGTCAGATTCATTTGCCGCAGCAACCCAAAGTTGTCACACTCACGTGACGCAGCATCAGCAACCACTCATCCACATACGCTCGCCATAAAGCTTGGCGCTACTCAACTGGGTACAGACCCATTAGACAACAGCTAAAATAAATCACCACTCAATAGTCATATCGTTCGTCTCACCTCCGACTCACTGGAGGGAGAGTCTGTGGGGAATAGCATATAAGCCAGTTAACAACTACGTTGCACGAGCAATTGCTTTTGCATAATGATTATTATGTTATTGGACTGCGAACCACAAGGTTCCAGGTTCTATTCTCGCTCATCACATATCCTCTAAAGATTCTTAGAATGTTGATAATAGAAAGAATTTTTTAATTAAATTTTTATATCACCGTTATAGTTTAATAGTGTTAGTAAAATGCTAAGATGATGAGGAATAAATCAGTTTAAACTGATTCTAATTATTTAATTAAAATAAAAACCAGTAGGAGTCATCTGTTCTCCCATCCTCTCTAGTAAATGCTTTGTATTACTAACCGCGAGTCATTCGAGAACAATCATTACGAAAAAGTCTATTAGCAAACACTTTTCAGCGATTCATCATTAAGATGCAATGAATACACAAGTACCATAAAAGCGATAAATATGTATTATGGTCGCCCTTTTTTCGACCCATTGAAACCAAAATTTGAAGCAGAACTACAAATGTAATCGCATACCACATTTAATATATTTGTGTTATTGCATTTACATTGTTGTGAAAATACAGACCGACAGACTGCTAACCCTTAGACGGACTTGGTTCTAAATTTTATATATAAACTCATAATTGTTGCAAAACCTAAGCACCAAATTTTATCTGCCTAGCTGCCTATATTTTGAAGCTATCACGTTCATTTGTACTCGCAGAGGCAGATACATTTCTTCTGAATGTATTTCGTTCAAAGTTTAAAAGAAATATACATACTTGGCCTAAAATCCATATATCTAGCTCAAAGCGTTTGAGTTGCAGACATAATTCTAAAAATATGGTATTTGAACTTCGAGAGATCTGAAATGCTGAGATTTGTCAAAATCTATAGTCCGATTTTTGCACATTATCTTCATCTTTGATAATGTAAAACTATGTTTAACTTAATTTCAAATATATCGCTGAATAGCCACTATAAACGTAAATATATCCGAGTTTCTTTGTTTTATATTATATATATATATATATATATATATATATATATATATATATATATGCAAGAAAAAATATAATATACGTATAATTTTATATTGATCTTTTTAGTATTTAGTATTTTTAGTATTTATTATTTTAGTATCTTAAGAAGTTTAGGAACCTTCAAACCAAAATTAAATAGTAATTAACTAATTAATATAAAAGTTCTTATATTACTATTAATATAAGACAAAACACCATTAATCTCATTATTTTTCATATTATATATATTATATATATAAAGCTTGATTGAAATTTCTGTTCTAAAGCTTGGCAACACATATTTGGTAATGGAAGAAATATGAAGTTTCTAAGGTAATACAGGAAAAGATTATATTATAATTTAAGAGAATACCAAAAAGAATTATTTCATTTTATTTATCTAAATACTGTCTTAAATTTACCAGTAATCCCCCCCAACCAATAATTTCAGATTAATTCACAATATCTTTTCACTTTAATATAACTAAATGCCTTAAATAAATTTTTTCATATTATTCAATTTTTTTTGGCTCTTTTTTTTTCCTATATTGGCGATTCATAAATTCGTTTGGCTGCCTTCTATTTCGCCAAACTCCAACAAACGCCGTTATTGTAAGATACACAAAAGGGCGTTAAGAACTTCAAATCAAACACTGGGTCAAATGTCTACGCAACAAAATATGAAGGCCAATAATAAAAAATAAAAAAAGCAAATTACGTAAAGGGGTATAGAATTACCCATATCAAATTACCCCTCATCACTTCCGATTGTGCGCAGAACTGAAAGTTGGGCATTTCGCGCAACCCCATTTGTCATTTCGTTACTTGGTTCAACGAAACGGTCTTCCCAAAATAAATCGCGTATTTTGTTCTAATAAATTCCGACGTCTAATGGTCCTGGGTGCCCCCGAGGATCAATAAATAGTCGTTTGATCGAGCGTAATCGTTTGCATGGCCTGTTCGCGCTCCTGTTACTTGCCGAGATCTGAAACTGCCCCTAGGGAGGCTGGTGGAAAAGGGGTAACAGTATATCAGATCACGCGATATGTGGTTTTCACACACATCTGCTGCGATTGGCTACCGTTCGGTGTTAGCAGCTGCATGATGATTTTGTGATCCCTGAATGCTTAATAGAGAACTAACTGGTGAATCAACTCTTGGAAATCCTCGCAGATGTTGTCTACAGAAAACAAACACCTTCATTTCTGTGAAGATAATAGAATACGAGGATGCGCTTAAGACATTTTTACTTTTTCTTATATGAAGTATACAAAAAGAAAATATTGTAATTGTCAATAAATTCGGAGAAGTTAGGAATGTCATTAGAAAATTTCAACGAATTCAACGTTTCAAACTGTCAAAAGAGTCCAAGAAAATGCTTTTTCTTTCTTTCTTTTTTTTTTTTTTATCTTTGAAAAGGATTACATAAAAACGCTTTGTGTCAGACGGATAAAATTTGATATGTAGTTTTATGTCAAATCTGTGGATATCTATGAAATTTGGATATGATTTATCCACAGAATATTATCTAATAAATAAAGATAACTAGAAAGTGTAAAGAATTTGATTAAATACAATTTGGTACACAATTTAACCATCTGAACCATAGATTTGAATTAAATTTAAAAGAAATCCGTCAATCAACTGACTGTGACTTTTCTATACATTTTCATAAATGTAAATGAAGTAACTCAAATACGCAGTGAAATATATAAATGAAATTTGGTAAATTATCTTGTTGCTAAAATTTTGATTGAAATCAATTGGAATTCACCAAATCGATTTGTACATTGAGATTAGATGTTTTTGATATACTCTCATTGTTTAGTGGCCACATTTTTGAACATATTAAGAAAGGTCAAATAATTTCATGAGGACACAAAAGATAAAATTATGTGAAGAAAATTTTCGTCATTAAAATAGATTTAAATGCTATTTTAAATTGCATACATATTATACAATCATTTTATATTGCATGCATACAAATAAAATTCATTAACGGATATTTTACGCTTATTTTAAGACACAAAAACTAGCCACCTTTGGAGACCCACTTATATAATCAGAATTTTCCCTTTCATTGGTGTTAAACTATTAAAATGGATTTTATCTTATTGTTTGATTTAGCTGAAAGTATGAATTTTGAGGAATCAGTTTGCTAAAAACTACTAAACGAGCATAACAAATATCTCATATTCTTTGAAATAAAATCAGAAGTTTAAATGTTATTTCGGAGTTAATGCACCAAGATCATTTTTTAATCTTAATTTTAATATTGGGAAAAGCTCTCAATTGAAAGGTTCGGCGGAACAATGAAATCAGATTAAATTTCATCATAAAAATAAAAAGCATAGTTTCAGATAGTGTATTAAATAACATTTAAAAAAAACTAAAATTAGGAGGGGGGGGGAATGACCAGGAAAGAAATTGATGCCACTATAAAAATAATTTTTTAATACCCCTTTTTTGTGCAATAATAAATTTTGGAGAATATAAAAAATATGCTTACTTTTTAATTTTAATTATATTTTAATCAACTTGAGTAAAAGTTGACAACAACCTTACTCTTTTCTTGAAAAGCACGTGTACCAAATTTCATCTAGACAAATAAATTTTATTAATCTAACTCTTTGCGTTCTGCAGTTATTGATTTCGCTTGTGCTGCACAGTAACACAGACTTCTTGTGAATGGAATTCGTTAAAAATTTTATAGAAAATAATAATTCCACATAAAAGATTGCTAAGATTTGGTTTCAAATTTGATAGTATCTACAGTTTAGCTGTTAAATCTTTGTATCAGATTTTATTCATCTAGTTCTCTTTGTTCTGTAATTATTGCGTTAACTTATATTTGGACAATCAGACAGGCAAACATTCTCTGGATGAATTTCATACATAATTTTATAGGAATCTACAACTATGGAGTAAAGAATATATATCGAATTTCATCCGTCTGGCTCTAAGTGTTTACGAGTTATAATATTCACAGACATAATGCCGAAAATGTGTTTTTCTATGTCTGAAACGTGGAAATTCGTCAAAACTTGGAATTCATTTTTTTTTTCTCTTTTTGGTGACTACATACTTCCTCTCAACTCCGTCTACGAGAAAGTAAAAAATACGTTCGTAAAAAAATTATTGTTTTAAATTATTTATAAGTGAGTTATTGAAATCTACGTTCTTAAAGTTTGTTTCATAAGAATTTTTTTTTGTTTCAGCTCTTTCTTTTAGTAAATTAAAAACTGCTAATACAGAGATTAATTTAATCATCAAGAAATGAACTCAAAGATACAATTTAAAATCTGCTTGTATAGAAGTAAATGTTAAGTCAATAAACAAATTAATTTTAGATGTTGGGTAGAGGAAAGGAAAAGTCCGAAACATACATTGCCTAAGAATCCTACAATGCTTAATCTAACCTTACAAATAACGCAAGACGAACAGTCTTGCGTATAGTTTTAAATTTTTAAGTTTAATATTCTGCCCGTATCAAAGATTTACATCTTACGAGTAGGATGTGTTCGACAAAATATAAGCCTAATATGACGATGATGAGAAGAAAAGGCTTTGCCCTATATATGCTACCTGAAAAGTATGAAAACCGGCATTCTATAAAATATCTAGGCATTGCATATGATGCCTAAAACTAGCCGGCAATGTAAGAGATTATTTATATTTCACACTATTTCTATGCATTTTATAGAATTCCAAAAACTAGCTACCAATGTATGAAACGATTCATATTTCACACTTTTTCAAGGCATTCTATAGAGTGCCAAACGAGAAACCAGCAAAGTATGAAATGCATGTCCGATTAGTTTTGAATATCACGTGGCAAGGCACGTGACTTTTAAATCGCGCCTCAGATATTTCCGATTCGGCAAACAATAGAAAAAGGTGAAACTAACCAGATTATGCAAGAAAAAGAGCTTGTTTTTAAAAAAAATCATGGATGAGATTTTCGTTTCTGATATCTGTTCTGTGTGTTTAAAGAAACGAGTGATGCACTTGTATGTGAAAAGTATCGTAAAAAAAATTCATACTTTCTGCAGCCACCCTAGTAAAGGTGATGAAATGGATACTTTGTGCAGCCTTTATTTCAAAACTAAAAGTGCTATTGAAGGTAAAATAATTGAAGGTAATAATAAAATAATAAAGGTAATAATAAATTCTAAAATCAATCTGGAAATACAAGCAAAAGGACAGAAACGAATTCAGGAAAAAATTCCTCTGCTTCTTTGGCGCTACTATTCCTAACGTTGGCAAGGAGCGAACATTTCCAGTGAATATATTGGCATTTGCAATGAGCGCGACAGAGAATAGTTTTTACCGACTTGGAACTTTTAAAGTAATTTTAAAACAAGTATATGCGATATCGCAATTCACTTTATGCCCTAAAAATTTGCTTAGAATTTTTCCTGACTACGAAATTTCTCTCCGGTCATTTTCAATTGCTCAGTCCAGTGGAAGCAGCCAAGGATTTATGAAATTTATGCGTGAAACAAAGTGCCAAAATAGGAAACTTCTTTGCTTGAAACATGTAATGAAATGTAATTCAAAGTGTTCAAAAGCCTACCATGTTGCAACAAGTAGGTTAATTTTAATTTCTTATTTTTAATATGAAAATTTTGTTTCCCATAATAAGAAAGGCATAAATTTTGTTTTGTACAACTATCCTTTTTCTTAGTGAATTTTAAATAAATTTTTAAAATGGCAGTCTCACTATTTTTTTTTTTTTTTGAATAACATTTGTAACTTTGAGGAATGCGGGTCAGTTATATAATAGTTTTATCAGGACTTTTTGTCATACTTTGCCTTAACAGCATTTATTATTCTATAGAATGCTGAATGCTTGCCTTATGTACAATGCCTTGGGAGAGTATTTAATAATTCTCATATTTCATAATTTGCTTAAAAGCGTCTGGCGTTATACATAACGATTAGGCATTCTATAGAATGCCGGCATTTCATACTTTTCCGGTAACAAAATACATAGCAAATCATAAAACTATGAAATTCAGTCATTTTGCATTTAAAATTTTCAACTCATTTCCGGAAGTTCTAGTAAAATAAGAATTAGATTTCGAAAACATTTTCTGAAAATGCCTATCGCAAATCCAGGATATTAATAATGGAAGTTTTAAAAGTACGCAATAATATGTATGTATGTAATAGTGTAAAAGAAAAGTATGTAATAATTCTCATATTTCATAATTTGCTTATAAACGTCCGGCATTATATACAGCACCTATGCATTATAAAGAATGCCGGTGTTTCATATTTTGCTAGTAACATATACCTACAATTATAACGTCACGACTTATTTTTGCTCAGTAATTCATCTTTTTAAAAGTGTTCAAGCAATGCCACATTATTTTAAATAGGAGAAATAACCCTTTCTTTCTCAACAAGTGGGTGAAGTACATTAATCAACAACAGGTGTCACAAATGGAATTCTAATCATCCCTAAACGACATCAAGAGTGTTACATTTTTAGTTTTTACATTGACAGCCGAAAACTTTCCATCTCCGAAAATGGAAACTACTTCAGAACGTAGACGGAACATTTTTCAACGCAAAACAGAGAAGAGCAAAAATTTAAATAAGTAGAGGGGAAAAAAAATAAGAGGCCGCCGTGTTTTGTTTTGGCGGCACGAGCGCTAAAACGTATTACTGCGCAAAACGGATCCCATTAATCAAGCGCTGCGAAAACCACTTCGAATACGTCAACGGAGTCCTCAAGAGCAGTTCATTGAGTAACTCAACCCCCCTTCAAATCACGTGACATTCAAGAGCTTCCTGAACCAGAGATTTACTTTTTTTCCCCCTTCGCTTTTTGCTCCTGTTCAGTTCAACCCATCACTACTTTTTTTGTTTTTTCTTTTCGCGCCGTTCTGTCTTTGTTTTCTTTCAGTCGGAAACTGCACAACAAAATCGACTGGATTCATTCAGTGTTTCCGAGTTAATGCTGCTTTTTTTTTTTATTTCTTTTCGCCATTAAAGTGATTAAGAATGAACGTTATTCACTCGAATAGTGGCTTTTATCAGTTAAATTAGCAGCGGTGTACTTGTGCTTTTTTTTTTCACTTCTTAACTTAGACCGGCTAACAAACACAGAAGCAGTCCGATATTCGATGTTTCGAGAACGCGGAAGTGACGATGGATTTGTCCGGAATTTGTCTCGGAACAACAAAAAAATCTTTCTTAACTATTCGCGGAAACGCATCTTTTAAGTGGTCGAATAGGTTGAACGCGGAAGTGTCGGTAGATTTTGGTGGAATTTGTTTCGAAATATCAAAATTCACTCGGAATATTCTTAGAAATTCATCTTTTAAGTGTTCGTAGGAAAATGTGTTCCTTTGTAATCACAAAATAAAGCACGTAAGTAGCATGGAGAGAAATTTTAATCATGATATAACTTTATTACTTAACTTCACTTTTCATTCCATTCTTCCATTGATTATGTAACGAATAAAGAGTCTGAAAACATTACAGAGAGTCCATCGTTTACTAGTCTGTGAATTTAATTCATTTCAGTATCAAAGAATCTTGCGAGTAGAAATCCTGCAGCATTATAAATATTCCCCCGATTTCTTTCTAATTTCCTTATAGTAAGTATATCGTAAAAAGTCTTGCAAGTAAGAGATGTCCTTAGCTTGATAATTATTCCACCATTTTCTCTCTAATTTCCTTATTGACAAAAAGTTCACTATTTGCTGTCCGTGACTTTAATTTCCTTACAGTATCGTAAAAAACACTTGCGAGTAAAAGTCCTGTTGCATTATAAATATTACACCATTTATCTTTAATTTCTTTACAGTATCTCAAAAAAAAAAAATCTTGCGAGTAAGAAAAATTCTCTCTAATTTCGTTATAGTATCATACAAAAATTTTGCGAGTAAGACAAGTCCTACACCATGACAAAAATTCCTCCATTTGCTGTACGTAACTTTAATTTCTTTACAGTATCAAAAAAATCTTGCGAGTAAAAAAAGTCCTGCAGCTTAATAATTTTTTTTTACCATTTTCTCTCTAATTTCCTTACAGTATTATAAAGAATCTTGCGACTAAGAGAAGTCCTACAGCATGACGAAAATTTATATATTTGCTATCTGTGACTTTAATTTCCTTTACAATATCATAAAAAAAGCCTTGCAAATTACAGAAGTCCTACAGCATCATAAATATTCCGCCATCTTCCCTCTAATTTCCTTACAATAACATCAAAAAATTGTGACTAAGAGAAATCCTACAGCATCATAAATATTCCATTTTTCCTCTAATTTCCTTACAATAACATAAAAAAATTGTGAGTAAGAGAAGTCCTATAGCATCATAAATATTCCACCAATTTTCCTCTAACTTCCTTACAATAACATAAAAAATTGTGCGTAAGAGAAGTCCTACAGCATCATAAATATTCCACCAATTTTCCTCTAACTTCCTTACAATAACATTAAAAAATTGTGCGTAAGAGAAGTCCTATAGCATCATAAATATTCCACCAATTTTCCTCTAACTTCCTTACAATAACATAAAAAATTGTGCGTAAGAGAAGTCCTATAGCATCATAAATATTCCACCAATTTTCCTCTAACTTCCTTACAATAACATAAAAAATTGTGCGTAAGAGAAGTCCTACAGCATCATAAATATTCCACCAATTTTCCTCTAACTTCCTTACAATAACATTAAAAAATTGTGCGTAAGAGAAGTCCTATAGCATCATAAATATTCCACCAATTTTCCTCTAACTTCCTTACAATAACATTAAAAAATTGTGCGTAAGAGAAGTCCTACAGCATCATAAATATTCCACCAATTTTCCTCTAACTTCCTTACAATAACATTAAAAAATTGTGCGTAAGAGAAGTCCTACAGCATCATAAATATTCCACCAATTTTCCTCTAACTTCCTTACAATAACATTAAAAAATTGTGCGTAAGAGAAGTCCTATAGCATCATAAATATTCCACCAATTTTCCTCTAACTTACTTACAATAACATTAAAAAATTATGAGTAAGAGAAGTCCTATAGCATCATAAATATTCCACCAATTTTCGTCTAACTTCCTTACAATAACATAAAAAAATGTGGGTAAGAAAAGTCCTATTGCATCATAAATATTCCACCAATTTTCGGTTTACTTCCTTACAATAACATAAAAAATTGTGAGTAATAGAAGTCCTACAGCATCATAAATATTCCACCAATTTTCCTCTAACTTCCTTACAATAACAAAAAATTATGAGTAAGAGAAGTCCTATAGCATCATAAATATTCCACCAATTTTCGTCTAACTTCCTTACAATAACATAAAAAAATGTGGGTAAGAAAAGTCCTATTGCATCATAAATATTCCACCAATTTTCGGTTTACTTCCTTACAATAACATAAAAAAATGTGAGTAAGAGAAGTCCTATAGCATCATAAATATTCCACCAATTTTCCTCTAACTTCCTTATAATAACAAAAAAAAAAAAAAAAAAAAAAAATGTGAGTAGGATAAGTCCTACAGCGTGACAAAACTTACTCCATTTGCTGTCTGTGACTTTAATTTCTTTACAGGACCATAAAAAAATCTTGCGAGTAAGAGAAGTCCTAAAAAGATAATTAATGCTACTATAAAATAAGCATTATGCTGAATCGGTTAACTTACCAATATGAGTAGCTGATAACTTATAAAATCCAAACTATTATTTATTAAATATAATCTATTTTTAACACCACAATTTAAATTGATATTTATATCTATATAAAGATGAATATAAAGATAAATGTATACTTTTTAAAACAAATCTACCGTTTTCGTCTGGCCTTGAAGGCAATTTCCCCTTGTAAACAAATCTACAGTTTTTGTCCGGTCTTGATGGCAATTTCCCCATGAATTCTTCACTATCAAGTGCACCTACTTTATATATTTAGAAAGGCTTAAAACAATTAAAATAAAAGATTGTAAAACTTGTTTAGTTAATTCGAAATCCGTAAGTTTATGGTATTTTTCAGTTACATCTGCACGAAAACATTAGTGGTAAATTTTGGCGTCAATCGACCGCCAAACAAAGGCGTCCAAAATACATATTCTCATGATAGGCGTGATAAATTCACGCCAAAGATCTATATTTCTTAACTACCGTTCACTAATGCCTTGAAAAGTATTCGTGGCCTTACCTAATGTCCACGATTTTGTGCGAAGGGGGATATGATCTTTATTAGACAGTATGTGAGAAAGTTAGAAAGCTTCCTAAACCATACATAAAAGCCCTCCTCCGGAAAGACATGCTTGAGGAATGGCAAGGATATTGGAGCAATGGTGTCACAGGCAGAAAATTTTTTAATATCCTGCCTTCAGTCAACCTTAATCCGACTAACCGGGTCAGAGAGGATATTATTTTCTTCTCAGAACACGGCCCTTTTCCTGCCTACCTCAAAAGGTTCAATCTGTCTGAGAGTGACCAGTGCAGTTGTGGTGGGATAGGCACCGCACTTCATTATGCTACGGAATGCATCCTTAACAATCTCCTGGCATATGAAAAAACCATCACCAAGCCATGAACAGGAATGGCTGAAAAGAGCCGCCAGTAACTTCCTTTCCAGGCAAAAAATCCACAGTATAATCAAATTTATAAGTGCAAATAGAGACCTATTCTTGCCTCCATAGCTCTCAACATGAAGTCTCATACCCAAAAATACTAAGGGAAAAAACAAGCACCGCAGTCTCCTGTCACACATTTCAATCAATCAGAGATTGTCTTCATTTCCATTTCTCAAATTATTTTCCATCTGATTTTTTAACTGCATCCTGATCATAAAAAATAATTGAACACAGATTATAAGTATATTTTTACATATTTTATCTCTCAGCACTATATTTCTAAGTTTATTACTACAAATTATATTTCTAAGTTGAAAAATTATGTAAACGGTCTCATCATAATATAATTTCTTATATAATTGTAAATTCTGTATATAGTTATTTTTGTTTCGTTTTCCTACTGTAAATATTTTGATAATTAAATTAAATTCCCGTAACATGCCCACCAAACCGTTCAGTGACCAGAATGGTCACGGATACGGGGGTATGAGACGGCGTTCTGTTCTGTGAGAAAGTTACATGCTGAATACTCCTGATGGTTTACATTTACTTTTGATTGGGTATGAGGGGAGCGCCTGACATGACCCTCTAAATACCCACAGTCTTATGGAAGCATATTGAACGTCAATCACAGAAAACAGACCAACATTCTTAATATTCAAACGTGCTTCGAATTTCTCAAAACAACATTTCTAAATAATAGTAATAGTTACAAAAGTATTCAACATTTCACTCTAAGTTAGGATAGGAACATTTTCAATAAGTAATTCCATAATTGCCCTGCCAAGATGAAGGTCTCAATTATTAAAACTCCCGTCGCCTTAGTGGCAAGACCTTCCTTGAGTTCTGACCGCATAGCCCGTAGCTGTCATGTCAAGGGTTTAATAAATCACACCCGCTGGTCAACGATTCGTTAACCGAGTTGCTCCAAGTGGCTATTCGAAATTACCGAGCAGTGATTTTAAATGACTTGTTCCTTAGTAATACATGTGATCACGGGTGGATGATTTGAAGCTCCTTGGAAAATGATATTTACAATTATAATGCAATCACGTGCAGCTGCTGGCTTAGTGGTTTCACTTGATATAAAATTCAGTTTTAGAGTCAATTTAAGTACCATGTGCTTAGAACACGAATTGAGTTTTCATGTATTATTTCATCACTGTTTTGTTACGTAAAATTGTGTATTTATTGTTAGAAAATAAATTTAACCACTTACTGAATGCTAATCTTTGAATGGTTAGCAAAATTTCATATTGATGGCTATTATTTCCTCAAATTCAGTGGCGGATTTCCGATTAGACAGCTGCATGGAATCGCTAAGTTGAAGGGAATCCCAAGCAAGTTGATTAAAAAATGTTATTTGTCTAGTTGTGAAATAAATATAATTCTACAAAATACAAATTAGAATTATAAAATATTTAGGAACCTAACCAATCATGCTTAAGGAAGCATTATTTTATCTGTTTCTTGATGTTTATTTGGCTATTATAATAAAATCCGGATAGCTGTTTAAATAATAATAATAATAATAATAATAATAGGTAGAAAATTTATTTATTACTAGCCATAGTAAATAAATGAAAAAATATATGCAATTCGTAAAGTTATTAAAATAAAAAATTAGCCTAAAGTAAATTAGCATGATGGCAATTAAAATCCTAATGAAATATGAAATTAAATTGTCCAGATTATTATAAAAGGAACCTTATAATGTCTTATCTAGTGTCCGAAAATGCCTAAATTATCTGGCTATTTACATTAACGGGCTTTTTAATGTAATGTCTTTCTTTACTTTTAACGCATATAAATGTCTTACATAGCGTAATATAAATTTGGATATGAATGAATATTCTTTAGAAGAAGATATTAAGAATCTGAAGAATTTAAGATATTCTCTATTTCGAATAATTTATGACCACAATCAAAAGAAGTAGCGATTTCCTTGGTAGCTTGTTAATAAAACTTCAGTTTTTAATTCTAGAACATTATTTATCAATGAATTAGAGATTATAAGAAAAGCTGCAATCAACATGACGTCGTACCATGCCAACTCATTTCGAAGGACTCGAAGCAAAAACTCGAAGCTTATCACCATTAGATGACAACTCTAATGAGATGGATGTTATGAGCATCCTCTTCCGTATGCAAACATGTGTAGATTGTATTTCAAGCAGCACATTCGAAAAACGTCCATGCAGCATGGAAGAACATATGTTGATATGGTAAGCATATTCCACAAAAGATTTGATGCCACAAAGCTATAGCTCCAGTTTATTGCGGAGGACACGAGAGAGAGTACAAGTTCAATTCTGAGTTTGGTGATACTGAACCTGATACTTTGTATCATATATGCATAAATATTATGTACACAAAACTGATACTGATTAAAAATATCAGGCATTATATATCAACTTTTTGATTCGAATAATAATTCCCTCGACTCCATTTGTTTTCTGATCAAAATATTAGATCGATATAACCTAGTTCATCGTCCTACCTCAGAGAAGCCATAGGCCCAAAAGATGGTTTTTATCAGTTATTTATTTAAGTAAACCTTACCCTTTACCTATTCTTAGAAAACACTCAAGAATCTCCACCGTCTCTAGTATTAACCATACCAGAAAGGCTTTTTCTTTCCTCTTCTCATCCATCCGTCAATCACTATCAAAACCAAGGTCAATAGTACGTTGTATCAATACTCTTCTAAAGAAGCGGAATACTAATTTCGAA